>NC_136686.1:13144276-13744276 GCF_903797595.1 Erithacus rubecula
TGCTCAGAGAGTGAGCAAAACATTACAAATAACAAATGCCATTTCCTTCTCTAACGTTTTTAGACACAATGAAATATATCCATGACAGGACAGACAACAGGACCATATTCTTGGGGAGAAGCCAGTCTGCACATCTCCATATACATTACAAGGTTCATGCCTAATAACACAACTCTCAGATAAACATCTGGATTTAGGAAGGCAGATATTGAAGATAAGTATACAACACCTCATTTCCAGTCCTTTTAGCTCTAAAATAGAAATTGAAGTACATGATCATCTGCCTAAACCTGGTTCCCTTCTGACATCAAGAGAAGTCATGTCTTCTACTCGTTCTTCAAGTGAGGTGTGTCCAAAAATTACTGGAGTGGAGCTCAAAAAACACGAACAACTCAACCCGTAACAACCTTCCTCTTTGTGTCCAACAGCATTGTAATGGTGTTAGACACCCATGTCAAATTCTCACACAAATAATGTTTCACTTTCAGCACAAATGAATATTTATTGCAATTATTTGCAAAATAACTTTGCAAAAACAAATAGCTGAAAGAAAGCTTTGATATATCTGCAGACATTTTATTTAACAAAAGGAAACATAAATTCTTTGATTTAATCATACACAATGAATTATTCATCCAGCCCTTTTCTGTGTTAATCAGTTAACGCAAAGTTAACACATGACTTCAGAAAAGAAAACAAAACCTAAAGATTTGTAAGAAGGTAAGCATTAACTGAAATATCAGCAAGAATAGAGCATGTATAATGAAATAATGAATGTACCTTCTAAGGCAGAAATGAAGAGGCAAAACCAGCACACCTTCTGAACAAGGAACAACAAATTCATCTTTCGTGACCTTATGTTGATTCCAAAGGAGAATGTGTTTGCTGAGGACATGCAAACAGCCTAATCCAGCTGCAGTAACCTGACAATTCTTTTACCTGCACTGTGCTCACTGCCACTGCAAAAGAGCCTGTTTAAAGGCTAGTAAGCCTGGAATCAACACTTTGATCTGCGCCTTGGAAGCAAAATTCAGTTTTGATATTGAAAATGGGAAAATAGTTTCATTGTCTGACTAATGGATTTGGAGCAGAATGTCTCACCTGCCTTACTGAAAAGTGGATTAGGACTGAAAAAGTAAGATTAACAGAGGTACTGATGCTCTAGAATCCAGTCCCATACTCGTGGGGAAAAATCTATGACCCATTTAGATCAAGGCTACATCTACTCCTGGTCAGGGAAAGAATTGGTTTTCACAGTACTCTGGAGTGGCTCCCTTTGGGGAGCCTAAAGCAGCACAGCACAGGGGTAACCTTCTCCACCAGCTACTGGCTTGCTTTCAGGGTCAACCCTTGCTACTGAGCAGTGACACAGGAGCTCTGCTCCAGAGACACAACTCCTTACTAGGCTTATTTCACCACAGTGCAATGCCCATCACTTCAGCATATAATTTCCTTCTCAGAAAAGCCTGTATTCATCAACATATTCCTCATTTATTTTCCATATTTAATTGACAATTTACATACTAGAAGTACCAACAAAATCTCAAGGTAAATGTAAATTTTCCTTATTCCATCATCACACAAAAAGTTCTCCATATGGATTTAGCACTTTGTGTATACATATTTGTTTAAAATAAAACCAAGCCATACTTTTATGCAATTTACCATATTGGTGAATATTTATCAAGAATGTTTTGTGATTTTTCCAGACTTCTTTTCCCTTGACCCCTAAACGTCTCAGCTTTAACCTGCATTAAATATATGCATGCAAAAATATAAAGAGATTCCAAAGACAGAAAGAGAAGTGGCACTTGGAATTCCAACCTGCTGAGAAACATTTACTTTTACTTCTTAAAGTAGCTGACTTAAAAGTAGCTGAAGGGAGTTACTCTGAGCAGCAATTTTATGACTTATAAAAGCTATCAAAGTTGCACACAGATGCATTTTACAGAGTCAAAGGAATGCTCACACTTCTTGGCAGGTGAGTTAAGCCTGTGGCACTGTCTGGAGACAAGGTTGTAAGGGTGAATCAACCAGTCCTGAAGATCCAAATCATTACATGAATTTAAACATTTTCTCAGCATCTGTATTCCCCAAGCCACAAGTGTGCTTTTGTTGATTAAACCTTTCAAAATGCTAATGTCCTCTGAATGGGTACAGCTCTAAATCCTGTGGTGTCCAAACCAGCTCAACGCAGGCCAGCCCGCATCCTAATAGTCCTGCTTGTGGACTAAGCAAAGCCAGGTGATTCCTTCAGTATGGAATCAGCCTATAATTATATTTATTTCTGGAGACAGAAAATATGCTAAAGAACTGCATCTACTTTAAAAAAAAAAAAAAAAAAAAAAAAGACAAACAACAACAAAATATACAGTCCTCTAAATAAGGTGGCAGCAGGTGCTAAGTTAAACTCCTGCAGGCTGCAAATACAAATTTCTGTATTAATGCAAACACAGTACAGAGCAGTGAAGATGTAAGCCTTGGAAAGACAGCAGGAGCCATGCTCTTTTGTAAGCAGATGTAGCTGCTGGGGCTAGGATGGTTCTAGCTTCGAGCTGCTACAGCAATTCGGGTAGCTCCAGGGGCCCCTGAGGCAGAAGGTCAGCTTTTCAGCTAGCTAGGAATGTGTTGGGGGTTGAGTGTTTTTCTGTTACTGTGTCAATTGAAAGAATTTTTCCCATTATCATGCCAATGGAGCTGGCCGGGTTACACCCAGGGTCTCTGATGAGTCCAGACACAAGGGGTCGGTGGCAGCGGCTCCCGGAGGGGCCTCTGAGGTTTCCGGGAGGGGACTCGTGTTTCCAGCGAGCTTGGAGGAGGACGCCCAGGATCTTCAGCCCGCGCGGCCGGAGCACAGGAGAGCCAGACCCTCTGTGATCACCTGCCCTGCATCTGCCCCATTCCAGCCTCCTGCCTCTGCGGACACAGCTGATCCCCCGGACACACACGGTGAGCGAGGAGCCGCCGCTCCAGCCCGTTCCCACCCGAGACCGGCGTGGCCGCTGCCGCCCCTCCCCCTCCTGCCTCCGTTCCCGTTTGCCCTCGGCAGATCCGGGCTGGGACTAAGCACAGAGACAGCGTGCTTGCATCTAAAGGGACAGACACCGAGTTATCTATTCTGTTCTGTTAGCAATTTTAACAACTGCTGTTGTTTTCTGCTTGTACAGTTAGATATATTAGTAAAAGAGCTGTTATTCCCACCCCCTTATCTCTGCCTCAGAGCCCTTGATTCAAACAATTATAATACTTGGGGGGGGAGGGGAACCAAAGTCTCTATTCTGAAGGGAAACTTCTGCCCTTATGGCAGACACCTGTCCTTTCAAACCAGGACAGAATGAGACCTCGGTAGTTGCCACAGACATTCCAAAGGAAGCTTTATTTCTTTGAAGGGTTCTAAAAGCAAAATCCAGATATATAACATAGCAAGGGTTTCTTATAGGTTTTAGGGCAATTGGGATTCTAACCAGTAAAATTATAAGTTGAGAACTATGCAACTATTTTAAGATTCTAGGTGAGAAAAGACCAATCAACTAGTAAAGTTAAAGACCAATAGAAATTCTAAATTATAACTGGGGTTTCAGTAGGGGGGGTAACATTTCTCATGAAAAAGTTTCATTGTCTCACGGTATGAGATCCCAGGGGCCCTGTTGGGGTTTGAGTGTTTTTCTATTACTGTGTCAATTTAAAGAATTTTTCCCATTATCATGCCAATGGAGCTGGCCAGGTTACACCCAGGATCTCTGATGACTCCAGACAAAAGGGGTCGGTGGCAGCGGCTCCCAGAGAGGCCTCTCGTGCTTTCGGGGGGGACTCATGTTTCCGGCGAGCTGGGAGCAGAACGCCCCGTCTGCAGCCCCTGCTGTGGAACACAGGAGAGCCAGACCCTCTGTGATCACCTGCCCTGCATCTGCCCCGTTCCAGCCTCCTGCCTCTGCGGACACAGCTGATCACCCGGACACACACGGTGAGCGAGGAGCCGCCGCTCCCGCCTGCGCTCCCGCCTGCCCTCTGCAGCTCTGGGTTTTGTTCCAGCTGCAGGACCGGGACTGAGCACAGAGAGAGCGTGCCTGCAGCTAAAGAGTGGTCTGAAACCGAGTTATCTGTTCTGTTTTGTTGGTAATTCTGACAACTGCTGTTGTTTTCTGCTTGTATGGTTAGATATATTAGTAAAAGAGCTGTTATTCCTACCCCCTTATCTCTGCCTCAGAGTCCTTGATTCAAACAATTATAATACCTGGGGGGAGTGGAATTAAAGCCTCTATTCCAAAGGAAAACTTCTGCCTTTACTGACAGACACCTGTCCTTCAAACCCGGACAGGCACTCTTCAGGGATAGTTGTATCATCCACAAGCAGAATATTTTAATATCTTTTCACTTACAAATCCTACTTCTTGTTACTGCTAATCCCCCTCATTCATAAGAAGCAACTGTGAGTTGCTAGAAATGTATTTGAATGCACTTACTATGAGAAGCCATGAGTATCACCAGCAGAAATTATGTACTGTGCCTTCTTCCCTGCCACCTTTGCCCTGAGAAGCTTTGGCTTCTCAGCTTACATTACAATACTTTATTTTTATTGATGCATTATTTTGTGCTTTATTTCTCTGAGTTCCAGAGGTCAAAATTAACCTGTAGCAAGATAAGTTATATAAATATAGGTCAGTCTATTAATTGGATGACCTAGAAAGAACTTTACAATAAAATCTGAAGGCCAAGATTTTTCAAAACCACATGAAAACGAAATTTCTGCTTGGATACTACTTAAGGTAAGAAATCACCACTCTAGTTCCTGGAGTCAGTTCCAACATTGAAGTTACTTTAGAAGTAAATAACTAACAGCAAGCCCAACAATAAAATCTGCATTAATGTCTTTAATATAAAATATTCCCTTCCATGAGGTGAATGGACAGCAGTAAATTTATAGGGAGGCAGAACTGACAAATAAAGCTCTCGAAACTTGTGATTTTAAGTATCGTTTTGTAAGAGAATCAAATAGGTCACCGAAAGCACTTTGTAATTAGATGACGTAGTTACAGTAATATCCACAGGACTTCTAGGACCAACTGGCAGCATTAATTAATAGGAAATGTTTCTCCAAAATCCCCTTTTCATTTTCTAATATGTCAGCCAGGCATTTCCTATGCCCAACTGTATTGCAGATGGTTTGGTTCTTCTTTCATAGTTATCAACCTATCTGAAGGTAGTTCCATAATGGCATTACATGCAAAAATAACAACATCAGAAAAGCAACTCTGTGATTCATCATTTTTGTAACAAAAGTATTCCACCCAGAACAACCAGAGCAAGTTGCACTTCATACTCTGAGTAAAAACAGGAGCATGGCTTGGCTCGGCAGGCTCAAAGCTTCTGGCCTCCACCAGCTCCTTTCTTTGCTGTGTCAGAATTGGGGTGGGGATGGGGTTCTACTATTGCCCAAATAATAAGTGACAGCAAGCTGTGCAGGCTGGGTCTACCTGCGTGAGACAAGGGAAACCCCAATGGGATTCTTCATCAGTTATGGCTTTGAACTACATCTTCCTGCAGCTTTTCCTTAGAGCAAGCTCCCTAAAGATGACCAAACTAAAATAAAAAGTCAAATTTAATTAGATTATAAACTAATTAGCTGGCTTTAAGTGGAGAAAACTCAAAAGAAGGTAGGCAGAGCAGAATAGAAATTAAAAAGGTTTATACCGAAGTCTTCCCCTATTAGCTACATTCCTGCAAGTAGGTCATTGCTTCCAAGCATGTATTCAAGAAATTAATGGCTCTGCTTTGCAACAAACTGCACAGATAAGAAAGTCCTCTCTGGTGCTTAGGAACCACTCATTCCCATTTCTAGAGAAAGCAGACTGTGAAGTCTACACACTGATCTCTGTCTTTCAAGCATCAGTCTCTCATTCCTGTATCTCATACTCACTTTACTTCCACCTGATCACTGCAGGCAGGAAACTTCTCTCCCACACTCAGCTGTTCACCTTAAAAGGAGCAGCCCCACCTGCACCACTTTTTACTTAAGGATAAAATTACAAGCTAGATGCAAAAAAGCCAAACTATTGCCAATTAGGTCTTTATTCTACATTCTCTTTAAACACTTTTCTGTCTCTGAACAGCAGGCTTTTCCCCACACACAGCCACTCACAAGGACATGAGTGTTCACTCAACTTGAAATCCATGCTCTGACACACTACTAGTGCAATGCATTGCAAAGGTAATATTTTGGATTAGGTTCTGCCTTTGATTTAATGCTTTATGTCTCTGCTGAACTCCTTTGCTTCCATTTGGAGAAGTTGTATTTGGGAAAAGGAGGGCCTTGACAAACTAATGAGAAAAAGCACTGGTCACAGCTTCCTCCTGAGTGCCCAAAATACTTGGCTTTCTTTTTGAAATTCTTGCATTTTTCACCATAATTGAAAAGTCATTCATAGCACTGGAGACTTGGTCTCACGTATCTAAAGGGCATCTAATTGCTGAAATTGAGTCAGTTGCTCTGAAAATAGGGATTATAACTTGATGGATTGAAATGCAGCAGCTTTGAATAGGAGCAGTAGACAGATGCAAAGAGTTCAAATAGGAAATACTGGAGACTTTTCAAATACCTGGCATTAACAAAAAAAGGTAAAAAAATCCACATGGCATAGCAATATAAAGCTATGTCACAAATACAATTGCAAGTTGCTTGCAATGCTAAGGCTGAAAGTTAAAACCTAAAGTACTAGAGGAAACTGGATAGGTCAGTCCTGGGTCAGTCCTTTTTTTTGTGAGATGGCTTTGAGAAGGGCAGCTGCCACAAACTGGTTTCAGTGCCCTCTAAGGAGCTCTGTGGATCTACCTCCCCATGCTGAATTGTCTGCATCAGCTTTGCAAGTAATTGCAATGCTTTGATGAAACTGAAGTAATCAAATTACTTTTGATGACTCTGAATGTCTGACACTTAAAAGAAACAGAACAAGCTGGAAGAAGCCTCTTCTTTACTGTCAGTTTTCCATTCATTTATCTATATTGACTGTGTCAGAGAAGTTTTAGATTATATGTTGTCTTATTATCTGCTTTCCGAATACTTTCGGCACTGTCCTGCAATTCCATCCTGATTATGCCATCATAATGGTAATGCTTCTGTAAACAACAAAACAGATATATCTCATGCTGATACTTATCTCACTATACCTCTTCTGTCTTTATCTAGGCTGAAGCTCATAACTACAGCAACTGGATTATTCTGGAGTACACCAGGTTGACCAAAGGAATTCCTTTGGATGGGAACTATTGTATTTTTGAAAAAGTAAAGAAAGGCAAAACTGTCTGCTCTAAATTTCACAATATATATAAATGTTCTTTCAGGTAGTCTAAAAAGCTGAATTATGCTTGCATAAAAAAATTGCTTGCCAAGTACAATCAAAGACATATTAAAATAATTTTTATATTCACAAGAATGAAGCCAACAGATGACCAAGGTAGAAAGTACATTTAAAAGAATCTGTCCCCTTGTGCATAGAGGGGGATGTTTTAACTATTCTAGTACACTTAGAATACTTCGCAGAAAGCCCTATCTAACATGCATCTAAAAATATGCCTAAAAAGACAGCTATTTTAATAAAAATCAGAGGCACTCATTCTGGTTTCTCCACATGGCAACTGTGGTATATGGCCTCCAATCATATAAAACAGATTAGAACAAATGTGGCCATTTTTCTGCAGGTACTACTGTAGATGTCATGGTGAAGGGGACTGGAAACTCTGAACAGCCTGTACAATCATGCTTTTAATATCCCAGCACCCATCAACACTGTTTTAACTTTTTTGGGAGAGTTCCATTAGCTGTGCCTTTGGACCAGAATCCAGATGACAAAATCTTACTTAGCTTTTTACACATTTATTTCCTATCTTTTTCCTCTGATCTTTACAAAACTCAACCACAGTCTAGAATGCAGTGTAAAATAATTTTCAACCTCCTCATTTAAACTTGCAAAAATAAATAAAAGGTGGGAGTGAAGATAAGGAAAATATTTTTCATTTCTGATGCGCAAGTTGCTGCATCTTGAGGATAGCAATTATGTTAAATTATGCAAACGCATAATGGGTAAGTACCATTTGGCAACAGCCTCCGACTTGTAACAAAAGTTTCTGTGTGGTACATCAGAAGAAAGAAAAAGGTCCTCATGATGCAGTTCACAGTCCTTCATCCTGATAGTGAAGAGACTGAGTCACAGCCCCAGATGTCAAGTGTCCACTACAGAGAATCATAGTGACTGGAGTCCTACACTTTTAGTCCCAGATACTAATACAGATGCTATTTGCATTAATAGGAGTGCTTAATCTACTTACTAAAAAAATAAAGAGTTCTGTAAACTATTTGTCTTGGTGCCATCCCACAAAGACAGGTTTGGGTACTTTAGAACTAGATTCTGTTTCTTTCATGGGAACTGTCCTGGTTTGAAGAACAGGTGTCTGCCAATAAAGGCAGAAGCTCCTCTTTGAAATAGAGAATTTAATTCCATTCCTTCCCAAGTATTATAATTGTTTGAATCAAGGACTCTAAGGCGGAGATATGGGGGTAGGAGTAACAGCTCTTTTACTAATATATCTAACCGTACAAGCAGCAACAACAGTAGTTATTAAAATTACCAACAAAACAGAACAGATAACTTGGATCCAGTCCTTTCTTTAGCCTCAGGCACACTCTCTGAGCTCGGTCCCGGTGCTGTAACACGAGGCAGGGCCCGCACAGCTTCGGAGCGCAGGCGGGAGGGGGCGGCAGCGGCCACGCCGGTCTCGGTGGGAACGGGCTGGAGCGGCGGCTCCTCGCTCACCGTGTGTGTCCGGGGGATCAGCTGTGTCCGCAGAGGCAGGAGGCTGGAATGGGGCAGATGCAGGGCAGGTGATCGCAGAGGGTCTGGCTCTCCTGAGTTCTGGCCGTGTGCATTGCAGACAGGGGTCGTCCTGCTCCGAGCTCGCTGGAAGCACGCATCGCCCCCTCCCCAGAGCCAACCCCACCCACCCCTTTGTCCAGAGTCGTCAAAAGATCCTGGGTGAAACCCAGCAGGCTGCGTTAGCATGATAAGGGGAAAAAATCTTTAAGTGGGAAAAAAAACCCAACCCCCAACAGGAATATAAACAGGAGAGGTGGAAGAAGTATGTCTGCAAACCTTGGTACAGAACTGGCAACAAGATCAGCAGGAAAAACCTGGCATGGGAGGATTAAGTATTTTCACCTCTTTGGCTCATCAACTTCTATTTTTTGTTGCAAAATAATCAGAGGAGATACAAACACATCAGAAGGTGTGAGAGCAAAGCTTATCCCATTAGGAAGGAATGTTTTGTCATTCTAATTTGGAAAGGTTGCCCTTGCACATCTGAGAGGCCACCTTTAGAGCAGTTTTTATAGCTAGGTTATACAGTGGAAAGTGCAGAATTTATAACCTTCTAGTCAAAGCTGCAGCTTCGTAAACCATTCTGTAGTTTCTCAAGGAAACAAAAATAATCCTACAAAATTTGTTCTAAACTTGCTTCTCTCCCTGCTCAGATTCATACTACGATCTGACTGTCATGTAATATGAACATTCAAAAAAGAGTTCTGAAATAAGCAAAGTTTCTGCATTCTTAAAGATTATTTCATTTAATTCTGTCTGTCAAGTGTAATGTTTTTTGGTTTTTTTCAAACTAGACAATTTTTCTCACCATAATATATGAGTGACAAACTTTGTTTTACAAGCAATAGTGTTGGAGAATATTATAAGGCTAGAAAGTCTTCATTATTTCAGCACTAAGTGGTGTGATTTTTAACCAATAGACAGACTGATCCTAATTTTTTTACAAGAAAATCCCACAGGGAATTGGCTTTTGATTAGCCAATAGAAGAAGACTATGCTTATGGCCATTACAGGCCCAGGGAGAATCTTAAAGGATTTTTCCAATCTGGCTTTCTCAGGCTCAGCTTGGGTTTTTCCCAAGCTAGAGTCCTTTCTCTGCTGTAAACATAAGAGAAAGAATTATAAGAAAATATAAACACCTGCTGGATCCATGAGAAAACCTGGGACAAGAGGTGTCTCCTTCTCTGACCAATGAACTGTCTGTATTTTGCTTTTCATGAACTGTCTTATTTAAAGCAATGGCTTTCTTCAGTAAATCGCTCTCTTTCTTGCTCTTCCTTGCTGCATGCAAGAGGGAGTCGTTACTGTGTCCTTTCACTGCTCTGTAACCCTTGTACAGTAACATATGCTTATTCTATCATTCACTTTAAAGGCAAGCTAATTTTAAAAATGCCTGTCTTTCAGACACCAGAGCATGGCCTCATTTCTGATATCTGGGGTTTACACATCTCTACCAGAACGCTGTGGGAGGTTTGGCAAGGGGCGTTGTCCCTTTGGCAAGTGGTTTTAACCCTAGATGGGCTCATTCTTACTGGGGGAGATCTGGCTGGGGTTCATTACAAATTTGAGTGTGGCTTGTAAGAGTGATTTTCCCCTGCTGCTGACAGAGTGGAGGTCAGTCTTCTGTGTGTGCTGAGGGCTTTGAATGGGTGCAGAGCATCTGCCCAAGTGTCCATGCAAGGTCACAGCCTTGGCACCCCAGAGCTATGAAGCAGCTTCACAGCTTCACCCTCCACAGATTTGCGTTTGTTTCTGAGCCTTTTCCTTTGTGGCCTGAAAATGAGAAAGTCGAAAAGACCACAGAACAATTGTCATCCCAAGTTTCTTGCTTTTCATGTGGAAAATCAAGAGATATGCCTAAGTATGCCAGCAGCTCCACCTGAGCAAATACTGGCCAGTTTGTAGAGACCAACTTGAACTGGCCCCTTTTCCCCTGAAGCCACATGCTGCACAGCTTTACTGCTTCCTAGGGATGTTTGGCAGTAAGCTATTTAAATTTCTCATTAAAATTTGGAGAAACAAAAGCGAACGTCAAAGTATGTATCTTATCTCATTTACAACATTGCACTGAGTTTATTTTTAAAGACCTGCAACCAAAGAATCAAAAGAATGCCATGTACTCGTTGAAGAACATGTAAAGTGCATATATTTAAAAAGAAAAATCTGAGTTATCTCCAACCAATAATTGTTTAGAAAAAAGTTAGCAAAGGATTTTGATATTCCAAGAGTGCTTCAGTTTAGTAGGGACAAGTGACTAAGAGAAATAAAAAAAAAAATAACCTCTCAAAGGTCATTTTCCATTTTTCAGCTCTGGATTGGAGCATGTGACACTGCATTTTTATTTCTAGGACACCTATACACTGCAGTAGCCAATAATACATAATTCTACAGGAAAATGGTGCCTCAGACCATATATATCATTATTAAAATTTTCCTAGACATTGGTGCTTAGAATTTATTGGGGTTTTAAATTTATTATTTCATTTAAGAAGTGTCACTGCAAGGCTTACCAGTTGCCCTTATAAGACACCTGTCCAGCAACATTAATGCACAGAACAACTGAATTAGCCATTCAGATAGCTAAAAATCAGACTTCAGGATAGGAGACATTTTTTAAAAACAAGTATAGTTTTGAATGTCCACTTTCTTTTATCTTAGGAAGATGGAGAGATAACTCAATTTTCTACCTCAGAGGCACTGATAGGGTGCTTTTGGCAAGACTGGAAATTCAGAGGTGTGAGTGCCCAACTGACCAAGTAGGGAGTGGAGATTTGGCTTCAGAGTTACACAGTCCAGACCTACAGCAGCTCAGCAAGCACTCCCTCTGAACCCAAAACCCATTGCAGCAAAGCTTTGCAGAGGATAACATTTCAATAAAATTATGTATGTGACAAAGTTTAACTTCCCCAAAGTACTCCAGATGGCTCCCTTGGGAAGCATTAAAGAGAGGTGATGCTCCTTGGAGGTGGAGGATCCACAGGACAGACAAAAGCCTTTTCCCTTTTCCTCTGCAAAGTAACGACTGGTGCCACAGTATCAGAAATGCTGCAGAGCCCCCTAACTCCCACTCCTGTGTTTTAACTGGCACATTCCATTTAAAGATTAGACTCCTTTCCTTTTGTAGTGCACAACTTGGCCATGAGTATCCACTAAATCCAGTGTGTCAGTTTGAGACAGAACAGCCAGGGTTCTGCAGATTTCTTTTTCAAACAACCAAGGCTGTGCTCCTAAAGGACTGACAGAGTGTGGCATCAAAGAAGCTCCTTCACCTTAAACACCTTTGTAAAAATCCAGGGAAATGTATTCCTGTATAACTTTGACCAAGAGCTTTCAGCTCTGTGTGGTGTAGAGTTTTCCACCCCCACTGCAGATGAAGGCAAGGAAAAAACCCATTAGAAAGAAGAGCTTTATAGACCTGTCCCGCTATAATTTTCTTATTATACAGTCAAACTGAAAATAGATTTTAACACAGACTGTTGGGAACCTGACTATAATTTTTTTTTTTCCCAAAGGAAATTCCTTAATCGAATTTTTAAGAGAAAACAAAACAAAGCAAAGCAAAGCAAAACAAAACAAAACAAAACAAAAAAACACTAACAAAAAACCAAAACAAAACAAAAAAACAAAACGGCAAAAAAAAAAAAAAAACCACAAAGAAACCCAAACAAACAAAAAAACAAACCAGAGATTTTGTCCTGCCAAGCAAAGTTCTCTTTTTAAAGCCCTATTTCTCCATCTCTCTTTGGAAAAGCAATAAATACATTATTTCACACCAGGAGTTAAGAAGTATATTATTTATTGTAGTCAGGAATTCCTTTCTCAGTGTATCCTGGATATGAGCTCATGCCATATCAACATTTAACAATAGCTATTGCTTCTGGAGGTTTAAAGAAGTTTCTCTACCCTGTTTCCTGAACACAGTATGTAAACTAATACATACAAAAAAGGTGTTTCATATTATTCCAGGTACATTGGGCCCCCTCCATGTCAGCCTGCTGGCCAACATTTTTGCAGAGTTGGAAGAGTGAATGTATCGTTGTGTTTATCCATTTGTAAATGGAAACAGGTACTTCCATCACAAACTACATGGAAACAGAATCCAAAGAAACACAACAACGTGTTTAGTTTAGAAAGTGTACCTTCTAGCTCTTGGCTGATAAAACAGTCCGACCTTATGGGTTAGTTCCTTGGATAATCCATCACTTCTCCATTCACTTGATTAAGAAGGTTAAGATCCTTGAGCTTCATGCACATCAGGAAGCTTGATGTGTCTTACCATGCAGCAACATTATCTCCAGCAAAGATGGGAATGACTGAGCTGTGACCTATTTGTCCTCCTAAGCCTCAGGCCAAATATTCATGAAGGAATAGATACATGTGATAGACTTACACCTTGTTCTGCATGACACAGTCATGCCAGGACGATGGTGTGAACTCTCCAGGATGCCTAAAGCCAGATGAACCTTCTCAGAATATTCCAGTGTGACCAGACAGGGCAGACCTGCCTTGCATTTTTACCTCTTCTTGGTAGAGTCTGCCTGGTAATATTGCATATTTCTGTCAGAGAAGGCAAAATTTGTTGGATTTTTCTTTAGTGTCACACAGTCTTCATCTTTTAAAGGAAGGACAAGACATCCCACTAGTATCAGTGTATCTGCAGGTAGCAGAGGTTATTATCAGTTATCCCCCACAAATGCAGAGGTAGCAGAGGTTACCATCACTTACCCTCCACAAATGCTAGCCAGCCCTCAAGTAGGGAAGTTGCAACTAAATTATCTGTAAAGTCTCTTCCAACCAATGATGTTTCGATTCCCCCACAGCCTGCTGAAGTGTCAGAGGTTGCAGAGGTTTCCAGTAGGAAACACTTACCAACCCAAAGATCCTACCACATTGCTCCTGATTATGGTACTATTGGGACACCACAGTGAGTACAGCTTGTGAGAAGGAGACTAGAGAAATCATTTCTCCAGGCATCCCTGTCTTGACTTCAGAGAAATTCAACCAGACTTCTACTTCCAGGTACCAGTGATCATGGTGAGGCCTTACCCTCAGTTCCTCCAGTTTAAATCACTGCTGCATTTGCAAGGCAACCTTCTAGGAAAGGAGACTGTTTTCTGGTGAGGATGGATGACTGTGATCTGAACCTTGAAACAAGATGAGAAATAAAGACATGATAAAGGCATTAACAATGTATGATTTAATATATCAAAGATGGTCAAGCCAATTAGGACTCAACAGAAAGTAAGCTAAATCTTTTCCCACAGCTCTAATCCATTCTGTAGGATTTCAAAGAGAATAAAAAGCAGCTACTGCTTTAAAAGTTACTTTCATGGTCATTTGTTTTTATATTAATACTCATACTCCTGCCAGGACCAAAAATGAAACTGCTGAAATACCTCATAGCCTTTCCTGTGAGATTTACAGGCTAATTTTACAGATCCAGCAAGTTTGAATTATTGGGAAAAGCTTCAAATGAACTTCTAAATTTGGGAGTATTTCTCTGAATCCAACATGAGATTTTTATGATTTGATTTTCCCTCAGCCCTATGGGAGCCACAGTGTATTGTTGTGCTTTTACTGCATGTCCTATTTAAGAGTTAATGCTGGCTCTTGGATCTTTTATTTCCAGGCAATCTGTGCTGGTACTGACAGTGTCCAATTGACTCCTCTGACTGCTGCTTAGAGCATGACACTGTGAGTGAACTTGGAAGAGCACAGTAAGGGCAGGCAGAGGTCTAGGATGGCTTCTCTGTACTTAACTTCAGTTAAAATTTCAGAGGCCTTTAGAAGGCTGAGAGGGAGGGGATGAACAAAGGGAGACTCAAAGAGGAGGATCAGACCCTTTCTCACTGCCAGAAGCCTCTTCAGTCCTGTAACACAGAATGCCCTCACAAATTGCTGCACAGAAAGAACTATGGATGGAACTGTAGTCCACAGAACAATCCAGGAAAGATATTTCCATGTAAAAGATTACACAGTATCAAAATTATGCCAAGGATCTCCCTAATTCTCTAATAAAATCAGAAGAACAAAAGGTAGCTTAAATTCCCCTCTACCCTTGAACTTGACTTCTTAGTTCTAGCTCATCAGGCTAGTTCTGAATTTCAAATGAAATATTTAATTGTCCCTTTTCTCATTCCAAAAGTGGAACAAAAAATCATCACTATTAATAATCAAAACCTACACAAACAGAAACTTTAATACATATATGTGAATTGTGTTCTTGTAGACAAGGTTGCTGTTATCAATTGCTGCTTGCCAGTTAATAACAAATTAGCCTTCTGATCATCAGCAGCTATGATTTCATTCTGTGGATGTCATGAATTCTGTTTCCAAAGTCTGTGCAGACCTGATTCTGCGAACATTTTGGAACACTTAAATTTTTACCCTAAATCTGTATTACTTAATTCTATGATTCCATCTTGTTTGAGAATAATTTTAATGGAATAGTTTTGAGTGTTTGTGGTATTAATGCCCATGTTAGGAAAAAAAAAAAAACAAAATATGTTAAAACAGATATTTCCAAAGTGTAATTGCCAAAGTCAAGGAAAAATAGTTTTAAAAAATTCTTAGATAGAAATCCAAAGAAAAAAACTACTAGTCCTCATCTTTCTAATACACTTTTTTCACTCTAGGCTTTAAATAACAATCTTAACTACCCTTAATCTTATTAATTTAAAATCATGTCTCCTTTTTTTTTACCCCTGTCATTTAGCAAAAACCCCAAAACATCCAAAACATATTTTGGGGATCTAAACTTATAATCCATATTTGAAGGCTTTGAAGACCAAAATCTAAAAACACAGTAGGAAAAGGCTAATGAGTAAGGACCTTCTCCATTTTTTCTCTTCTCCCTCAATCCTCACCATGAAACACACACATGTGTATGTGCACAGAGTTTAAGGATGGAATGGCACTTGAAAGCAGCTACTCCATACAGGAAACATTACAATAAAACATAGAAAATAAGATTGCAATTGAACTAGAGTGTGGAGCTTAGAAAGGCATTTAAAAATATTTTTCCATTTGGCTATTAATATTGTATTAAAAAATAATAGTTTTAGTTCAAATTCCCCTGTTTCAAAGCTCTCACAGCTCTAACACTAAGGTTATCTTGTTTGGCAGGAGAACAGCTCATGTCTACATTAAAGCTGGAAGCTTGGATGTGACATAAACAGGCCTTTTTCTATAAAGATAAAAGGCTAAGCTCTAAAGAATTTTATATTTATAGATAAACGTTTCCATAGTAATCATTACAGTGAAACTTGCTGGTGTCAGCAATCCTTTGCATACAAAAATGGCTTATATTCAAATTAGGAGGAATCACAGAATCAGATCCCAGCTGCTACCTGAAAGAAGGGCTTACAGAAAAAGTGCGAAAGTATATCTCTGAGATGGGCAAATGCCCCTTTTTTGGTCACCTCTCAGCTTCTTTCTGCCGTTTTGCCAACACATAAAACAGGAGATATGATGTAGGAGGCAACTTTGCAGCGAAAAAAAGCAAGCTGAATGACCCAAGTATTCTTTTCCATCACTAATTTTTAAGTTTCCATGATATATATACAGACAAATTAAAGCATAAGACAGGTAACAACCAGAAAGGTGAGCAGCAGATGACTTGGATTCTTCTGCAATATGGTACAAATTCTATCCCTGCTTTGTGAAGACGTCAATTTCTTGTTACCTAAGTGTCTTGGGTTGCAATATAGGATGTGGTCAGAAATGTGTATTCTATCACCATCTGTTGAAGCTGGGTGTGGTAGTGACACCTATCTCTGTGGCACATATCTGCTAACAGTCCATCTTTAAGACTAGGTAGGGCAATCATCTTTATCTTTTCCACACCCCATCCTCCCTCCAGAAAAATATCATCTACTGATGGCTATGTATGTCCCACTGTATGACTGATAAAATTACTGATAAAATCATCCCATTGGGAGATGCTCCAGCCAGGGGGAGGAGCCAAGCCTTTCCTACCTAGATAAAAACCTGAGATTTTGGGCAGAAAAATACCTTCTTTCCACTGGATTTCAGAAGAAAACCGGACCTTTCCACATCATCCCTGAACCTTCAGAAAAAAACTGCACTCTTCTACAAGACCACTGCTTCAACTAAATCACATCTGCTACTGCAGGAGGACTGTAGCCACCATTTAATCAGACTGCTACCAACACCCTGACTGATGGGGTGTCAGGTTGTATTCTGACTGTCAGTGTTTTGAGATTTTTCTTTGTAATATTGTATTTCTACTTTAGTTTTCCTAGTAAAGAACTGTTACTCCTGATTCCCATATCTTTGCCTCAGAGCCCCTTAATTTCAAAATTATAATAATAATTTAGAGGGAGGGGGTTTACATTCTCCATTTCAAAAAGAAGCTTCTGCTTTTATTGGCAGACACCTGTCCTTCAAATCAAGACACTAAGGTAAAATCTCCTTCTCATGTCCCTCAGTGAAGATGGACTTTTCTGGAAGTGCTCAGCAAAGGCCCATTTAAGTGTTTGTCCCAGTGATGAGCCTTGCTGAGTCAGGGCTGCCTTCTTGCCAGACTGGCACTCACAATGATGGAAGTTATTTAAGGCAACAAGGTTACAGTAATCATGTAAGATAAGACTCGAATCGCATTTCTGGAGATTTCTACAACGCCCTAAATTAAATCAGGTTTTAATTAAAAAAAAAAAAAAAAAAAAAAAAAAAAAAAAAGAGTGATGTGAAGGCTTTCATTCTATGAATTTTTAAAGCAGCACTGCCAGATAATTCAACCAAAGAAGGAGAATATCACACTTTTTTACAGGTGGCAAGATGAAGGAGAAGAGAGGTGAGGTGACTTACTCAGGGACAACATGGTAAGTCAGTTGTGCCTGGCACAGAACCAAGCCTCCTCACTCTGAGATTACATCCTACTCACTCCTTGAAGTCTTGAAGAAGAGAAAAGAAAAATAGCTAAGAGAGCTGTTCGGCTTTGAAATGAGAATGCTCCATGTGTGAGCCCACAGGCGTATGAACATATGCCACGGGAGAGATGCAAGTAATACTACCTGATCAGCAATAATGAAAACCTCCCTCCTCCACCTTTTTTCTTTAATTTTTTTTTAAATGCAAACCAGGGAGGAGGGTAAATCTGAGTGGTTTGCAATTAATATACAAATGTTTCCATTGTAATCTGAGCATTAATACATGTCACTGTCAGCACCTCTTTGCAGAGAGGGCTTGCCTGCTGTTTCTCTTGGCTCTCTGAAACAAGGGATAGCTTTCACAAGGTGCTCTTCATGCACCTTCAATAGCCATTCTACCCAGGTTTTTACGATATCTTTGGAGACATATATTCAGTTGTTTGGCTCCTTCAAAGCTCCTGAAGTCTGGGACTCAGCTGGCAGAAAAGTAGCGTCCAATGAATAATGAAAGTATTTTTGGCTGGAGGGATGTTTGTGTTAACACCTATTGAAGGGAAGGGAATGGGGCAGGGAATAATGGCCTCACTTCAAAGAGGTTGCCCCTGGCTCCAGCCAGAGCTGCCTGCAGTTGGCAGGAGCCAGGACTGCCTTGGCTCTCCTGCCTGGAGTAGCTCAGCAGGTCAGCTCGTGGTTGGCCCCTGCTCTCAGGTGTTGTCACAGGGCATTAGTGCCTGGGTTAAGCAGAAAACGAGATGGGAAACATTAAAAGAAATTGTAGGACCTGTGCTCCACTGAGTGGCATTTGCACATGTTTGACGGTGTCAGGTGGCAGTAGCAACCTCATACAGATTACTGTTTTTCTTATGAGATGCTCAGCAGTGAATCTGAAGCATTTCTTCTGCCCTCTGCTCCTTATATCCTCTGCATAACTGAGGATCAAACCATCAGAGAGTCAGGGTAGTGTTACAGTGCAACTGTAGTACTTAACAATCATTTGACCTGAGCCAAGATCAAGGAAAGTCAGTGGGTTTTGGATCAAGCTCTACCACTGGACAGCAGCATTAATTATATTTTTGTATTTCTGCAGCACATCTCATCCCAGCACGCAGTATTTTACAGGCATCAGTTAAGACCCAGAGGTTCTAGATAAGGAAGAAAACCAACCCTTTTACAGAGGAGGTACTCATGCTAAGGCAGACATTTTACTGTGTGCCAATCAGAAGAAATCTGGGAATTCTCTGTCCTTGCTACATTTTCACTCTTGGTGGCCACCTAATATTCAAGTCCACAGTGGATGTCAAGTGATCCTCTGGAAAACATTCCCTTCAACACACACTCTGGGAATGACCTTCCTTCCTGGCTATCTCTAGGAGTAAACTCTGTGTACACCAACAGCTTCCGAAGTCACGCAGCAGATGCAACTGCCCACCACCTGGGTGAGTGTATGCACATACATTAATAATTTTTTAAAAATAGCTGTCCACCAGCCATTATTTATTACATACTGGCTCCTCTCAATTGCTTTGAACAGGAAATAAATGCAATTACGTGCCATGTCTGTTGGCAGATGGTGATTTTTACATTTTTGTAGTAGTTCTGTGAGTGTGCATGCACACGTATGTGTCAAAGGGACATAAAACTTCAAGAAGAGCAGACACTTTAATTTAATACATTGGAATTCTACTCTAATCTCTTGTTATTGTGTGTTTTATGAAATAAATTCTGCCCAGAAATTTTCCATGTGGGGTCTCAATGGTAGGTTGTAGCCTCCGACCTGTCCTAGCTTGGCTAATAGGGTTGGTGGCTCCACTGAACTTGGTATTTTATGCAGAAAGAAAATCTGACTCAATTGTTTGGGAACTAAAAAACTTTGATACTAGGAAACAACAAATAGCAAGCCAAACAGTTTGTACTGAACAAACTGGGGAAGATAGTACAGGGAGGCTTGATCCATGCATGAGTACAATGGAAAAAAGCAAGTGTTAGGGCATGGCAGGGGTATTTATAGACTTGGAGGAGGGGAGGAATTAGGGCAGAGTTTAGGGAGGGGATACAATAGGGAAGGGCAATTAGGAATATTAAAATTATTGTAGCAAAAAGGATCCAATGATAACAAGGGAAGCAGGGAACTTTATGGCCATGATCAACATACTGGAAGTGGAGGATTCTGGGGGTGATTTTTTACTCATCCCTATTGCAAGGTTTCGCCACAGCCTTAAGCCATGATCCTCTGCACATTTATTGGACCTAACCCAAACAGTAGGTAGCATAGAAAGTTTGAGAAATAAAGTGTCACGGTGTGACTTGGGTATGTCAGTTTTAATACATTTAATTTATTTTAGAGATAGAATTTAGGAGGAGAGACAAGGCAGGCTTAAAAATCAAAAGGGTATAAGAAGAAATTTATTAATAACACAGAAAGAATTCAGAATAAATTTTCTAGATTGTTTCCTTCTCCCCCTCCCTTCATTCCACATTTATTAACAACAATATACAGAAAACACCTCAGTCAGTTATCTACTTAAATAATGATTTCAGTTCACTTTAGAGAGAAAAGTTCCTTTTCTTGTTTAGGCTTAAGGGGTATCTTCACTTTCACAGTCTGCATCCGCCCGGACCTACAAAACCATTAATTTCCTCCCATATCCACAGTCGTTCCAGAGCTGTGTTATGGGTTATGTTACACACTTGGGGTACCACTTTTAAAGGTAGGCTGCTGAAAAACAAAATTCTCCTAATCTTTTTTTCTATTAAATGTCTCTGTCCATATTTCCAGTCCCAAATCAGAGAGCTCTATTTCCCTGAGGCAAAAAAGTCTTCTTTTCAAGCACTTAAACCTCCCCAAATGTATTTCATAGTTTAAAGGAATTTTAGTCAAGTCACAGTCCCCTTATAGCCCCACAAAAAAGGTTTTCAGCTACTCATCAGTTGCATTTTTTCAATCTCTTGCCATCAGGAACTTTATCTTCATTCCACTGACTTCTGTAGACTCCATGCTTTATTTCTTCTCATTCAGGGGAGCTCAGGAGATTAAGAATCTTATCTAGGCATTAAAAAGGGTTAAAGTTGCATCCAGGACGTGAAGAAGTTGGGCCAGGCTATTGCTGGAAAAACTCTGAGCCACATGGATCATCTGGGGCCTCTTCTCTCAGAAAGGGTGGGGGTGGAAGGGAGAGCCTTTGGTGGCTCCCCATCCCCCTGCTCGGCCATGCCACATGGAGGGGAGATCTGAGCCTGAGCCATCAGGCCAGGGCAGGGGCCGGGGCTGAGCCCAGAGCTGGGCCGGGGCCCCAGCCAGAGCCACCTCACCTCCGGAGAGCCCGGAAGCCGAAGGAGTGGCCCACCCCCACCCATGTGATTTATGAAAATGAAACAACTCTCATTGACCACCTGGGATGCCAGCCACCATATCAGCCTCCAACTGGTCCCTGCATCCCACAGGGGAAGCTCCCAGAGAGGAGAGCTCTGCTCCCCCAGGCAGCTCTGCCCCCCAGCCTTCCACATGGAACCAGCATAGAAAGTCTGCTTAGACATTTTATGCTATGAGAGAAGGATGGAAAACACTTTTGCTGAAAGTTTCAAATGCTTTTTTTTTTTTTTAATGGCCAAAATTAGACACTTTAAATGAATTTTCCTTCAGTTTTTTAGCCCGTTTTGATTAAACAAAATCTGAGGCAAATGGTCAAGGGGTTTCTGAAGGACCACATTTGCAGATGCCAATTATAAAAAACTATGTCATCCATATTCCAAAATATTTCTGACAACATTTCAGGGGTGTTAAATGGTCTTATTTCACCACCATTTTTTGATGGAGCAGTACATATTTAGGGAGGGAGTAACAAAAACACTTGACTGCTTTGAATAAAAGGTGAGCTAATATGTAACTTCACACAGCACTTCGAAGTGGCAGAAATGACAAGAGTATCCCACTCAAACTAGGGAAAGATGCAATTCCCCTCATGTTCCTTCTATTTCTTGATTTTTCCAGCTCTTTTCTTTTCCTCCTCATGAATTGCCTGTCGCCCCCACCATCCCCCTTCACCTTCCCACACAGATGCTTTTCTGTGAGTAACTGTGGAACATTCCAGCTACATTGTGAGTTAATGCAGTGAGATAGAGGGAGAGGCAACATCAGGAAGTCAGACATTGGAAAAGTTAAGGAGCTGAGCCTCTGGCTTCAGTTCAATCAATAATCATCATGCACCTGGCCCCATGTTTCTCCTGCACAATTAACTTGGCTACTTTGCACGTACCTCATCTTTTGCATCAGTTTGTGAAAAGTAAATTTACTGTCTGCTGAGCCCCAGTCATGCAGGATGATGAAAAAACTCTCACTGATAGCAGTACAATGAGAGATTCAGTACAATGGGTCCAAATAAACCCTGGGGTACTAAGTTTTAATTTTCACTTCGAGATTGGCTAACAGTTACAGTATGAGACATTTTCCTCATTGGAAAGAAAAGCTTCCAGAACCATCAGGGTTGTAAATCAGGCAAATATTAAAACAAAAAGTGCAGGGTGAGTGGGGTTGGGCTGCTTTGTTTGTTGTTGCTTTTGCTTGCTAGGATAGCTATCTCAGTAATTTGTGCCACTGTGGAGTAATTTTGGCTTCAAAATAAGTAGTTGTCACTCAGTCCAGAGGTGACCTAAACCCATACAGAAGGCACAGCTGCTTTGGCATGGAGTTGTTTTACTGCTCTAGGTTATGCTCAAGCTACACTGAGCAGGCTAACATAGTTGGTTATTGGAAGTACAAACTAAAAGCAGGCTGAAGGAGATTTTCTAATTCTAGCTTGAAGTAATAATAATAATAAAAAAACCATATATATATATATATGTGTGTGTGTGTGTGTGTGTGTGTATACATACATACATACATACTTCATTTTTGTTTGCTCTCTCCTTTGCCTTTCCCTACATCAGTTCTACCAGGAAGGCGAAGGTACAGTTCACCTGACTTTCTGGGACACTGGAGTAGCTATCATCTTGTACCCATCTCAACAAATGTTCTAATAGCCTTCCATCTGTGTTCCTTATTACATGTTCCTTTATGTGTCTCAAAATCATGCAGAAAAGGATGTAGCAAAGGAAAACAAGCGGTGACCTTTATGATTAAGGTGATCTTTCACTTTGCTAACCAACAATACTCAGGTTTTTCTTCTAATTTTTCTTCAAATACTATTCTGCCTAAATGTACCCTTCATTTTGTTGACATAATTATTTTTAAAATTACAATTGTAAGTGAAATTTAAGATAACAAAGCAAAGCACTTCAAACAAAAGAAGTCAAAACTTTCTTTCTGAAATTAAAAATTTCTCCTTTTTTTGACAGATTTGTGGATTTGTTTCTTCTGGAGCTAAATATGCAGAACTGGTAAGAAGTTTCACTGCAAAAAATCTGCCTAGCTCTGAAGATGAGTCATTTTGTGCATGCCTGCATTTTTGCATGGAAAGAGAGAGCTGTTTAGCAAGCTAGGACAATGATTGAGCTGCCAGCACTGCCCTTCTTGATTGCCAGTGTTGGCTAGTGTCTGCTGCCTGCCTGGAATAATTTTGCTGTAGATCATATAATCTCCCAGCATCATTGCCAAGGTCCCCCAAGGCTTGGGGGTCTAGAGCTCAGTCAAGCATAAAACACTGTTCATAGTCAGTTCGCACCAGGCTGGAGCAGCAATGTTACTGCAGAAAAGGAGCAATGATTATGGACTTGAGTAGTAGTTTAGCATATACCCATTTCATCCTTTTTCCTCCCTCCCCAAATAAATGAAACTGAACCAAAACTGATTCTGATCACTGTGTGTTCAGAGTCATGGGCCACTTTCTCATCTGAGTACAGCAGAGTTCTGTCTCACAATGCAATGATGCTGATTTATGCAAAACAGGCACATGGCCCACAGTTTTTGTCACACATCCAAAATCCCATGTAGACTTAATTTTGCTTTTCAAAGCCTACAGAAATCCACAAATTAACACCTTTTAGCATTATTCACTTTGTCAGTTTTTCTGCAGTAATCGATTAACAGTTGTTTTCAAGTTAGGGTTTATCTCTTGTTGGCGGATATATTTATGACACATGGTTACACCTACAAGAATATATTAAAAGTTTTCTGAGCAACTTGGAACTACAAAGGCAAACTAGTGCCTTGCAGTTGCTATAATTTTTGATGTCACTAGGAGACTGCATTTACCAGAATCAAGCAAGAGAGTTCTGTTTTTTGCAACTAAAGCAATCCAGGTTAAACTTAGCCGAGTTGACACAAGTAACTCACATACACGTTGAAATGTTCAGAGATATTATTAAGAGTGCCATGCATACACTTTTACCCATAGATCTCTCCCTTAATTAACTACTTCTTCTGAGAGGGAATGCTGTTTGTTACACAGCATCCAGCTGAACAAAAGAGAAACAGTGCCTGAACTGTGTGCTCTGGGCACCAGAATCTGATGCAACTCGCTTTCATCTCAGTGTAGCTTATCTGGTAGGCAGACCCAGTGGAGGCATGAATTCCTAAGGGTAAGTTATATTATACAGCATGTGACTGGATTCAGCCAACTCACCAGTGATGAATTTGCCTTCACTTCCAGAATTTCACTTGCACTTAAACAGAAACCTCTGCAAATAGAATGAGTCTGTCAGTGTAATCTTTACCATAGTTAGACATATTGTAAAAAAAGGATACAGATATGCAAGTTACAGACCCACAGTTCAGCCTGCGTGTCGAACTACACTGACATGATTGTATTTGTGCTTGCATACACATATATAAAACACACAAAATCTGAGGGAACCTACCTTTAATGACAAAGGATTGTGACTATGGAATAATTCAGATCCCAGCCTTGCCCCTGAATTCTTCTATTAGACCTGTGATTCATGTAGTACTTTAGTCTCTCATACATCTGTGTGGTCAAAACAGTTATTTGGGGGCAAAGGCTGTTCTTCACTACATGATTGTCTATTGCCTAATGAAATAGCCTCTGACATGAGTTGGAATTTAGTCATGTCACAAATAAGTTATTGATAGTTGGTTGTTTTGTTTTCTTGAATGCCAAAAATGGATCACAATGAGGGCAAGGTTGAGCAAATTCTGTAATTAAGGAACATGCTTCTAGTTTCATTTTCTGCTGTTATAATAGATACTGCAAACACTTATCTCACAGTACTTGTTCAAAGCATTCCAGGTTGCAGTGAACTACTTGTCTGTTTGGAGGATATCAGTATAATATATGCTGCTATTTTATAAGGGTTTTGTTCAGACATGCAGAAATTTGAGACAGAATTCATCAACACCTTTTCTTTGACTGCCAACGCAGTGCTGTGGCTGGGAGATGTGAAATATTCTGTAAGAGTGAGGGAACAGAGGACTTAAGCGGGGAAGGCAATCAAAGTGGAGGTGCATGAGCTCCAATGCCATGTCTGAGTCACAGCAGCCAGCGCTTGTCTAGGTCACATTTGAGTCAGATGGCATCATTTTAATATTTCTCCTGGAAAGGCAACAACTTCATTGTGTGTGATGCTGTACATTTTCCACCATCACTCTCGTCATCCTCCTCTAGGATACACCCACACCCTCACGCCACAGAAAACTGCAGAGCCAAGGATATTTGTTGCCCACTGACTACCGCAAAGGGACCAAGCTTGGCTTTCCAAGCACCATGTCATGATTATTCACCACATAGACCTCTGCGTTTAAATATATGTTTTAATTTCCTATAATCCCAGATCCTACCATGATTATGTGGAATTCCATTTATTCTATTTGTTCTATTTTAAAAGGGATGAAGTCATCTGTGCTGGAAACCGTGACCTGATTAAAAGTACTGAAATGCTGTAATGTCTCAGACACAGCTCTGGCACATGAAGAAGTATAAATTAAACTCTTCTGCAGACATTTGATCTCTTGCTATGAAAAGGGATATTGTGTTTCCTCTGTTTAACAGTATTCTCTTCCCACTGTGAAAAGAACTCTGTTTGCACTTCTTTTTCTCTTTTTTTTTAGTGTGGCATTTTTTTCCACTCTAAATAGGATTGCAAATTAAGCTTCAGCATGTATACACACAGAGTCTATATATTCCTGACTGCTGTGAGCTCAGAGATGCCAATGCCAGATCTCCCAGCCTCATTAACTAACTGGTTCAATTGTTACCAGTGAATCCACCGCTTCCAAGCTCCAGGACTGTGCATAGTGCAAGCACTCCACAACTGCAAACCATTTTTGGTCATGAGTAACAGATCATCAGAAGGCAAGGCAGGATGTTAATCCAGTCAATAGTCATTGCTTAAAGTTGCGTACAAAAATTCCAGTAGCCATGCAAACACTGCTCTTTTTAGGATAAGGTCACCAATTACAGATATAATTTCTTTCTGCACAAAGAGTTGGGGTTTTTTACTCTAAAATTCTAAGAAAACATTCATAAACCTGGTCTCATGCCACATGATCATTCAGCATGCTATGGTGTAAAATAATTCAGTACAATTAACCATCTCTTGCTATACATTTGTTACAGAATTAGCTCCATTTGCCTACCCACTTCTACAGCTAGGGAGGCTTAAGTGAAAAAAGCCATGCTGAAAAATAGTACTTGAGTTGCTGCAGGGTTAGCAAACAGCTGAGGTGTGTGAACCACAGCAAATTCCTCCTCTTTTCCACAACAAACCAGACAACTCATATTAATATTCAAGGAGTTTTTCGTGTTAGGATTCATATTAGGGGCGATACACTTATTCATACTTCAGTGAAACAGACCCTTAGTGATTTCTGTATAAAGTGCTTTCAGCTTACAACAATACTGGACAAGATCTCAAAATGCTCAATCCTGACCTGCCTTTGATGCCATGAAAACTGAAGAGGAAAAAGAATCTCACTTCAGGCAGTGAAAGCAGACTAAAGACAGCAGAAATATTTCTTTTCATTAAAAAATTCTCAGTAATACTTTTTTTTTTAAAATTTGATTTAAGCTTGGGCAAAAGTAGCTTGTATACTGGTAGCTGAGTTATTTCTGTGCTGTATGTGGCTACCACAGACAGCGTTTTCAGTGTGGGATGGACCTACAGCTGGGCAGGACAGGGCTGTGGGGAGCTGAAGGTCAGACCTGCTGTGGCATCACTGGGCCACAGGCAGAGGGGAAGGACTCTGGGCAGGGGCGCTCAAGGCCCTGTCACCAACACAAATTGCCTTAACTCATGACCTTCTGTAAGGGGCACAATATCCAGTTGTAGGATCTTCTCTTCTAGCTGCCAGTGTAAATTAACATCTTCAGAGAAAGGAATCATCCCTTCCATTTTAGTGCTAGGAACAACTCAGTCCCCTGACCCTGCCTCGCACAATTGTACATCTTTAGCTAGCCAAAAGATTTTGTTGTCACTTCTCTGTTAGAACACTGATTTTTTTTGCTAGCCAACATTTTTATTAGCATGATTTTCCTTAAAAAGAATATTAATTTTGTTGGAACAAAAAAGGATTTGAGCATTTTAGCCACAAATACTTTGAGGTTACCTATACTAGACTCCACTTTTCCCTATGTTTTCTACTGCTAATGGAGCCTTGCAGAAAAAAAGCAAAAAAAACTTCACTGTATATTCCCTACTTCTTTCATTTCACAATAGTATGATGTTCAGTCATTGCTCTTTGATGTTCCTTTGTGCTGGGATTTTCAAAGGAAATTAGCTTCCAAAATATGATGACACTCAGCAGAAGCTGAGCACTGAACTTCAGTGGGTCTCACCGAACATTCAGGCTCAAGCTCTGATGTTGAAGATATGTGTCACCTGTGACCTAGAGATTGACATCTTTCGTGGTACTTAGTCCTATAAGAGATAATTGATAGAGAGAAAGAAATTAACTGAAAAACTGCAGTATATAATGGTTGTCTTTAGGGTTTTAAATCATGAAGTCCTTATGACATCTTTGAATGCTTCCATATATAGGATGGGTTGACCCTGGGTCAACTCAGGTGTCCACCAAAGCCACTACTCAGCATGACAGGGAAGAAAAAATACAACAAGAGGTACATGGGTCAAGATAAAGACAGGGCAAGATCACTGCTGGGGGTTGTTTTTTTCCTTTCCTCTCTGTCTGTGGAATTTCTTCACATTGACATGCTAACAAGCACTGATGGCTAGGCCCTAGCACTTCGCTGGTGACCGGGAAAGGGGGAGCCTCTTTTTTTGGAGTTTGTCTCGAAGGGCAGGGGGTGCAGGGGGAATGGGGGGAGGACCTTGAGGTCAGAGGCAGGTAAAAGAGGATGGGGGGGCAATTGCTGGCACTCTCTTGCTGTTGGATCTTGGGAGGAGGAAGGCCACTGGAAAACCTCATCCCACCATCCCAACACCGGGAGCTGCCTCTCTTGGTTTTGGACCCCGCACCCCTGCTAGGACGCTGTCCTGCTTCAGCCTGCCATCTCCAAGCATCCTGTTGAAGCACCAGGACCAGCACTCCAAGGATCCGTGAGGAATCTCTCCTCCTCCACCCTTCCCATTCGGGACACGGCCGCCATCACCCCAGCGCCCCTCCAGCCACGCGGGATCAGTGCATCTTCCTCTGCCCACCGGGAGTGGCTGGCACGGACTGCCAGCTGTGCAGCAACTGCACCACAGGATATATATATATATATATATATATATATATATATATTAGTAAAGAACTGTTATTCCTATCCACATATCTTTGTCTGACAGCCCCTTAATTCCAAAATTATACAAATCCAGAGGGAAGGATTTATGGATTTATTAGCTCCATTTCGAGTGAAGGCCCTGCTCTTCCCTAACACATCTGTCTTTTTCAAACCAGGACAATCACTCACCAATTACTGTCACTGGAAAATAGCTTATTTTTTTTGCCAATCAAATCAGAGTAAGGTAATGAGAAATAAAATTTTAGAAACACTATCTCCATACCTGTCCCTTTAAATAGGGCTTAACCCCACTCCCTATTTCTCTGCCTCCTCCTTGACAAGGAATGCACCATTCTGGTAATGGGCATCAGTAGTTTATTGCACATTGTCTCTGCAGCTCCTTCTTCCTCAGGAGTAGAATTTCTTACCCCCTTCTCCTACTCCAGCATGAGGTCCCTCATACAGGAGACAGTCCTCCATAAACATGTCCAACCTGAGTTCTTCCCAAAAGCTGCCATTCTTCAAGAACTTTCCATGGTGAGCAAGTTCCTTCAGAATGGGCTGCTCCAACATGGGCCCCACAGGGTCACAAGACCAGCCAGCAAATCTGCTCCAGCATGGGCTTCTCTCTCCTGGGCTGCAGGTGGATCTCTGCTTCCTCAGGGACCTCCCTGGGCTGCAGGGGCACAGCTGCCTCACCACAGCTAGCAGGGGAATTCCAGCTCCAGTGCCTGCCTGTCCTTCCTCACCATCCTCAGTGACTGCAGAGCTGTTGCTCTCACAAATTATCAATCGTCTGTGTGATTGCTCTTATGCAGCTTTTTTCCCCTTTCTCAAATACATTATCCCAGAGGTGCCACCACCATTCTGGAGGGTCTTGGCCTCACTGGCTGGCTCTGCCTGCATCAGACAAGGGTGAAGCTTCATCAGCTTCTCACAGAAGCTGCTTGTATAGTCCCCTGCTATCTAAATCTTGCCAGGCAAAGCCAATGTAATAGCCAATGTAAAATAGAAATCAGTTAATACAATCAAAACAGTGTAATTCACATTGGCTGTGCAACTTTTGCTTCATATTTGCAGAGTTGTTCTACCTGCCTTTGAGCATCATTTGAGTGCTTTGTCCAGAAGTGGCTGCTCTAGTGGAACAGCCTTCAGAAATTGAGTGTCTTCAGTGTGTGACAGGATTTGTTTTGCTTTGCCAGAGAAAGGCATTTTCAGTAGTTGAAGTTTTGCAGCCAGGCAGTTCTTTAACGAAGAGGAGACCTAGGATCTGGTTCCCCTGTAAGGACCAAGTTTTACATGTAATAATCGATCAAGGAAAAGGAAGGGGCAACAAATGCTTCCCCTAATAAATGAACTGCTACATAAAAGTAAGTGGATGAGGGTCATCTTTAAAGACAAATTCAGGAAGGTTTTGCAAGCTCAGCCAGAGAGCAGATGGGTGCATGGCAAGCATCTGACTCCCAGAGGAGAGAACTCCAGGGACCAAGGAAGGTTTTTATGGAAGTTGATATCCAGCTGCTCAGCTTGGCACACTTCTAGCAACACGACTGAGCTGAAACACTCTTATTTCAAATGTAGCAGCAGAAGGCAACACAAGAGCAGCTTCCTATGATCCACATTTCCTTCAAACTAAAATCACAGTCCAGTTTCCCAGGCTGCTTTTCTCTATATGTCTGGTACAAGTATCTTCCCCTAAACACTGCAAAAAAGGAGGAAAAATAGTTCACCACTTTCTGAAATATACTCATCTCTTTATTAGGAGTATGAACCCTTATGAGCTGTAAATTCCTAACTGATATATAAGAAACTTAATGAAGAGATTTCCTCTTTTTTCCCAGGGCTCTAACATTCCTACTGAATGAAGGCAGCTTCTCCCTTTGCTCACACCTTTGCAATTAGCCATCTAGCACTTGAGATGGTCACAGCAGCACCACACCACATCACATCACCAGTTTCAGTGTAAGAGTTTCTCTTTGAGTGTCTCGTTTCCTACACTGTCCGTGACATCTCTGAGAACCCTGTGGATGTTCTCCAAGTAGCAGTTTTCCAGCTCTTACAGCTACCACAGGTTGTACCATCCTTGTGTCACTCCTGATGTGATGATGCAGTCAGCATCCCAGCTGTGTCTCCTTGCTGCCAAGGGCTGGGAAGTAGTACACTCTTTTTTGACAGCCATCCAACATAATTCATTTAAGATCCTAGAAAGGAGAATACAGAGGTATCCTCTAAAGATCTCTACAACTCAAAAATCTATGGAGAAAGAGTCTGTGTGATCATAGCCAGGAACTCATCCATCAGATTTTCCAGTTGTCTGCTGCTTTAATATGGTTTTAGCAATCCAGGACACAGAGACACAAAATCTTCCTAGAGGTACAATCTTTTTGTACCTTCTGGCTTACCAGCCAGAACATTGCTGATCTCTCCATAAGGATGAGTAAAATGAAATAGCTGTCTTCTTAACAAGGATGCTTTGGATTCAGTCATGCTAAAGACTTTCATATCTTCCTGAGCAGGAAAAGCATAACAATCTCTCTGAATTTCTCTGAAATTCATCCCATGTGATGTTTGATTCCCTCAAACGAGTAACTCTGAAGGCAGATATTTTCTGATCTCTCTAAATCTCTAGTTGCACATGTTGCACTGCTCTAGTTGTGTCCCTAGGAATAAGAAAGGGACCCATTTGTCCAAAAAGGATGATCCCAAAGAAATATGAGTGAAAATCCTGCAGTGGGTCAGATATCTGGGTCCCTACCCTGCCTCAAACAAAAGGAATAGAAGAAAATGGCTCAAGAGAAGGTGAAGGATATTGTTTCCTCTGATTTCCTTCTCTTCTCAGGAATGATGTGGCAATCAGGTTGGCTTTGCCCAGAAATACCAAGAGGTTATTAATAATATTTATTATTCCTCAGTGTTTTTCCACTGTCCCAGCAAAGCTGGTAGCCAGCTGCTCTTGAAAGGTACATAAAACACTTATCATCAAATTATGAGAAAAATTCTTAGTGTCTAATCTGGACATAGAAAGACAATATGCAATTTTAATAAAAATCTACTGTAAAGACTTAATTTGTTTTGATGTTTTAACTGTCATGATCAAAGTTCAAGCTGTACTTATTACATTCTTGTTGAATGTAAAAAGAGAAAAACACATGTGACATTATTTCTGTACCCTGATTGTCTCTGATGAACAAGTTTCTGGTGCAAAAGTCCCAAAGAAGAAGAAATTAAGATTCACCTCGGTTAAAAATTTGAATGTCCAAGCCTAGAATTCATTTCCTATGAATACTTCTTAAAATTCAACCCCATGGTTGTTCATGAAAAGCATCTAGAGTGGACAAACTCTGACAGGTGTGGATTACAGTTTCAAATTAATATTAGCCATGCTTTTAGAAGCATTAATTAAACCCAATTTTACAGTATTAACTATAAAGGACTCTGAGAGATGTCTTTAAACTCATTAATGAAATTAATCCATTAATTGATGATGGAATATATTTATTTCTAGATAAAACCATAATATTCCCACTGTTACTATAATGGCCATTATTTTTTTCTTTTTAATATTTGTTGCACCTTTTAGAGGTACTTCAGTAACCATGTTGTTTTAGGATACAAAGGGCTATAGAGCATTGCCCACTCTGAATAGTCCTCTGAATGGAGCCTTTGTTTTGTGCGCTGTTTTGGTAGGAAATGGTTGCTATTTAGGTCTCCAAGAGGGAATATAAAACTATGCTCACCTAATCAAACAGACCAGTAAATACAGCAGTTAATCTGACAACTTCAAATTCCTGAATTGCATTTGGAGAAAAAAATTAACACAAACAATCATTTAAAGCCTGCATTAATCATCCACCTTGGGTTACTAAGATGCTTAATTTGTTTTCATTATTGCAAGCTCATGGTTCTAAGTCACATTTCTAGCAGTTGGAGGTTTTATTAAAACCAAAAGAGGAAAAAGATGCTGTTAATCTTTTCCATCAACAGAGCTGTAAAATAAAAGCAGAGTTATCATAAGTATCAGAATATAGACCTGTCAGAACTCCATGACTGTAAAATGTAACTGTCTTAAGCATTTTACATAAGAAGAACACAATTGCTTGTGAACTAAATCAGCTATTTTTCTCCACGGTGGCAAAATGTTCCTTTCTGAGCAATCCTGCCTGGTGAATGTGAATCAGGAAGCATGCCTTGTTTTGATTGTATTATTTACATATCTACAATAGCTTCAGAGTTACTTTGAACGGGTCCATTGGGCACTTCAGAAACAAAAGGGAGAAAGGGAAAAACATGTGCAACAAAAAATTCCACCTGGCACTTCAGTGCAACACAGAATGGCTCTTTAGAAGAGTAGCAGAAAAAGGCTTCTCAATTTGGATATAGTCAAATGTATTGATATGACTGCTACAGTTATGTCTTGTGCCTCTCAGAACAGTAGCAACATTTAGCAATTTTTTGCTTGTCTATCCTTGCAATGTTGCAAGGTAGTTTGACCAAAGCTGGCTGTGTTTGTAAAACATTACACAAACTCTTTCTTCCCTCTTACAAAATAAAACCCTGAAAAACTAAACAAAAGAAAACAAAACAAAACAAAACACCAAACCAAAACAAACAAAAAAACCGCCTGGCTTTTAAAAGAGCCATTGTCACTTGTAGCTGAATATTTATTTTACAGTCTCCTGCACAGCCGAGGACATTTCACCTATAAAGAGCTATTACATAACACTGGGACAATTTGAATAATCCAATCAACGTGCAAATAAATAAATTTTTATAGTACCAGGGCTCCTACCCAGAGCTCCTAATCCTTATTGTTAATTTATTGAAGCAATAATCATGGAACAATAAATTATAATGCTTTTTGTTTTACTAAGCCCATCTCATAGCATGTTTAAATATTGCAACAGGCTAGAGGGAGATATTCAACCAAGACTTTGTGTTCGTCCCATTATGGAAAAGATTAAATTGTAAAAGCAAAAGAACACTTGTGGACCTGCTGAAGGCTCGTGGAGAAACCTAATTTGGTTTTTTTCCCAGGCTGCTGACTTTTCTCAGCTCCAGCTGGATCTTCCCCAGGCTGAGGATCTTTCACAGAAACAAAAAAAGGGAAGGTAAAAAGAAAACACATATAGACACCTGATGTTGACCACCAAGCCGTGTGAGTGTCTGCGATATTTTGCAGAAAGCGTGTTTTCAAAAAGGTGTTGCCTTCTTTGACCAATGAGTCTTTTCTACTTTTTTTTTGCAATCTCCCTTATATAAATGCCATGGCTTTTCAATGAATTGCTCCTTCTTGCTGCTTGGAAGAGGAGTGTGTTGTTGTATTCTTTCACCACTTCCTAGCCTTACGGCGACAGACCCTGTGTAAAATATTCCATGCATCTGTAGCTCACTGATTGCAGCTTGTATCAGTTCAGTAAGATGCTCAAACCTCTTCTTGTGAGGAATTGGCAGTTTCTATTTACCTTTTCCAGATAAAATGAGTTGGAGCAGGGACAGCTGGCTGTTCTAGTGGAACAGCTACAGAACAGGAACAGAGATACACAGCAGGGTCTGTCTTTTACTTTGAATAGCTGGCTGTTCTGGGGTAAGGTGAGGGTTTATCTGCTGGTAATAAGAAAATTCCCTGTGAATTTAATGCGTCAAAATTCCATCCCTGTTCTTTTTGGCTCGTTAATGTCAAGATCTCAACACTGGCATGCTTATTGATGAGAATCAGACCTTGAGCAAAATGTAAATTAGCTCAGTGGAGTAGGAATTAATGATCCTGCACAGATTTAAAAGAGCTGAGCATTTAGTCCAAAGACAGTTGATCCTGTATCAGTGCTAAAGGAACAAATTACATGAGTCGTAATTCTGCTTCCAAACTCCTACTTTTGATGAAGGTTTGTGGAGCTGGAGCCACAGTCCCTAGCTTATGTAAGCTTCACTTATTACACAATGCGCTAAACATAAGTAAAAGTAGGCTGAATCATATGGGGATGCAAACCCAGCCAAAACCCCCAGAAATCTCTGAGGTGGGTGTGAGGAAAATCAGCTGCTGTAATTATGATGGTGGCTGTGGGGGATAAGGGAGCAGCCAGATTTGGCTGAGTTTGAACGAGAACTTTTTTATTTATGGACAGGGAGTGTATTTTGACTTATCTGCAGATTGTTAATTTTTAACTCTTGCTGTTTGCAAGATTGACAGCACACAGACAGGAAGCATCCCTTCAAATCCTGCCCACAACACCAGGCAGGATTATATTATATTATTCTTTTAGCCATTGGCAGGCAGTAGACATTTTGACTTGATATGTCTAACCCACTGCTCTTTTTCTGCAGTCTGCCACAAGCCTCTGGTCCACTGGAGCCGGAAGACTCTGGAATCATGTCTTTTTATCCCTGTGCCATATGCTGTTTGGTGTTTGTGTTCTGACATTCCCACCAGCACAAAGGGCATCCACACACATCCCATCAACAAAAATCTTCTATGGAGACTTTTATGGACATACCCAAACATCTTTTTTGACAAAGTTGGATGCTTGTCTTAGGAATCCCTCATGGTGCTGAACTTGGCTCATGTTGTCTGGGATGTTTCAGGAGTCTTTGGATGAAGAAACTACATAATGAAAGCCATTTTCAGCAGGAGCAGTATTGATTATATAGGTCTTGAGACCTATATTAAAATCTATGGGAGTTCTGTCATTGATTTAATCGAGAAGAGGAAGCCCAAAGTCAAAAAGCTGCTTCCAAAATATAAATATATATCATTTTTTGAACAGGACATGTAGGATAGTGCACATTTGCAGTAATTTTTGTGGATGAGAACTCACAGGATAGTGGATGTCCAAAGCTACTATTATAAACTTTCTCTATACTTCAGATTAAGCTCCTCTACTGTCTTTGCAGTAACTGAATACAACTATCTTCTCTCTAATAGGATCCCCAAAGCAGATGTAATTAGGGATATTTGGAGCCAACATATGCATAACTTAATTACAGGACCAATATGGGATACTATTTGTTCCAACATTTACCATTTAAAAAAAAATCATGGACATCTAACTTAACAGATAGTTATTTTCATGCTATCTTTGATTAAAATGTACTCAGCTAAGCTGGTCACTCTAAATATGACACTGAATTATTACCAGGGGAAGACTATCCAGCACCTATCCTAGCTCAGAGAAGACAAGAAATCAGATTTTTCATCACATGGCACACTGAACAATCCTTTAGAACATTGTAAACACCTAAATATTACAGGATCAGAGCAGTTCACATACTCATGGCAGTTGTAAGTTGCTGAGATGCAAGGGAAGGAAGAAGCAGACCCTTGACTGCCTAATTTAATTAACTGTTTGATTTCTTGAGTTGCAAAAAAGTTTTCAACAATTTAGTTAGCTGTAATATACTACCTGAGAGAAAAACAAATAATAAAAAAAAAAAAAAAAAAAAAAAAAAAAAAACAAAAAAAGAGAAAGAATTCCTAGGTTGCCAAGATCCCACATTTTTCTGGTGAATAAAGAAACTAAAAATAGTTTACATAGTGTATTGAAAAATTACATGAATTTGCGAGATTGGATCAATATATATGAGCAAAGCAAAATACGGCAAATACTGGATGTGTAAGTATTTACTGCTTACAACATCTGTAGATCTTTTCTCTGAATTGTCATCAATTACTTCTCTGGAAGTGTTTTGCATCCTGTATTTCCTGTAGTGGAAAGGACATCTCCACTCCATGGACTAATGCCTGCAGACAATGGCACAGGAAGCAGAAATGCTTCGTTTTCAGAATTTAGTCTGAGACTAATCTCCTCATTCTCCATTTCTCCCCATGAAATTAGGAAATATTAATAGTTTCCTCAACAGGTGGTGTTTGAAAGCATTATAATTCCACAGCGATCATATGCTTCACAAATGCCTTTTAAATTAAACAAACCATTTTTACAAATCCAGCAGGCTTCTGCACAATAGTTATTTTTGTTAGGAGCGAGTCAACAATTACAAAAGCCCCAGTTATTTATCTTTTAGAAGAAATCAAGATTTTACAGTTGATACTCCCAATCTCCTTTGTTGCTTCCTGGTTCAAGCTTTTTATCTTGTACATCCAAGTTTCCCACTTCATGTAATCGAGATATTTTTATAAAATTTTCTTTTTTCAGAATTTTTAATGCTACTTCTTATAGAGGACCCATGCATTCCTGGGGACACTGAACAACATCTGTTTATCTTTAGTGGTAGAAATATCAATATTTTTGAATATTTATGTGTGAGAGTTGCACTAGAATAATGTTCACTAGCTTATAAGACACAGATACTGATGTTTGGTTTTTTTTCTTTTAAAATAGTTTAATTTTTTTTTTTTTATAATTTAAATTAATTTTTTGGGGTTGATTTGTTTTGGGTTTTTTCCCTGACTGGATTAATCAAAGTTCCGTCTTATGGAAATTGCATGGAGTCAGTTGGATTATTGCCATCTCCTTTCTACCAGGTCACTGACTGGGCAAAGGATCAAGGGGACATATCACCTCAAGATCAGTGGCTGGGCAAAACAAATGGATGTGACAACTATAAAACATAATAAACCTAGTGGATGGGACAAGAAGAGTAAACTGAAATGATGCAGTAAGTTCCCAGATATGTATCTGTTACTTATGGAATTACAGAACAAGACTAAAATATACAGAATGTATAGCAGTTTTTAAAACTTGTGAAGTTCTAGGTAAAGAACAATATTATTTCCCCATCTACTTTCTACCACCCATACCAATCAGCATATGCTCAGCATTTTTCAACTCCAGAAGCACATACAAATAAAAAATAAATACTGTGACTGATATCTGAGAGGTAATGCATAAATATCTAGGAAGCAGAGCTCACTCCTTGGAGGGCAATCTAACAGCATGCCTACATGCTGGCTAGGGAAAGAAGGGGAGACCTGGAGGAGAGTATTTGAAGGGAAGGTGATTTCTCCAGTAACACGGTACAATTGCAGTAGGAGCAACAGCAGATTGACCACACTCCAGTTCATTGTCACTTCTTAATCAAGGCCTCAGGACACTATTGAAATGGGAGCATTAAATAATACCAAGGAAGAGTGAAGGACAACTACGATCCCAAATAATTTCCTTCCAACTGTGAGGGCAATGCATGTCATTCAAATGTCTAAAACCTCACTCTTGGCTGACATGGTGGGCTGATCTGTGTTGTATTTCACTGATTTGGTTTATATTTTACACTGAAATGGTTTCTCCTATGGTGCTCCCCAGGTTCTGGTATATGGTTTAACCCTTCCCTCTCCCCCTTTTCTCCCTGGCCAGTCCTGATTGGCCGTGGTTTGGGGTTCCTCCGCCCCTTGCCAAGATTTGAAGAATCCCCGCCACTCCTTGCCTCGCCCTCTTTTTCCCTTGGAAGCATTTGGGAATAAACCTTGGATTATCACGGGAAGAAGAGTCTCCTTGGTCTTTTGCTTTGTCCGTGCTGCATTTCCTCCATCTCTGACCGAGAGCCAGCCAGAAGAACGGTCGGAGAGTGGGTGAGATCACGGCAGTTGGCATCCTACATGAAAGGCCTCTCACAAGATGAGACCCCGTGCAGTGGCTGCATTATAAACCTTTTGGACTGCTCAGCTACCCTAGCAACAGGGAGCTGCTTTTTGCACAGCTCCTGCTGAGAGGGACAAACCGGCAGCCTGCCTGGCCCAAGGTGGGTCGTTTCTGGACAAAGACGTTTTCCACAGTACTTTCACGCGGCCGAGGCCCCCAGGAAAGGGGTGAGTAACTCTTGCAGCAGGTGGGGACCCCAAAAAAGTCTCCAGTTACAGGGTCTGAGCAATGCACGTGATTGTGGTAGGTGGCATGGCGCTGGGACACAGCGGCACTCGCAGCAGCGCGTAATTGCCCCGACTTAGGGAAATCTTAAGTGATAGAGATGATGTAGTTTCTAAAAAAATATTGAAATACTTTGCTGATTGTCTGTGAAAATTTTGGACTTGAACATGCAGAATATAGAATCTGGGATAAAATAGGAGAAAGATTAACATTAAGAGCGGAAAAGGGGGATGAAGCAGCGTCCTTGTTCATTCCGATATTTTTGCAAATTCGCAATTACTTAAGACATAGCACAACAAACAACAGGAGCAAAGTATCTCAATTTCCCCTCCCCTTTGTCCAAGACCCTCTATCCTTAAACTGGAGGAGACCATGAGCCACCCCTGGAATCACAGAGCACCTGGCTTGCCCAAGGCTATTCTCAGCCCCCAAGTCTCCCCCAGTACCTTGGCTCTCACAATTTTGCACAGGTTTTCAGAGAAACTTCCCTATATCCCTCTATCCCAGCTGTTTTCTCCAAAGAGCAGTGTTCTGGCGGCTTTGAAAGCGATCTCCCCCTCCTCAGGGCAGCAGCCGCATGGTCGACCGTGCGGGGGATAGGAACCCTGTGGCTAAGGCTTGAGATAGTGTTAGCCATGTGGCAGACACCCTGGGGGCACGGGTCACGTGGGGGGGAGCTAAAATGGCGCCAGCCACGTGTTTGGACCCCTAGGCTTCCTTGCTTCTTCCAATATGACATTACCTATGAACATTTACGAGGTGAAGGAAATTGGCACTAGTGAATTGGAATTGGTGAAAGCAGAATTGATTAAGGAGATGGCTCAGAGGAATGTTAACCACAGGGTCATTCTGAGCATTCCCCTTGAGCCTTTGCCTAGTCTTGCACAGATGATAGAAGCCTCAGAAGCATCAGAAAAGCAGAACTCTTCGGTGCCCATGAGAGGAATCTGGGACTGGCACACCCAAAGACTGCTGCCGCTGTAGCACCAGAAGCGAGGAGGCAACCAATGTCACCAGAGCAGCTGCAACATGTCATCTGCTTCCAGTGCAAAAAGCCAGGACACTTCGCCAGAGACTGTCCACAAAGCCAGCAACAGAAGAGGATCAACAAACAAACTGAGGCCACAGCACATACCCGCCATTGACATAATTGCACGTGAAGATATAAACGCAGTTGGCTCCACAGTGGCAAAAGCCTCTCAATAAAAAAGGGAGAGGAAGGGAAGCAGGGTGTGGGGATGCAGGAAAATGAAAATGTCAAATATCTGATTAACAAGGTTTGGCAGCCTTGTGGCTGTTTTAGGCTCACCACTACCAAAGGCTTTCACTTCAGGTCTACTGACTGGACAGTCATTGCAGTGGACCTGCCAAACAACTTACTGGATATGACAATAAACCACATGAAACTGAACAGTGAATATTTTGTTACTGGGGACACAGCACACCCACCTTGAAGATTGAGGTGGCTCCCATGACCATCAAGGGAGACACTACTCTCTCATTCTCCTGGCACACTGCCCTCAGCCACACTTCTATCTGGTCGAGGGACAAATCCTCACCTAAGGCACTCCCTTTCCAGCAGAGGTCACAGTAGATGGAAAATCACCTGAAATCTACTGGGCAGAAGTGGTGGGTGAGGAAGAACCCTCTCTGGCATGCAGCCTAACCCATGGATCAGACCATCTCCACGTGGAAGGGGTGCTTGACGCAGAGGCAGATGTGATGATCATACCCGAGAGGATGGGGTTGTTGCAATGGAACCTGTGGCTGGCAAAATCCAAGGTGTAGGAGGGATCAAATTGGCAAAGATCTCAAAAAGCATCATGCAAATTGAGGGGCCAGATACAAAATTGGCTAGAGTCCGACCGTTACAGACTATAAGTGCCCCCTATGGGGGAGGGACACCATGTCCCAGTGGGGCATCAAAGTCATTATTCCTAAGACTCCTCAGGATTTTTAGAGGCAGCCACTGTAGCACGCTCTACCCAAAAATTAACGTGGCTGGATGACACCCCAAAATGGGTAGCACAGTGGCCATTGCGGAAGGAGAAGCTTGAGGAGCTTGTGGAGGAACAATTGGCTAAAAACCACATAGAAGAGACAACAAGCCCTTGGAATTTCCCGGTCTTTGTAATAAAGAACCAGGGAAGGATAAGTGGAGGCTCCTCCATGACCTCCAGGAAATAAACAAAGTAACTGAGGACATGGGTTCACTCCAACCTGGGATGCCTTCCCCAACAATGCTTCCCCGAAGTTGGCAATTGGATGTCCTGGATATCAAGGATTGTTTCTTCCAAATTCCCCTGCACCCAGAAGATGCCCCCCAGTTTGCCTTCCTGGTTCCTTCAATCAATTGAGAAGCCCCGGTGAAGCGCTACCACTGGAAAGTACTCCTGTGTAGTCCTTCCATCTGCCAGTAGTATGTGGCCTCAATGCTGTCCTCTGTGCGTGCGCAAAAAAGGGAGGCTGTCATCTTACACTACATGGATAATGTGCTTGTGTGTGCCCCCAATGACTCTCTACTCCAACACACACTTGACCTAGTGGTTAAAGTTTTAACCTCTGCTGGATTTCAATTGCAGGAGGACAAAGTTCAATGGATGCAACCTTGGAAATACCTTGGCTTGGAGATCACTGCATGGACCACTGTTCTGCAGAAATTGGAAATCCATAGTGATCCCAAAACCCTAGCAGATCTCCATTCCTTGTGTGGGTCTTTGAACTGGGTCAGGCCCTAGCTAGGCCTCACCAATGAGGACCTAGACCCACTCCTCAATTTATTGAAGGGAGAGAGAGAGCTGGTTTCTCCCAGGGAGCTGACCCCAGAGGCAAAAGCTGCAATCGAAAAAGCACAAAAGGCTTTGGCAGAGAAGCAGGCTCAGCGTTATCAGCCCGAGCTGCCTTTCAAATTCATTGTTTTGGGAAAACTGCCACACCTGCATGGTTTGATATTTCACTGGATCGAGGGGCAGAAAGATACACTCTTAATCATAGAATGGGTATTCCTCTTCCACCAAAGATCCAAGACCATCATCAAGCCACAAGAGCCGATAGCTCAGCTGATTCAGAAGGCAAGGATGAGACTGCGTGAGCTGTTGTGGCTGGTTGTGACTTTGCATGCATTCACCTCCTGGTCAGACTTTCTGAGGAGGGAAGGAACTCTCCTGAAAGGCTAACCAAAGAGATGTTTTGAGCACTTGCTCCAGAGCAATGCTAACCTCCAGTTATCTCTGGACAGATACAGTGGGCAAATATCAGTCCACACCCCATTTCACAAACTGTTTAATGATGAATTCCACCTCATTCCTTGTGAGAAAAGAAGCCGTAGGCCACTCAAAGCTCTCACAGTGTTCACAGATGCGTCTGGAGCATCCCACAAGTAGCTGATAACTTGGAGGAATCCCCAGACTCAGCATTGGGAAGCTGATGTTGAGTTTGTGGAGGGGTCGCCCCAGGTAGCTGAACTGGCTGCAGTTGTGAGAGCCTTTGAGAAGTTCTCGGAGCCAATTAATTTGATAACCAACTCAGCTTACGTAGCAGGGGTAGTGTCTAGAGTGGAGCAAGCACTTCTCAAAGACATCGAGAAAGAACATCTCTTCAGGTTGCTTTCAAAACTAGTTTATTTAGTTTCACATAAAGAGCATCTGTTCTATGTGATGCATGTAAGGTCACACACCAATTTGCCAGGAGAAATTGCAGAAGGGAATCAAGTGGCAGACTCCCTTGCAGCCCCAGCTGAGAAAGCATGCCTCCCTGACATCTTCCAACAGGCAAAGCTGAGCCACCAGCAATACCACCAGAATGCTCCAGGTCTGATCCATCAGTTCCAGCTAACATGGAGTCAGCTCGAGCCACTGTGGCCACCTGTCCCAGTTGCCAGCTCCAGGCCATGCCATCGCTGGGTATGGAGGTTAACCCCCATATTTCCTCCATCTCTGACCCAGAGCTAGCCAGAAAAAAGGTCAGAGATTGGGAGGGATCATGGCAGATCTCTGAAAATAGAGATCATATCCAGGATAGAGTTTTATCTGAGTACTGCCTGGGCACTTTTAATTGGATGACAACAGCAACCCTTTCCCCTTTTTACCACCTTGGATCACATAAGGGCAGACAGTGTTCTGGTAGTTCATCAGTTGCTTACTTGTCAGGAATGAGCAAGAAAGTGCAGGAATGCCAAGTGTCCCTCTCGTGCCTTTTTCCTAAGGAGATACCTTGAGATATTCTTTATTTACCAGCCAAAGAAGTTCTTCAGGGTCAAAGAGCAGTCTAGATCTCTGGTGCACTGAGATCCTGCAAGCCAGTGAAGAAACCATGCATTTCCATGTTTTTCAGCTTCCCACTAACAGTTTTGACCTTGAGCAGACTTCAGCCATTGCTTATGGAGGGGCAAGAGCTGGAAATGTGAAGGGAAGGAGCCACTTCCCTCAGGGCTCTCCCCCAGGCTCAGGACGATTTTTTCCTCAGTGGGATAAAATGATGCTGTGCACACCTGACCATCCATGCCCTTCTCTTTTGCCCTCAGGGCAGACAAGAGGCACCCAGCACAGCAGAGGAGACTCTGCTGCCTCTTTCCCAGCTGTGCCCTGGCCAAAGGAAGCTCTGACACTACTCCCAGTTATCCAACTCCCCATGTCAAATATTCCTCTCTAGACCACCAGCCAAGGTCTTTCTTTAATACAGCTTTGCATAAGGGGAGGAGAGGAAAAGGGTGAAGAAATAGGAGCTCATGGTGATATTTCTTGCTTAATATTATTATCTTAATTTGTAGTTTGTCCAGCAGCTGAATCATCTCTGCCACCTCTGGGATGTGGCTGCAGCTGCTGTGAAATCTAATGGCAAAGACAGAGCTGATTAACTGCAGGCTCTCCTGCTGCTGAATCCAGCCAGTAAACCATGTATGGGCCATTTTCCCAGGAAAATTTGTCTGTTGATTGAAAATCATAGCTGAATTTCCTCCTGCTTTTTCTTCCTCCCTCCCTGCCACAAAAGAAGCTCCCATAGTCAGGATGGGATAGGGAGGGCAGCAGCAGGAGCTGACTTTTGCCTGTGCCCTACTACAGGTGTCACAAGGCCATAGGCTAAGGGTGAGAGAGCAATATGGGTCTCACCTGCTGTCTGTGAAGGTTATGTTTAAAACTGTCAGGGGAAGAGCCCCAGAGGAGCCCTGTTAAAATCCAGGTTTCCTAAAAAGCTACACAGTCTCAGTGACTGACCAGCAGCAGACTGAGGCCACAAGCAGCTGGCAGTAGGACACATCAGGTTTAGTGGCTGAGTGTAGGCGTCTGACCAGATTGCTCAGCACTGAACAAAATAAAACATTACAGATTGCAGCTTGATGACTACTGCGTGGCCTGTCCCTCCTTTCACAGGAGACAAAAAAAAAAAAAAATATTCCTGTGTCATGCAGTTATTTTCATTTGGCTTCTACAGCTGGTGGCATAACAAGCTTCCTCAACCAGGCACAGGCCACAGATAGAAAACAGTGACCTATGCTGGTTGAACTGGAGATCAGGGATTGCTCCAACCCTGGGCTGTTCAAGATGGCCCATTTTTATTGCTATGGTTAGGTTGGGAATTGTTTTGAAATCTGATGCAGTGACTCAGTTGACCAAAAGAGGACTTTGAAATACTCATGCTGTCTGGTTTTGAAAATGACTGTCACAAAGTGACAGCAATCCCTATTTGATCCAAGGCTGCCCCTTGCATCTCCAAGCAGGTGAGTAATGTAGAGCCAGGTCAGGGAAACATCACCAGTGTAGATAGCAGTGGAGGAAATCTGGATGAAAAGTTTTACCCTGAAGGCTATTTTGTTATTAAAAACAACTGGGTTTTTTTTTTCTTTAGAAAAGAGAACATTTTGCAAATAACTGTTCTGCTCTTTAAGGAGTCTTCAGTTTAAAGCAATTTTGTTAACTGTTGGATTTCCTCCTTTTCCTTTTTTTTTTCAATTTCTTCTTCTTTCCCCTTATTGAAGAATGTGGTGAAACTGGGGGACATTTATTTCTCAGTTAAAATGTAATTTTGTTTGTTTGTTTGTTTGTTTTAAAAAGTGATAAAAAATAAAAATAGGCATGTGTGGAAAAAACCACCAAACTTCAATCAGCTTCAGAGCCACCACCTTAGTTACACTGGCTGACGTGCAAACACATATAGTACACTAAATTATTTAGATTTCCAGATATATGTCAGATATATCATGATGCAATTTGTACATCAAAAATACTTAATAAAGAGAAGTCTCTTTTTAGTACAATAGCAGAGAGCAGCTGTAACAGCTATGCTCCAGGTAAGCTGGAAAGGCCACTGTAGTCTGTACATGGAGACAGATTTTTCCAAAATGACCAGCAAAACTGAGGGATTGCAACAGCATCAGGCCTCAGCACACCAGCTGCATCACTCAGCTGGTGGGTCCAGGGTGACCTGGTTGTATATCTGAACTGTTGCATCAAGGGTCACACTCTAATTCATGTATACTGAAAGCACACAGACAAATAGCTGAAAGTCCAACCCAACAGTAATGATCACAACACTCATTATGTCCCTACAGGGAGCAATTAGTGAGGCCTGTAACAGGGAAAAAGAAAGGTGATGTCCTCTGTCTCAAAAAGCTCTAATTTCATGACAATAGGAGATCACTAAGAATAAATTAAAACAAAACCCCATGGCTGGGAAAAGGGGAACTAGGAACTAATTTCTATTCACATCCTTGGTGTGACTTTGTGATTCTTGGCCATCTCTGTTTCCCTGATGTAACTATATATCTTTGTGTTTTCCAAAGGGGAACAAAAATCTTGAATCTTGCAGTTATTTGTCCATGATTGCAAAGCACTTTTAACTAGAGGGAAAATCTCGGCTGACACTTGAGAAGCACAAAGGGACCACAATAAAGCCTAGCTGTTTGCTCAAGGTTACATTAATGTGACAGTCTCTGGTGGGTGCAGGTTGCTCTTGTTCACACCTTTGGCTGCTGGCAAAATGGCACCTGGAGATTTTCTGGAGCATTTCTGGAGTGTCTTGAATGCCAATTTCATTTGAGCAGTTGGTGCAGAAGCCTCAGTAACACCTGAGACACAGAGCAAGCCATCAACAGCTCCAGATACCTGGCAAGCATAGCACTGGCACAGCAATATCTCAGTATTTAATCTCTGGCTGAACACAATCAGACAGGGATGGAATCAAAAGGATTTTTAAATGTTATATTCAGACAGAATTCTGTATCATGGGGACAGAAGATCATCTCTAGTGTATCTATGGTATATATCCTTTGGTTTTATGTGGAAGGATGATAAATATTTTATGCACAAGATCTTTTAATGCTGCTGTGGCCACAGGAAACGGAGAAGTTTAAATGGAGGACAACAGGACAACAGGAAAAGCAAAATGTGACATGTTGTGTTACTTATTCAAAGCCAACAAAGAAGGGGCCAAACAGTTCCATACAAAGAACTGTTTATATCAACCAACATGTAATTTTGAACTTCCTGCCTGAATCATTTTTTGGGATCTTTTTATCCTGTCTCTTTGACACTCTCCAAACTGAAAAACATCAGCATGATCATGTTAAAAATACCTTTTTTCCCTTTTAAGGAAACCCTAGTGACTCCAGATCTCTATATAGCACCACCACGGTTCACCACGAGCATGCCAGCCACAAGAGCTGAGGCTGAAAGGTCATACTAAGAGGTTTATAAGTTATCTGGGGCTGTGAAAATAAGAGACTTGCTAACTCTGAAGAATAATTTAACTGAATGCATTTGCCCTGACCTAAAGGTGCTACCTTTGGGAATGTTTCACAGTTTGACATGGAACTACTGAGCATCCAAAGACACCAACCTGGCTCTCACAGTAACAGAACAAATTCTGTTTCTCCACAAACCAAGCTCTCACTGCATCACTCTCTGTACCCGCATAGACTTGGCTTCTCCCTGAGCACCCATAGCAAACAAAGCAATGACTTCTGTTATGCCTAGAATACTTTTGACAGACCTGCAATGCAGGAAAACCAATCTCTCCCCTTTATCCACTGAGAATAGCAATACACCAAGGTGCTACATTCACACCCCCCCCCCCCCCCCCGCAAAACCCCACAGAGAATTCATATGCTTAGGCTAATAGTTTTTAATAAAAAAGAAAAAAAAAAGTTTAAAAATCAGGGTTCTTGCCACACAATACAATAAAAATGCATGTTTTTCTTCTTAAACACATTTCAGCTTTTGTGAACTTGTGTGAAAAGGCCCCATTATTAAGCCCGAGTTATTTAAGCAATATTGGAAGTGCCCTTGGCCTTTTGTTAATTTGCTTGGCTTGGTGCACACATGGCATTTGTTTTACATCATGTGTGAAACTTGCTTCTTTAAAAAGTCTGCAGGTTTCAAATTCCTCTGCTTTTGATAGATGTACTGTATGTACTGTTAGGTTTAAAAATGTTGCATGTGGCTGCTATTTTTCCCAATTCAGTCCACAAAAGTCTCTTTATTAAAAGAAGTCCTTAATGAAAAGTAGAGCTACTGTATGTGAGGTTGCAAAGAACTCTGGTGGAAATATTTGGTGTTTACATTTTGCCGAATTATTTGTACTGTGGACACACACTACACTAAAGGCTCTCTTTTCCCTGCATAATAGAAATCCTTGTTACTGAATTCTATATACTTGGTATGGTTTGCATTTTTTATCCAGCCTTACCACATTTTATTCCACTGTGCTTTCTACACGACTGTGAATCTGTAGCAGAGCTGTATAATAGCAACACCTTCTGGAAGAAGCAAGACGCTGGAAAATCCTTTCTGATTCTTGCAGCTTGTTGCACTCACCAGCCAGTGTACATTACTAATAAGGCAGAAGCTCAGAATAATAATTGAAATATATCACTGACTGCATGTGCATTTATTGCTTCATTTAGCAGTAATTGTAAACTTGTGGCTTGGGGTTTTTTTAATATTTTTCATAGTACTTTTAACAGTTAATATTCAGTGTTTTAATTACACCAGATTTATGGGTCTGAGTCTCTGCTCTGTACACCTTTTGTCTGCTGATACAGAAAAGAAGAGGAGCACCCTGCTGCTCGGTAGCAGCAGCCACCTCCTCTCCCCTCAGAACAGCATGAACTGCCAACACAAAGAGGAGCATTCCCAAACCCTGCAGCAGAGCTCCCAAAACCAGGGGCCAGCAAATGATGTGCAGTGGCCTACATTTAACATCAAATGAGTATTACAATCTTAGATATGCACCACAGCCTTCCTGGTGTCTTTATGAACAAAAGTCTCCCCTGAAGAGCCTTTAACTCACTTTGGCACTGGGACTTCTAAGTTTTTGCCAAAATAGACAGGCGGCCCTTTCTGAGTGTTGCTAGAAGACAGCTTTGCAAGCACAAGTAGGAAACAGGGTGGGTGGCAGGAAGACTCCTTTAACTGTCTTTAACTTCAATCTATGGCAATATTTTATTTTGCAAAGTACTGCAGAGAGATAGCATTACAACAGCAGCAGTAGTAGTAACAGCAGTAATAATAATAACCACACCACCTCAAATTAGATCTTTGAACAGAAGTGCTATCATTTTCACACCACTGCTGTAAAGATGAGTTCTGCTAGAAAAAAAGGGAGAGCAAACTGAGTTACTTGGTGAAAGGCACTATCAAAGGACAAGAGGTAAGGAGAGGGACAAAAGAGCTTCCACATTTAAACTTTGAGACTACACATTTCAAGCACAAAATTTGCTTTAATGGTACCAGACTAGTGAACAGTCTTATTCCAAAACACTGGGCATTATATCAAGGATTATTAACTCCTGCAATATTCAGTTGACTTGGAGGATGCAGTCAGAGTCTACAAAAGCCTCATAAACCTGGATGCCTTTCCTCAGACAAGGCAAATCACAGGCTGGTTCTTCCTGATGAGCAACCCAGGGTCAGATTTGACAAGTTTTGATGATTTTGCAAAGTTAGTATGAGATTTCCATTTTGCTTTTAATTTTCAAATTGTGTGTCTCTGAGCAAAATTTGCTGTGTTCCTTGTTTTGACATTGTGTTTCTCTATCTTCCATGCCTCATTCACATCCTTGTAGGATTTCAGTTTTTGGGTTATTCTTTTTCTTTTTGCACGCCCTTACATGTATTGATGCCTGCAGTGTCAGCTTCTGCCCACCTAATAAAGAAACTAGTATGCTGCAAAGTGTTCACAGTCACAGCCATCATCCACAAAACACTCTGACTTAGCTCACTCCATTATGCAAAACAGCTCTGAGGAGAAGCCTTCTGGGAAACGCAAAAACAGACTTTTCCATGATGAAAAAAAAAAAAAAAAAAAAAAAAAAGAGCCCTGTAAGGTATGGTTAGGTGTGTTGAGGGAGGAAAACTGCTTAAGAAAATTAGTTTTTCAAAGGTTTTCATGATGTATCTGATTTTGGCAGAGCATTTGAGGGCTAGTGTCTCCCACAGCTGCCTAGCATGTGATACATCCCCCCAGCTAATCATGGCTAACACATTCCACATCTTTCTAAGTAACTCCATGTCTGTACCTTAAAAAGCAGGGATCTGGGGCAGGATCCTGCATGAGGCTAGAATGCACAGCATTAAGGAATCCTTAAGGGGACTGTGGGCAGCTGCTCAGAGTGGCCAGGTGAGGATAGCTATCAGAGAAGGATAGGGAAGGCCATATGGCACCAGCTGTGCTCTGGCTCCCAGTAGGACAACCTCTCCTCTCATGAATATAATTTCCACAGCATGCACAACAGTGGTTTGCTATTGCAATAAGCTGTTCCTCTCCTTTTCCTCACCTGTACTTGTCACCTTTGGGCTGCTGAGTTATCACACAAAAGAAGCCGACAGTGCAACAAAACCTGCAAAGCTCTGAGCACTACACTGTGAAGGTGCTCCCTGCTGCTACCAAAAATGAGCACAAAATTCTGTAGGGAATCCTCTTCCCTGCCCCCTCTGCTTGATGTGAAAATTGGCTATGTCTGCTCCCCTCACCTGTAAATGCCAAGAGCCATGAGGTGATGGGCCAGCCAGACTGTCACAAAGTTGCTGAAGCCCTTCTCCCCAGTTCTGCAAGTCCAGCTTCACACAGCTCCAGCATATCCCCGAGCTGGGGAATGAGTTAATCCTAGCACAAGGGGAGTTTGTGACAAACCAACAACTATACTGAGAATCCCAAGCAGAATTTTAACATGTGTGGCCTGGGATCCTCAAATGTTGATAATGACAGGCATTACCTGACCCAGCCAGCTCGAGGATCGCGATAGCTGTTCTCAAGAATTTGCAAATCGTTCTCCAGTTCCTGGCTCCTTCCCTCTGACTATCTTGGCATCTTGTTCTGGCAGCCAGACTATCTCACCTAAGACTTCTCCAGCTGGTGAAGCATCTTGGCGCTCCTGCCTCTCCATGCCCACACACTTTCATCAACTTCAGCAATAATCCTTTTAAGTGTTATCTCGCAGCCCTAATTACTTCAAATACATTTCTGCCTGACGGCTTCAGACAGGTGGAAACTGAGCGCCATCTATTGCTGACTAATAAAAGGCTGCTTTGGTAAGGCTGCAACAACAGCCTCTTTTCCAAAGGGACCCTCAGCTGCGGGATTCCTGCAATCCAGCAGCAGCATCCACACGGCCGCCAGAAACAATTCTACTTTGAATTGATGGTTAAAGCCCTGAGGTTTTCCAGAAAATACATCTGTAAGTTCGGATGTGTCCCTAGCTAATTTCTTCAACCTGGAAATATTGTGAAAACTAACTTTCCTGTAATATTTGTAAAATTGTGTGATTAATTTTGCCCTGAGATATTATGGCATGAATCTCTCTCTGGTATTTATATCTGACACAGGCAAACTATAAAGCTGGTCTCTACACAGTTTTTAGTCCCAAGCCTTTGGCAACACTGGCTGTACCCTCTTTACAATTGTGAGCAACTGATGTGAAAGAAGGGACTAATCTCCAAGGCAAGCACTTTCCCCTACTCACCTGCAGCCAAGGAGCACTCCAAGAACCCGAGGAAGAGTAATGGTCAGGCATTGCCACGGGTGGGAGGAGGACTCGGTTTGTAACAAGGCATTAATGTGAAGCTGAAGGTCATTTTCTTGTCAAAGGTCTTGGGACTTCCTTGCACAGGATAATATAATTTACAAATGCATATCCTTAATAAGACAAAAACTCTGAAAATGCTGTCAAGAGTCTAGGGTGGGTAGATTTCCATGACAGAAGCAAAAGCTGTATCTTTTCTGAGTCCCACATACAACTTTTGAATATATCTGAAGGGATGCTAATTGTTAGCACCAGATGATGATGCTGTTAATTTCTCTTTCTCACTTTAAGCAACTATTGCAATCTTTTCCATAAAAATGCACAGAGTTGTAGTGAGGATAAAGTTAGGAGAACTAACAGATAGATATCTGAAAACACTAAACCAAAGTGCTGCTGTACACAAGCTGCAAAGACCAGGAGCGTGTTGTCTAACTCTGTGATGTTTCCAATAATTCTGGCTGCAAAGATTCCTGAGAAAAGGAGAGGGTAAAGATGACAAAAAAAAAAAAAAAAAAAAAAAAAAAAAGATAAATAACACCACTTCGAAGAGTCTGAAGCCATAAAGTTGGGACATCTTCAAACTGTTAGAAAAAGAAAAAAATCCCTGATACAATGTAAACAGCTGGGTTTTTTGCAAGCTTCATAATACCTGCTAGATCTTTTTCTAAAGCTCTACATGCCTTAGAAGGGAAAAATTATTTTTAAACATTATATTTTAGCACATATTATGGAGATGAAAAGTGAAATATTTGTATCAGGAAGTTTAAAAACAGAAAAGCCAAGGAAGAGAGATGTTTGCTTTCTTTTGCAAAATATCCTTAGGATTTTTAACGTTCTGAAGGGTTCTAAGACCTGGCCCATGGTTTTGGGTTAGGCTTTATTACTGATTCAGAAGTTAACTTAAACTGTATAATCAGCACACTAATGACTCCCTGCTTTTTGTAAATGAATAAAATTGTTTTCCTCATAAATAACAGAAAGGGGAATAAGAGATCAAAATCAGAATTAAATAATTGAAATACAGGTGTGTTCTCCTTGAGACTCTGGAATTCCCTCAGTTTAATATCCTGTAGCCCAGATAATTATTCACTGCTACCTGGAATGTAGGCGACCACTTTCATTGCCCAGTATGTGTCAGGAGGAACGGCCTGGTTCACATGGCCCTGAGGCTGAGCCTTTCTAACAGCTTTGACTCTATTCTGTCCCTACCTCTTTACCTCTTCCTAGAGCCTTGTAGCAATAGCAGCAATCAGATTGTCCTGTAAGCATTGCCAGGAGAAGAGAAGGTATGAGAACAACCTTATTATGGACCAGATCTCACCCATCCACTGGCCAGGGTGAATTGAGAGCAATATTAAGAACAAGGTAGGACAGACTCAGTGGAAAATCTGTCCCAGTCTGTTAGTGGCTGCTACTTTTACTTGAGGAAAGAGTGGTGACCCTTAGATAGGCCCCCCAGTGGGATGAGGAGACACTGAAGTGGACAGGACACCTACACATTGACTCAGCTCTGGCACACAGTAGGTACAGCTTTGCAGAGATCCTTCGCCAATCCATCACCTCTCTGGCAGACAAGCACGGATGGTTCTGGAGCAGCAACCCCACCCTATGTCTGCTGAGGGCATCCTCCCACCAGGAAAGTGCTACTGAACAGACCATCAGAAAGGCTGAATTTGGCTGAAATCCAAACAGCAAAGAATTCAAAATTACTTTGTTATGACTCTGAATACTGCTGGTAATAATCTGGGGAGTAGTAATGAAAAAATAGAGAATGTGGTGTAAGAAACTAAACTTACAAGGTAGCACTCTTGGGATTAAGATGATGGTGGTTGTGGTCTACTCTTAGGTAAACTGCTCCAAATGCTGCTCTTTGTACATCATTTCAGTATAAGAGAAATTTTATATTGCTTTTTGTTTGGTTTGGAAGGAACATAGTACTAAAGCTTTTAAATAAGTACAAAATTATGAATACTGTTGTGTTTCTTGGCAGGACCAACACAGAAGGTTTCATGTTGAAATACACTACCTGTGTTCTCTGTATTGGGGTTTGCTGCTGTTTTTTGGTTTGTTTTTTTTTCTTGGTGTTTTTTTTTTTTTGTTTTTTTTTTTTTTTTTTTTTTTTTTTTTTTTTTTTTTTTTTTTTTTTTTTTTTTTTTTTTTGAGCAGTAGTGGATGGCAGGGGAAAGAGAATCTTTTTTATTTGGAGGGTTGACCCCTTTATTTTCCTACACCACATTTAAAGCTGAGAAGGTAACCAGAACAAGATCCAATTTTCCAACCTATAGCAAACTTCTCATATAAGATAAGTAAGTGGTAATGGGTTAAAGCAAAAATGGTTTCAAACTACTTTCTGGAGAGGTACTCCAGTCTACTCCAAAAACTAACGTGGTAGAAGCAGTTACAGCTGAAGGAAGGATATTCTAGTTTACAACAAATCACAGTACATTACAAAAGCTCTGCAAAGCCTGTTCTAGCTCACACAAGCTCCCAGGGCTGTCAAGAAAACACCAAAGGCCGGAGTTGCCTGGGATCAGTAAGTTTAAAGGCAATCTGTTCTTTCTGAGCTATGAGAGTCCTGTGAGAGTAGGACTCCATTCCAAACTTCTGTTAACAGCAATGCCAACTAGGAGCATGGTGAATTGTGATTTCCCCAGCACAGCTGTGCCAACCAAAGCCCCAAAATAAACCAAACCAAAAAAACCCCAAAAAACAAACAAAAAAAACCCAAACAAACAAACAAAAAAAAAAAACCAAAAAAAAAAGAGAGAGAAGTACTTTTCCTTGTACATATCCTGTGCAGGGTTGTGGCTAGGTATGGTTTACTGCATAAACACCAAATGCAGCTTTACTGGCAGATCTGCAGCCTTCTGCCTGCACTGATGAAATTCCCCTAAGCACAGGCAGAGCACAGTGTGCCACATGTAGGTTGTAAGCAGGGCTGGAGGTTGATTATGTACAACAGGTCTAAAACTCCATCACGTCCTCACAGAGGCTTTGCTGTTCTCTTTGTGTTTACTCAGAGAAGCTGTTGTGAACTTAAAATATGCAAGGCTATTTTGGGGTTTTTTTGTGCATGGAAAACAACTTCTTTCATTCCGTACAATTTCCACGGGAAGGGAGGAGGCACACAGCCCTTGATGGATGTCTTTCTTGAGGTAGAAGGATGAGCCAAGCAAGCATCTCAAGTTAAAACAATAATTTGCTTTGAAAGTTAGAATTGTGATAAAGAACCTAGAGTCATTCTGCCTGTGGAAATCAGAGGGGTCACAATATGATTGCTGGAGACAAGGCAGATTTTAGGTGCAAGTTGGGAATTCAGCGTTTTATCAGGGAACAAATGTTGCTGCAGTTCAGGCATTTGAAAATCGCATTAACCTGGAAAAGCAAAAGCAAGAAGAAGATACAGACATGAATGTAATAGACACTGACGGCAATGGCTCCAGGACAGATGCCAGCTCTTACTTCTGCAGTGGAGGTCACAGAAGAATATTCTTGGTTCTTTTTCTCCCCTTTTTCTTTCAAACCAGCATTACATAGCGTGTTTAAGCAACAAAAATAGTTCACTTGTGAGCAGGAAGGAAGAGGTCAAACATGGGTCTTAGTCAGTGTGTCTCAGCCACTTTACCACATCTGTACACCCAAAGCATATCTGGTCAGCTGAACACTTGTGGTGACATGTAAAGGAGCAAGAAAGCAGCTGTAGAATAACCTCCTTGTGGAGGGGACTCTCCTGCAGGCACAGGAGCAGAGCCAGCCTGACCACATCTTCACCTGGCCAGGAGAGAGGCCACAGTGCCCAATTCTTCACTAACACACAGGCACCAAAGGGCTCTCGCAGTTATGAGCAGCCCGGCAGTTTAGGAGTTTAAAGATTTTGCATAAGTCAATGCACTGCAGCTCAAGTTCGTCTTCTCTCTCTGAAGCAGTGTGGTTTTTTTCCACAGATGGCTGGAGGGCTTCCCTATTGTATGGGCTTAGGACAAGATGACAAAGCTAAATGCTTTGTAAATGCTTCAAGACTCACCTTAGTAGATTTTTTTTCTCTATGCTGGTTAGTGACATAAAAGAACTTCATATTTGCAAAACAGCTGGTCCTCAATTAGGCAAAGTACATATTGAAAAATTATGGCCACTAGACATGCACAGAAACCTGACTTAATGGAATAGACTCCAAAGTCTTCCTTGTAACTTGCTTTCTTCCCCTGAGGTTCAAGTTGCGTTTGGTCCCCAAGCTTAAAATGGATAGACACTCATGCAAAAACATAGCACTGTGCCCAGATGCCTGATGTTGGTGTAATTAATTCGCTTCCAAACACTCATAATCCAGAAGGTATCACCTGGGATTCAGAGCAGAACATTTAGGCAATGCAAATTCTTCCAAGGTTAGGTGAAAATAAGCTGGGTGTTTATTTGTTTAAACGAGAATCCATACTGTAGGCTGACAGGGCCTGGAATTATAGAAGGTTTGGCCATGCATAAGCTTGATTTTTCTCACAATTATATGCCACTGTCAGCTGTAGGCAGTGTTCCAGCTTGTGAAGTTTTACTGAAACTGGAGGCAACACTGAACTTGGCAGAAATGTGACTGTAGGGTTTAATTGAATGAATAAGCCTGCTCTTACAAATTAATGTGGAGAAGGCAGCCATGCCGGAATCTGTCTTCAGGTCCATATGGTCCTGCACTGCTCATGGATCACACAGCCTGTCATGCATTTACCCTCACAGGACTCACTCCATTTCCAAGGAACTATTACCTCCATTTACAGCTGGAAAATAGGAGTTGGGAGGGTTATGTGTCTTGCTCAAAGGCATAGAAAGGAACTGATCAAGGATAACTGCTAATCTCTTCTTCCTTTCCAGATTGCTTATAACTTTTCCCTAATAAAATCACTATCTGATAAACTTATATTATGGGCTGCAGAGAAGTGTGTATTATGTACACCAAGGGAAGCAGTGTTTTTTAAAAATAAATCATTACAAGCCATCCTGGTTTTTGCATTTACTGGAATTGCAGTTTGATTTTCAGCTTTCCTGTGAAAGATCTCAAACTTATCATCTTATGACTGAATGAAGTACTAACTGTTAAAATATTCTTGGTTGATTACTGATTATCTGTGGGTGATAGTTTTATTTTTTCCCTGAAAATTTACTTTTATTTTTTTATATTAAAACCATAACACTTTCTGGCTACCAGTTCTACACAAACACAAAATTATTTTTCCTGATGATATGTTTTATCAGAGAAAAAAAAAAAAACAACAGGTTAAATAACTTTACAGCCGATTAATTTTGCCCTGAACTTCATATATAATTAGATTAGCTTCACTGAATCAAACACTGGCTCTCCTTCATGCTGCTTAAATTGCAGTAACTTACAATATAGCCTTGTTCATGCTACTTTCTCTTTCCAGGAAAAAGTTGCCATAAAGAGGCTGTGAGGCTTGGCAGAGATATGCACATGTTCAGAAAATAAAGTCGGTGTTTTGATCTTATCCTGTAAAATTGGAGGAATTTCCATTTTTTCAGGATGATTTTTTTCCTTATTGACATAGTTCTTAACTTCTGGGTTATTTTAGTACTAAAAAACTTGTCAATATTTAATATATGCAAAAATGGGTAAAATAATGCAGATGTTGATTTTTTTTGTTGCCGTTGAAATGTGAAGGAAATGGTGGAACAAAAACTCTTCCTTTGTGTCACTTGGATACACCAGCATAAGGGAAGCCTTCCAAGGGACTCTATGAGAGCTGAAGAGCTAAGAGGTACCATGAAGCTCCAAGATTCACCTTAGTAGATGTAAGAAATTGCAAAGTAGGAACTCAACATCTTTTACCTCTCAAAACCAGGCAGCTATCTCACCTAAAAATGTGCTGATCAGTTATGGCCCATATGCATACCAGTCTCTGTTACAAGGCTTTCATGCACATATTGTTAAATAAACCTCTTCCCAGGTTGGCAGATTGCAGTCTGGATTCCCTGAAGTAAAAAAATAAATATATAAATTGTGCTGTGCCTCTTTAGGAAGTCATACTGCACAACGGAAGAAATGCAGCATTTGGGGTCTCACTGGATTCCTTCCATAACACCAAAAATACAGGCAATCAAGTTAGGTAATTCTACATCTTCAACTTGCTTATTTTTTAAAAAGAAGCCATATTTCAGGAATGTGATAGGACCAAAAGGCAGAGGTTCCTCAATCAGAATTCTTCCAGTGTGTTATGCAAGCCAAGGCTACATTCCCAAAACTGTGTTTCTTTGGTCCTTCAGGAAAACAGGCACAACACCAAATATCTTTGCCTCCCACCTTAACACACACATCAGTCTGAGAAGTCCTTGGCACAGCCACGGAGCAACCTGAATAGCTTTGGATTAATGACTCACCTGACAGCAACTATTAGCACTGCCCAGCCTAACACAGGCACTGATGATGAAGACACCAAAATAGAGCAAAAGGAAATGCCGTTTCTCTTGAAAAGGCAACATGTCTTGGACAACCAGCTGTTCTCTCAGATTCACAAGCCAAATAATGACTTAGCAAGCGGAGCTGTGTGGCTATTGCTGTCACCTGACAGCAGAGTAAACATTTTGATTACAACAAACTGCGGACAGGTGGGATCTGTCCCCAGCTGCTGAGTGACTGACCCGCTCCTTCGAAAGGAGAACCCTCCGTGGAAAAGGGATTAGAGAGGATTTCTAACCTCGAATTTAGATCAGCCTCTACTGGTTTTTTTCCCTCAAGGGCCATAAAAATATTCCACCTGAAAAAGGAGGGAGTAGTAAAGGGTACCTGTGCTATGTGTAATGCTTAGAGGGTGGTATTTGTAGGAGTGCACTTTCAAGATAGGAGTATAAACACCCGAACAATTTCTCAGATTTTCTGTTCTTTGTATAATACAAGGATAGATTCTGCAGTGGAGGATGGGAATGATATGAAGTTTATAAGCATTTAAAAGCAGTGTGATTCTTAGTTGGGAGGATCCAGAACAATAGGATGGTCAGAACCCCACCCCTAGAGGTAAGAACTCCTAGGACATTAGGCTGATCTGTGACATTTTTCTGTAAATTTTAAAGTACTCATGTTGCCTAAATAAATTTGTGTATTTTCCACTGTCTGCTGTAGTCAATTTTCAGATATGCCCTCATGACAAAGACACAAAATCTTCAGAAGATTCTCTCTTATCCAACCTGGGACTTCACAATAAAGCAAATACTAAAGACTTCACTCAGGCACAAGGTTTGTATGAGCTAAAGAAAGGGGGGAAAAGTTAACCTTGAATTCAGCAATGATTTAAGCAAGGTCTGGTGCATTGAAGTTTAAGTGTCATAATAAAAGTGTCTAGCACCTGGGAGACACTCAACCCCTGATGTAAGACAGCAGCCCTCCTCTTCCTATATTTGACATTTGGGCCTGTGCTTCTGCCTTCTTGTGGCCAAGCAGGGATCTGGTCAGCCTACAATTGGTATAGTGCCAGCAGTGCCACAGAGGAGAGGTCAGGAATAGGGCAGCTGGAAAGGAGTAGAGCCATTCTCTTCATCACACTCACCTCAAGTTAGGTTCTGAGCTAACACCAGTTATAGTCTCTGATGAAACTGGTATTTCCACTGGCTCTGCTTGGTGGTGAACTATGTAAATGTCAGCTAAAATGCAGCTAAGACACAGTCTGTTTTAGGGCTGTGGTGTGGTAGAGTAGATGAATTTCATCCCTGTCAAAATAAGTGTCAGAACTGCCCCGGCTGTTTTACAGGGGATGATGTTTCTGGTAGTGGCAGCCTCGCAGCATGTATTTAATTTGCACATCTACAAATTACAGACATAAAATCAACTCCTATGTGTGGGAGTCTAGGGTATCTCCCTGGCTCCTCTGGGGATGCAAAGACCCCCCTGGCAGACCCCTCTGAGACTCCCAAGTGCTGTCCAGGAGCTGCAGGGGCTGGATTTGGCTCCTTGGGAGAATTTGCCAACGCTGAGAGAAGAGACACAGAAAATAATGATGAGTAGAGTGTAAATTAGAATATTAGAATGTAGTATAAGTAGGTTTTTAGATTGTTTATATTAAGGGCCATGTGGCCAAGATGGAGGATCCTGGGTGTGGTGGGCTTCTTCCTCCTTCTTCTTCGTGTCATCCATGCTGAAGTTGCACCCTGGGAACCACAGATTGGATGGGGAAAGAACTGGACATTGTAAAGAGGTTGCATGGCATTGGGGAGAATTTGTAAATATTGTATACGTAATTTAGAGAATAAAGACCTTCACACATCCCACTCAGGGGTTCTTCTGCAATGGTCGACATGCAGAGCGGACCTGTGTCAGGCTGGCAGAAACATTTTTAAAGACATCATAAATAAACAGCCCTGAAACAACACAAGGTCGTCTCAAGTTGCTTTCTTGCTGGTGTCTCCCAGAGAACCAGACTCCTGACCACCTGCAAGCCCTCTCTGGGAAGGTCTCATGCCTGAAGAGACCGTCAGAGACGGACACTATGGACATTGAAGTGGACAGAGAGCTGGTTTCACATGCAGGTGCAGACAGCTTCAGATTCAAACTCTGGGAGACACCTAGCTATGAGGAAGGACATCCTTTACATCATGGTGAGAGAATAGAGAGGAGAGTTGTCTCATGGGAACTAATATGTTAACCAGTTACTTACAAACACGGTGTTATTCTTGGTTTTGAGATCTAGTTGGCTAGTTGCCAGCTATATATATGGTTTTGTTCCTTATCCTTGGTTTTGATTGGATCCTATGCCCTCCACCCCATCTATATACCTCTGTGCTTTCCAGGTTTCAGGGTCTTTGGAGGTTGTCCCTTGTACCATGCAGTTTCTACATTTGTTATAACATTACATTTCTACATTTGTTATAACATTACAAGTTGTTTCTCAGCAACTCCATCGTTCCTGTCTCTATATATTGTGCTACAGACTCCCCGGCTGGCCTGGTCCTGTTATGGCCACCCACAGTGGCCATGAACTCCCTCACACAGAAGAACCCTGCAAAGCACACAATTACAGATCATGCCACAGGTTCACCTGCACGGGCCCCATCTACACCAGGGCTTTGCCTACATCTGCCTTTGGGCAGACCTTGGGTTCCCTGAACTTGCTGGGTACTGAGGATGGCTGATCTGCTCCTGAGCATTTACAGAATGCCACTTCAGATATCCCACAAAGCAAATCAGTATTGCCCTAATTGGCTTTATCTTTGAAAGGCTGTCTTGCAGGCTGCAAATATGCACATGTGCCTTACTTACACAAGCAACTGTTAACTCAATAAGAAGAGAACTTAAAATATTACATTACTTATGTGGTACTGAAATTTAAAGTGTGGGTGCACTTCACAGTCTGCGGTTGAAGCTCACCGATTTCAAATATTTTGTTGTTTCTCCTTTATGCTTAGGTAATTATCTACTTATCTCACAAATACTCAGTTTAGTTTTCCTTACATCACTCTAAAAAAAATGTTAACTTACACCACCATCAAAATTAAGGGTAGTTGTCTAAATACCACTAAGAGCTTGAATATACCAAAGTTGAATCTCCTGAAAGAATTATGTCATGTGCAAAATGAGAACTGTTAATAAACAGAGGTTATTGTGAAATAATTTCAGAATTATTTCCTTGAATGCTTAGAATTTAAAATCCCTAATTTGTACAGATACAATATAGTATCACCTGCAGGTAAAACATGATGAACATTCTATTACCAGGCATTAAAAATCATTCCCTTTGGAGAGTAGGAGACACACCATCGACATTCTTCTATCTTCTCTTAAAGTTCATCATTGGAAGATCAGCCAGAACAACAAAGGTACTACTACAGAAAATTTTGCTCTTCTTGGCCAATGGGATAATTGCTTAGCAGCTGTTAAAAATCACGCCACAATATGAAAACACTGAGCAAAATTAAAGGGAGAAGAAAAAGCTTCAGTTTAACATTTTTGTTTATAACACTCTTAATACTGGCACTTTTAATTCCAACTGCCTATACTGGAATCTCCAAATTTGTTCTCATGCCCTCTTTTTATGAACACAGTGCAGATTATTTGCTTTCCATTTTGCCTTTTCACTGTATTATTTCAGAACTCTGGATTTGGGTGTTTTTTTGGTCACATCAATTTTACAAGAGTTTGTGTCATGAATCAAAGTCCTCAGAACTGCTACTCTCCAGCCTCAACAACACAGTGCTGGTGGTGATACTGCAAGTGCTTTACAGGACAGAGCTATTGCCAGCCACTGAGATGTTTCAAATGGGAGGAAAATCAAAGTGTTTTAAAATTTTGCTAAAAGGGACAGGTCAGTCTCTGAAGCCCACTCATCACCTTGTAGAATCATTCCCCAACTTACTACTACTTGAGATTGAGTTTTGAAAGTGGAGCTCAAGCTAGAGTTACAGTTAAGAAAGGTTTCCTTAGCATGAAAGGGGGAAAGGCCAAGACACAGGAAAAATGTCAGATTCCGACACGTTAGGTTCATTCTCTTATCAGTAATTAATAACTCTTAGTACTTACCTATCTACAGCTTTTTTAGAGTGTCCTGTATCCATGGCAGCTATCTCTGAAGTCACTGAGGACCAAACCAAGTGGAAAATGTACCCTGATGTTTACTTTATCACAGTATGGATCACTACTACCTAGCCACCAGACATGGCAAATGTCAAGATTTGTCTCACTTTCAGTACTTTCCATCTTCAAAAGGCTTCCCACTAGTTGATATACTTCAGAGTAATGACTGTTCAAAAATGCCCTGTGAAGTATGTGCTCCAAGTATAAAGCTGTTTTTTGGCATTCTCTTCCTTGACTTCATCAGTCCCAAACCCTTAGAATGGGAGCTGTATTCAATCACTGCCATGCAGTCCTGGCATATTAGAAACTGTTTCATGAGTACATCATTAGCAGGTAGGTACTTTTGCTGCTTAATTTGTCTAGCATTTTACTTTAAGTGAGATAACTGGCTCAGCCTCCTGGCTTGGCAGGGTAGGTGCATGTCTGCCACTTGAGCCTTGCTTTGCTGTTCTTACATGCCACACTTCATTCAGGAGATTGTTTTTTGTTTCTTTTAATCCAGCTTTCAAGAATTTATTTCATAGCTGCTCCCATCTATGGGATAATTATGTTTAATTAGCTGTACTCAACACCGATGATTTCATAACGTACCACAAAAAGGTGCCAATTAAATTCCTTTATTGGAGACAGAAACACTGCGTAATTACAGATTTGATGAGGAAAACTGCAAATAGTATAGACTGTTTCTACTGCCAGCAAAATACAGTTCTTACAGGATTTATAGAAATATTAATATAGTGCTTCTTTCATGCCAGATGGTCAGTATGTAACAATGCCATTAGAAGCACTTAATTGTGCTTCTACAAAACCTTTAGAGAAGAATGAGGTAGAGTTTCCTTTAGTTTATCCAGTACTTTCTCACACATCTGTTCTTTACTGCTTTTATATGCTTCAGTTTCTTGTAAAATACCCAGTTAAATTTCAACATTTAAAAAAAAAAAGAGACCCTGCAGAGGTGTTTACTTCTCCCTCTCTAAGTTGCTAATTTCCCACTGTTTATTTGCTGTAATTTCAGCAACTACTACTGCACCCTTCTAAATGTCTCAAAGATCAAGCAGACTGGGACTTACGGCTTTCCAACAGAAATTGTTTGCAATTAGCTTCAGACAAAACTCTTACTTGTCTCTATTATGGCAAAGAACCTTTTACATTTTGTCACTCAGCAGCCAAGGTGAGTCCAAGCCATCTCCCCAGGAGACAAAGGGAATAGATCCATTCTTTGTGAACATCCTTATGTGACTATGAAATAGTGTTAATAATGTGTTTGTCTCATACTTGCAGTTCTAGTCAATCATTGAGCTTAATACAAATTATGGGAAGAGAATACATCACTGACCTGTCAGATGATACGAAGCACTACCTGTTTGACCAAATATTCCATTGATTTGCAACATATAAAAGTATGCTGCAGGTTTCAGTTAAGATACAGGGCCCAGGTTGAAAATGCAGGAACAGATGTAGGTATTTAAGCAACTAAGAGCATTCTTAAATATCAGCACCAGTCTTTGATCCTGCTGGTGTACCTGGGTAAGCCACTTGTTACACTCAACAAGAATGGTAATGATGTGCTTCTGACCTCCTGCCCTCACTGACCTGATAGGTATTTTCACTCTTGCTCCTACTAGCATGCCTGTTCTGGACACAGCAGACTTTTCACTTACTGCTCTGGCATTTGCTGCCAGCATTTAGTTTTAGTACAAGTAGGGTGCAGTTATTTCACCTGAAGTGATCATGATTCTAGCGGTGACCAAATCACAGTGAACAGGGGATTTGGCATACAGGAAGAAGGTGATTACATGAAGAATGTTTGCTTTCTTCCTATAGCTACTGCAATACGATAGTGCAATAGTTCAGCAACACTGTATCAGAATTCAAAAATAAAAAACCAATTTTTTTTAAAGGTGCAAAGTTTAGAAGATTCCATGTTCATACCTTGATTACTCTGATCATAAAATGACAGAAAATCTGTTTCTCCAAGACAATACTGCCTGAGATAAGCTTCTGAGCTCCTCCATCTGCTCCTGAAATGACTGCTCTAAGACTGATAGAATCAAGAACTATGAAGAGTTAGTGTTAAGAGAACCAGCTCTTAGAAACTTCCCCAACTCTTGCTTAGAAAAACAAGCAAGAAGCATATTTTATCAACTATTCCCTGCATACCTCTTTGGTAAAAAACAAAAATGGTCAGTGTTAGGAAACCATTTGGAACACTAGTCAAATACTCCCACAAAGTTTTATTCCCTGTTTCCATCTTAACCTTACCCAGTAGGTATTTTAAAGGCTTTAAAATTTTAAATCAAGGTCTTAAATCTTCCTTAAAATCTTCCCATGAACATGAAACTGAAAGAGATTTTTTTTTTTTTTAAAGCACGGCATGAAAATGGAGGATTGTGGTAAAAATCAGACACAATGAATTAAATTTTGAGATAAACAAAGATTATAAATTCATATGCTGTTACCACTGGTGAATATAATTAGCATTATGTTTTTAGTGTATTTGGGTGTGGTTAACATTGATAGGTGTGACTAATTAGACTTCTGTTTATCTGAGCTACTAATTGCAAAACTCAAGTCCAAATCTATTGACTAATTTTATTTCCAATCTATTTACTATTGTAATTTGGTATTGCTCCTTATCTACCAAGTCCTCATGTCCTGACTGTTCTAGCTCAAGTAATAGCCAAGTTAGTTTCATATATGGAACTGGGGATATATTAGTCAAGTGTACTATAGATGGCACTCCAAGAAAATATCCTGGAATTTCTACTAATAAGAATCAAGCAAGGCATGGACAGGAGGACTGCTACAACAGTATTTTTCACCAATGCAATGCCAGTATTCTATTTTGCTCTTATGGCAAAAAATACAAATAACTTATTAAGAAGTTTTTGAGCTTAAATTATTTAGGACCTATGAATTATTTTTCCAAATCTTGTGGATAGAGACAAAATATAGTAAAACACACGTCTTTCAAACTTCCAAATTGGCAAGCATTGCAGTTCAGCAAATTTTTCGGTCAAGTTCAGTGCTACATGACCAAGTGCACCTCTAAGATAGTCCCATGCTAATCACTTTACATTGAGAGGTGTCATGATTCCTTCAAGCATCACTTTTAACAGCATAGCCCAGTTTGACGTGAATTTCCCTTGTCAAGATCACACCGTGTGCTAATTTTTATATTCTGAACTACACCTGTTACACATTTTTGGGTTCATGCAGCAAACCTGGAATGCATCTCTCATTTAAATAACATTCTTCTCTGCCTAAATTCATCCACCCTAATGTAATCCTTGAAATACTGGACTTAGCATGGAATATTTCTTGTTGCTTAAGAAACATTTTCTGGAAAGCTTAATTTGATCTGTAATGAAATAAGTTTTGGTGCTGGTTCCACGTGGAAGGCTGGGGGGCGGAGCTGCCTGAGGGAACGGAGGGGCTGTCCCATCTCTGGGAGCTTCCCCTGTGGGATGCAGGGACCAATCGGAGGCTGATATGGTGGCTGGCATCCCAGGTGGCCAATGAGAGTTGTTCCATTTCCATAAATAACATTGGTGGGTTTGGTCACTCTCTTTCGGCTTCCGGGCTCTCCGGAGGTGAGGTAGCTCTGGCTGGGACACCGGCCCTGGCCCCGGCTCTGGTCCCAGCCCTGGGCTCGGGCTCAATCCCAGTCCCTGCCCTGGCCTGGTGGCCCCCAGCTCAGCTCAGCTCCCCTCTCCACGTGGCGTGGCCAAGCAGGGGGTTGGGGAGCCACCAAAGGCTCTCCCTTCATCCCTCCCCATTCTGAGAAGAGGCCTCCAGCTGACCACGTGGCTTCTTCACGTTCTGGATGTAATTTTAACTCTTTTAATGCCTGGATAATCTCCTGAGCTCCCCTGAATGAGAAGAAATAGAGCATGGAGTCTACAGAAGTCAGCAGAATGAAGAAAAAGTTCCTGATGGCAACAGATTGAAAAGATGCAACTGATGAGTAGCTGAAAACCTTTTTTTGTGGGACTATAAGGGGACTGTGACTACACTAAAATTACTTTAAACTGTGAAATATACTTGGGGAGGTTTAAGTGCTTGAAAAGAAGACATTTTTGCTTTGAGGAAATGGGGCTCTCTGTTTTGGAACTGGAAATATGGACAGAGACATTTAATAGAAAAAGAGACGAGGAGAATTTTTTTTTTCAGCAGCTTGCCTTTAAAAGTGGTACCCCAAGTGTGTGACATAACCCATAGCACAGCTCTGGAAGGACTGTGGAGATGGGAGGAGAGTCATAATCTGTAATACTTTCCCAGGCGGATGTAGACTGTGAAGGTGAAGACACCCCTTTAAGCCTAAACCAAAAAAGAGACTTTTCTCTCTAAAGTGAACTGAAGTGAGTAGATAACTGACTGAAGTGTCTTCTGTATGTTGTTGAAATGTGGAATGAAGGAAGGGGGAGAAGGGAGTAATTTAGAAATCTTATTCTGAATTCTTTTTTGTGTTACTAATAAATATCGTCTTCTACCCTTTTAGGCCTGTCTTGTCTCTCCTCCCAAATCCTATCTCTAAAAGAAATTATAAAATTGGCAAACTCAAGTCACATCGTGACAGTTTTTAAGCAAAAGTTTGGATTAGAGTTAAAAGTGGCATAAAGTGGCATATTCACTTAGAAAGAGTTTAGGTCACTTGTCCCACAAAGTCAGTGGTAGTCTACTCAGGGATTGTATGTTCTGGTGGTAAAGCGCAATTTTGATCTCTCAGCACCTGGAATATGAAAAAACAACCTTTTTTTTTTAATTGTCACTACTGTTAAAAGCAAGAAGAACACAAATTTGCTTAAACAGTCACTTTTAGATATGAGACAAGAATAGAAGAATGAGGGAAAAGGGATGCAAGTCTGTGAAAGGGAGAGAAGGACAGCAAGGAACAGGGCAACAAATATCTTAGGGCATGCTCAGCCATCATTTACTGTTGCCACCTTTCAGGATATCAGCCTGCCACTAGAGCATTAGAATTTACCCTCAGTAGGGTGGATCCCATGCAGAAAAAGACAACGTACCACAGTCTGTCAGGCCGCGCCACCAACTTTGTATATCTCTGTATTCTATTCCATAGCAAGCATAGTGAACAGACAATTCAAACTCAGAAATCTGCCAAGATTATGCAGATTGTTTTGGAGAGGCCATTGAATTCAAGAGGGTTCCTCCTTTAATTAAGCAGTTCTGAGATCAGTCCCAGCTCTATTTCTGTCTACCTCTTGGAAGACAGACATTTCAAATAACTTGCACTCTAAATTACTGTTAAGTATCACATTTTTCCAAATTATCATTCTTCATACTTGAGGATAAATAATAAAAATAAATACACAGGAAAGGATCTTTGGTATCTACCATAGTTTGAATTAGGCAAAACCCAACAAGTGGTTATGTACAAAGAGGAGGAGTGGCTGATAACTGCTTTTAGGCTTGAGGTTGTTGAACAGGTGTAAACAATGGCTGGGCAGAGAGATCGCACTACCTTGCTTTTGTCTTATCAGTCTTCCCTTCTAAACCCCAGAAAAATCATGTTTGCTTTGCACTGCTACGGACTAAACAGATTATCTACTCTAGGAGCATATATTAGCATCCTTACCTGCATCTGTCCCTGTCAATTCTCAGTGAATTTGCCCTCACTGCAGTTAACAATCTGGTTAAATAATGCCAGTTGCTGAAGCCATAATTCTTGGCACCCGAACAGCTTGTATGAAATGCCAGTTTCATGAAAATTCTGCTATTTGAAGGACTTTTTCCCTAGTCATGAAACATGCTAATCAAACTGAAAATTAAGGATGTGCTCAATACTGAAAATAATAATCAAAAGAATGAAGAGGAGAAGAAAGTACAAAAACTAGACTTCATTATTGTAATTTTAAAGTACCAGTGTTTGTAAAACATAAGCGTGAGAAAGGCTGAATCTCATTTGATCAACCCAATTAAAAATTAAGTAACTGCAGCCAATTATGCAAGTATCACACAACAATATTAATTTGTTCATAGTTTTTGAACAGTTTCAGATTTTCCTAATGTCAGACTATCTTATGTCTTAAATGGTCAATTACCAGAAACAACTAAGTGATGAAGAATGGATAATTGCCTAGTTATGATGTATCATACTCTTTCTATGTAAATCTGTTGCAATTAAACAAATAGGGCACATGGAGAAAAGACGTGCAGATGTTCTTTTACAATCTGTTACTAGCTCAGGGAATACCACAGTTCTCTCATAAATTTTACAAGTGAAAACAAGGAGGATGCAATATCAAATATTGTTTGTTATTTATACGTTATTTCTTTCATTTGGCTAATGAGATAAAATGCACCACCAGAATTCAGACTAGAACAGCATGCAACATCAGAATAATTTACTGTACTATACTGATCTGTCAGCTCTCTTATTTAGGTTTCAAAGTTTAAAATCTAAAACCTATTCCCCTGGATTCCACTTGGAAACAAGCACAGCTTTGAGTTGACATAGACAGAGTAAGGCAATTAATCAAGATGTTAAAGACAACTGTTAACATACACACACTCCACATCTTCATTCTTCCCTGCAAGAAAAGACCATTCATTTCTGTGGGTCATTTCACTGTCAATTCTCCTCATTTTGAAGTCTCCATCAGCAGAAAAAAAGAGAGGTAGTCTCTCTGGTCAGTGCAGGAAACCATGCAAAACACAACAAATGAAATCTGTTTTTTTCATGTTAAATGACTTGCAATCAATTTAAGAAAGGTTTTACACAACTTTCAGGTTTTCATTTCAATAAAATAATTATTCTAACTGGTCCTTATTCATTCTGCCTAGTGAATAGATTGCTGCTTGTATACTGAGGCTTTCATGGGGATTTTTGATACATGGTATCATATATCAATTCTGTCAGAGCTGAGATGTTAACCACTTTCCCATGCATCTGAAGTTAGGTATTTTTACTTTTCCATTTGCTGTTAAACCAAAGATGAATTTAAGGGAAAGATTTGATAGCTCAGTACCAGTAAGCCACAAATGGTTGCTCATTACATAATCTTTAGAGAGCTCCACACCACACTCTAGATAAAGGCACTCTTTAATTTCATACTGGTCTCGTTGGATAAAACTCTCTACCCCATATTGCATCTTGACATATTCCCCATGTTAATTTTTCCAGCCATCTAATTAAATAAAAGCAAAGACTATTAGCAGCTTGTAACACATAGTAAGATACTGAACAAAGACCAACACATGATACAGATTCAAATCACCACAACACTATGACTACTGTAAGTTGTGCTTGCAGTTGTAGACTAAAGAGAAAATTATCCATCAAATTTTTAACAAGTTACATTGTCAGAGAGAACCTTCAACTGTTCTTCATTAAAAAATCAGACTGGACTGCAGTCAAACATGTAAAAAAATCATGATCTGAGAGAGCAGAAGAAAGTGATAGCTAAGGAGTAGTCTCCAAAATGTGACCAAAAATGAACAGGAAGCCATAAGGCTGCTCTTTAACAGCTGCATAAGGCATGGATGGTCCATTGGAAATTGTATTTTGTCTTTTAAAACTATGTTAACAAATGTCAGTAACTACAAAGGACTTAATAAGCGTGGGAACGATAAAAATTAGAGTGCTAAATGCTTCCCTTAATACTGGGGCATCTCTACTGCAAACTAGAACAAGAAATGTTTCACTTTTACTTCTTATAGAACTCTAACAATTAAAGTGTCAATAAAGTTCCACCAGTTTTATACTGAAGTAGCACTTTGGAACACTGATACAGAATACAGTTATCCTTTTTGGCAAGAGGTATATTAAAGCTGTTCAACAAAATTGTGTGCAGAAGGAGAAAGCTAGTAAGTATTACAGAATTATCATTAGTGAACATTCATTTTCAGAAGTTACTTCCTCAACTATGGGCTACATGCTCTGCGTTGCTTCCAAAGCATCAAGACTGCATATGAGAAAAAATAGCATTGTATGAATTATCTGCTTAACCAGAATGAAATCAGGGTTTGAATGAAATCTGTTTCCTCCTAGACATTTTCTGTTGACAACACTGCTTGTTCCTTAACAGGAAGGCCCTTCTACAGTACACTGTCAATGGAGGCTGGATACAGTATGTGAAAGGGATGAGAAAAACATTTTTCTGACCTAAACTATGTGAGAGGATGATGAAAAAAATTCCTCAGCCCAAAAGTTTGGTTGCTGTGAAGCATGGTTCAATTTTCACAGCCAAAGTTGTCTAATCTCATTTTCTAGACACTCACCTGGAAGGCAACCTTGTGTCTGCAGAACCCAGCTCTACTAGGCTAAAGGGGAATTTTTATCTCAGCAGGGCCTGACACAGCCTTTAAATCATATCTAGAAGGACATATTCAACTATTAGAGAGGTATGCACTGCCCAAGCAGCCACACAATATCCCATGGAGCGAAGGGCAACAGGCCAACAGGGACCATCTTGCAGGCTAGACTCACTCAGATAATTTTGGGCTAAAGGCCAGAGTTATAGGACAGAGTATGAGGGCTATGCAAACTAAGCAATCTGCCATACAAGCAGAGCATTAAAGGATGGAGTGTATGGCTAAACCTATTTGTTTCCCAAGCACAGAGCAAAAGGCAGAATAATGTCAACAGAACCCTGCGGGCAGCTAACAGGCAACATCCTCATGTGACACGTTCTGCTGATGGTGGCAGTAAACAAACCAAACTGAAGAGCAGTTGAAGAGCATTTTACAAGTTTTCAGACTGTATATAAGGAGGCACTAAGAAATACATTAGGAAATTTCTATTGCTAACATTTAGCACCTCTACCAAGAAGACAGGCTTCTACCAACAGGATTACAGTAGAAATCAAAATGATTGTGTTCACGTTTGCTGGATTGTGGAAACAATCATCCTGGGGAGCAAAGGGATACTGGGACTATGCTACGCACTGGTAGCTACAGAAGTTGTCATTGTTCAGATGTCAGGTCTGTCTGGAGGGTCTGAACTCTGCCACCTTCATGACACCAGCACTGCCCAATCGCTGTCTTCTCTTCCATACTGAAACAAAGCAAAAAATGAAGTTTAAAAATAAAAGATAGAAGAATCAGTGTACATTTATGATAACTTCTTAGGTCTATCCTCAGAAATGTTCATATCCACTGTTCTGATAGTAGTTTACATTATTTCTTATGCCTTGTCTTTGACTTGGGCACAGACTAAAGATAGCTTGCTTTATCCATATTACAATAGCTGGTTTAGGAAAGGGCAATGCTGATACTCGTTACAGATGACACAGAACAGTTCTGCTTCACTTCCATCAGTTTAATGCAGTTACTCCCTGAGGCCTCCTCACTAATTCACTCGTAAGTATGCCCCCACTCATGCTCCAATAAACAAACACATTTAATTTTATTTCTTTTTATTGTCAAGGTGGCTTTTTATTACAACATTCTGACTGAATGTGAAATAAAACCATCACAAATACCACACAGTACCATTAGGGAGAATTTTAATACAAAATAAAACAAGTTGTCTTTCCGTACACAAATGAATGGGATCACCAAGCAGAAATGAAGACAACCTATGGCATGCAGCCACATCTCCTTCCGGGGAAGATACAGCTCCAAGGCAGCACTTTTGACTGCTAGACTGGTTCCACATTCTAAAGCTCTGTCACCAGACCTATAAACAGTGCTCCAGAGAAACCCCAAAACATACACAGGGCTCAAGCAGGTAAATAATTTAGAGGTGGAGAGACAGCAGCAGATAGGAGTTGGGAGTCCTCTCCCTTATAGCGTTATATTCAAGGAACTTTCAACCAAAAAATGAAGACTGATTTTCAAGGCTTTACGTAGGCTAAAAAACCACCTAATTTCTTCAAAGTGGAAAAAAGGATGTTCCTCCAGCACAGGTTCTGCATCAGCAGGGAAAGAGGGAACAGGTCACTAAAGCAAAGACAACATCTCCAAATCAGAATGAGCCAGAAGAAACACACTTCTAGATCCACAAAGGAATGGTGTTTAGTGGGTTTGTGTTTTACTCTTTACTCCAGCAGCAAAGCCTCTAACTGACCTTCCCACCTATCACATCTACTTTTTCATTATTAACGCTGCTGTTCCTGTTCTGCAGTTGAAAGAAGAGGAAATTTTTGCAAGAATCAGCCTGAGTTGCCAATTGACTAGTTTGCGCCTGCTCCCAGAATTGAAAGGGGAATAAAGACGCAATACCACAATGAAAATTATTTCTTTCCACAAATAAAAGCAGATTTTGCTTCCATTTTTAATTCATTTAAGGGCTTTGTAATCTCGGGCTAGTTAATCTGGTCCCTCTTCCACTGTCCACCACCTCCAGGTCATTCTTTGTAAAAATATACACATACACAGTCCTTTCCTGCCCAGTGAAAGAAATGGTGTTTGATTAAATGTCTCTTCTCTCCTGTCTTGCCTGAAGTGTTTAAATGTATTTAATAACATGTAGCATAAGCAATGTATCTTTTTATCCATCCCTTCCAAGTTGCAGCCTATTCTATGTCTTAAAGGGCATAGCAAGAGCTTATTTATTCTCAAAGTACGGATGCAAAACCACAGAAACATGAGTGATATTTTAGTGAGTATATTCCCAAAGAAAAGAACCTCATCCCTAAATCTTCTAACTCAAGCAGCTATGGAAGAGAGTACTATTACTAATTCATTCATAAGCACACCATTCATTTATATTATGTATGTTCTTTAATTTGCAGTCTTTATCAGCCTTTAGTAATCATGATATCTACTCAGTGACAGGAAAGGAAATGTGCATTGCAGTGCCACCACTGTCTCTCTCAACTGGCTTGAGAAATTGAATCAGTTCTGCTCATGAGTTTTGATTTGTCACTCCAACTCTGGTTCCACTGAACAGCTGTTCATATCTAAAGACTGAACACAGCAGACTTGCAAAAGAACAACAGGCAGCATTGAAAACAGACTTGGAAACACAATAATGAAGAGAATATGAAATAATAAGAAGCATGTACTGTACACAGGGGAACTGGTATAATTACAGCAAAGGTGGAATCTGCACCTTGTGGTCACAGGTTCACATGCAGGACATGGTGGTGCTGAGAATTTCTACTTTTTTACAAATCCCCAAGGTTCAACATGAAATGGATACACTGCCCAAGTTCAGAACAGCATAGAGACCAAAGCTGTGTTTGACTGCTATTTCTATTGCTTTTCATTCTTCAAAACTGGAAGTTCCTTTGGAACTACAGCCTCAGACTGTCTAAATGATGTGACAATAATCCAGTGATAATGCAAAGAGATGTTATTTTTTTTTCTCCTGGTAGAGAATATAGAAGATCTTGGTCAAAGATTCTCCTCTTACACTTTAAGATTATATACTCCATTTTTTGTGTTGCAGCATTATTTTCTGTTTGACATCATGAGGTCCTTCTGGATATGAGTCCATCTCTCCACATATAGGAAGGTGCAGAAACACAACCAGCAACTCACTGATGGACTCTTAATGGGGAAGCAAACACCAATCTCTTCAAAATTATGTTTTCAATGATTATGTGCTCTAACTCTCCTGATTTTTTTAAAGAAGGAAAATAACCCAGAATTAAGAATATACATAATAGTCCAGCATTTTCCAGGAGTAATAAATTTACTCCTGGCACGTAACTAATGAACACAGACTACCTACACAGCTGAAAGATTAAAAGGTCCGCATCATCAGGCAAGTAAAATGAAAAGGTCCAAGAAAGACAATGCTGAATAACAATCCACTTCTTCCACCTCCTCCTGAGCCTTAGTTGGTGGTGGAAATCAGGATGATATGGCAAGAGGCAATGGGCAGGAAGTGATGTCCAGGAAGTTCCAGCTAAACATGAGGAAGAACTTCTTTATTGTGCAGTGACTGAGCACTTGAACAGATTTTCCAGAGAGGGTGTGGAATCTTCCCTCAGTGGAGATATTCCAAAAGCCTGGACATAATCCTGTGCCATGTGCTCTGGGATGACTCTGCTGGAGTTGGGACCAGATGACCACTATTGGGCATTCCAGCCTGACCCATTCTGACATTCTGTGATTAGTGAGGGCATGGAAGGATGCCCTAGGGAAAAGGCTGGATACATGTGTCTTAATGCTGCTTACTATCTCAAGTAAGAAAGACACAGATCACAGGATTGCTGGCAGGAACATGAAAATTCTGGTGGCAAATCTAAGAACATTTTGAGCCAAAAATGTAGAACAGAAACCATCAGACTCAATTTGAAGAAATCCTGGCAATACTGCCAAGCAACTGCTATCAGATCTTAAATAAAGGGGCTTTGTAACTTACTGAGATGTTCTTCTATTCCCAAATCCCCCACACCATAAACTCCACTACATAAAGAAAAAAACCCAGGCAACTTAAATAAGAAGGGCCATCACCTCCTGCTCACTGATGTTACCTGTAACAGTATTAGTTCCTATGCCCAGACATGGAGATAAAGCACAGATTCCAAACAGACTTTTATATTTAGCAAATAATAGAGGAGGGAACTGTTTTAAGAATGAGAAGTGACCATGTGATTGGAAAGATAATGAGATATAGAAATGGTAATCAGCTGGCTGTGCCCAGTGAGTGTTTAATTGCCTCACTCATCTCCTTATTGATTAACCTATATTCATTTGTGATTGTGGTTAAGATGTTTGATAATCCTGTCTCTTTCCCTTAAAAAGCAACCTCTAGCAACAGTATTAGATTTCACTGATAATAGTAATATCTTGCAACTCTTACCAGCTTCCAAGGCGAGTAGGAAAAATTATACTTCAAACCTATCATACTTTCTGAAGGAAAGAAAATTGACCAAATAATCACACTAGGGTCTGTATTATGATATAAAGCCATCTAGAGCATCACTACCAAAAACATTATTTTCCACTCCTTTCAAATATTCACCTTTTATTAATTTATCTGGTTATAGAAGAGGAAATACCTTACCTGGATATCACTTAGCTTATTCAGGAAACGGGTTGTTAACTCAGGCCCATTCTCCATAGTTGGAATGTGCAAGTGCTGGCATAGAATAAAGGAGAGGGAGAAGGGGAGAGAGAAAGAGAATAACATGTAATAATAGCTTGACATATATATGAATACTTTATCATTGCCAAAAATTTTAGTATGCATTTATCATGCTGGCTGGCCCTCCTTGTGAGTAGGAAAAGCTGGTCAGTTTGGGGGTATCTGGTTGCTTGGTTTTTTTAAACTGGAGGACATTGCTAAACCACTGAAAAGTTAAGAGTTAAACTGTTACACTGGTATTCAATAAAGGCTAATCTAAGCCTTCCAAGAGATTTGTCCAAAATTGAGGGAATATTGTGCAGGCAAGAGTAGTAACATTATATACAGTATTTCATTTCAAAGTATATTCTGTAGAAATCCAACATTTATATTTACAATACTTATCACTCAGCACCTCAATGTCTCGTATTATCTAAGCATCAGGTAATGTCAATACGTTTATTCTATTTTATTAATTCTGGAATTATCACCTAACAGACATTTATTGTACTTATCATGTTTAGCAGACACACAACCCTTTAAGCAGCTGCACTACCCCTAGTCCTCTGAACTAACGTTGTGCTGACTAAATAGCATAAAGTCAGCTTAACAGTCTGAATGCCTGGGGAATTCCACCTGTGCAGGAGACATCTCCCTGTGAATAGTAGGTGAAAGCAGCGGTGCACTGTCTTGAAATAGCTCTTCCATCAGAGCTGGGATCCCTGCAATAAGGAGTGAAGAGAGGAACTTGAGAAGAAAGGACAGCAGTGGCTCAGAAATTTGGTTCCCCGTGAAAGTCTTTTCTCTCCTCACCCTTCCTAGGTACCTTAGCAAAACATACTGAATAAAAGAATGAGGGAGAATGTATTTTTCTACATTTGCAAACAGGCTGGGAACTATTTTTTTCTTTCACTTACCCAGAACTTGAGATTTTCTATTTTCAGCTATTACGAAAAACCCCAGAAGACAAGAGGGGAAGTTCCCTTCTGAGAACCAGTAATTCACTTGGGAAACAACATACTGACACTGTTCATCTTTCCAGGCAGTGCACCTTTTCTATCTCACTTGGTTTTGGCTCCAGTTGCAATTAACTTTGATAAAATTCAGAAGAAAGAAGGGGAAAAAAAAAAAAAGACATTTCCTTACCTTGCCCCTATATAAAATTTTAGAGATGGGACATACAACGCAAGCTGTTCCAGCACCAAACATCTCCTTTACTCTGTTCTCTTCCAAGGCAGCTGTCAGGTCACTCATGGTAATGTATCGCTCAGACACTTTGAATTCTCCCTGCACAAGAAGAAGCAACCATAAAAATTATAAATAGGTTTAAAACATTAGTATTTTTTTTCTAAACTGAAACATTTTCAATAGAACTTTTAGCCTAGTGACAGTAAGTCAAGTTTTGACTCTGATCTTTAATAATTGTTTCAAACATCTCAGAATCACACAAGGTAGATTTTCATCAAAAGAATGCCCTGCAAAGATGCCAGTGGTTTGCCACAGACAATGCTGATGATTAAGTGGCACTTCCCTCTGTTTTGGTGCAGAATATCAATATCATATTAGGGAATAACAAAGAAGAATTGTTATGGAACACTGGATCTCTCTACTCATGGTATCTAGCTTGTTAGAGTATGTCAAAAAATTACTCAATTGTGTCAAGACAGCCGTTGCATCCCACTCTCAGACAATTCCTAAGCAAGATACATTCTGTTCACTAATTTCACCTGCTAGGCCAATTTACGTGATGTGGTTTTTTAATCTCCAGTGTAATTTTCCACTGTAGCCTGCACACAGCTGTCACATACAAAAATTAACTGTACTGCAGGTATGAGTAAAGCTATTTGCTCTTGACAGTCTTAGTACTGAAAGTGCTTTACCTTCTACAAGAGCTGAAGAATGCATAGGAATCAATTGAAGGGATGTGTTTCAAGAAAAAAAATTTTCATCAGACTTTGAGATTTTTATTTAATGTACATGATATCCCTGTTATTCCACTCTAAGCACAATCCTAGCAAATCCAGGAGACAGGATACTGGGCTTGATGAGCCTTTAGCAGTGTAGCATCCATATCCATGCTGCAATAAAATCTTTGAAGACACTAAGGCAGAGTTTGCTGCATTTCAAGGTGCCCAAATAAGTTCTTAGATTGCTACACTACAGAACAGGAATGGGAAACAGACAGATGATTTCAAGACTGTGGCTGGGTAGGCTGCATGCTAGTTAGTAGAAACAAGGTTGGAAGCATGAGAACTAAATGCAGAAATAATAAGCTGAAGACTGAAATATAGCTATGGTCATGCATGGTAATTCTTTGTTCCCTTGCTCTATGTTGTTGGTACCAGAGGATTTAATGAGAATTTTTATGTTAAATACTACATGGAACTACTTTAACAAGCTTGGTATTGTTCTGTGCGACAGGTGTGAGTATTCTGATGATGCTCCTGAGAATCCCTGAATTTAGTTCCTTAGTTCCCATTAGGTTAAAGGGACTGAGTGCACACTTAGTAAGTTTTGTCAGCAACACCAAGTTGTGTTGCATGCTGAAGGGAAGAGGTGCCATCCAGAGGGACCTGGAAAGCAGAGTTTCTGACAGGCTGGACCCAACTCTGAGCAATTTGATCTAGTTGAAGATGCCTCCATTCATTGCAGGGAGGCAGCCTTTGAAGGTCGCTTCCAAGGCCAGGTTGGATGAGGCTCTGAGCAGCCTGGGACAGTAGAAGGTGTCCTGCCCATGGATGGGGGTTGGAATGAGAGGGTCTTTAAGGTCCCTTCCAAGCCAGGCCTTTGTATGATTCCAGGAGGCCAGACTCGTTTATGATTGTTTGATTTAAGTAAGTTGAACTTTAAGATACTGAGCACTAGAAATGTTTACTTCTGCTGAAGTTACAATATGATAATTTAAACCATTACTGTCAAAACACTCACCCAGTTGAGTGCCAGATCCAAAATGCTTTGCCTTGTCACTCCAGGAAGAATGATGCCATCTAAAGGTGGTGTTGCCAGCTCATTTTCTGCCAAACAAAAGAGAAGCACTGGTTGGAAAACAAACTAAGAAACAAACAAAAGTTTACTGATATTACATCAAACATGTGGGTCCATTACAACTCATGATATTCCATGATTCTGTGGCATCAAAAATAATCCCTATCCCATAAGATGCAATGTTTGTCAGAGTTCTTCAAGAACACAATAAGATACTCAGTTGTTGTTGAGTGTTTGGAATCTTTTGTGTACAGTTCAGTGGGTGGGGAAGAAACATATTGAATACATTAATATATACATGTCTAATGCCTTATAGGTAGCACTTCCTCAGTGCATTGCAGGTATAACTGTGTAACTGCACTGTGTTACTACTGCAAACTATGAAATGGCTCACTCTCCATATCCACAAGAGAAAGGCAGAGGGAAAACCATCCTAGGGCAGACCACAACTTTCCCCGAAATGTTTTACTTATTCAGGAATATGGGATTTAGTATATCATTTCACAGCAGAAATATGAAACATTTACCAAAAAATCTGAAGTTAATTTAATGAACCAGCCAAGCAGTGGAAATCTTGCCAACCCTCTTTGGAAGGAGGCTTCCTTAATGATCCTTTGTTGTAGTCTAGACACCCTTTTTCCATGCTAATTTTCTCTTTACACAATTAGAGCAATTGAAAGAAAAATCCAACAATAATTCAAGTTGTTCAAGTAATTTGGTATGTTAGCTAGTGTTCTTTGCTTTTGAAAAAGAGCAGTAAATAAGTGTTCATCTAACAAAACTAGTGAAATGGTAGATGAACAGTAAACAATAAACATTTGGTTAAAAAATTTATGCTTAGTAAATATTTAAAACACAAGTCTGTATGTAGCCTTTTTCTTCCACCTGATCTCTGCAGCAGAGTTAATATTTTTCATTTTAAGCCATCACATAGTGCACTCACTGGTTTCTACTATCAAAGAAGACTGACCTTTTACTCTTTTCAGACAGAGGCTTTTAAGATAGTCTCAAATTTGTACTGAGAAGTCAAGACATCCACAGTCTTTCAGTCTTTCATATTTTTCCTAACCATTTTACTTCCCTACTTACAATCCTTTCTCTTTCTTTATGTTATAAGGATACTATCCCTGCTCAATCCACAAACTATTAACAGTTTTGTTGGTTTTTTTCACATAGGTCACACAATTAACCCAATAAAAGCATGAAGATATATATCTTACGTCCCCTTTCTCCCTGGATGCAAAAAGATCACTGAACCTTTCTCAAACAAGAACCTCTCCTTAAAGTATTTCTATAGATCCTGTGAATACTTGCAGCTGGGTGAAAGAGAGAAATATGGTATCTGCCCTTGGTCTGTGGGAGCAGATGGAGATCAGATGCTCAATGCTGTCTTCAGTACTCAAGATACACAAGCACTGCCTGCCAGATCTGTACAGAGCATATCCTGGGCTCCCCCACTACTGCAAGAGGGGGCATTGGGAGCTGGAATGGGATAGGGGAAATGGAGGATAAATTCACTGCATCTGCTACTCACTGTTCATTCTCTCAAAAAAGTTACTTTCTAATGCAGTCACCCCTCCATTTATTAAATTAGAACTCTCTTACCAGTGCTTCCATGTTCCTTTTATGAGGATCTGTACATACATCAGTAATAGGTGTAAAGTGCCATACCAAAATGTATTGAAATGCTGCTGTAGAACAGTTTGCTCTGGTTTGACTAGCCCACGGTGTCATTTCACAACCTAACCCTGACTTCTAATTACATCAGCCATCTCTTCTTTCTCATACAGTCAGGAATTAACAGCATTCCCTTTTTGCAGTCTGTCCAGCATCATTCCTACTTGTGATGCATGTCTGGTCCTAACTAGCACAAGGAGAAGGCTTTAAAACTTTCCATGAGCCACAGGGCTCACCTGGTTCTAAACACTGAGAACCTGATATTCTGTATTTGCGACCCAGTCACAATCTAATATGCTCCTTTCTTTAACAGAAAACTTCAAATACTGTGGACTTTGATATCATGATGTTGCCACAAATCTTGTCCAGGACCTGTTTAAGCTCAATAACAAATTAATTGATTTGAGCTGGTTTGAAAAGGTGCCAGGCCAGGCCAGCCACCAAACAGCACTGAGTAGACAAGCCATGAAAGTCTCAAAATGTTCCAGACAGGCTGCTCTGTAGAATTTTGTCAAGTATGCCTACCAGCCTGGGGCTACTCCCCTGGTATCTGGCAGACATGATAACACTATCCAACATGCCACGCCAAAAGCTCATCCTCTCTGTGAACTGATGCCAAACCAGGCTCCATATGACATCAGTGTGTCCATCTCTCAAAAAACAGACAGTGAGCCCACAGACTCCATTTACCTTCTGAATTATGTTTGTGGGCTTAAAATGTATATCTGCAGAAAGCAGGAGAAAAGCATTTGAAGGGAAATGTTAGGGTTTCTCTTCAGTTGACTCCTGTTATTGTTATATGAGCACTGTACTGTCTGCCCAGTGCCCTGTTAAACCTGATATAGACTTTAACAACCGAATTCCATTAGAGTGTTTAAAGGGGTTCTTAAAACAAGGTGTTTCATACTACACAACTTCAGCTTTTAAATGCTTGTACTTATGAACATAAAGCAGATAAGATTACACTCACGGGATGCCTGCAGTACTAGTCATGCTGTAACATGCCAAGAAATTCACCTAAATGTATCTTTTACCAAAGTGATAAATTCCAACTTCGGGATCAATGAGAACTCAGAAAACCCTGTTTTCACTACTATTAACAGCTAACTTGTTCTACCAGTTTGTTCTGGGTCTTTCTCCTTATCTCCCTCAGACTTTTCTTCAACTCTTCCCTCACCCAATCACTACCTTTGCATCTGTCTGTTAATTTGCTTTCTTCAATTACTTTTTTGTTCTTTGCTTTGTCTGTCACCTCATTTATTTGCTGCTCTCCCCTCCCCCCTCTGTTGCTGAGGCTCTCTACAAGAAGAGAAGCAACAACCGTCGTTTTGTTAGTACTGTAATTGTACAAGACACTTCTGTGGCACAACTAATTTTCCAACAATAGAATACTTAGTAAACTTGCCTTAAATTTTACCTGATTGTTCCAGAGAATCTTTTAACAGAGTTACTTTATAATTTATGGAATTTTGAAGTGGGTGCTATTAATGACCACTTCAATTGCAGCACAAAAATATTAAATAGTTGTGAATATTCCTCACAATGGCTTTCATGTTAAAGATAGTGGAATCCAAATGGTAGCAAATCATTTTGAAGAAACAGAGTTTTTCAAAACTGCACACGGATTTCATAGTTAGCAATCTTTGGGTTGGACATATGTTTAAATTTTAGGCTTTTCCACAAATCCAAGCCTATATTCTAGGCAGAAGAACACATTGTGACAGGAAGTGAGATTCAATGCCATGAGCTTCTTGGATAGTGACATGCTCTGAAGAGGCATGTGGAAGGGATTGTAGGGTGACTAAATTTTTTGCTTAGTGAACATAAACTGTAGATAGGATTTGATAAATGAAGAAGTGTTTATACAGTAGCAGGGATCCAGTTTTGGCCTATTATAAGTTTCAGAGCAGCAGTGGGAATATAAGAACAAGTCACGCTGCTATTTTACCAAAAATTGAGTAGTTTTTTAATTCCTACTCCCTCCTTGATGTTACAAACAAAATATTTTTTCAGGCTCCTCCTGCCATCCAGAACAAAATGTCACCTTTAGGCAAATGCTGTAACTGAAAATATAAGCAAAAGCTGCAAGTAGACTCCCATTGGAAGCATGGCTGTCCTCCAGTTCAGGCTTAACTGGGCTGGTTATAAATCAAGGAGACCAATTCAGCTCTAGGCAGTGACCTCAGAACACACAGAGAAGGGCATTTTCTTTTGATGATGATCTGCAATTTCAGCCTCACTTTTTTCGATCCTTCTCAGCTGCAGCATTTGCATAACAAAACCAAACCACAGCCTAAGCTAGTGTCCTTTGTGAAGAGACAGAACACAATGACAAGCACATTCTAAATCCCCATGCAAAGCCACAGGCAGGTATGTGATGACACAGGATGGCAGCATGAGTGATTGTCAGCTAAAGATCCCACAAATTAAGAGTTACTCAACACCCTGGGAGACAGCAAAGTGTTCCATGAGGATAATGCCCTGTGCTGTGAAATGACAGGTTTGCCAGCAGACAGCCCGCTTGGGTGGCAAGAATTACAAGTTGTTTGCCACAGCCACCTCACAATAGCACCATTCAGCAGTGCACTGGTAACACAGTGATTGGCAGATCTTTGGAACAGTATACCGTGCTACAGCTGCATAATTCCAGCATATTCCTGGTTTAAGTACAATGAGAACATTGAATTCTAATTATGTCTCTGCTTCAGTGTCTTTCCATGGGCAGAACGAGCCAAAATCTATTTTCATGTTTTTCCAGCTAAGTTCCACAAGGCATAAATTTGGCCATCTATCTACAGTGAAAACTCAACTGCTACTGTGACAACAAGAAAATGTCTAATATTTATCACTTCATTCATAAAGCTTCACAGACTCATTCAACACTGAGGGAGTATTATCCCTCTTCTTACAAATGTGGCAAAGATTTTGCAGAAGACCAAGCAACAGAACTGGAGATGGGAGTCGGGTAGCTGGATCCAGATCACACTACATTATCCAAGGCACATTGCTTTCCCCACAAAATGCTGTCTATTTTCTGCAGCTGTGCATTGTCAGAAAGCTGACAGTTTTCAAAGGTAACCATGCCACTCCAATGAAACCAGTCTGACCCCTGCACCTGTGCAAAAATTCAGTGACACTTCGTTTTCTTGGAGAGCCAAGATTCACACAAGTCACAAGGTATCCTATCATTCCCTTGTCTATAGTCCTCCAAACCAGTTTTCAGGTGCAGCTATCACATCTCAAGCACTGAATACTTGCATACCCAATGGATGTTTCTTGAGATGCCTAAATAATTGGCTGCTCATTAACTAGACAGTTTTTAATCAGCATGCACGTTGCTCAGAGGTGAGTGTGGGTAGAAAGAGGTAAAATTAGGTTCAAGAATGATATGTCTTGAAAGCATCTTCTGAGCATTAGTGATACCAGACTCTGACTGACATACTTCTCTCCCCCTGCACCACTGGACAGAAACTCAGAATCTTCAAAGAAAACAGTTTTGGCCGGGATGCTGAAATACTTTTGGATATTGCTCAGGAATATTTGACTTGCCACCAAGTGATGATGGGAGCCACTCATACTCAAAGCTACAAAGTCTGTAGAGTTGCACAGTTGTAAGCTGCCTTTTAGCACATCTGCACTGCTTCTGAGCCAACATCTCCTTGAAGACCAAACACCCTGCTGACACCAAAGCTGATGTGTGACCTTGTGCATGGATGAACTCTGCCCTTCTGAGCACAGCCCATCAGTTTAGTCTGTTATCAGCAGGCAGCACTCATAGCTGCTCCAAAATCTCCTATTACAACTAACAGTCACCTAGTAATTTTCAGAAGAGAATAGGAATTTCCTTTGTTAAAACCATCTTCATTAAAAAGATATGATCTGTATTCTAGTAATAATTTGTGGATTAAGGTGCCAATGTCTACTCTGTTAAAGTTTTCATGCTTTATGTTCACCATACCTCCATCTTCATTTGTCCAGTAGAGAAACAGATTCATTGTTCCAACTTCATTTATTTGGTGATCTTCTCCATAGAGCCACAAAACCTGCTGGCAGCCAAACTCCATGGCTTCCTGCTGGGCATAAATAGCAGAACCATAATTCCTTAAGGAAGAAAAAAACAAAAACAAAGAGTTATGAGTACCTGTTGGGAATCATCTCAATTTAAACAAGATTTTGTGCACATCTACCTCATGAGGAAGTGCACTCTACAACAGTCACTGTTTGTCCCTAGGGTATTTTCACTGGAAATACTCCATTAGTATTTACTAGATCATTTGTACCTATGACCCAACAACTTTGAAGGGCTGGACAGCACCACAATTCAAAACATATCCATCCAAATTGTCTTAAACATACTTCTTGTTCCATATTCTGGACTTTTCTAATCATTGCAACTAAAACATTTAGAAAGCATTTATCTTTATTAACAGTTGGCATCTTGGAGAGAGAGCAACAACTCCCCTCATCTTTTGGGGGTTTTTTGGGTGTGTTTTCCTGGCTTTTTTTTTTGTTTGTTTTGTTTTTTAATTCATCTACCTCAAGTCAGATGGGCAATATTTGGTAGATGAAACTCTTGGAGCATAATATCACCAGAGGTGAGGTGGGTTTTTTCTAACAAGAGACATTCACAGAACTGGCATCTTCAGGAAATGCAACTGTCTCTTGATGAATTCCAAGTCCTTTAGGAGCAAATATTTTTCTAAATGCTACCTACAGAGCGACCCTGACTGAATAATGCCTGCTGCTTTCAGGGGGGAAAAAAACTCCTTGCTTCTGATGTTCAACAACCTTCAAGATTCAAAGTCAGCAGCTCCAAAATGCTGACCACACTGAAGTTTCTCATCTCTGGGCACAAATCAAGACAGTAATGACTCCAGACTACTCCTTTTCATAGTTGATGTACGAAGGATGCACAAAAAACAATGTATTTCTATAAGCAAGCAAAGGTTCAGAACATCAGCTTGAATGAAGGAAAGACATTTTCCTATCCTCTGATTATTCTACCAGCCCAGTTTAGCAGCACTTGACAGGAACTGACTTCCTGCCAAGCAAAGAAACTCCGGGGTAGGACAATCTAAGGAAGGAGGTCAGCAGCCAGAGCTATTCCCTGCTCTGTTGGCAGCAGGCTGTGATGCTGATGATGCAGCACAAAGTGGTAATTTCAGTGTCAACTGCTGCAAGGGCAAGAGCTAAAGTATTTACATGTACACCCTCCAGGTGCAGCTCCTCAACTTGAGATGCTGCAAAAAAATCAATTGGCTGTAATTTTCCAAAAAAAAAAAAAAAATGCAACTGAGTTGCATAAATAATATTTGCAAAGTACTATTTTGTACTCTTCATTGTAGTACATTGTTTAACTACTGCATCTAATATCTCTATTCCTGCTAGATTAGATACTTCACTAAAAACCAAATCTGCTTTGTGAGCTGTGTAGAAAATGCGGGATAACGTTTTCTTACCCTCCCACTTTGCAGTCTCCTGTTCCCCCTTTCCATGCTCTTACATATTTTGGATCTGCCCATAAGGATATTGGATTAAAGCTTCCACTTGCAAAGTAAGGGCCCACAGGGCTCAGTATGACATACAGGAGGGCTTTGGTCGGCTTCTTCACTCCAAGGGAAGGCTGAAAATAGAGAACGTAAACAAATCAGAAGTTACTGGTATCATTCAAACATGAGGTGCTGCATCACCAGCTTTTGAAACACTGCTTTCAGTGGAACTGCAGCATGAGAGTGCTTTACCAGACAGTGCAAAGCTCTGCAATGAATAAAAAATATTTATGTAAGTTTCCCCCAAGCAAGCAACATAACAACCCTGATTTTATATACTGTCACCATTCAGTTACAACCATTTCTTTAATCTATATGTTATTCTACTACTCTCAAATAGTTTCAAGTTTTTGAGAATTCAAAGATTAGCTTAACAAACGCTATATATCATATGAATTAACCACAGTAGAAGCCCACAAAGCCTTCTGTGGGAAGAACTGGCAAGACCCCTTCTAGCAGTAACAACAGTGGACAAACTACTGTCACCTGCATTATTGAGAAGAACTGTCCAGTGCCTCTCAGAACTTGCATTGCTAGAGTTGAGCGTTGGCTCTCTGAATGCCTGTGTGACAGCTAAAATTAGTTCACACAACAAAAGAGGAAATAACCAAGAATATAACAGTTTTTTCTCCCCGTCCTCTCTGAAAAATGGCTTCTCACACTCCAAGTCATCACCATCAATACTTGCAGGTGGAGGTAAGAAGTCTGGTGTAAGCCAAAGTTCTCCGGGTGCTGAAAGGGTTCCTTTGATTTTTGTCTACTCTACTGCTTCAGAAAGACTTCTAACAGGATTAACTGAGATCTTTATATTTTTGCTGACATGATCATTCAAAAGATTGTGCTGTCTAGATTACTAATTGGGGTGATTGATAAAAGCCTAGTATGACATGCAACCTGGAAACAACACACAATACTGGAAAGGCTGTAAGTGTTGGCTATCCTGAAACAAAATCCATAGCAAAAGAATTTCCAAAAACAAAAACAAGGCTGAACATCTTGATTTTAATTATCTGTACCTTATAGTCACTAACTGGAGATTCTTTAATCTGAAAATCTGCAACTAACTTAAAAGTATTAAATTAATGGGGTCCTAGAACCTAAGTGAAATGTAAAATGTTCATGTATGGTAACTATTTACAAATATGGATATAGCAGAGCTTACCTAGTTTGGAACCTACATTCTTTAGATTCCTTTTCCTATGCTCTATCATTATATGTTTCTCTCTTGCTACTGCTGAAAAAAAAGAACCCTGAAGGATTTAATAAAATAAACACTCTAATTCCTTTTATCAATACTATAGAATTGACTCACACATGCAACTCACAGAGGACACATTAATACTTATTTGCTTAGGAGCCACTTACCCTAATTTACAACAGAAAATCTTCCAAAACTCCTCACTAAGTTCAGGTATGACTTGAAATTACAAAATGTACACAGCAATTTGCGTTCTGTCATGTTCTCTCTGAATTATTAGAATTTTAATATTACCATGTCACATACAACTATCCCTTCAGCACAGCCCCAGTTAACAAGTATTGCTCTGCTCCCACTGCCGAGTGGCAGTTTCCTCCGTTTACTTTCCGAACCCTGAACCAGTGTGGCCACTAAGTGGCAGTGTGGTCAATGTTAAATTCGTGCTGTAGCACTACAGCCGAGGGACTCCAAAGCAAAACCATAAAACACACCTGCTCACAAACTTAATCCTGTCACCTACTGACAGCTGAATATTCCCCTTTATGGATGGAGGACTTTACCTTCTACCTAAATAAACAAAAGTTAAGAGAGGGCAAAAAAATATTGCACACCTCAGTTCCAATTAGGGTTACGGATATAGAGGCTGGCAGAGGTTGAGTATGGGACCCATTCTTGTTCCACTTCCACAAGCTTGCGGATGCACTCTAACAGCTCGTTCTGGTCAAAGACTGGGAAGGAAAAGAAAGGGAAAAAAGCAAATGGAGAAATAAAGCCGGAACACTTTGTGGTCTTTACATATCCACATGCTACAGGGAACACTTCCTCAGGACATGCAACAGTGCCATGCTGCAGAGGTTCACATCTTCCTTGAGTTCATTCCTCACAGAATTTAATATCCCATGGTCTCAGCTACTGTGCCTTTTTGTGCAGCATCCCAAATCACCTCCTTTGCTCCCAATGCTGAGATGGTAAAAAGGAGTCATTGACCCTTCTTGTCTCCAAAGTCTGTGGACAACTCCCTGCACAGCCCACTCATCCGGGCATGCTGCAAGCTACACCACCACCTCTTCCACAGAAGAGTGCTCTAGTTTACAACTCCAAAGGGCCAGCAAGTCTCCCAGAGCTCCCAAGTTCTTACAGCAATTAAGCCAATAAGCCTGGGAGGAAGTTCTCTGGCCAAGACACAACTGCTAAAAGCACTGTTAAGTTACTGGCATAACCAAAACCAAAGGCACTCAAGAGGCTGAACAACTTAACTGAAGTGCAAAGAAGAAAAGGGAGAACATTAGTACCAGAGGAAATCACACAGCTGTCTGCATGCAAATACCTGCAGAACAGCATCCATTCCTCAGAAACACTCTGTACATCTGAGGCAGCAGACAGACAACAATGAAAGCAAAACACTCACTGTTCTGATTAAAAATAAGCACTTCAGTTTCCTTCAATGAATAAGATCTGTTAACACTGAGCTATCAGAGTTAAGAGTGTTTGATAAATGCTGCTACTGAAAAGCTTCAGAGATTTGCACTCTGACCATGAAAACATGCTTTTACTTAAGGAGCATGAGATGCCTTGGGTACCTACTGGCAGAGTTGTTCTCCGTGCTGATCGTGCCATCCGGTCCATGTTCAGGGTTGGCCGGAACAGGCGGATTTTGCTATCCACTCCTCGTACGCCTTCATCCCTTCAAACAGCTACCAAGCCAGAAAGGAGGGAAAGAAATCAAGTAATAACTGAGACATGTATCCCATATGACCTGTGCAAATTTTGTAAATACAAACTCCACCTTTCTGCTCACAGTACTCAAATACAAAAAAGCTAACTAGTGAATTCTTGCAATACACTCCAGTGAGACAGATTTATCTGAAGTACACGCAGGTCACCTTTGTAATATAACTTCGTAATTCCTCGAGATAACCTCACTTCTTTCATAATTTTGTTACAGCAATTAAATTTGTAGCATGTGTTTGACTCACATCCTAATATCTGAGTCAAAACAGCATTTTCATTTACATAAGGGATCTATAAAATTTCATTATATACATGCTAATTATTTTTAGAGCTCTGATCAAAACACATCTTTGTTAAGCAGTATAGAATAAGGTAATTGAGAGAGAATTCTTGTAAGCTTTGAGAGAATTCTTGTAGAGCTCTTGCTGTAGCAGGAACCGGTCACTTATTTTCCCCTTATACTCCTATGCTGTGGATTGCAATTTAGCCTGTATGACAAGAGATGCAACCTTACACTAGAGAAAAAATGCATAAAAATATCTTCTCTATATATTTTACAGGAAATATAAACATAGGTATCCCATCACACTGTAGGATCCAGACAACCAATGCTGACAATCAGAAACCCTTATCCTATCAATGCCCCTCCAGCAAAACACCCTGCAGCATCTCCTAATCACATCAAAAACATGCCCACCAAACATCCAGTTATTTTCAGTTAGAGATTGATAATTTCTGTTTATACTTATAGACAGAAAACACATGCATTATATAAGCTCACACTAGTATATGTATACACAAGTCTTACTTAGATTAGGTATTAAAGGCTCACTTATGCTTATAGACAACAGTTCGGATTCTTAGAATTTTATTCTCAAAAGCATTTCTTTGTAAATTAAATTTCAGGTAAGTTCTATAAATTTAACTGCAACATTGCTGTCAGTTTCCTCAGGCTTCTCCTTCTCTGACTGTTCCACAAAAAGTGTCTGGAACTAACTGCATCCTATGTGGTTGTAAGTTTAGATATGCAGCTTTTTTATTTGGAAAAAAAATCCTATACTTGTGCACAAGTAATTTCAACAGAATATTTCAGGTTTCACTGTTATCAAATTCTACGATATTTTTCCATAAGGATCAGTGAAATGCAATTGTTAGAAAGACTGAGTGCAGTTCCATGGTAGACCTAGGTGCTTCAACATGACAAATTTAATTGGATTGTAACTGGATTGCAGAATCCTGGCAATTTTCCCCAGGCTGTATGCCAATTATGTAGCAGAACCAGAATTAGAACCTAGAACTTTTTACCTTCAAAACTTATCTGAGTCTATGGCAGTGCCAACCTTATTAAAAGTTTGGTGCAATTTTGGAAAGGAAGTTGTTCCTAGAGTACACATTCTAGCCACAAGAAAAAAAAAAAAGTCTTTATTAAAGGATAGCATAGCTGGTCATCTAGCTGATACTTTGATATGATTCTACTAGGCCAGTTACTAACTGATAGCACATTGCTGGAATGTTACTTTCTTATCCCAGAACACATCCCCCCCCCCAACCCCAAACACATTCACAGAACTTTTAATGAGAGGGGAAAGGGAGGAATGTCACTACTAAGATTTGATCAATGGTTTGACAGAAGTTAAGAATCACATCATTACTGAAACACAAAGCCTTCTCAAGATGTTAAAACTTTTTCTCCATAAAGAAACACTTTTAATCTTCCAGAGCTCAGTAAAACCTTTAACTCATTAAAAAGGGAGACAGTGACGTGTTCCAGAAATGCTCACTTTAATGAAAACAACTGCTATGGTTGCTGAATGGTTGGTTGCTACAGTGGTGTGAAAACAGTATTATCTGACAAATGTACATCACAGGAGCTGGATCTGGAGTTCAGCAGATCCAGATTACCAAACTGTGTTATGAAGGGCAAGGAGAAAGGAGAGGGAATGCCAAATTCATCACTTTTATTATACCCACTGTGTATTCATTGAGCCACAGCAATGACACCAGATTCTCCTCTGTCTGTCCTCTTGGCTAGAGGAAACGTGATGCAATAAGAGTAAAAGAATAAAAAAAAATGGAAAAAAAAAAATAAGAGCATATTCATATTAGCAATGATTTCAGACCAGGCCACAGGCCAAGCATTACAGCAATATGCTACTATGAATGAAATACAGATTTGGGATTCCAGCGTGGTTTCTTACTTCGTGGGCAGATCAAGAGCTGCAGCCTCAGCCACAGGGGCCTGTGTAATTTACCCAGGACCTCTGGAGGCTTGGTGATTAGATGAGGGAAAAAAAAAAAATTTAAAATAAAAATGGTGTAGTGAGGAGCTCAGGGACAATAAGCAGGGAAAGTTTCCCTTATGTGAGTGGTTAAAACACAAAAAAATATTTAAGAGGAAAAAAGGAAAAATATAAGAAATAATAAAGCAGCAAAAGCAACCCCACACACTTCATGGAGACACTCCCACCTCCCCAGAAGTGGGACAAGTGGGCTTCCATTTCAGGGTCTGTGCCCTGCTGGGGTTCCCACACAGGTGTGAGTACAGCCAAAGCTGTTCTGAAGGCACAAAAAGCAGCTTTAGGCAGTAATCAGCTAAGCATGGAAACTTTAACCACGCTGGTTTCCGACTTAACATCCCACTTCCCAAAGTTCCTTGCGGTATGTTCTCTCCTTAAACATACTTGCATATGCTGAGTGCATCAGATCTAGTTCTGAGCTCGAGGGACTTTTTCAGAGTTTCAAATAAGCACCTGCCTAGTCTGTCCTGCAATCCAAGCTATCAACCTTTAAGCCAGCTTCAAGTAACTTTTACAAAGTGAATGCTCAGTCCACAAATTAAAGCTACTCTGAGACTCTCATGGTCTTACACAGTCCTGCACTGCCACATCAGAGACAGCAACTGGACCAATCCACTGTCAGTGAACAAGAACGGCTTTTCAAACAAATTTATCACCACACAGGAGTTCACCTTCCCTAGGCTAGGACTCTTAAGTGTGCTGGAATCCCCAGGCCACAGTTGTTTCTGTGCTACACAAAACCCTGTTGTAAGTAATGTAATTATTCTGGAAGAATACCAGTTAATTAAACAAGATGTAACTCAATACTAATGAACTTAAGGCAGTAATAGTCCTTGTATTACAAAGCTGTGGCTTCCAGAGCTAATAAAACAAAACAGTGGTTTCCAAATCAATTTACTACTCACTTCTATAGCATAATGCAGGGCTGAAGAGGCTGGATGTAATGAGAGGTTCTCCAGTGGCTTAATACAGGGTTTCTCCCATCCTGAAGCCAAGGACCATTCAATTGTCAGCATATTATCAGTGAACACAGTTCCAAACACCAAACCAGTGGGGTCTGGTTTTTCTTTGAACGTCGTAGCTGGGGTGATAATCAAGTCAGAAGCCTAACGGAATATGGAGACAAAAATGAAGTCTATCAAAATAATGAATCAGACTGATTTAAAATTATTCTGCATCAGTGAACAAGGACAAGACAACATTTTCGCTGTAGGGATATTTAATGACATGATGGTTAAAGGCAACTAACCTCTAAGTAGCTGGCAAAATATTACTGAAGTGCACACAAACATATACACAGGGCTGTTATACAAGAAATAGCGTATTTTGAAATTCTGTTTAAGAATTGAGGTTTAAAGAGCAGTACAGGTACAAAACCAGAAATTAGCACATTAAATCTCTTGGGCACTTAGGGTAACACCCCTGTACAAGTTCCAGAAACACCCCAACTGCTGTACCTCAGAATATAAGCTGATCATCAGAAACTAATCACCATCACTAAGCAGATGTTACACTTATTTTCCTTTAATACGTTAAAACCAATGTGAGAGGTCAGAGCCAGCAGTCAGTAAGTCACTTATGCCACAATAACTTCCTCATTCACATACTTATTATCCTACAAAGATCCAACTAGCAAAGAAGACTAAATGCTTCCCTGCATGAGGGACTGTAGAGATTCTCTCTTACAAGCCACAACTAGCTTAGACATGTGCCACAGGATTTTGTACTGGTTTTGGCTGGGATAGAGATAATTTTCTTTATGGTAGCTCCTATGTGAATCATCCTAAAAAATAGCAGGGAAATAAAGAATGTAGATCTCTGGCACATCATAGGGGCTGAATAACTAGAGGGGGATACAAAGTAGGCAGAACCTTGTCACCCTCTCCCTTCTCCTCCTATGCCACCTGAGCATTTAAACTGTGCTACTCAGAGGCAAACGGAAAAAGTCTAAAAGTCATATTCAAAGCTCCATTTTCCTTCCTAACACAACTCAGAAAGCACTGTCCCTTATTACAGATCCCCCAAGTGAAATCCTGCTCCTCTGTGTCAGGTGCATGTGGAATAGACTGCAACAGAGGTAGTCCAGAACACTGATCAAATGGTTTTAGTCTAAAAAGGTGCTTCTGCAAGAGGTATCAGTGTCCTGGACTTCTCATCCCCTGCATGCATTTTGCAAAATGACACAAAATCACTACCAAGCTTTTGAAGAAGGAATATGTGTACTGTCCCCATCTCTGTAAACAACCTAATTTTCAAGATGTCTTTAATTAACAAAGACCTGTTTCTTACTGATTAGTTGTTTTTGTTGAGGTTTGGTTTGGCTTTTTTTGCTTAATGGCTTAGATGTGAAATTAACTTAGAGCAGGAGCACATGAATAGCTAAAAGCTTATTTCAACTATCTCCAATTATAAGGTTGTCTAGATATTACAGTGCATTAGTCTGGTTGAATTAACACATGATCTGATGAAACAACAATTACTCCTCTTAACTCTTCCCTTTATTCTTCTGACAGTGAATGCTCCAACGGGAGAAGCACCACCTAATGATGTCATGAAACTAATTTTACCTGGCAACCTCCTATTGCTCTGATAACACTTTAGGAAAAAAAGGTATCACAGAAGAAGTGGCTCAAAATAAAAGCCATGAAGGAGTGTTTGCAAGTATCCACAGTGCAAGGCTCAGCTCAAGAAAACAATTACATGGGAGTAGGGATGTCAATGGGGCTCAATGAGTATGTAGAACTATATCTCTAGGTTTATCTCTGCAAAGAATCACAGCTTCTAAAGAACTCCCAGTGGTATCAACTGCTTTCTCTGGACTCCAGGCTTCTGCATCTCCGGTCACTTTCATTAGGTAATTATCTTTACAATAAAATGGCCTGAGGACCAAATTACCATATGAAGCCTCTTCTCCTACAACTCCCATTAGTGTGCTGATTTCTGCTTTTATGACTCCATTTGCTGCTTCCTCAGTGGTGGTAGCACAGTTACTTGAAAGCATCACTTCAAAACAGTTTGTTAAATTTGCTGGGGTTAACAAATAGCTTTTATTTAAGGATGGGAAAGAATTTTAACCTGGCTCTTCTCATAAACCCACAAGCATGTGTAGAGGGAGCAGCAAACTGCAGCCACATGTGAAGAAACACCCTCACTGCATTTCAGTTTGAGTCCCTTGAAGGCAGAAAGCCTAGAGAGGTAGGAAACTATGAGCCTTATCCAGAAAAGAAGCAGGCAATTTCCAGACCACAGAGCTTCCGGAACTGCACAATATGACCAGGGATCCCATTTGCTCTTTTTAATCTCCTTCAGAATTTGGGGAAACCAGCTTTCCTTCAGACATTGTGCAACACCTGAGTCAACAGTGTCAGGTACAACACTGACCCATAACAATTCCTTCGAACAGCAGTAGGGGCACCCTGGATAAGACCTTTGAGACAGGCTAAACTGTGCAGAGCACAGGGCAACAATCATTCAACAGGCAAAAAGGCACTTTTTCTCATTCTTATAATGCTCTTATAAAGCCCTCTAGAGATCCACTTTTTTTGGCCATTAACTTTCTTAATATCCTTTCTTAAGACTCATTTCTTTTATCCATTATGTCTTTTTCTCAATTTTTTTTACCAAGCAGTGCAAATTAACAGCATGCAACAGCACCCAAATCTTCAGAATCTAAATGCTTTTACTATCAAGACAGCATCAAGTGCAATGCATTTTGTCTTTTTTTTTCTGTGGAGGATAACACATTGGGAGGAGGTCTTGGAATATCATCTTTGGAGTACCTCTCTCTTGCAGTATAGTTTGCATGAAGTATTACCTCAACTTCTTCTGGGTCCCTGAGAAGTAGGACACCCTCCACAACATCTCACCTGGCTCACGAAACCTTCAGGCGTCACTTGTTCAAGCAGCACAGGAGGGAAATCAAACAATCAGAAGAACCCACAAAAGTGGGGCAGACCAAGACCAAGTGACAAATGCCAGCATACTGTTTAAGTATTCAATGTTAATTATATCACTCATTAAAAGATTATCACAGTGATACCCTGTTATCACCAATGACCTTCATAAACAGCAATTTACTTTTTTCCTGTGCCACAACATTCCCCAAGCCCTAAAAGCACAATATTAAGGATGCATTAGGGATTTGCATTAGCACCCATCTAGATCTCCACTGTTTGTACTGCCAACATGAAGAGGAATTTTCAGCTAGGCTTGTGTTTTGCTTCCTTTGTTCATCTAACATGCTCTCAAGCACCTCTTGATGCTGTTGCCTAATAAAACCATTCAACTGGATGGAAAACTGGTAAATGCCGAACAAAAAGGGTAAGGGAGATTTAAAAAAGAAGCAGATGTGGTACATGGTCTACTGAGTGCATCTATTTGGCACCTGTTGCCTAAAATAAAATTACACAGTCCCAAGACTGCAAAATCTCCATGCCACAGCAGAAAGGAACATAGAAGATGTACCTGAGACATACCAGCCCAGGATACTCTGGTAAGGAATAGGAATTATCAGATTGTCCTGCCTGTGGCAGAAAAAAGGGAGCGCTAGGGAAATCAGTTGAATACTGCTGATTTTCACAGCTTATATGGCAACATTACACCTAGCAAGGGCCACTGGACAAACACTTTTTGAGAACGTCCTCATCTGATAAGTGCCTGTTAATTCCAATGAAGGTTTTTCCAGTGCAACGCTTTACCCAGCCCAAGTAAAGAATATGTATTGTGACCTCTTGAAACTAAAATTCGTAATTTGATCAAATCAGATCTTCTCAGTTATGAGCTGGGTCAAATTAAAGGTGATGTGCTGGGCTGTGTCAATTCTAATCAAAGCTGTGACAAGACATCCTGGTGCCTGGCCAAGCTGTCAGTTTAATGCTTATTCTACCTGACCTCTACAATAGCTTTAAGTGGATTTGAAGCTGATAGCAGCCCCTGGCCAGAGCTGCTACTCTCTTTCTTGTATTTCTAACCTTTCTTACCTAGACAGCTGTCTCAGGTAGATGCAAATAGCAAATGCATTCTTTGTCCTTGGCTGCAGTTATTTTCACTCCACTGAAAATCCAGTGAAAAATCTAGACCATGAGCAGTTAGTTGGGCAGCTGGAACAGGTCTAACTCATTTGAAATACCCAAACCTTTCTAAACAGCGTGGTAGGCCAGGCACTTCTATCACTTAATTGAGTAAAAACAGACCTGACAGCCCCAGCTGTAAAACAGCTCACAGGTTACCCAACAACAACAGCAAGTTTCAGTAGAGATCCTCAAAATGTTAACATGCACCCATGTGAGACTGACTGCAATCTCCTCTGATGAAATAAGTAACCTCCCTGACTTCCAGTCTAGGTGATTAATTCAAGATCACAAGCAACTGCAATAATTTTTTATCTTATGTTGAATTTGTAAGCATATCCTAGGAACGATCAGGGCAACAACAAACACGGAAGCACAGGCAAAATCAAGTGATTTGTTTTGCCCTTGCACTTCTGAACAGCAGGGGAAAAAATTCTGAGAAAGAAATAGATTACAAAAAGCACAAGGAATTACTGTAACGGGGAAAGGTAACAAAGCCTAGCTGAGAAGAGTTTAAGAGAATGAGTTCGGGTCTATACAGAATGGTATTGAAGCAGGCTGCAGGGATGAGAATTTCCTGCCTTTCAGTCCTTATGGATGCAGCACCCTCATCTTTTCCAGCACTCAGCTTTCCACCACTCTTCCCCACACCTGGGGCATTTGCCTGTGGTTGTTGTGAGCTGTAGCTGAGAGCTTGACAGGGCAGGGGTAAGAACCAATTTTGTGCAGGTCTTCATATAACTGTATCAGGAATGCTCATGGGCATTGAATGGATCTTGGTTTTCAACATGCTTAGGGTACCACAGCTCAATAGATGACAGGACCAAACCTCATGGGCCAAGACAGTGTAATATCTGAGTGATATAGTTTAGGGGTTGAGTAAGAGTGTTGGACTGACAGCTGGATTTGATGATCATAAAGTCTCTTCCAACACTGGATCACTTGTTTGGTTTTGTTTTGTTTGCCTGTAGAGTCATCAAAGACCACAATGGCTCACTACCTGATGAGACACAGATTTGCTGCCATGCTGGAATGTGCCTGGCAGGAGCCAGGGAGCACAGGGAGGAAGAGGGCTTAGTGCCAAAACAGCAGTCCAGTGCTCTGCATGGGAGCTCCATCTCCCTGCAGGGGCTTGTGGAGGAAGTACTAAGAACTAGGGCTCTGCCAGGCCATGACTTGCTGTCCTTTGTCACTTGTCCTCACAAGCAGCAACTCATCTGCTTCCACATCTGGGAACTGCTGCTGTGCCTTTTCTTTCAGACTCCACTGAAAATTCAGAGCTTGTCAGCCCCAGCACCTCCAGTCATCCAGCTCTCCGGTGCCCAAAAGCAGCAGTCTTTCCAGTCACCCTGGGAAAGACCACATCTGATGCACGAAGGCAACAGTGTGCACAAAACTCACACCAACAGGCTGAAAAACACTGCAAGTCCCCAACTCTGCTGCCAAGACCAGCAGTCCCTGCCAGCCAAGCGACACCGGGGTGTCCCATGCCTCTCTGGCAGTCAAAGCAGTAGCCTCTCCCCCCAGCCCGAGCCAGACAGGATCCAGAACTCCTCAGGACACCAAGAGCAGTCACAAACAGCACACAGCACAACATGGCTCTCCCATGGATCCACGTCAGTCAAGAGGGACAACTGCTGCCAGTCTGGGCCAATTCAGGAACAATGGTGGGTGAGAAAGCCCCACAGACCCAAGCATGTGCCCCTCACCCACCACAAAGTCATTCTGCTTGTCAGCACTGGGAGATCCCACATTCATTTCCCAGTCATGCCTTGTTCCTTTGCCCATCACCATCTTCTTTGGAAAAGACTGCTAGTTCTTCAGTCAGAGACCACCACTTTCTGTATGGAGCCAAGCTCTGCATACAATAATAAATAACATAAGCTCTGATCACAATAATAAAGTCTACAGTAGAAATAATTAAAACACAGAATTCTATCACCCAAAACAAGAGTAAGAGAGTCAAATTCTTAGAAATCTATTACCAGCTTGTAAGTATAAAGTAAAGTTCATGTAAGCTATCCTATAATCCCTTTAATTTACAACAGATCCTGAGGCTCTGAGAACAGAAAGTGTGCCAAGATATAATAAAATCTGAGGAGGAAAAAAGACCCTATTTTTACTACTACTATCACACACACAAAAAATTTCAATCTTCTGCAATAACAGGGTAAATATCAAAAATATCAGAAATCTTTAAACATAAACCTTCCTTGAAACTTCATCTGAGAGTATGTTAGCACGTGTAATTGGACTGAGTCCTGGAATCATTGCACCAGGTTGGCTGTACATTTGTCACATTGTGACCTGGGTTTGCCAATTTTATAATTTCTTTTAGAGATTTAGGAGGAGAGACAAGACAGGCTTAAAACCTAAAAGGGTATAAGAATAAATTTATTAATAACACAAAAAGAATTCAGAGTAAGATTCCTAGATTGTTCCTTCCTCCCCCTTCCTTCATTCCACATTTATTAACAACAATATACAGAAAACACCTCAGTCAGTTATCTACTTAAATAATGATTTCAGTTCACTTCAGAGAGAAAAGTTCCTTTTCTTGTTTAGGCTTAAAGGGGTGTCTTCACTTTCACAGTCTGCATCTACCCGGACCTACAAAACCATGAATTTCCTCTCATCTCCACAGTCCTTCCAGAGCTGTGCTATGGGTTATGTCACACACTTGGGGTACCATTTTTAAAGGCAGGCTGCTGAAAAACAAAATTCTCCTCATCTCTTTTTCTATTAAATGTCTCTGTCCATATTTCCAGTCGCAAATCAGAGAGCTCTATTTCCCTGAGGCAAAAATGTCTTCTTTTCAAGCACTTAAACCTCCCCAACTATATTTCATAGTTTAAAGGAATTTTAGTCAAGTCACAGTCCCCTTATAGCCCCACAAAAAAGGTTTTCAGCTACTCATCAGTTGCATCTTTTCAATCTCTTGCTATCAGGAACTTTATCTTCATTCTGCTGACTTCTGTAGACTCCATGCTTTATTTCTTCTCATTCAGGGGAGCTCAGGAGATCGAGAATCTTATCCAGGCATTAAAAGAGTTAAAATTGCATCCAGGACGTGAAGAAGTTGGGTCAGGCCATTGCTGGAAAAACTCTGAGCCACATGGATCATCTGGGGCCTCTTCTCTCAGAAAGGTGGGGGGGAAGGGAGAGCCTTTGGTGGCTCCTCATCCCCCATGCCCTCATCCCTCAGCCATGCCACGTGGAGAGAGCAGAGCTGGGGCAGGGGCCGAGCCTGGGACCAGGGCCGGTGTCCCAGCCAGAGCCACCTCACCTCTGGAGAGGCCAGAAACCAAAGGAGAGCGGCCCACCCCCACCATGTGATTTATGAAAATGAAACAACTCTCATTGCCCACCTGGGATGCCAACCACCAAATCAGCCTCCAACTGGTCCCTGCATCCCACAGGGGAAGCTCCCAGAGAGGGGAGCCCCCCAGCCTTCCATGTGGAACCAGCACAACACTGGATAATAAACCGCAAAACACATGACAAAGCAAAAGAGTTAAGGCTCTGAATCAGTTGTGAGACAATCATAGAAACAGCAGAAAATACAGCTGGAAGGCATCGAACCTAAACTGTTCTTAACAGATACTTCTCAAATATTTGTCTCACCAAAGAAGGAAATTTTACACTCTGCAAGAAAAGGAGGGCAGCATAACCTACTGCTGGCTTCTTTAACCTTTCATCTGATTTGACAGAGGGTCCAACCCTGATACAGGAATGTTCTTATCTGGAGCAGCAGGCAGGGAAGCAAACCTTCTCTGACAAGAAAACAGAAAAGTGGTTGGAATTGATATCAACTTCTTGCCTAAAGTAATGAAATGGGCACCTAGGGCAGCAGCACAATATATACTAAAATATATATTAATATATATACTAATATATACTAAATATACACTAAAGCCTTCAAAACACAACTGAAGGGAAATAAAGATGTTGGAAAGCTACAGTCAGGCTAGATGACAGAGAAAGCAGAAAAAAAAATATTTTGCCCTAAAAACATATGATTAATTTCAATAGCACTAGCTAAATTATATAAGTTTTTCCATGTTGCTGAAATGCTGCCTGCATAACTTCCACTGATTTGATCCAGAGACCGTTAAGTTAATCCAGACCCCTTTTTTCCAGCTTTGTAGGAATATGGATTGTAAGGCAGGCAAAACTACTTGAATCTTTACAGCCTCATCCATTTCTTCTGCTTCAGGAAAATTACACGGATTTACAATTGTTTGTTTTGGGGCTTTTTTTCGCCATTATTCATTAGTCTGTTCTCCACTGACATGTTTCAAACTATGTGTTTTTAAGTTTAAGAAAGATGCTGGAATGGGGTTCCTACAGATCCTAAGGAAACATTCCACCTGATATTAAGGAAATCTTAAGAAAGTAATCTACTTGATTTTAGTGGGGTTTACCTTCTCTACTCCAGCTTTTTGTATTTTCAAATCTACAAGAACAGCCACTTAGTATCTCTTCTATCAGAAAGTTCTCTAAAACATTTCAAATATGATTCTCTCTATGTAATTCAAACCACGAAGATGCTGATGAGACTATTAAACATTGGAATAAACCAGACACACTTACTGTATTTTGGTCCCATGAATCCCTTCTGTTTGATAACAGCTATTCCAGTCAATTGGGGTGATCAGTATGAGCAGGTTTAAATGCAGTCACTGCACTGGTGTGAAGAAACCACTGACACACTGCTATAAGCTCTCTGTTACTTTTGGTCAAGTCAATTCTAAAAATCCTCTTTGGCCATTCATATCTGCAGTGCAAATACTCCTGGCATTCAGATTAGAAAGAAGCAATTTCATTTAGGGGAACATAGATTGCAATTCCATAATAGCAGAAAGTGCTCTCATAGGTTTGTACACAAACATTTCCATAAAAACAGAACTAGGACCATTCTTCACTAACGGGAGAGACATTAGCTAGTACCTAATTCATATGATTCAGTATTAACACAAACTGCTTCTTCTCAAAGATCTGACAGCTTGGTTAATGCAATTCCTGATGCTGTGCTGCTCCTTGCCTCGCAACCACTGTATTTCTGCATAGCAGCATAAACACAATGTTCCATTTTTAGAAGGAGTTTGCCTGGGAGAAGTTTTGAGTCTAATACAAGCTGAGGGCTCACACTGGCCTGTGAAACAGGACTGAAATAGAGAGGTCTCTGACATTTCACCAATATCACATCTTTGCACAAAGATTCAAGGCAATACTGTCTCCTGGTTTGGAAAACATCATTTGTATTTCACATGAAGCAACTGAAATAAAAAAATGAGAGCTTTGCATCTAACTTCATCTAAAAGAAGTAGCCATACTGAACGAAGAAATTAACTGCAAACCTAAATTTCAGACAAACAAGTTGGAAGTATTTTGCCTAAGTAACCTGGCCACTCACAAATACATTGTGTGGAATAGCCAAGAACAGAATCATAATCCCTTATGTCCAAATCCTGAGCAGTTTCAATTAAATCTTCTTATCTCGATTTTAATAAACTTGCAGACATGCAGGAAGTGGATTCATGGAACGCAGGCATTCAAAACTTTTGGAAATATAAATGCTTTCATGGTAAAGTCTCTATCTTATACAGAGGTTATACAGGGAACTATTTCAAACACTCAGTTACCTACACCTGGAATCTTTCTCACATTTTATCTTCCTTTCACACTGGTAGACAGAAGGTAAACTTAAATATTGCCATAAAATTCAGTGTGTAATCTGCCAATGAAACTGCTGTTTGCCATTTCATTCCACTCAGTACTTTCTTAGGACTAAATACAGGAATAATATAAAACTCTTCCAACCCTTGGCTTTTAATTCATGGAAAGTTAGGATATCCTTTCAAAAGTAAGCTTTCAAGGAAGTCCAAGAGAATCCTATGGAAGACAATTAGCTTTATTTGGAAATCCTTCAGCTTCAGATAACAGGACAATCAGTTCCTCTATTACAGCTCAAAAATCTGTTTGCTAAAAGCCTGCAACTATTTGAAGAACATTACCCACTTGAAGAAAACACAAAATACTTGCCATCAAGCTGAAGCTGAAAGGAGCTTCCACAGATCCCAAATCTTTTGCTAATAACTGGAATGAAAGCAGCAGATATCCATCAGTCTGGCACACCTATTAATAGTAATACATTGAAGAGTTTGTGCCATGCCCATGTTGATGCAGAGTATCACAGAAATCACTCAACACTTTATCCTGGAACTGGTTTCCCTCTTGGCAGTCAATGAGGGAATGGATTTGAGTGTAAATCACCTCAAATAATTCTGCAGCGTATGCATACCTTGTAAGAGGCATAATCAGGTGATATGAAAATACAGTGATTTAACACTATTATTACTCACCAATCTTTTTTTATTCAACACATCACAAAAAGCAAATCGTTTTGTTACCACTGACAATAACATAAACAGATTCAGCTGAAATCAAGATAAAATCAGAATAACCTTTTCTAAAGCAGAGCCCAGTTCACACATGCTAAATATTGTTATGACAATAGCACAACTGGCCTCTAGCTTGGCATTCCTGATCTAACAGTGGCTACAGCTATGTACTTCCATGGAGGTGATAGAGAGATGACCTGCCAAATGGTAACTGACAAGGCTTTAGCTTAAGAGGATCAGACTGGACACCAGAAAATAAGTATTCTTTAAGAGACGAGCCCAGCCCTGCATTCAGCAGACACAGCCACGGAGGGCCTGCTCTGGTGCTGATGAGAGCTGCACTTTCAGTGGGAGAATGGACTGGATGGCCTAAGGCTCTAAGACACATAGTATTTGGAGATCCTTACTGTATCCTGTTACACACACACACACATCCAATTGGTTGTTTCTCTTTTATTGCTTCAAGACAGTTTATATGAGTGGATTTTATATACACACATTCTGGGGAGATGCTGCTCATCACAGCATCAAGGTATCATTAAATTTCTACAATAAATATTTCCCCAAACAAGTTAATATAAAGGAAATGTTCTATCTCACCAAGCAAAATTTAAAATGGAGTCTAATACAGAATTTAAAATGGCAGTGCAGGGTACTGTTCTAATAACCCCACCTAGCACCCAAAATCCCTGAAGAATCAATAGCTGCAATACAACAAAAAGCCTCACTGAGTGCACATATGCTTTGGCAGGCAAATAATTTACTGATGTCAGTAAAAATGACAAATTGAGGACAAGCTGGGGAGTAAATACTATGTATTTGAAAATACATAAATCATGTAAATTGCTTTATATTTACTAGCCTAATATGATAACTATAACTGTGTTTCCTCATTTCAAAAATACTTTAGTCTTCCCTTGACCCAGATGCTCTGAGCATGTCAGTAACTTTACCTACTGCTCCTATAAAATGAAAACAGAGGAAACTGCTCAGTAATTCCTAAACTCCTCAAGAAATGGAACTTTAACCCTGTCACACCAATGTGTTAATGTGATAAAGTCAATTAGTTCAGACTTTAAGCTGATGTTTCAAAAATTAGACTGTTCTGTATTTTATGTGCTTTGATCTTTGCAGTGAATGGAAAACAAGGAAGTTTGGTAAAAATTTTCATCTTTCTTAAAAAAAAAAAAAAAACAGGATCAGAGAACTCTTTGTTGTTTAATCACTGCCAGCAAACTTTTCACATACAAAATAGTTTTCTAAAATAGAGCTCAAATTTGTCCATTTCCTCAAAATAGATTGTTCTCTCTCATATCCCACTGTATTTATGACAAAACTTAGGCCCATTTAGTATAAAAATTGTTATGGTTCACAGTAACGTAAAACTTTCACTGGCAATCTCTCAATCTGAACCACAAGTGGAAATTTGAACCTGCACTGGAAAAAGAATTTCAGTTCCTTCTAGTGCAAAATACACTACAGTTTTAGATTCTGTGAAAAAATCATCAGAGATTTTGGTTGGGGTTTTTTGGGTGGTTTCATGTATGTAGAGTAGAAATAATCCTTTTGCTCAGATTTGTACAATACTTAGCACAGTGTCTGCTAATTCACAGCTTGAGCTTTAAAATGTTACAGCAACGCAAGACATAAATAAAAAACCATACATCATTATGGAAAATTCAATATATCCAGCACCTCACCTGGCTAGAGGTGAGATAGCTTTGAACTGGAAGCCATGCAAACATATTAGCAGAGCACTGAACTTCATCTAGCAAGCCCAAGATCCCCACAGGGATCACCAGTTAGAGCACATCACTGCACTAGCCTGCCCATGCAGCTTCCAGTCTACCATGGGTTCAATATCCCACTGGCTCAGAGCCTGGAAGGTTGGGTCTGTGCAAAAAACTGTGTGGGAGCACCCACAAATACTCAGAGTAGCACAAACAGGCTTTCAGACACAGAAGCCCCAATTAAACATTTCTCATTCTGCAGACACAGGTCATCAAATAAGCAACTCAATCCAGACCCACTTGTAAACTACAGCTATTCCATTCTGCTTTAGTGCAGCAAACTAGCCAATATTCCCTAAAAATTCCCTAGAAAGTCTGCACCACTTTGGCATACTAAAAGGCTGTTAAAAGTAAAACAATAGAACTAACTTTGCACTATTACAATGCCCATTTTTCCAGAGCTTCAAATCACTGAAATTCAGAAACATTATAGGAGTGGGTAGTATGTTTTTAAAGTGCTCCATGTATCAGTCTCAAAGGGAAAACAAAGACAAATTCCAAGACAAAAGACTACATTAAATAATCTCTCTGGATACGAGAGAAATAAAATGCATGACAGATGTTTTTATTTTCTTAACATCAAGTATTAGGAATTCTAAGTCAGAGATAATTTACACACTAAGAGAAACCAAATCAGAGTTACATATGGAAACAGACTGCTACCTGCTCCTAACAACATTCATTCTGTCTTGTGACAGCACAATAAGCAGAATGAATGCATTAAAGGAACTATCAGATTTTTAGTCACAAAAAATTAAGTGCCTTAGACATAATTGTGTACTACTTTGTGGTATTATTGGATGCAAGTACAAGAACAAAACCAGATACGTGCATTTCTTAATTTAACTTCCCAAAAAAACATTAAGTAGTACAAAGGATGACTGTACTCTCCATTACTGGTGCAATATCCCCCTCACAGATATCCAATGCTGGCAATAGACAAAAATGACAACTTAGGTGTGGCCACAGATCGCCATCTGCTATTTAAACAAACAAATATATTCATAAGTGCATACAACAGTTAAGGGAAGGAGGAAGATTTTGCTCATATGGAAGGAGCTTGGTAGACCAAACCTGGAGATCTGGCACTTTTCTACAATACAGGAAACTGTAGAACAATCACTATTTCCTTCAATGTTTCTTAGCTGCTCCAAGATCACTGCTCATATGACAACTCAAATGCCATACATTAATGCCTTGTAAACCACACACCTGCCAGGATGGGATTTTTAACTGCAGAACTGAGTCACATTAAGGTAGTTCAGTAGCACGCGGGATGAAGGAAATGAACTGTCAGTTTTTAAAACAGTCCATGGGAATAGTGAAAAGCAAGAGGTTAGCAGAGGGGCTCACCGCCTGCCCAGAATTTTTAGTAACATTCATGCCTTCCCTCCCAGTGTACAAGGACTTTCTGACTCCACCTCTCAGAGAGGAACTGCAGTAAAATTCAAAGCAGCTTACCCCACTTAAAAAGCACAGCACTGCATTTGAAATAGAAATGTCTTCAGAGGGCTAATCTGGCATTCAAATGTTGGGCATGACCCAATGTAAAAATATGTTTCATATAAGCTTTAACCAGAACCATACCTTGTTTTCTACATTCCCACAGTCTTGGATTGCTTAGGTCATCTGCAGCTTTCTTCAGCATAGTCAGCCCCATGGGTCAATTTGATTCCTTTGAAATATTACTAGCTATAGTTTCTGAAATTGTAACTGTAACTGTCTTCCACAAAAATGTTTGTAAAGTTCCCTAGAATGAATGCAGGCTATTTAATTTTAATGTTCTGTGGCCTGTAATTTCTTCATTTATGAAGATTTTCCTTCTTAATTTTACTATGAAGTTAAAGAGGCTGAAAATAATTATTATAATGCATGATACTACAACCAGGACCTATATTCTCACCTTAGCTTTCATACACACACTTCCCATGGTACAGTACTTTCTAGAAATCTCTACCCCGCTGGTGACTGTAGCTAATCTCCAGAAACAGAGCCATAAAGCAGGAACAAAGTTTTAGAAATTAGATTTCAGCCTGTGCCAACTGTTTTCTCCTAGCATTATTCCCTTTCTACCCAACTGTCTCACCCACTTTATTCCCCTCACCCAGTCTCTCCACTACAGTGATTTGCCATTCTGGCTAACACACAAGTATCAATGGAAGGACTAAATCCAACATTGTGCCACTCAGTATTTGAAGCCTTGGAAAGGCACCTGCTTGACTGCTGGTATAATGAAATCTGCCCTAAGTCTGCTTTAGTTTATGCCAAGTTCACCTGTGATCCAAACACTACCAAAGTTTGTTTGTCTCTCTTGTCTTCCTTCTGGACTGCCTCAATGAGTGAAAGACATGCTTCAGCTTGGATACACAAAGGTCTCCTCTTGTAAAGCAATTCTTGTTTGCAAATACACCAACCAACACACTCTGCTGGTAGTAGAGTAGATCTCCCTACTGAGATCTACTTACTGAAGGTGATTCCACAAAACAACACTTGCACTCCAGACTGATTTCTTGAGGTTTCAAAACTTGCTGCATGCCTGCTTGTCAGCTTTTTCCAAATCAGACCTTCTGGCTGAAAAGTCATCCTGAATTTTCCTTCTTGGGCAGAATTGCCAGAGATACACAACACAAAGAAATGAGGAAGAGAAGAAATGGGAAGGCTGAGAATGAGGAAATAGAAATTAAATGGCATGTTGCAACATGGTGAAATTCTGTAGTCATGGATTCTCAAGAATTCTTTGCTGTTTTCAATGTGACCAACATCAGAATAAACCTTATTGAAGAGTCCAATATACTTATTACAGCATTAACTTTTCATATCTGTTTAAAGCCTGACAACTGAAGGGGAAATAATTACTTTAGCACAGTTCCAAAGACTGAGCAGCAGTGGCACTGACCAAAACAGTCAGGAAGAACATGACACTTACAAAGTGCATCATATAATTTCATCTCATGTACTGCTGACAAGAGTCAGAAATAACAGGAATTCAACTGCTGGAAAAAACATGAGTTTTTCTGAGTATTACTTTTATATTTCTGCAAAATATAGATAAGACATTTTTAAAGACTGTAAAACAGGGAATAAGAGGGGAAAAGAACTACTGATGTGTGTTACAAAGAATGAAGGCAAAAGATGTATAAAAGGCAGGAAAAAAGGAAATTAGACAGATGTAGAATTCAAATGAGCACATGCTGACAGGCTCAGCACTTTCAACAGAAAACTGGAAGCTGACATCTGTATCCACACAGTTTTTAAAATGAGCTCCTAGTTACTAGCACTGCATTCAGGAAAGAGGCAGAGGAAAAGAATGGTATTTTTACTGAGCTCATTTCTAGGTGTAAGATTAAAATAAAAACAGAAGGATGCAATTGCATGTCAGTTCCTGGAGCCTCTCAGCATTCCTTATCATAGCCCTGTTTGTTGTGGAGTGCTGAAAATGTTCCAGAACTGCTGTGCTTTGAAGTCCTTCTGCGAACCTTAGCTCTGCAACTTTGGGACTCAATGGAAAAACTTTCTTCTGAAGACCATTCACACATACCTTAAAAGATTCAGTCATTTGCTTTCCCATTTCTCCCAAACATCCTCCGCCCGTGCACTCATTCTGGCAGCCCTAGAAGAAATAAAACAAGAGCAAATCAAATTCAATGGGCATTGTAGGAAAGTTGATCACATGCAGTTACTTTATTTCAGGGACAGCTGGTATTGAATTGTCAGACTTTGCCATTAGTAAATACATTAGTGAGAACTTTGTGATATGTTCTTAGTACAACTTTCCATCTTCTGGGTTCTCAGTTTTACTTGTTGTTTTATTTTGTGCAACTGCATTTCAGGGCTTTATATATATAACATATATATACACATGTAACATCCTAGATTAGATTATTGCTCTGTAGTGTAGAAGGTTGTGGACAATATCACAAGTTTTTCATTCAGAACTGAATAAATAAATTGGGTTTTTACTCAATTCCATCAGAGCCAAATTTTTCCACTAAAAAGTATCTATCTAACAGGTTTGCTTTTGCCTTTTTTAAGAGAAGACTAAGTAGGCAGAATGGAAGAAAAAAGATAGAATTCATTTTCTTAAAACCTTAATTAAACAAAGACAGTAATAATGAATGTTCACCTATATGAATAATAATGAGAGTATTTTCATTATCTACAAAGTTGAACTTCAGGCTTCTGAAAAAGGAACTTGGAGGGGAAAGGAAAAATAACCAGGAGGGCTAATTCCAGGCATCCTTCTGTTCATCAGAGAGATAACAGGTGTAAGTCATCTACCTAAAAACAAGATTCCACTTCCCACAGCATCACATCAGCATGTCTGTGGATGCTCCTGTACTACCTATACCTTCTCTGGCAGCAGTCACTAAATGGATGTTATAATGCATATCTACCAGATGGAACAAAGGAGACAAAGACAGCCCTGACAGGGTTCCTTGTTTCCCTGCAGCTTTTAAAAAGGAGCTGAAAAGGTGAAGTGGGTGCAGAGGCTTGGGAGAGAGAGAAGGCACCAGAAGTAAGAGGTTGGGGTAATGAGCCATGAAAGAGGATAGCTGGGGTGATGGCATAAGGGAGTACAGCTGGAAAGATGGAGAGGACTTGGTGGCTGTCTCTCGCCTTGCTGCATCTCAGGTGGGAACTCTGAGTCAGAAGAAAAAGCCCCAGATTAAATGTATAAACGCCCTAAGAAAAGAGGAAGAGAAAACCTTCCATGGTCAGCCTATGAAATCTCAGTTCTTCATAGGGGAGGACTGGTGCAGGTGGATAGCAGTGTCAGGGACACAGCAGCCACCTGTCCTACAGCAGCCACCAAATTGTGGGGCCAAGGCTGGGAAGCATGACACACATAAGGCAAATAATATGATTCCTTTTTTGGCAAATAATATGATTCCTTTTTTACAAATCTTTGGAATATGGTAAAACATTAAAAAAAAAAACAAAAACCAAAAACAAACAAACAAACAAAACAAAAAACCCACAAAACAACAACAAAAAAAACCAAACTGAATTTTCAGTGCACCTTCCACAGATCTCAGCCTTGCTACCAACAAACAGCAAAGGCAAACTCCCAGCCACAGCAGATCTCACTTCCTCTCTCCCCCCAGGGAGCCCCCCTACATCCCTCCTGCTGCCTTTTCTCAGCTTTAACTCTTCTGTTCCTCTTTTTTTGTAACCCTTTAGAGCAAGCAGGCAATCATGGCTACAGGACCCTCCCTATCCACTAAAAGGCAATGTGCCAAGAGAGATCATAAATCTTCTTACAGTATCACAGTATGCTTTATTCTTCATTAAAAACATATTTTATCTGCCATAAAGCTTAGGGTTTTCTACTCCAGAAAGACAAGACTTTAGCAGAGTGTGCATGGGTATTCAGCTGCATACTCAAGCACAACTAAAGTGTTACCCAAAGTGAAGGATACTATATATAACAAGGTCCTTGCTTTACCTGTAATTTCTCAAATACTTCCAAATCCACTGGTAAAATCCAAGAAAATCTTCATGACATAATCAGTTGACAGTAGAGAAGTATTCCACAGATGAATTGAGCCAACTGATTTTTCTCTGTACTGCAATTAGGATGGAGAACGTGCTGGTTACCAGCTACCAGGATGGGAATTGCCAGCTGTGCAAGAAGAATATCTCAAAGAACTCCAGCTCCATTGTTGGTTTATGTCTAGTACCCAGTATGCCAACTTGAATTTGCTAACAGTAATTACTGGTGATAGCAAATACTGACAAGTACTCAATCATTATGCTTCAGTTTCTTCCTGTTGCTACTTTATGAAGTTGCCCTAAAGCAAGAGCTGGCATCAACACAGAAGACTGAAGCTGGATACAGCTTAATATTCTCTTTCATGATCTTTTTTAAACATATCAAGCTGGCATGTGCATGTGGGAAGTACAGCCCACTTACAGGAACAGCCCCTATGCATCATGTTGCCTTTCAGTTCAAGATTACCACTGAACTCAGTGAAGTCAACACCCATTTTCTGGGCACCTGCCACGGGGCCAATCCTGTTCTCCACTATGTCATTATTTTTTATAGATTTAACTCATATTTAAAGCAAGTAACTAACTGCCTTTGTTAACCACACTGAGATTAAACTGAGTTAATCCCTCAGCACTAGAAGGAAATACCACAATTACTTTCCAATTAATGGAGTCATGTTTTAATGGCTTCATGGCTTACAAATCTGAAACATGTTGCTAAATGCAACAGGGAAAATTGCTCCCTGGTTTAGTGCCAACATTGAAAAGGGAGATATGCCAAGCATAAATTTGCCCTTCGTGTTTAATAGCATGGTAGATTTAAAACTGCCTCCATTTTAAAACACTGATGTTATCCTAAAGATACATTTAAGCCACTGGGTCAACAACTTCTCAGAAGTCACTCAAGACTGTCTCAAGCAGCTGTACAATTACACAAGTATGACATTATTTCCTATGTTGTGCTGTAGAGATATCACTATTTTCTCTGTGGTATATGTAATTGTTTTTCCTAAATAAGAAACAGAAGAGCAATTCCAAGTTTTCCCTGAAAAATACTGAAAAAACACAGCGATTTTAACATTACTGTAACAGCAGTATGAGAATAAGGTGTAAAGTCTTACAATAGATTAAATTTGGTTTAAAAATGGGGTTTATATGTAATTTTATCACTGTGAAATACTACTGAAATAAAGACCTGGTGAGCAGGAATTCTGTTACTATTTTCATGGAAGACCTCAATGCTGTAATGACCATTACAAATCCTTTAGCATTGACAGAAGTAATCACAATACACTCAGCAGGGTAACAGTGTTACCTTGCACTAGCACATAGTTCCAACCCAACTCTCATACAAAGCAGAGGTAAAGCCTTAGGTGGGTATTATATGTGTATGTATGTAACACTTACTGGCACTTTCGGCAAATTTTAGGCTTAATAGCTGTCACCTGCATTTCTGCTGGAGCTCCTGCACTTGGCCCTCAGGCTGCCTTAGACACACATATCTCCAACATCTTCTGGCATCAAGATGCTTTCCCTGCTGTCTTTTCTACTCCTTCTATGCACTCAGATCATTCAGCCTTCTGCTGAATGATCAAAACAGGCCTATCTCCTCCCCAAAACTCCCCAGGCTCCTAGACTGCAGGAGTGTGCATTAGCTTTTCCTGTGCCTTCACACTTGGGGCTTTTAAGACACTCAGCAGAAGCATCAGCATCTTTGTTCTCGTTTGGGATTGTCTGTTCCATAAACTGCAGTTCCACTAGGTGCTGTATCAAACTGCTGTGCTTTGGGTTTAGCTACTCCATCTCATTGGCTCATCTTCAGTTATGAAACAAGAACTGAAGATTACCAGAAGCTTCATCACTGTGAACCTCAGCTGCAAACTGCATTTCTTTAATCTATAGCATATGAGATAATTTATTTTTTTTAAAAAAGTCACCAGTTACCTCTATATGCCATGTACTTTGTCACACTTTATCAAAGAAAACTAATTCTTTAATCAGTTCTCTGTTCATTTAATTTTCCCTACTGTATGAGAACTCTTCTGACCACCAGGGAACAGAAAACTTTCCCTAATAGAAGGCAAGAGTAAAGAAACAAATTGAAAATGCTGTCTACAGAGCTCACACTTACAGCTAGGAAATCATCCTGGATGCTTTTCAAAACAAGTTCTGCAGCTTCACAAAATCCTTAGTCATCTTTGTTGGTTTCACCAGTCTTCTGTGTGAAGTCCCCCACAGACAGCTCCAATTCTCCTCTCTGAGGGAGACTTCCATCAACAGCAGCAGTGCCCTGGTAGAGGACTACCAATGACAGGAAGCATCTGCAAATCTAATTTCATGCCCATGGAAGAACTGCAGACGATGCTTTTTTGGGCAAGCACTGGCTATTAATGGAGGTCAAGAAACTAAAGAAACCAAATAAACCACAGATAGACAGCAATTACTGCACAAGAGTTCCTTCTACCAAAGCAAACCCATCTCCTGCTATAAAGCCCATCCCATCTTGTGGCAGTCATCAGGTCCAGAAAAGATGGATCAGAAATTTCCTCTCAGACAGAAGTCCTATGAAAGACAATTTTCAACTAAGAAAGTACTTTCTGACACATTTCTCCAAGCAGTGTCTTACTGCTTTTTCTCCCTGCCTGCTTCTGGCTACTAAGTGTCTAAGAAATATTTCATGCTCTAATTTGCACCGGAAGGATAATGAAATTAGAACACTTGCCAGATTCCACTTGCTGCAGGAATACAGCAGATCAATAAATCCAATACATGACTCACATTCTGGTACTGCCTACAGGCAAACCAAATGAGGTGTGTGGTGAAAGGTACTTTGTCATTCACAGCCATACAAACCAGAGCTGCCTTTCTGCTCCAGGTATAAAATAAAATCCAGTGTGCACAAATGCCATATATTCTGTGTATTGCTACAGTCCAAAAAAAAAAAACACTTTCATGACTTCAAAACAGCTTTTATCTGTTCCTAGGAAATGTGAATACAATTTGGAAGCCACATCATATAAAAGATGAATTTGCAGGAAAAAAACAAAACAAAACACTAATAATGTTCACAGCTTAACCAAAAAAAAAAAAAAACCCAGAAAAAAACCCAAACCAAAATAAAAAACCCCATACACTGTCAGACAGAGTGAAGTTGCTCAGGGGCCAAGTGTTATAATACTATTTTTAATATAAACTGGGTTTTTTTTATTTATTTAACATCACTTGTGAAAGATTTCCATAGTTTAGGAAGCTCATTTATGGAACCCATGACCCAGGCATGCTTATCTCAGCTCTCATGGGAGTAGGTGCATGATATAAAAGCATTTCAATCCTGTCATTTACTGCAGGTATATGAACATACGCAACACGCCTGTGCTACCATGAAAGTGTCACCAAGTCTATTTGTCAGGCCAGACCATTTACACAATGCACAGTGCTGATTTCTACACTTCCAATACATTTTTTAAGTCTGTTCCTTCTCACACAGATCATCCCTGATGCTTGGCATTATCACCTTACTGTAGCTGCTAGCTCAACCTTGGGTGGGAACTAATGTTAGTTAAATCGAGGTTGTGCAACAACAACATACAACAAAAGAAAAGCACAAGACAACTAGCAGAAAAAGAAGGTTTCCACACTATTTGATAATAATTTTGCCTCACAGTGAAAGCACTGGGGCTTTGAAAATACAAAAGGCTTTATGTCCAAGAAAGCTGCACTGCATGAAATAAGGTTGAACTGAAATAGATTGCAAATAAATTAGTCCAAAAAACTTTGCAGGTACTTATTCTTGTCTTGAGCAGTTTACTGGCTTTAATTTAAACCAGTTTAAGTGGTTTGACTAAAACTGAAATACATTCCTCTTATAGCACGCATCACTGTTTTTATTATGCTTAAATAAAAGACAATTCAGATTATACGGGCACAACTTCCTGGTTAGAAAAACCTTAAAACAGAGACCATCAAGAAATGGAAATATTCAGCTAGTCCACCCAGGACTCATGTTTAGCAACATTTACAGCTGTATCACATCTGTAAAAGCAGGCAAACTTGGCTCCATGAGAACAAATAAATGCAGAACAATGTTTGCAAAGTAAAGCCATTGCAAGCAGCACTCTGGTGAAAAATTTCTTATAGAACTAATTGTAATTTGTTTGTTTTTTTTTTTTTTTTACTCAGTGGTTAAATTGATTTTTGAGTAAGTTCAGTAACGCCTGAACTTGATGCTTGCAAAAAGAAAGCTTGTCTCAGGTCACTTGAACAATAGCAAGGCTAGGCAAGGAAAAGGAGATCAACTCCTGAAGTCCAAAAAGAATGTGTGTTTGACAAGCTGAATTATCAAGAATCCTAAAGAAACAAAAAGATCAGCAGAAGTAGAAAACAAATTATTTTCTGAAACTAACCCTAAAAGAGGCCCTGACCAGGGATCTACTGAGCTTCAAACTGAATTTATTTTGTCATGTATTTCAGAAAAATTTACAACATGAGCTGTGAATTACAACCATACACTACAGAGTCTGAAGTGTGATCCTTTGCAACTGAAAAATACTGAAAGCCTCTCACCAGTCCCATCCAGGACATAAAGCAGCTGTAACCTCTGTGTGGTGCCCCTTTATTCAACAGTCAATTTGGTCTTCATAAATTTTCTGCACATCCATACAATTCTCTTACCTATTTTCTTTGCAGAAATAGGCAAGTACTTTAATCGAATCTAATCTAAATCCTTTTCACAAATGACCTCCAAGTGCAGTGGTTTTTTACCTTGATTTCTAACCACACTGCTCATGCTGCTCTTGATTGTTTTACTTCCTATGACCCTTCTGTTGCTCCATCACTCCCCAGTGCCATTTCCTCTGTCTTCCCAGTTTACTGGCTCTTCCCTTCTGATTTGGGAAAACAGCCTCGTACAATGAAGGGAAGAGGCAGATGACCTAATGGAGCTCTCCCATCTCTAACTCCTATGAACAGTGCCTCTAAGTAACTCTTTTGTTGGTTTGTTTGTCCCTTCTAGCATTAATTAGATTTTTAACAAGTACATTGTTTGCTAGAACGGTATGAAGGAAAACATGTTAAAGCAACTAGCTGGATCCAGTTGACCTAAAAATACATCTGCCTGTTTTCTAACTAGATAGTGTCTCATGACCATATGATAGCAACTGCTCAAACAAAATAAATTAAATTCTGAAAGACACCACAGTTTTATTGCATTTAGGCCTGGTTCTTTGATATGAGATCTTTTGCATCAAACTGGCAACAAAAAAGGGTATAAATGTTTTTACATGCTTTCCCCTAACACTATAGCAGGGCTTTGCTCTTTATCACAAGCTTGTGGTCATTATGTATTCTCTAACATTTCTCTTTCCTCATGTGTTCTGTAATGCCAGTTACTAAATTAGCATTTTAAGATTTCATAGTAAAATTAAACAGAATGCATTTTTAACTTCACTGTTATACCAGATGAGCCTAAGCACAATAAAAACTAATTTGTTTATTTTCATCAAAGATTCAGTTACACTGACCATATTTTGTATTCTGAAACATCTGTACAGATAAATGACATATCATATTTAAATATGTGTAAAATGTAGCATGCAATTTATTTGTGAAATTGCCTAATAGTGGAAACTCCACACAGATTCTGCAGCTGATGACCAAGGCAATTGGCTTTATGCAGTTACCAAATGAAAATATAAATAGCATGAAGGCACAGAGAGCAGAAACAAATCAAATATTGCCTGAAGAATTACTCAGGGCTTAGAACCGGAAGCAAGTAATTTAGTGTGGTAATCCAAAGATTCTGCAGTTTGCAAATAAATGGCTGCAAACTCCTTGGGGGAAAAAACCCAACCAAACCACAGCAGAGACAGTAATGGATTCCAAAATGAGAACTAGCATGCTAAAAGAAAAGAGGCAGCAGACAAAAAACCTGTTTTTAAGGACACAGTCTGCAACAGGACTACAGCAGCACCAGGAGTAGCACGAGGTCAAGCCTGAATCACTGGCCTGTACAAGGAGTCAGTTGTAGCTATTCTCAGAGTGCTCAGACCATGTCCCATTAAAGTCCATTTTGCATTAGAAAAAAGGTTTACATAAGACACTGAGGAAAGATGAATGGAAACAAAAGCTCTGTGGAGGAAAAGGAACAGCTTTTGGAGGAATGAGTTATTTTTTCACCCTAAATCCTGTGTACAGTCCCACTAGAGATCATGAAACTGTAACTTACAAAGCTGGCTCTCAAATGCAAGTGCACATGTGGTTGCTGGTGTGTAAAGGGCTAACCCAGCCTGGCTTGACACCACATCTAGCTCTGGTGACTTTGAATGGCCTATTTAATCACAACCCATTATCAAACGCCACTGCTGAAAAGACAAGAAGCACGAGTTTCTGCAGTGTGTTGGCTGCTGGGGCTGTTATTCCCTGTCCCTGTTTCCCAAGATGCTGGGAAAGAGCCTGTCCAACAGATGAAGCTGATAAGGCATAGCAGCAGTTATCTAACCAGGGGATCTGAATGGGCTCTGCAGGTACACTCTGCTCCACTAGTCAGAGAGTGCTCCTTACAAACATGTTTCTCTGGTGTGTCCTTTTTCTCAAATGTCTGAGCACATCTCCTCCCCATTTCTCTGCCTGCAGGCAGAACCGTGCACATCAAGATGTGGGTTTTGCCTGGACATCCAGCCATAATCCTGCAGAAGGACCCTGACTCAAGTTTTCAGGGCTCACAGTGATCTAGAAGGTTTTGTTAAGGGATGCACTGAAGTTATCCTGTATCTCTTCAAAAGATGATGCAAGGCTGGGGAGAAAAAAAAACCCAAAAAAAACAAAAAAACAACAACAAATCCAAAGGACAGCAAACTTTCCAGAAATATTGCAAATACTGTGGTCTCTTGGATTCTGATGGTGGGCTGGAACTGTTTATTCCAGATAAAGAACAAAAATCTTCATTATTTATAAGCTTTAAAGGACTCTTCTCACTGTAATACTGGGAAGCCTGGCTCTACAGTCACAACACCTAGGTGAAAAAAGGCTCAAGTATCACTTCTACATCTCTTCTGCAAACAGGAAATTGAGGCATGGATTGTGGCACTGGCAGACTTCACCGTGCTTAGCAGCTGCTTCAGGGAATTCACTGAGGTGCCAGAATAGGGTGTGCACAGCTCTCCAGGAACTAAACCATACCCATCAAATCCATTACAATTCTTCTCAAGGAAGAACAGGTGTAAACGACTGATGTACAATGCATTTAGCTGCCCATTACTCACAACTATAACCTTTTCAAGTTTCTTGTCTAACAGCACACAGGTATTGGCTACAGAACACCTGCCAGTACCAGCTCCAGTGGGTTTTAAGCCTGACATAACTGGTTTGAAGCAATGGGAGACCTCTCCAAAGTCTGTGTTATACCTCTGTGACATGTTTTGTTGTGTGTTCAAACACTACCCTGATTTGTTTCAATTAGACACAGTTCAACAAAGTAGAAACAAAACTGAAGCTTTCCACTTGATGTAAAGGGCACTAGGAACAGAGCTAAGTCAAAGGGAAAATCCTTGGGACCTGTTGAGGACAGCATCTACAATAATATTCTTGTCCCAGTAAAAACAGAGAGGGAGCATATTCACATGATTGATGCTCAGCTCAGAATACTCTAAAAACTTAACTTCTTTACATTCTTCATGAGTTGCAGAGGCTGTAGCATAAGGTAATAAGCACTATTCACAACACCAAGCAAATGTAAATAATCCCATGGAAGCTTATTAATAAGCCAGAAAAAGCTGGGCACAACTACAGCATCACTGCAGTGTCACACATTACTCCCTTGAATGTGGTACAACAACAAGTCTACTACCACAAGAAGCTGCTTTTTTTCAAATCATTTGCTCAAAAGAGGTAAAATATTTCAAAGTAGTGACAGAACCAAATATCCACCTAGTTAATACATATTCAACTGAATAACAACTCTATGACAGGGAAAAATCATGAATTATAACACTCCAAGAGGTCTATGAGGCTTCAATGCATGTGAACATCACTGTTTTTCACATTTCAGAATGTATGAAGTTAATCTTGAGTCCCTTAAATTTCAGAATTGCATCTGATTTGTCCACTGCTGAAATCCAGTTCACCTGGAAACGGCAGGATGGAACATTCATTTTTATGTGTGCTCTAATAAATATTTTACCCAATTAACATGATGAAAACATTGCTGGCTACAGCACACCACCTTAATAAAAAATCTAAAAGAAAACAATTGCAAATGCTAATTTTCAGCTTAGTGAACAACCTGAAAGGAATTCCGTTACTGAACGTCTCTCTTCATGTGTCAAGAGAATCAAACTGTACATGCCAAAAGTGGTCTCTGAAAAACCGTTAAAAGATAAAAAATAATATTAAAAATACAGATGACATACTCATGATAGATAAATGCCTCAAATACATGAGCATATGAACACAATTATGGGTTTTTTTCTGCATGCATGTACACATGCAGCTGTACAGCTGTGGCAAAACTGTAGCTGTGTAGCCAGTACATGCAGTATCACTCTGTGCTATTACTTCATGCTTTTTATTTTTTTTCCTAGCTTTTACCCTCTATATTTCAGGTAATACTTTCTAGCAATTAGGAGAGAATTTGTCAAATTTTAAGCAGGCATTGCCATAGGGCAGAATTTAGAAGGATTGTGATGTTTAAAATTTGACAATAAACCTTGGTGCTCTGTTCTCAAAAAATAATTACCGTACTCTGAAAACCATACATTTATGAAGATAGTTTATAACAAATAAACTATAGAGCTTATTTAAAAAACACTTACACTCTTCTTTATCCAGAATCAAAAACTTAACCTCTCCACCAGCTTCTTCGAACTTCAAAATCAGGAAGATCATGCATCTGGTAAGAAATTTACTTAGCAACCGGCCTGTTGTTGATGACAACTTTATAGTAAATGAAGTTTTTTTTCCATACTCGTTTGATCGAGAATTCCTTTTCTTTTCATGGAGGCTGAGAAACTCTACATCAAAAGAAATTGTATTGCTATGGTTTTAGGTGGACTTCCTATAATTTTTAATAATTGCATGATGATAAGCAATTGTATCATTTTCTAAGACTAGAATATGCAATTTCATGTGGTAACCTTATAGATTGTATTTCAGATGAATTTCAAGCTCACATTCCTGAAAATCAAAAATATCTCCTTTTACTCAGGGCTTTATAGTTTTCCAGCTTAACCTCTTCTGTTAAGCACGTGGACTTCTTCAAGGTAATAAAAAAAAAATACTACTACTATACCAACATGTAGAAGAATATACCTTCTGCAAAGAAATCTGCCTAGAATGGTGACTTTAAACATCACCTTTTCACAGACTGTGCTGTTAAAACCAAGCATTCAGAGCTCTGGACAAAGCCCAAACAGGGTAGGCTCTGAGCTCAGACCAGGTTTCTAAGGCTAGATCCAGATGGGTCTTGAGAGCTCCCAAGGATGAAAACTGCAAAGTCTCTCTTAGTAACCCACTTCCCACCTGTGCTTGTAGACAGAATTTTTTCCTATATACCATCTAAACCTTTTTTGTTTCAGTTAATGCCTTCATCTCTTGTCCTCTTGCCATACAGTACTGATGAGCCTGGCCCCATCATCTTCCTCTAGATTGTGGAAGGCTGCTATTACACCATTCCAGAGTCTTCTCCAGACTGAACACACTCTGTTCTTTCAAACTCTCAGTATCAAAGGTTTAAAAAACTTCATTCTCAGTAACCGTAATGCAAATTCAAACACTAACAAATCTGGAGTGGACCAAACTGACACCAGCAGCAGAAGAGAGTTCCAGAACAAAGGAATGAGAAAGATGATGAATTACCCAAATTCACTTAAGTTTTGGCCCCATAGGGCTGAACAAAAGAAAATCTCACTCTGCCTTCTGAACTAGAGGAGAGCAGTAGAGTTGTGCATTGTGTCAACCAGGCCTGGAGGACACTAGAGATTAGAGGAGAACACAAGTGGATGTGCTACAGTCAGCCCCTTCCCCCTAACTTCTTCAGGCAGAGCCATTCAGTCTAAATTAAATTAAGCATGATGGACATGATTTGTGTGACAGTGATGTCTCTGAATCCTAGTGAAAATTATTCCAATCAGAACCTTGTGGACTTAAACCCTATTTGTATACCAAAAAAAAGCAATTTTCTGTGTTTGCTAGGCTTTTTTTATCAATATGGTGTGCGACATGCTCTAACAGGCAAACTGAATTAGCAGTAGCTGTGTACCTGCTAAGAAGTTATATGCTGCCCTTCATTAATGGTTCAGGTACACACTAAAATAAAACTCCGAACACACTGCAGACCCCCAGGGAACAAGTAAATGAGTAACTCTGTTGGAATAGTATTATGACATTAGTTTGCAAAACTAGCAATAAAGTATGGGCCAAACTGCAAAAAAAAAAAAAAAAAACAACCTAACCCAGATGGGTAAAACTTATTGATCATTTTTAAAGATAGTTTCAACTATTCTCACGTTAAGTTTTGGATCTTCTGATGCACACACCAAAGGGTGCTTTCCCCTAAGTGTAACACTGGATTTTCCTCTGCAACAGCATATGGTAATACTTTCTAAATTGCCCTTTTGCAACAGGTGCTCTATCTTACAATGCAATTCTACCTGGACCTTTAATGTATAAAGCCATAAAATAATGAGGTCGTTTCCAAGGTAAATGGGGCCACCCATTCACTTCATCCTACATTAGTATGGGAGGCATCAAGGTGCAAACATGGCAGTGACTATGAACATAACATATTAGGGTCACACACTACTTTGATTTATGCTCAACTACCACCTAAAGTCAGACTTTCAAGATGAAGTTTGGGCATTTAATCTCTCAACTATGGCCACTGTTGCATGTGGGTTGCCACAATTCATTATCAAAAGCCATAATCAGCACTGAGTGCCTTGAACTCACAGAGCTGCCTGATGAGCTTATCCAGCACCATGAGGAACATGTGTCACTGTGGCGACATGAACGTGCCAATCCTCACATCTGTGGCCTAAGAAGGCTGACTGTGCAAATTTTACAGAGAGAATTTACCACTTGGCTCCTTTATTCTGACACTGAAGGTCCTGTCCTCAAACATACTGGTAATTTCCAGGATTATACATTCAGCTACGATTGCTCATTTAAGAAAATGGCATGACACAGAGAAGCAATTAAAATGTCTGTTCTGATTCTTTACCATTCCCATGTCTCCTAATTTGTTTCAAAATGCCTGAATAAATGCAGAGCACCTGAGTGTTTCAAGGAAACAGTGTGTTTACAGTTTAATTAAACTATTTGCTTCCTCTCCTAACATTATCCTCCCAGGGATAGATTAATGGATAATGAAATCCATCTGAATTATCTTCATCTATCTAATTAAACAAAGGATACGGCCTATGGACTATTTTAACAAGATATCAGTTGCGTTAAAGCTACCTCATGACTTTGCAATCTTCTTTTTTACCTATGGCTTTGCAGCATATTTCAGTGCTCTGTTTCCATGGGAAAAAGTCAGCATACCCACTGGATCACACACAAGTGCTAGGCCTGTCAGTAACAATCAGTGTATTAGGTGGACAAAGCAGAGACTGCAGAAACTGGAGGCGTAATTCATTTCTTATACATTATTTTAAACAGGACAGAAAAGATGGGTTGTGGTTGAGCTGGAAATAATTCAAGGAAAAACTGAGGACTCTGACTAAACACAGGAAATCATGGAGAGATAAAGGAACAAGGAGATAGAACAGCGCTGTTGATTAGGTTATTTATAAATGTATGAGATTTTACATAAATATGGTGATAATCAAATTGTAATCTTCTGTACCTTTGATAAATGCTCTACAAACACACAGTGACAGCCAAAACCCTGGAGTCTGAACAGATAAGGCAAATAAATGGTAAAGGGCTCAGACAGCGCTGACTTGCCCAAGGCCACATCACTTTCCAGTGGCAATAGCATCCTTCTACTGCTGTAGCTATTGCTTCCTTCCATGTCTTCTACAGTCAAAAAAATAAAGCTTAGGTCAGGTTTGTGCAGGTGAGAAAAACCCAATGAGATGTAAGTGCTGCTTTGAGCAGACAGGTTGGTAGGTCTACAGTTTCCTTGTTACTCGTTCTTTTTCTAAGGCCATGCCAGAGGATTCCTTACAGGTGCTGGAGGACACCCTGGAAACAAGTGCCCTTCCCTCTTTCCTGGACCCAGAACAAGCATATCAGAAGTGATATAAAACATGACAATCTGCCCCTTCCTTGAGCTGCTCCGTTCTGCCTCTCTGCATTGTGGCTGCAGGAACTCTTGCGTATTTTCCCTAAGTAGTTTCAGACCAGTTTTCTGCCATGGCTAGTCTGCCACTCTCCAGCTGCAGGGAGGGCAAATGGGGCTATGACAGCATCCCAAGGTTCCTTCATCCTAGTCCTGCCACCATGAGTAGAAACAGCACCACTGCCAGCGACACGCAAGGGACAGAACTGCTGGCTGTGAGGAACACTTGTCACCAGCAGCAGAGAGGAACTGGGGAGACACCTGCCAGTGACATACCTGTCATGCCTGTATTCCATCTGCTAAAGGGACCCAAGGAAAGCAAATAACCCAGCCGTGGTTATCCTCAGCTGTTAACTTTGGCATCAGACTGCAGCTGTGCAGTTCCCAGTCAGCCCAGTACAAACCCTCCTCAAAACCCAAGCATTACTGAAGGTGTTCCACAGGGTGGAACATGAGTGTGATGTTCTCTTGGTCTAACTGAAAAGCACCCGTGCTAACTCCATGCCCTTTGCCTTGACCAGGAAGACAACGTAATCCCAGATCAGGTCACTAAGCTGAAGAACATAAACATGACATTTATAAAAGGATAGTGCCCACAGATGCTCATCTATCACATAAGTGCTTGCGACCAACAACTCCTTCTCCACGACATAAAGTTATTTCTGAAATTACTCAAAACCTCTAAACACATGTTACTGGATTTTACCCATAGTTTATTTTAGTACAAGGGCAGACATAAGAGCCTTAACAAACTCACAGGCAAAAAAGACTTGATGTCTGCCAGGAGACCGTAACCTTTGCAGGTTTTTGGTTTGTTCGGTTTTTTGAATCATTTGGAATCCCATTAACAAGAAATTCATCCCAAAGGAAATCATACACCTTCCTTTCCCCTTCTCCATCCTCTCTCACTACACTTCTTTTCCACACACGTTGTCTGCAATGAAAGAGCAAGTAAAGAGGTAAAATCACACACAATCTGCCCCTGAATCTCAAACAACAAATCCATCGGAGACAGAAATCCTCTTCGCAAAGCACAAAAAAAACCCGGGGCACTAAAATCTGTGAACACAAACCGGCGAGCCACCGATCTGCCAAGGACAAGCCTCTCTGCTGCTCCGCATCGCCGGAAGGATGGACGAGCGGATTTGAGCAGGAAACCCGCTCCGCTTACCTTGATCATCCTGGCAGGCGGGGAAGATGTTCCTGCCGGGCTCTCGGCGGGATGGAGCGGGCGGATCGCCGAGCCCCGGAGGATATAGCGGCGGCGGAGCTGCGCGGGATCGGGGCGGACCGGAGCTCTCGCTGCTGCCGCCCGGGCTGGGGCTGCTGCCCCCGCCGCTCGAATTGCATCAGCGGGCTAGGGCGGCGCGCCGAGGGCGCTCAGGCAGCTCGGCAGGAGCAGGGCCGCCCCGCCCCGCCGCTCCCGGCGGCGCCCACGCCTCCCCCACCCGCCGAAGCCTCGAGAAGCGCTGCAGCTCTGCCACTGCGGGGTCACCCCGGCCCTAAAATGGCCCCGCATGGGGCATGGCGGTGGCCGAGCGGAGACGATTCAGTGCTTGTGCTGTAATTCAAACTGAGGGCGACACGTTCTCCTCAGCAAGCGTTAACCAACTCATCGTTTTCTGAGTCATTTCCTCTGTCTCGCGTTCGATTCGGCTGACACACCAACACCTCAGTTATCCCTCCCATCACCAGCTTTTTCCGTGCTTCCCCTGGCACTGCTCGTACTTAGTGCCCGAGCATTGCCTCTTAACACGTGGCGGGGGGCACCCGACCCATTTTATCTGGAATTAGTGGGGCGGCCAGATGCTTCCCAGCTCACCTGTGGCCCCAGCCTATGCTGAAGGTCTGGTGTGTGTGTACCTGTGCAGCCCTGCACACCGCTGCGAGCTACCACTCCTGCCTCCCCTCCCAGTTCTGGTACCCGGCACGCAGCTGACCGGCGCCCGAAGACAAAAAAATTCAATACAGCAGCCTGTCTGCTGTTTTACTTCTACTCTTGCCTGTGAAACTAATACCCCCGAATTTTTCAGGGAAAATGCTACTGTAATGTTCATAAAAGTGCTTACTTTCATCAAAACTGATTTTACGTTTAAATCTCTTCTTCCTTCACTAACGTTTTCATAAAGGTTTTTCCCTTCTCCTTTAGAGTTGTAGGAAGCCGTTTCACCTCAGTGCAACTGTCAGAAGTGCCAAGTTCTGCTTTGCACGATGTACATAAATATTCTCGGTTGTACAGTGCCAGAGATTGGTTACACAAGTAGACTTTCCTGCTGCTCTTCAGCCAGGTCTAAAAAAAAAAAAAAAAAAAAAAAAAAAAAAAAAAAAAAAAGCCATTTAGTGGATTTACAAACATTTTGGATTCCAAAAGAACACAGGTAAGCAGCACTATCCAAAATGCAGTTCACATGATCAGTTTTGAACTCATCATCATGGCAATTTAATCCATTCACAGTAAATTATCTTCAGGTTACAACCACAATTTAGGAGCACCAGGCTGGGTCAGGCCAAGGATACATTTAATTCAATATCCTGGCACTGACAGTACAATATAAAATGCTAGAGAAGACTTTCAAGAAGACAATAAGCACATAGAGGCACTTTGCTCCATATACTCTTTCCACTACACTGTTATCCTCAAAGGATTTGTACCACATTAACCTCCTGAAAGATGAAGTCTCAAGGTTTAACAGCTCCTCATGGCTTTTGATCTATTAATTTGTTCCTTGAACCTACATAAAATTTGTTATCTTTCAGATCTTGTTCTCATCAGTTCCATGGTTTAGCTCTGTTCTGTGGAAAACTCAATTTTGATTATTTTGAATTTGCCACTTTAAATTCATCTAATTCTTCATTTTCTGATACTGAGGGAGTGTAAACACAAATGAAGAGCATTTTACCCCCTGTATGTAATTTGTGATTTTACAGGAGATTTGACAGTCAAATCCTGTCAGCCATCTCCTTCCTCCAGATGAGGAGTTCTAATATTTTTTTGTTAGCTATAAAACAGTTCAATAACCTGATCATCCTTGATTTAGGATGGGGGCATGAACTACACAACACTCCCAAAAAGCAAGTTAGCATTTACTTTTAATTTGCTTTTTTTTCTTCTTCTCTATTTATTTCATTATAGATCTGTTTCCTATTTGGACGTTTCATGAGCACTGAAGTGAACCAATCCATTTCTGAACTACTTAATTCTAAGATTTCTCTGCTGAAAGGCAACACTTCATTCATAAACAATCCATTATACAAATTAGTTCTTTGGGGTTTTTTTGCTATAAGAATAATTTTATACTTGCAAACATTATTATATGTTATTTTTAAAATTGCATATTCAGTTTCATAAGGTCCTGCTGCAAATTGTTTTAAGGTCCCTGCTGAATTGTTTTAACATGCTAACCCTGAAGGCTTCTCATCAGCAAAATTTGTCCTTTTTCTGATTGCCTTAATTTTCCCTTCTTTCAGTTACAGACTCTCTCTCGTTTCTATCTCTTACCAAATTAAAGAGAGAAACCATAAAGCACCTTTCTTTTCTATAAGGCTTTCTAAGACATTTTGTCAAATGCTTTGGAAATCCAATTAGATTGTATTCATTGGACCTTTACTTCCTTTGAAGGAGTTTATAGATATGTAATAGATCAGGATTTCCTTTCAGAAAATTCATGCTGAGTCTGCCTCTCAATTGAATTTTTGTCTATATATCTTTTAGCATTTCTGTTACAGATTGTACATTTTCTTCAGACTCACTTCAGTATTCTGAATGCCTCTACAAAAGAAAGAGAAGACGAGGAAGGGAAAAAAAAAATAGGGATGAGGAAGGAAAAAAAAATAAGGAAAAGAAAAAAAAGCTGTTTGAGTGCAATTTGATTGTTTCCAGAGCTCAGTCTGAACAATCAGCCTTTTACCTAAGTTCTCTGCAATATGGTCCACCGTACAGATGCATTTACAATTATCTTTAAACTGCTGCCAGCTACTGAGGTACAGAGCAGAATCCATGGCCTGGGCAAAACTAAGAAATAGAGAAGGGGAAGAAGAAATATCTGAACTGCAGAGGATTTGTGCAAAGACAAACCACCATTTACTACATATCTATGATAGGTGGAAGAAAAAGAGATGTTTGTATTGATCTTTTGCTTTTATTTGGGGCCAAGCTGGCCCTGACCTTATAAGTAAAAGTCAGAAAAAGACAATCAAATCTCAGAAGCTGCAGAACTTACTTTAAAAGTTGCGTGTTGCTGCTAATAGCAACATGAAGTTGCTATTAGCAAATGTGCCATACAGATGTATTTTTGCAGAGATAGTTTGCATTACTTCAGTCTAGTTACAGTTCTTTATGTAACTCTCCGGAAGTTACAAGGCAAAGGACATTAGATCTTTACCTCTAGCGATTCACACAGTTGCATTGATCCCTAAGTAAGAAATTACATTTTCTACAATGAGTATTTAGCTTTCATAAAACATTATTCATTTCAACACTAGTTTTTCCATTAACACCAAGAATTCTGTGAACGCTTGACAGCACTGTTAAACTTTAGAAGTTTTAATGAGTAAATTTTTCACACATATGAAAGAATAAGGTCATTTATATGCTCCAAGTCCAAAGTGTTTCCACAAGTTGTAGAGATTCATGAGGTGAAGAATTTGAGTCACATTTTCATACCAGATCTGAATAAATTCACCTTTAAACCACTGAAATATGAGGAACTACTGCTGTGGAAATAAAAAGGCAGTATGATATAAAGCCAAATGGGAAGTGTTGAAAGAGGAAGCTTGTAGTTCTATAAGAATAAAGAGCACAAGCCCTTCTTGATACACTTTCCAAGGTTTCCTCTACAATCCTGGTTGTAACCTCTGAAGAGGATAGAGAAAAGGAGGGTAGAAACCACGTTTTCCATGTAAGAGAAAGCTAGGTTTCTGTGATTTTCTTTTTTCTTCTGAAGTGGCATGAAAACTTTCTGTAGAAAAATGTGGAGAAACCAAATTTGATTCAATCATTTAGACATCTAAGTATCATTTAGACTAAGTCTGCACTTCACTTTGATCCTGATCTTTTAAAACTTTCAAAGCTCTTTGTAATATATACCCTTGTGAAATGTGTTCCAAAGCTATACCAGAATAGTTTGATCTCTTTGAAATACTTTACTTCTATGTTAGCTTTTTTACTAAAACTCTATCTTGCATAGTTTCTATGACTGCATGTAAGTGCAGTAGCACAAATATTTGAAATAAGGAAATATCAACTTTCATCTACAATATTCTTCAGGAAACACCTGTGTCTGATTTCAGCCACAAAACTAAAACTCTTAAGAATTATTAAGAATATAATTGGAGTATAAGATTTCCATATAGCTGCCCTGCAGATGTGGGAACACAGTTCTGTAAAACTTTTAAAGTGAGGGAAACACAAACCTTTGGCTAAGAATCAGGTTTGTGCTGTAGAAATTTCCTAACAGGAAAAAAAAACATATTACGTAATTATTATATGTATATATAAAGTATTATACAATTATACACATATATGTGTTCACATATGAACAAAATGTTAGGGTGGTATGATTTTCAAAATGTTTTTATTTTGGGGAGGGAGAGATCCTTTAGACCTCTTGACTGATGATTTGGGATTACAAGGATAGGAGAAGCTGATGGTTACAATTACTGGTCTCGCTTTTGGAAAAGCGGGAGAAAGGATTGTTTCCAGAAACAGAAAGATGAAAGCACCATGGTCTGTCTCCTTGTGGAAGGGCTCCAGCGGGATGCAAGGTTTCCGGGGCTTCAAGATCAGCCAGATCTTTTTGCGGCAGCACCTTCACCCGGTGCTCATTTCCTCACTTCCATCTTCTCGCTGTTTTCCCTCCTCCTTGGCAATGCCTGCTGCATGCAGGCTATACTGTAAAACCCATTAGCAGAATGATCTGGGTGTAAAACCCCAGATAAAAAGTCCGGGAGTAGGAAGCGATTGTCGGAGATGCTGAAGAGAGGAAAGCGCCTCAGCTAGCGCCTTCACAAAGAGCACAGGCTGCACAGTTACCCTCACAGAAACATCACAAACCAAGGAGAGGAGATAAAAGGGAAAGCAGCCACACAACATCTCACAACCAGGGAAATGCTGAGAAAAAAGGCTGAAAGGAAAAGGCCTGCATGTGTGAGGTTAATTGGAACCAAATAAACACACTCTCCACCCCCCCCGCCCCCTTTTCGTTCCCACCCTCTGAGGGAAACAGAATTTTACGCATTCCTCCGAAACAAGCGCTTTTTGAATGTGTCACTTATTTCTGTCCGGAGAGGAAAGAAAAACATCGAGCTCTGGGAACTAGCCGAGAACAGTTTGTTTTCAACACTTCATCCAGCCACTCACCTCAGCTCCTCCGTGGCTCTTCCAGAAGATTCTGGGTGGCCACACTTACCTCACCCCAGTGCTGCCGACCCCACTTCGAATGGGACAGGCTTCCTGCAGGTCACATCTTCATCAGAGCAGAGCCTTCAACAGGCTTTTAAAGGAGTTTAGGTGCTCCAGAAGTAGGAGTGGAGGAGAAGTAGAGTGGGCAGCAGGGACCTAGTCTACCCCAGCTGGCTCCTGTTTGAGCCTTCAGCACCTGGGTCGTGTGTATCCTGAGATCTCATCAAAATCAACCCCTTCATATATCTTTTAAAGAGGGCAACAGGATTCCTTGCTAGCCCATTTTTCCTATCCAATGTTGCTCCCAAAGTTTCTTCTCTATTCCCCACCTAGCCCACCTTAAAAACTGGTAGAGAAGTGAGAGTGAGGAAACACTTAATGTTTTGTGTGTGTAATATATGTTATAATTCATGCTGGATTGTAATTTATGTGAAAAACATTTATACATGCTTGTATAAATAAAAAAAAAATAATTAAAAAGAAAATCTTCAGAACATAGGCAGCAGTGGGGGAAAAAGGATTGCCTCACGAGAAACAAAACTGCAGCTGTTGACAAAGCAGAGGAACCGAAATTAGCAAATTAATCTCAATGGCTCCAGCGGAGATGGCTCTTTCAGAGACAAGTCCGGAGAACATCCAAGCGATGAACACTTGAGAAGTACAACCCATCAAGACAACCAGAGTCTCAAAAAAATACATCTCAATACTGGATTCCCATAAACTAGCAGCAGCAGTTCATCAACATTCATCGCTTCTCAGAAATTATTTTGTCCAGCTCCAGGACAGTGGAGAAAGAACACTACATGAATGTGTGAAACAGTGAAAAGAAAGGAGGACCTCTGCTCCAGGCTAGAAAAAACTATAAAACCAGGACCAGCCGAGACACATTTGTGAACATAGGGGGATCCAAAGCGATAGAGTTCAGATCAGTGTGTGTTCACCCGCTGCCGATCCTGGCTCGGCACTGTCCTTTTTGATTGTGGCTATCAAGGACCGTATTTCGGTTGTGAAATAAAAGTGGCTTCTTTTAATCATTCTTAATTCGGCTTGATCTTTTTTATTATTTATAGCAGTGCAGTTGAGGGGGGAAAGGAGCAAGTGGAGGACAAATCTCCACTCGAGAGTTCATAGTACAATAGATCTATATAGCTGGAAAAGGACTTTTAAGGTCATTTAGTACAACCATTGCCCAACACTTCCAAGCCCACCACAACATTGTGACCCTGAGTGCCACATTCACACTTGTTTTATGTATCTCCAGGGGTGGTGATTCCACCACTTTCCTTGGTAGCCCATTCTAATGTCTAGTCAATCTTTCTGTGAAGAAATTCTGCCCAATGTTGAACCTAACCCTGCTCTGGTATGGCTTGAGGCCATATCCTCTTGCCCTGTTGCTGGTGGCCTGGGAGAAGAGCCTGACCCCCATCTGGCTACACCTTCCTGTCAGGGACTTGTAGAGAGTGATAAGGTCGCCCCTGAACCTCCTTTCCTCCAGGCTTAACACCTTCATGTCCCTGAGGTGCTCTGCATAGTACTTGTGTTTCAGACTCTTCACCAGCTTTGTTGACCTTTGGATCACAAAGTTTGACAGTTAACGATAAAAGCCACTCAGCTGGAGCATCTGGAACGTTCAATGCAGAACTGCTTGGTTTCATTATTAAAAAAAAAAAAAATCAATATTTAAAGACTGACCTAATAGGTGTGTGGGTTTGGCGGTATAACACATTTGAGCCCAAAAAAGCCTTTTATTTCAAAGTAGTAGAATCAATGTGAAATCTTGATTTCTCTGATGTTACTGAAATAGATTTGGAGTGCCTGGAGAAAAGGAGGCAGTGAGGCAGCTGGGCTGTGCCGAAGTGGAAAGCCTGCTTTTCCAGCTTCCCAAGTACAACCTAGCTGCTTCAAACCCTGCCAGCCCAGAGAGGGGCTAATGTTCAGCATTTTGGCTATGACAGTGCTCTATAAAAAGCTCAACATCCTCTTTGTGCTCTAAAGCTACACTGTGGTTCCCCAGTCTAAATTCAATCAAGCCTGAAAAGACTTCAGAAAGAAGTGCATAAAAAAGCCAGTCAGGAAATTTCAAGTTTTTTTCCAGGTCCCACTTTACCAGCAACAAGACCCGGAGCTGTTGGCATGTGGGGACTGATTGAAAATAAGACAATAAAAGGTACATTTTGCCCTTGGACATAACACATAATCACTTGGCCTCTCGCCCAGGTTTTGCAGGACATGGGCTCTGTGCCAGTGCTCCCAGGGAGCCAATGACCCCCCAAGCCCCTGGGCCCCTCCTGCCATCCCTGATCCCGGGAATTTTGCTTCCTCGTGGCCGCGGGGGGACCCTGATTGCAGGACCACCATGTTCTGTGGTGCTCAACTATGAATCCAATGCTTCTGTGTGCAATAAGATACCCCAAACTTATCCATTTCTATAGGAGATCCATCACATTCCCTGGAAAAGAAGTCCTCTGTGGAAAATGGTGCCTGCTAGAAAGCACAGATGCTTTTTGGCAGGCACATTTCTGGGCATGCACTACCTCAGCAGGTAAACTGTTAATTAAACTAGCATTAATGGCTGGTAACCAAGACATAAATGCATTCCTCTAAATATATATTACTCCACGTCCCAGGTTATCAGTCATAATACTTAGTCTAAGATAATGAAATCCACACCAAATTACCCCATAGTAGCCATGTAATTTTTCTGTAAATTGTTATATATTTGAGGAGGATGTTTTAGCATATAATTGTGGTGAATTAGGCTTGTGTCTTGGTTTGATTTGGATTTGCCAGTTCTAATATATTCAATTTCTTTTAGAGATAGGATTTAGGAGCAAACACAAGGCAGGCCTAAAACTTAAAAGGGTATAAGAAGAAATTTATTAATAACACAGAAAAAATAAGAAATTTGGAATAAAATTTCCAGATCATTCCCTCCTCCCCCACGTCACCTTTCATATTTATTAACAACAACATACAGAGAACACTTCAGTCAGTTTTCCACTTAAATAATCATTTCAGTTCACTCTAGAGAGAAAAGTTCCTTTTTTGGTTTAGGCATAGGGGGTGTCTTCACTTTCACAATCTGCATCTGCCCAGGGAAAAATCTGCAAATCATGAACTTCCTCCCATATTCACAGTCTTTCCAGAGCTGTGTTATGGGTTATGCCACACACATGGGGTATTACTTTTAAAGACAAGCTGTTCAAAGACAAAAATTCTCTTAATCTCTTTTTCCATCAAATGTCTCTATCCATCCTTCCAGTCTCCAGAATAGACAGTCCCATTTCCTCGAGACACAGAATCTTTTTCCTCCAGCTCTTCAACCCCCTCAAGTAGTTTTCCACAGTTTAAAGGAATTTTAGTGTACTCCAGTCCCCTCATAGCCCACACAAAAAGGTTTTTCAGCCACTTATCAGTGGCATCTCTTCAAACTCTTCCCATCTGGAAACTTAGCTTTGACTTCACTGTCTTCAGTATACTCCCTGCTTTATTTCTCTTATTCAGAGGAGCTCAGGATATCTGCAGTCTTATCCGGGCATTGGAAGGGCTAAACTTGCACCCAGAATGTGAAGGAGCTGGGCCAGGCCATGCTGGAAAACATGCCAGGGCTTTTCGGGCTGCATGGGCTGTGTGGAAAAGGAGATGAAACTGCAGAGCCCAGCTGCACTTCCCTGCAGCAGAGCCCCGGCTGAGCAGTGGCCACCCTGGGCAGGGACCAGGACCCCAGCAATGGTTTCCCTTTCCCCCAGCCACCAGGGCCCCCAGCCAAAAACAGGGGGAGGGGGGCCTTGGTGGCCCCCCCCCAACCCCACCCGGCCAGGCCGCATGGAGAAGGGAGGCCAGAAGGCAAAAGAGATGGATTAACTTTACCAATGTGATTCATGAAAGTGAAGTAACTTTTTAATTGGTTACTCGGGCTGTCAATTATTAAATCAGATTTCCGATTGGTCCTTGCAGCTCACAGAGGAAGTTCTCATAGAGGAAACAGCCTCTCTGTGTCTCTGTGCTTTGTGCTTCTCCTCACAGGTGACTTTTCATGCCCAACCAGCACAGCTTCGCTAGAGATTACAGCAGCTGCAGAATCTCTTTGTTGTGCTGAGCATGAGAACCAGGTCTTCTAAGAGATTCTTTAATGTGCCAAGATCAATATTAGAGAGGCAGAACAGAACAAATCGGCCAAGTTCTGCTGGTAAATCAGTCTGGTAATGACATGCCAGCGATGTCACAGCTGGTACTGGTGGCCTGAAGGGTAGAACAGCCAGAATGAGCCAGGATGTGGCAGCCTGAGAAGCAGAGACAGGAGTCCAAGGGCTAGCAATAACCTCTGAAGTGACAGCTGGGAGACAGATGTTTGGTTTAGGGATATGGATTCTACTCTCCAGCCTGGCTGATAATTAGTGATCCAGAAAGGCAACAGGTAGATTAGTCTGTGCCTTGAAATCTGGCGAGTAATCATTTTAAAGTAATCCCATAAAATTTTGACATTTGCCACAGGGACAAGATTCCTTTCTTTACTTTACTTTCTTTTCTGCTTTTGACAGACTCTACACTGCATAAGGTTCCACAATGTGAGCATAACAAAACCAAAGTATTCTTGGTTAAGGAATGGCAACTAGTCACTGAAAGTAATTAGTCATGAGCTACATACAAATTAAAATTATACCTCTCCTAGTTTAACAAATGTAACCACACATTGCTGTGGGGTTCTTCTTCTTTCAAATTAGGAAGTGCCTGTTCTTTGGAATTCTTACTATACAAGCAATTTTGGTCAAATTAAGTTTTTAGGGTACTAACTGGTTCACAGCACCAACAAAACATCTCAACAACCAGTTAAAAGCCTTGCTTTGCTGCTCTCCTGGCTCTGAAAATCCTCAACAATGACCCACAAGCTTGCAGAGCACTACAAAATGGTAAACCTGCTTATCAGGCCACTTTCTAGGAACTCATGGTCATATCCTTGAACTAGATTAAAAATCCGCTCCAAGGTTTCCCCAGGGGAAAAAAAAAAAAAAAAAAAAAAAAAGGAGGTAGTTTCCCTTGTAACTGAAATTTCATATTTTGTTGTGCTGTGACTGAAATCGTACCTTGAAAAACTAGGGGGATAATTATGTAAAAGGTTTGTTGTAAAAAAGGGAGGAAACCTTTCCATTTAAGATTAATTCAAGCCCCTGTTTACTGTAAAAGTCAGTTACAGCACTTGTACTCCTGACAAGGAAAACTTGTTAACAGACTTTCTTAAAATGTGCACATGAAGACATGAATACAAATTATAGGAAAAGGTACCCATTTATTCTAGATATGACAAGGATATTTACAGTATTCATTTGCTCAGAATAAGATCCATTCTTAGGAGTTTTAAAGTAGCAATTATAATTTACATTTAAAAGGGGAAACAGTCCAAGCATGTTTCTGTTACAGATATTTTTACAAGGACAGAAACACTTTAAGGCTAAGTTGTTTTGACTTTTGCTGCCACCCACATTTATCTTGGCAAAACTGTTTCAAAGATAACATTACCTTGAGGGATAGACTACAAAAAATTCAACATACAATTCTTTTCCCTCAGATGCTTTTCACAACAGTACACATGTGACAAAAAATTGACTTTCGATTTAAAACAATGAATTAAATCTAAATGAGATGACCTGCCTATACCCCAGCTTCTCAGAGAGGCAAAAGATCATCCATAGCAACACATTAACCATCTCCAAAAGACATCATCAGCTTTCTTGAAGGTACTTCAGCTTACCAAACAAGTTGCTGCAGCCAGAGATCCACAGTCATGTGGTGCAGTCCACCTTTTCCATCACATTATTTTTCAACACAGGATAACAAGAACCTTCAGGTAGTTGATTTCTGAAGTCAATTATGAACTGTCTGCTTTGGACAGCACTTGGTTCCCACTGCACAGACTAGTGCTATACCACAGCAAACAGGATGAGTTGGCTAAGCTGCTACAGTATTATTCTTTAGTCATTGTAACACACAACAGAGCTATAGGAGCAGTTAAAATTAAGTTATCTAAAATGGTTTATCTCTTGAGGTAGAGCCCCACAAGTCATATTTACTCCTGTCTCTAAACTATAATGCACATGCCATAAAGCAAATATAGCCATTTTTGGTCATTTATAAAATAAACCCACTGATTTTTCAGATGTTATTAGTTGTAAAATAACAGGTTTGTTTGGGTTTTTTTCTGAATCATTTTGTGCCTGTTTTAGAAGGAAGCAAATTAAATATTGGTAATAGTAGATTGTGGCTATTTATACAGTTACAATGAAAAAACCCAATGCTTTATACAAATAAACTTCAGAGCAACTTTCAAAAGGGTTAGTATATGAGGATTTTTTTTAACTTAAAACTTACTTTGGAAAATTCCAATTTTAACTTCATAATAAATTAAAAAAATAAAAAAACCCCAAAAACCCCCAAAACACTCCCAGTCGTTAGACCTTTAGGCTACATAGCTACTTTTAATACTACATTGGGTAATTGTTTCAGGATTACATGAAAGGGAAAAGAAAATGAAACACAACAGAACCCCCCCTCCCCAGCTGCACAAGCACAATGCACTGAACTAGCATGGTTTTTTAAGTGAGAAAACTGTAACTAAGACTATGGAAAATGCACCATGTTTAACATTCCAACAGAGGCAGAAATGTGACCTGTGCATTAGGAGGGGACATTACTCCAGGTTAGTCAAGAATCCTCTGTAACAACAAAGCTGTTGCTGTAAACAAGTGGTTTGAAGATAACCAGATAACCCAGTAAAAAGTTACAAACACATGGAGATTGGCACTTGATCTTTACTCAGCCCCAGTCACTCCGTTTTCTCCCCAGAGACTCGCAAACACAGAAATTTAAGTTTCCATTTTATTACCATAAAAAATAAAAGTCAATTTGTAGTTTCAGAGTAAACAAATAAAGCTTAGTTTCAAACTGTTTAAAAACAAAGCTCCAAATTCTGGTAAGTTACATGTCACAGGGTTCACATCAGCACCTCAACCTAATGCAGTTTTTTGTGAACTAAGCGTATTTCACTAAGTTTTCATGTTAGTGACAAGGGGCTACATTCTCATCAGATGCACATGTAACATGGCTCAAGAACAACCTGCAAGGACTGCAAGTCAGCTTCCAGAGTTCCCCACTGAGCTCTACATGTTCAGAACCAACATTTAAGACCAAAGTTATTAAAGATTGACCTTTTACATATTCCAGAAGGGAAGACAAATACAATCAACTAACATTTGGCTTTGAAACATTAAGATAACAGTGCTGTATTTCAGCCACATATTTACACAAATTTTTACAACAGAACTGTGTAGGGTTTCCTTTTTATTGTCATAATAACACGTATAGATGAATAGCCATCTTAACCTTCATGCAAAGATGCATCTCTTGTTACACAAGAAGTTTCCTGTTTGATTTTTTGCACTCTGAGGATAGCAGGCAGAGGGTTGGGTAAATTTGGGTCACCCTTAAAAATGTAGGCCTGTTTGCTCTACTGCACCTTCAAAATAAGGAGGTAAAGAACAGGCGCCATTAATTCACAAGGGTTCATTGTCCCTAGCATGCTTCCCAAAAACAACAAAAATAGTCTTGAACAGTTGCAACATGGATTATTCCATGACTTCCCCCTCTTCAGTTTAGTTCCCGAACTCTGGAATTACTTTCCTAGAAGCATACTTTCTGAGCTTCTTTTCTAATGTATATTGTTGACTATACATTTTAAATTAAACTGTTATGTAAAGAATGTAACAAGCTTTTTCCTTTTATACAACTTAATCTTTGTGCTGAGTATTCTTCAAAGGGATTTTATAAATAATACAGTAAAAGTTTAGATCAGTCTTCCACCCTCTCGTCATTATACCATGTTGTTGCTTTCTCCAACTTTATCTACAAGCTGTGGAAAAGGAGACAAAAAAGTTTTAAGTTGATGATGTTTATGTACACTGAAGCTACTCTCAAATACTGCTTGCTACTTGCACAGTTAGTACGTGACTGGAAATGAGAGTCAAGTAGTACTCACCGAGATATCATGGTTTAGGTTTGTGAAAACCAAAATTATTGCAATTGTGTTTCTGCATAACATGTTTTTCTCATATAGACATTAACAGTGCAACACGAAGATGCAACAGAATGAGAAAGGAAATAGAAGAATGCAGATAACACTGCCAGCTTAATGGTTAAAACAAAACCATACATTCTCAGCCACACATGCATTAGTAGACCAAGGAAGATATTTCAACTGACCATTACTGTGGATTCTCTTCTGAGCCTACGTAGGCTTTGAATAAAACATTGACAATTATCTTTTAAAAACAAGATTTAACCCCGTTGTGATCAAATTAAATAGGATTAAGATCAATTGACAAATAAACATTCAATTGATCATAAATGATGAGCCACAACTTGGCCTAACTGTGAGACTGGAACAGATGATCTGGAACACTCGTTTTTAAAAAAACAGCCTGTATGCATCTAAGTTATTCCCATTATTAAATTTTAGTAGAGCTATTACAACTGTTGCTTTCAAAACAAGTATTACAAATGCTTGTGTAAAAATAAATACAAAAATTAGTACAGTAAAAGTAGCTGACTGAAACACCCTAGTTTAGCATCTTTCTTAATTGCCTTCAAATCCCTGGCAATTTGGTTGAAAAACTGGAAAACTCCATTTGAAAAAATACAAATCTTAGCAATAAAAAGATGTAGCCTGGTGCAGTGGACCCTAATAAATACATCTGATGAATGACTGAGCATTTCTGGGTTCACCATACAAGCTGCAACTTAACATTGAACTCCACTGTTTGCTTTTACTGGCCACTTTTCCTAAGTTTGCCCAAATGTTGCATCACAAAAAGTGTCCTTCTCATTGTACAGACAGGAGAAGAGGCCCAGGGCAGTGGCAAGATTCACCCAGGGTCAACAGTGAAGCAGGAAGAACCCCAGCATTCCCAGTCACAATGCAGGGCTCTTCCCACTTCACTACTCATAAGCAGGAGCAACTTCTGCAAGTATGTCCCTTTGCTCCTTTTAGTCTCTCCCTGGGAATGAATGTGATGTGTATGGTGCAAGAACTGTACAGGAATGCATTTGAATTCTTTGCTTCAAGGCTCTATTTGCTTTATTTTTGATGCATTTCTACAAGTGCTGCATCAGTGGAATAAAAACCAGAACAAGATTCAGTTGTTGCATGAAATATAAAACTTACCGAGCTTATACCAGGTAAATTCAAGAGATATCCAAGAACTGGGACTCTTCTAATAAAGCCAACCACCACAGGAAAGAACCCCCTTTAGGTAAGACATTGAAAGATTGTATTAGTTTTTATAATTAAGCTTTCCTCATATAGCTATAACATGAAAAAATAGGTAATTTTTAAACCAAGGTTACATAAAATCTTGCAACTTGTTAGCAGCACACTTGTTTACCAAATATATCAATCACACAATCAGAGAAAGGACAAAACCAGGAAAGAAATGGTGTATTTTTAAATGGATTTAATTTTCTTCATAGCTGGCAACTCTCAGTCAGCCCATCAAAAAATAACTCAAGTGAGAATACCCAACTTCGTCAGCAAAACTGATTTATAAAATTAGTATATGCATTTTGAGATAATTCCTCTTTATAGTATAGAAAACACATTCAAGGCCCAATGTTGAAGCAAGTGAAGTTAGTTTTGTGTAATTAAAACCATGTATGGTACTCTTCACATTAAGAAGAAAATAACGCGTGACAGAGTTGTATCTTCACTTATTTCCCAAATTTAAGTCAGTGGTTTGAATCATGATCCCAGGGATGTTGCCTGGCATAGCTGCTATGGTGTAGCCCCTGCACTGTCCACTTAATCTCTGCAGCAGAAAAACAAATTTTCTGTGACAGTATCTCAGCTGTTTGCAGGCAGCTGGTGGCATTCCTAGCGATCTCATGCTGAGCATTCCCTGCATGGAATAAGGATTAACATGCAATGATGCCTCAGCCACAGTGAAACAGTGAAATTTCACAAGTCATCATCCTCTTCACAACACTGCTAACGACTATTTGCTGGGTAATATCCACACCAATAAGGGGAGTTTTTGAGTTTGTTTGGTTTTTTTTAAGACTAGATCATTTAAGTGGCCCAGTAAATTGTGAGGCAGAGCACACAAACCACTTGTAACAGATTAAACCAACTGCTGTGTCCAAGAATAAAGAATTGTCAGTGCTCTAGGGATAATATTTTAAGCCATAAATCTGCAATGCTATAATCTGAATAATCTGAACAAGGCTCCAGAAGCACCTTAGATTACAACAACTGTCCCATAATAGCCAGGGCAGTTTTCTGCTATGCAACCAAGCAGCAGGATCCTGAGGAACAGTATAATATGATGCTTGAGGAAAGACTTATTTGTAACTTCTTCAGAAGGGAGCAAGTTGCTGACAAAGGATGATGGTTGAAGCGAATGAACAAGACTTTAGCAACACAAAAAGCTTGGCTTGAAGTAGTCACTCGCCAACCTTGTAGCAAGGGATTTAGATTCTACCAATTAATATGCACTGGAAAAGAGAGTCACAGAATCATGAAATCATCAAGGTTGGAAAAGGCATTTAAGATCATTCAATCCAAATCACTGGTCTCCAGATACTTTAAATTAAAACAGATAAACATTCATTCCTGGAATTATCCATCCCTTGTTGATTTCCTTCAGGCTAAGGGATAGTCCTAGGGATAACTATTGATCTTTTATAAACCTCCCAACATATTTTATCTTGCAAGCACCACTAAATAATCCATAACCATATTTGCTTAGACATACTAACTCTTTTGAGATCTTTTAAAAGAATCTGTTTTGTTGGAAACACATCTACTTGCTTTGTACTGTCTGATTAAATCAAACCCTATGCAAAAAGTGACAATGCATTCAGTGAAATACTGTGATTATCAAAGCACTTGTAGTGACAGAATTCAGAGTAACACAGAGTAGAACAATAAGAAATAGATTAAACCCACAAAATTAATTTTCTGAAATTTCACTGTCTCCAGTAGGAACCAAGTTCAGATTTGTTTTTAAAAATAAACATTTTATCTGAACTAAATACCAGATTAACATACAATTTTACTGAGTACAAAAAGAGCTTCATAAGAACAATTGGTTTCACTTTAATTAACAGGAACAGTATTATTTAGCCATTTGCTGAACACTTCAGGGTCTGACATTTGATCAATAACCATTAGTGAAACAGTCTGCATCTAGACAGAAGTCCAAGAACAACCAATTTCTATTTTTGTTATATTTTTTGCTTTCTTTTGTGGGGAAGCATTGAACTTGAACCATGGAAATAAAGATAAAAATATAGATATCTTTGCAGGTTGTAACAAGTAAAATTCTTTCACTATTACAGTTGCATTTAGAGAACTTAAAATGACACATTGTCAAAGTTGTAACATGTTTCAAGATTGCTGTTAAAAAAATAGTTTTTCCATTTTTCCTTAACTCAGTCAAGATACTGCTAACCCAAACAAGCAGTTCTGACTCTAAGGCACAATTGTAGTGAAATATGTCAGAAAACATCTTTTCCCTGGGCTCCCATAGTGATGAAATGGTAAGGTTACAAATCTAGGATGGTAGTAACTAAATATTATGCCCCATTGTTAAAGAAAAGAACAAACTCCCCACCAAAAAAGTAGCAAGTATCCATTTTCCATGAGGATATATTTAAACTTCATACTGCTAACAATTTGAGCTCCCAAATATTTTGAAGCTTTTGATGTCTAATTCTTTGGTTAGACATCAACATATCAAAGTAACTTTGATAAATGCCTCACAAACATTAGCAGATTTGAGTCTTGGAAAAATACTTACCAACTTGTAAATAAACAATTTCATATAAAATCTGTCCAGAAGGAACATTTAAAGGATTCCACTTTGTCAACTCTAACACAGAAATACTACATGAATACATTTATTCCTAGATAAACTAACACAAAGTTGTTTTCAAACAGGACTTACCTGAACAATAGGAAGAACCCATAAATTTCAAGGATCATTCCTATTAAAGGCCAGCCAATGAGAACTATGAGCACACCACCCAGGAAGAAGCCTGTTGCTTTCATTTTGTGTTTTTGAAAGAAGAATCTAAATGTTCTTTCTAAACCAATAACAAAAGACAAGCCAGCCACAAATAAAACCTAGAAAAGGCAAAAACAAACCAAAGAAAGAAAACAACTAATTATGTTCCCAAATACAGGGTGCAAACATACAAATATATTAAAATATATATATGTGTATTTATATACATATAACAAAATTAGACTGCTTTTCCTGCACAACTTATTTAAATAGCAAAAGACAATTGGTGAGAATTAATTTACTATTGATTTTCTTTTGTAAGGTCCATCTTAAAGCACTTGTAGCTTGAAAGTAGAGTCTATCCTTTGTGGTCTCTGCCAAATGCACACAAGACAAAAGATCTGCTGACAACAGTTGTATCTGCCCTTTCACATACATGCAATCTTTACCACAAGGGGTGCTGAAGCTTACTACTGACAGCAAAGGCTCTTAAAAACTAAGAATACACATAAAAGCACCTCTGTTCTGTGCCACTTCAACTGCTTCTACTTATTTACTCATAGTAGAAACTCATCCTCTGCAAAGGCAGAGAAGGAAAAAGCTGAACAGGTTTTTTTACTGTTTATTTATTTGTTCCAGTATAGATTGAACACTATCACACTAGTCCCAGCTAGTTAGAACTATTTCTGGTGTCCTTGAGCAACAAGACTCAGAATTATTTCAGCAACATTTTTGCTCAGAGAGCAATAGAATCTCAGATTTTACTAAAGATGGGTTCATTTAAGTTTTGTATGGTATTTAATCACTTTCTTAGAACCTCCTGCCCTTTCTGATATAACTTTTTTTTAATAAAAACAAGTCTCTGCAAGAATACAGTACCTTTTCTTTGGTTACCACATAGCCTGTCATTGTCTCTTCCTATTTACACTTTCATTTTCCCTAAACAGGATCTCATATTTCCACCTTACATTACAAAAAGAAAAAATAAGCATTATTTCATTTTTCACTCTTCCACTGCACACTTGATTTGATGGCTGATAACAATGCTTCAACTAATGCACCCATTGTATTTCCCTTCAGGGAATCTCAGTATTTGGGAATGAAACTGATCTGTTTGGCTGCAGACTTTTAGGCATCAGCAAAAGAGGGGGTGAACCTCTACCAACCAGTCTGTACTTTGGCTGGCTGGCAAAGCTGAGAACAGCAGAGGCACAGAGACAATCACATGCAGAAAACACCCTGCCATTTTATATTGGGATTGGAATTTTTTTGTACCAGAACTAGAATTAATCTTCTGTGCTACTTTGAGGGACAACTTTGATTTGGTAAAAGCTGAAGGTACTGAATCTCTCTTTTATGAAACAGGTCTGGCTCTTCTAAAGCCAGAAGTGTCAGGAATTCATACTTCTTTCTTTCCTCATACAGCACTGCAAAGCTACATTTGCTAGATGTACTTGATGATTCTTATCCAAATAGATACTTAAATTGACAGTTATGTTAGAGGATCACCAAAAAAATCACATTTGCAGCAGCACAATAGCCGTGGAACAAGCTGATTCTTGTCTACCAACATCCCACAGGCCTGACCCAAGGTAATATTAACATCAGTGTGAGCTGTTCTAACTCAACCAGGAAAAATTATTTATTCCTATCACTGAGCACAAGTTCTCCTATATATCAAATCACCACAGTAATCATAGTCATGCAGCTTCAAACTGATAACATACTGTTCTATTTTTAGTTTATCTTTAATAGATCACATACTTGATTCTAACCAGTGCAGAAAAGGCACTTACATTTCCAATAGCCAAAAGAGCTTTGTCAAAGAAGAGTATCATTCCAAAGAAGAGGAAAAACACTCCAAAGCCTGTTAGTCCCATTCCAATCTCTGAAAAATAAGCAAATATAGGCATGTAACAAGATATGGTACCAAGAAAAAGTTATGGATAAAAATTGGGGAAAAAAATAGAACATCCAATCTAAAGACATTTTAAATTTAAAAACTTCCCTGAGTGTACAAATGTCATAAATCTTGTAGACATCAATTACTTCAACAGACAGATCTTTGGAAGCTGCTTATCAAAAAAGTCCATATTTGGAACTAGACACTGAAATTGAATGGAACCTTTTGATTAATTGCTAGTATGGAGAAAAGGATTGTTTAATAAAGAGATATGAAACTCTGTTTTCCACATTAGATCCATTGGTCAGAATATGGTAAAAATAGCACCAAGGTCATGTGTTTGATTCCCAATTGAAGAGTGGATTCTCCTTGTGGATCATTGAGTGGATCCTTGTGATCCTTCTCTTTCAACTTGGAATACTCTGGGATTTGCAGATGTTATCCCATTATCTTTACCATCATATTGTAAGGACTCTGGTCCTCTCCATCCTCCTGAGACCTTATGTTCCATCTCCCATGACCTTGCATAGCAGTTCCACTCCCCTAGGTTTCCAGATGGAACACAACTTGGATGAACCCTGCAGGAATTTTCCAAGTTACACAAGTGCTGACAGCTGTCAAACACTAGCCTGGGTCTCCAAACAACTGCCAGTTTTCACAGAACTAGTAGATATACTAGTAGAAATACTGAGAGATAAATGTTTAATTATAATTTCCATGCTTCATGTTTAATTTTTATTAATTACATGGTAGATCTACATTACACATAGACAATATCTCTAGGCTGCTAGTGTTGCACAGCAGTTTAATTTTATGAAAATTTTCATTTTATGATCTTAATTTGCAGTTTTTAAAAATACCTTTTGTACCTAACACGTTTGCTTATATTACGGGCTGGGCAATGCTGGGTTAACAGTTGGACTCAATGCTCTTAAAGGTTTTTTTTCCAGTCTAAACAGTTCTATAAACTTTGAGTTCTGCAAAGGATGTTCAAGAAATACTGGGAAGCCAAGAGTAGGATGGAAAGTCTGTATGAAAAACCAGGCTAGAAATGTCAAGCTGTGATTAAAACTACCAATAGCTTCTAAAGTATCTTGAGGACTGCTGTTAGAAATACATCCTGCTTTAAAATTTAAGTCTCTAAAGCCATCCTTTGACTCTCACACAGACTGGGAGAGAAAAACCAGGAATGGCAACAACAGGGCGGCAAACACATGCATTTATTATTGTTTTCTCTGTAACCACACAATTTAGAAACCTACAGGACACAAAAAATAGCTCAGCAAAACCAGCTCTAATGCTATATACAGGTTGGCAGCCTGGTATGTGCCCAATACATTTATATGGAGGTTCTAAGTAGTTTTGCATATGGCCTTTGTCCTGAAACAAACAAAAAACCACATCTACAATCACAGCCCTCACTGCCACTGTTGGCCGGATCTACCTCAATATATTTTAATTGCACTTTTTTATGTAGTTGGTCATTTGCTGTTGCTTGATGAGCTTGGGAGTAAAGGAGGATAATTACAACTGTTCCAGGACTTCCAAGTAGTTATTGGTAATAAATTTAAAATCAGCTCAGAGATTTGTTACAGCAACATTCTGCACCCCAAATTTCTCTAATGGCTTGGCTTTCAGCAAGGCTGCAGAGTACATGCTACTAGAGCTGTAATTCTATAGTATTGCCTGACACTTTAAACTGTTACTATGAGCAGTTTAACACCCCACGATTAAAAACACTAAGTAACTCAACACAGTCAATTAACGACAGGCACCCTCCCTACTTGCTTACAATGAAAAACAGAATTGCAAATTGTTTTCCAATGGATCTGCTGACTGAAAGCAATGTAACAATTGCTATTACCCTTTTCTCCAGTACTCTCTACTTCAGAAGAGCAGAAACAATCTGTATTCTGGAAGGAAAACACTTGGAGGGAGGACTCCAGAGGAATGACCAGCTGCCAGCAAGATAAATATAAAGTCATGGGTAATGAGTATTCACTCCTCCCATGAACACAGATCAAGGCAGCAGACGCAGCTCATGGTATAGATCTAGCAAGAAGACAGAGGCCAACTCCCAACAGCTGCTGCAATGACCACTCTGACACTTCTCTAATCGCCCAAAATCACTTTTTGTAATCACTTTTGGCACAGTGTATTCTGATTCACTTCACAAGTCACCCATATTCTCTGGTTAGTGGAAGGAAAAGAAAAAAAGAGAAGCAAACATTATACTCGTTATCCCAAAATAACTACTGAAAGAAGATGAATGGTTCAGGACTATTATCCTCTGGTGCTGATATCTCAGCAGAGGGTCTTACTGACTTGATTCATGTCAGAGGTTGTAAATACTTTTACTCTTCCTAAAGGAAGGAAAAGAAAAAATGCTGGCTTCTTGTATAAAATCTTTTCAATAACAAACTTGGAATATTTATAGAGGCAGCAAACTATTTTTAAATGTTTTCTCCTGTGCCAGAAGAGTCTTTCCCACATTAGTCAAATAAAACATATCAACGCCTAGAAATGCAAAAACACATACTAGCCAGGATCTATTCATTCTGGATTATTGATTTCCTGATACAAGGGAGCAAATCTTCATCAGTGTTTCCCCAGAAATTCCATAAGCTGTGCAATAGTACTGCAGCACTGTGTCAAAACAGCTTAGCAGATATTAAGATTCAAAATTAAGATACATTGTTTGTGAAAGATTAGGGCAGACAATGCACATCCCCAGTCTTTTATAGTGCATTATATTGTGCAAAATAAAATGGAATTGTGTGCTAGAGGCTTTTAGAAGACAAAAGCTAATACAGTTCATATTCAATGTATAACTATTATTTTGCTAGCAGTATTTTTTAGTATTGAAAATTTAATTTGGGAAAAGCTAAGTGCATTATTTTGTAATTACTGGTGGTTTATAACACCATTCAATGTACCACTTAAAATTACGTTCTAGACTACAGATGCAGAATTAACTTTCCAAACATCAACTGATGCAGTGGTTCTCTCCAGGTATTTATTACACTACTCCAACAGTGACTCTATGGCTAGCTCTGTATTTTTCCAGACAGCAGTGAACTTTAAAATACCTGATGAACTGTTTTCAGAATATCAGAAAAACTGAAAAAAGCCCCCCAAATCTTAAAACCCTAAATGTCAGAGTATTTTATTTAGTACTCTTGTCTCTGACAGTCAAAACCAATAGTCTTAGCACTGGAAACAGCTGAATGTCCCACATGAGCAACTAAGCAAAAGAGAAACAGTGAGTCTCTTTCTGAAGAGATTTAAATTTTTTTTTTGCCCAAAGATACTCCAGACAGGAAATTATAGGGAAAAGCAGAGCCCACGAGGGTTTAATCAATCAGAAATCTAAAAAATAACCCCAAGGGTTAGTACTCATTCCAGTAACAGCACAATATCTGAATATCTCAAGAAATCATTGATCCTGAATGCTGCTAAACTCTGCTGCCTGTCTTCATCCTTGACCTTAACTGGCTCTCCAAAACGTCCATTTCCAGTATCCTGCTACCAAGCTAAGGTATTTTATCTTTTTTTTTTTTTTTTTTCATAAGTTTTTCACACCCTGCTTCATAACTGATGCTGTGGTGCTTATCAGGCAGACTCATTTCCTTCTGTGGCAATCATATCAGAAATGCATCATACATGAGATGGCAATTTAAATCAAAGGCCTATCATTGTCCTTTACCTTGCAGCTTAAGCTGTTATCACACAATCACAATTGCTAGGGCTGGCAGGATCCTCTGGAGATCACCCAGTCCAACCCCCCTGCCAACTGTTGCCAACTGCAACAGGTGAAGAAGGAATGTGTCCAGGTGGGTTTGGAATGTCTTCAGAGAGGGAGACTCCAGGCCCTCCCTGGGCAGCTGTTCCAGGGCTCTGCCACCTTCAGTGTAAAGAAGCACTTCCTCACTTTGAGATTAAACTCTTGGTGTTTTACTTCATGGCCACTGCTCCTTGTTCTGTCGCAGGGCACCATTGAAAAGTCTGGCACTGTTCCCTTGTCACCGATTTGCAATATTTATATGCATTAATGAGATCCCCTCTCAGTCTTCTCCACAAGAAAGAGGCCCCGCTCTCACAGCCTTTTCTCACTAGTGATGCTCCAAACCTCTGACCATCCTTATTCCCTTCTGCAGGTCCCTCTCCAGTAGCTTTTTCCCTTGTCCTGAGGAGCACAGAACTGGACAGAGCACTCCAGATGTGGCCTCACTGGGGCCAACTAGAGAGGCAGGATCTCCTCCCTTGACCTGTTGGCCACATATCCTGATACACCCCAGGATACCACTGGTCTTCCTGGATGCCAGGACACATTTACAAACGTCTTCACTTTGATCTCTATTTCCAAGCACTTCAGTGGAAACAAAACTGTGGCCACATACAAGTATTTTTACTTCTTCCCCCTTCAATGTCTTTTCCTCATCTTGAAGCCCCCTCAGTGTCACCTGCAGACATTTGGTGTGATTTGGTGTGCTGCAAGAGCAGCACAGTAAATCTATTTAGATAATTAAGTGGTTCCAGACCACTGAGGTCCACAGGGAGTACACTGGAAGAGTGCAGCTAAGAGTTACTTTGTTTACCGTTCGGATTTCATTCATTCCCTCGTAGTGATCTGTCAATGTGTAATGCATACAAACCCATAGAAGGGCTAGGCTAGATAACATAAGTTTTTCCCTGTAAGAGTAGCCAGGCACTGGAACAGGTTATCCAGAGAAGCTGTGGCTGTCCCATCCCTTGAAGTGTTCCAGGCCAGGTTGGATGGGGCGCTGAGCAGACTGGGACAGTGAAAGATGTCCCTGCCGATGGAGGGGGATTGGAGTGAGATGATCTTTAAGGTCCCTTCTAACCCAAACCATTCTGTGATTTCGCCCCACCACAGCACACTGAGCACTCGCAGCCCCAGACGAACGGCGGCCGCGCTAGTGGCAGTCTCCAAAGGGCGAGGGACACTGCCGAGCGCTGCTCTGGCGCTCTCCATCCCAATCCCTTTCTACGCTCCCCCTCAGCTGACGGTGCCGCCGCACAGGGGCTGCCGCGGCTTCCACTGCGGGAATGCGGCCGTCAGAGCTCCCCCTGCTCTGCCCGTTCCCACCCCGCCGCGGGTCCCAGCTGGTCTCCAGGGGCCCAGCTGGAATCTGTTCGGCCGCTCCCGGGAGGCTCCGCCGCGGGCAACGGGTGCGGGCCCGGCGAGCCCGGCCGCCCTAGGACCCCCGGCCCCCGACACCCCCAGCCCCACAGCGGGCGGCCCCTCCCCGCTTCCCCGCCGGGAGCGGCGGCAGCGCTTACTCTGCGAGTCGGACAGGGAGATCATGGTGAGGCGGGAACGGGATGAGGACGAGCAGGAGTGAGACCGGCGGCGGCCACGTCTTCCGGAAACACGCACCCCTCCGCATGAGAGGAGCCCGCCCACTAATCGCGTTCTCACCAATCAGCAGCCGCGTTGTATCGCCGCGCGGGTGCGCTCCCCCGCCCACGGCCCGCGACCGGCGCTGATTGGCCGAGGGGCGGCGTTCGCGCCAGGACCCGCGCGCCAGTGGCTGAGGGCGGGCGGCGGAAGGGGCGGGGCCGGCGCTCGTGGCGAGGGTGGGAGCGGGGCCGCGGGGCCGTCGAGGTGAGGGATAAGGGGACGGGATTAAGGGTAAAGGATAAATGATGCGGGAGCGCGGCCGGCACTAACCCTTGGGGCAATAACCTGTGGGATCTATCGGCCCGAGCCACAGCTGAGCCCGCCGCACGGGAGGAGGCGGCAGTGAGGTGTTGTGGCGTCCTGCTTGCCCTGGCAGCCTTTATCCCTTCCTCCATCCATCCCAGTCCATCCTGCATCCACCGAGCAAGGGCTTCCCTGCCTGCCCATCCATCCGTCCATCTGTCCTGCCCCGTCCTCCGGCTCTACCGAGTAGGTGCCTCCGGCCTTGGCAAGCACCGTGCTCTCAGCTGGCGTGTGGGTGAGGAATGGTGAGAATATTCCACTGTATATGTTCATTGTATATAGTTATATACGTGTTCACTATAATATTCACTCTATATGCGTGTAAATATTCCCACACTGGAGTAGGTGGCCCAGGGATGTGGTGGAATTGCCGTCCCGGAGGTAAGAGGCGTCTGGATCTGGCCCTGGGTTATGGGGAAGTGTTTTCTTCACACATAATTTTAAATATATATTTCCCTCTCCACTTTTAGGCACAGGAAAGATCTTTATTATGGTGGAATCAGCTGATAGCGAGGAACTGCTGAATTTATTCCATTTCACCTTCCACTGAACTTTGCTTCCATCTATGTAATAAATAGTTAGAATGCAGTAACAGAAAATATCACGTTTCTTGAATTTGGTGTTGTTAACGTATGATATGAAGAAGACTGTTGTTCAAAAAACGAGCCAATAAATAGCCAATAAATACAATTCTATGTTAATTTCACTGCTGAGCTATTCAAAATCTATTCCCTTTCTCTAAACAAACCACATTTTCACTTCCTCCTGACAGACCCTGTAGGTATTATGGTGTTTGCCTCTCTAAGGGACACAATATAATGTGTTCAGGCTTTTCTGTAAAATAATCTTTGAGGAGATTAAAAATTATAATGGACATTTGGTGAGTGACTGGTCTATGTTAGAGCATTCTTCTTGCAGGAGATGTGTGACTTGATTAAAATTCACTTGGATTCATTTAGAAGCCTGTTGGGCTGTGCCATTGGGAATTGGTTGTGAGTTTGTGTTTGTCTATTTTGCAGAAGAGAAAAAGTAGTTGTCATCTAGTGGGGCTTCTTAATGTAAGGAAATTAAATTCACCAGTACTTAAACTGTTACATTAAGAGCTCTGGTAATGAAGAATCTCTTGCAGAAAATTTATTCTATGTTGAGAAGGTTTACTTATAAAATATATTTTTAAATGTATTTATTTAATTTTCTTTTTAGTGACAGTTGCTTGGTTAAATAAGATCTCCTAAAGATAACGTTCTTTAATCTCCAAAGATGACAGCTGTTGCAGGTAAATAATAATTAATATTACATATGTTCATATTGCTGTCTCTTAGCTTACAAGACACAATCACCTGATGTTACTGATTGTTATTTATATGAATTTAATGTATACAGAAAAGAGTTTGTGGAGCCTGTGCTATTATACTTAAGATTTGAAGAAAAAAATTATTTTACTAGGTAACTTTATTTCTTAGGTAAAACTAAACCAAAATGCCCCATCCCTGGAAGTGTTCAAGGCATGGTTGGGTGAGGCTCTGAGCAACCTGGTCCAGTGGCAGGGGAGCTGGAATGAGATGAGCTTTAAGGTCCCTTCCATCCAGCTAGTGTATAATGAAAATCGAGTTTGTCAAGGAAATTGCTTGGTTTTCAATATTTTGAAAATGTGCTTCATATTTTAAGACACACTTAACTCTTTTCTGTTGAGTAGCAGTGGGCATTTAGGATGTCAAGTGTCACCATTTTGTGCTATTTGAAATGAAGATCTTTTTCCATATCACACATTTTTGTTTCCATAACCATATTATCACATCTACTGTGCATGGGCCAAAATCTCTTGGGCTTTCTGGGTGTGTGGGAGGAAGTAATTTCTTCTTATGCTTTTCTGACCTGGCTCTGGAATAGTGACAGATGCAGGTGTATGTGTTAATTATTCTTTTAAACTCCAGGGATTGGATTTTGAAACACAATCAGCAATTCACACACATGCATATTGGGATGAAAAGAGACAAATTCCTGCCAAAGATCCACTTGTGTAGTCCAAGCTTTTGGGGATCATTTGCTTCACTTCTTTCACATGTGAAGGATGGCTTGTGTTTGTAAAAGCATTTTTCCTCTGTATCCAAACCTTGTTCAGCAGATCCTCTTGCTCTGTGTAGGAGGGAGATCTCCGTGCATGAAACATAGCTTTTTGCTAATATTCCAGAAGAATTTAACTTGCTGTTAATGTTGCTTCTCACATGCTAATAAATGCTTTCTGTTAACAACTTGATCATGCTTGCATTGGGAATGGCTGGAGTATAGTTAATAGAGTCAAAACTGGCTACATGACTGTAATCTCTATTGTGCCTTCTCACTGCTTTTCCCTGCAGTGCTAGAGGAGGTGCTAGTGTCAATTGACAATGAGCTGCAAGCAGTGGAGATGCAGATACAGGAACTTGTGAATAAGCAGCAAGAACTCCTTCAAAAGAAGATGAGAGTAAAGAATCTGATAAAACAGTCCTCAGGAGACTTGGAGGCAGGTGGAAGTAAAGACACTGAAGCCTCAGCTGAGGAATGGAACAAAATAGGTTTGCCGAGTCAAATTCTAATATTTTAATAGAAAGGTGAACTAATTCAGTAGGGGAAGATGCTATTACACAGAGTTTTGTTTGGATAATGATATTGTCCTATTTAATTTTCATCATCTGGCTGACATGCCAGGGTAATGGCATTTTGTTTGTACTTGTCTCATTGGACATTCCTAAACGCTAATCATGAGTTGTTCTGGGCAGAATTTTCTGTTCTGTCAGAATGGCCTGTTATAAATACTTTAATTCTTTGCTTATTGCAAAACCACAATTTAATCTGGTTTGCTCTTAGAATTCCAGAGTAAATTTTTATTGCCTTTTTAATTTTTATTATATTTTATTTTAATTTTTTTATTTTATTTTATTATATATTTTTTATTATATTTTCATTTACTTGCATACTAAATACTACTTAAATTACATTGCAATATATATCCTTGTTTGTGCTGTAAAACCAATTGCTCTGGATTTTCTCATGATTTGATAATGACAATTTTGAACTAAGAATTGTTTCTTGCTGATTTTGCGTTTCATCTTGCTTGAGTAGGGCATTTGTAGTATTTGTGATGGGTTATGGTAGATTCACTGTCTTACCAAATTAGTGCAAATTGGATAAATGCTGACTGCCAAAAATAGCCTTCAATACATTATTATTGTAGAATTAGTGCAAGTCCCTCGTGGTGGTGTGAAGGCTGCTGTCTTTCAAGTTAAGCATTAACTGAAGTCCTGAATATGTGGTGCTTCTTGGCCATGTTATGCCTTGCCATATTTGACTCTGATATTATGATTTTTTTTCTCCTTTTTAATTTAATTTTCAATTTGTAAATGCCTATATCTATCATATATACATGTTTTTTATTTAAAAAAGAAATTAATGTAGTTAATGTAATGAATCCATATTTATCTGTGTTTGAGGAGTATTATGCATATGTAAGAGTACTGATACTTTATCATTGCAAATTATGCTATTGAACAAATAATTTGATTTGTGTACTTCCATGTTTAACTTTCACCTCCTGTGCTTTGAAAATTAATGTCTTTGCAATCAGATGCTGTGCATGTATTAAACAAGAGCAGCAGCTAAATTTGTATGGAGTTCATGGAAGTCAGTGGGAGGCATTTCTTGGTTTCAGAGAACCTTGGATTTTAGCTGTACTCTTTGTAAATTTCTTTGCAATGTCACCTCAAGTCCCAAAGTTAATTCTTGCACTGTATGTGGTGTAACCTGGAGCTCCCACAGTTTTTCTGTTTTAATAGTACCAAAAGTATGCATCAGGAAGAGTAATTTAAGTTTTTACAGACTGCATTTTAAAAATGCAGGCTTTAGCTCTTTTTATAAGCATGTTTGTGTAGTGATTTTGGGGAAGATTAAACAGCTTTCCCCCTTCTTTTTTTTTCCTAATAAATGCTTATTATTGATGGAATATATGGAAAAAATATTTTCCTACTTCTTTATACTATTTGTAATTGCTTCATTTGTATGAGGGAAGTATTTGACTCAGTATTCTAGGGTTCAATGTCTGGTTTTATTTATTTTCAGGGTGGGATTCTAATTGCTAGTTATTTTGGACTAATGAGTTAACATGATCATTAGCACTCCAAAGTTCATCTGTTTTGAGTTTTTCTCATTAGTTCACATCCATATACAATGAGAGCTTTGGTGTGCATGTTAATTGTGTTTACAATTTGAGATTTCAAAGGTCCACCCTAGAAAATGGTGTATCCAGACTCAGATCGTGTGGAGCTTTTCCTGTGCCTTTATGAATCTATAAACACGTTCTCAGATCTAAAACTGTGTCACTGCCAGATTTAGTTATTGAATATGTAAATTACCCCCTTCTTATATTTTAATTTGCTTATGAAATGCGTTTGTTGAGTTTGTTTTTTCCCTTTACAGATTTTCCATGGTATGAGAAGCTAAAAGCTGCACTACAGAGCAAATTTAAACTCCATAAGTTTAGATCACTACAACTTGAGACAGTAAATGCTGCAATGGCAGGAAAGGATATATTTCTTGTCATGCCTACAGGTGGTGGGAAGAGCCTTTGTTACCAGTTACCAGCTGTCTGTTCTGATGGTATGTTAAGGGGAAAAAAAGGACATAATATAAAGAATTAGATTAATTTCTCCCTTTTATAGTTATTTGGAGAATGAACATTATTTGGTGTGTTTTTTGTTTGGTTGATTTGGTTTCGTTTGGCTGGGTTTTTTTTTTTTTTTTTTAATAACTCATCCAATTGCATGGAAATTTACTTATTTACAAAGACCAAATTTACCAGTACCTGCCATTGCTTAATTTTATGGTAAATCACCACCTCATGACACCATGAGAGACATGATCCAACTTGTTTTGTTTTGTATGATTTTATACTTTGTTGCAGCTCAGTCTTTGTGGTCTAGACCCTAAGAGGAGATGCATGTCATGGGCATTAAATAAGAATTATCCCTGTGTGATCTCACTTGTCAGCTATCTACAAGGAGAATCCACTGCTGTGTATGAAGCTTAAGCTTACAATTGGCAGTTTCTTCAGAACAGGGCTGATGCCCTGATGATCAGTAAAAAGAATTAGATGGGGTATTTGTAACATCTGAACTGCTCAGTTTGCACAATGATTGATTGTTACAGGTTTCACACTGGTGATATGTCCTTTGATATCTCTCATGGAAGATCAGCTTATGGTTTTGGAGCAGCTTGGTATCTCTGCAGCTTTATTAAATTCCTCAAGCAGCAAGGTGTGTTTAAGGTCGTGTGTTTTGTGGTGTATGTTCTAGTGTTTCCCCTCTGTGTAGTTACTTGTGAATGTTGAATGGATGAGACAGATTTATCAGCTAATGCTGTTCTGGCAACAATATCTGTCCAGGAGGGTGTTATGATATGGGTAAGGTGGTTAAGGATGCTGTTTCCATGTTTTAGTGACAACACCACATAGTAAGCAACACTATCCGTGGAATAAATAGATTTCTTGGAGCTTTTTAGAGGATGAGAAGTAACTTCAGCTCATGCGTGTTGTAAATTTTTACTCAATTTCTAGACTTGGAGTAGATGATTTTTGTCCACTTCTACCATGTTGAGCAGTGCAGGCTTTTACAATACAATTATTTATTTCTTACTATAAGGTGGTGAGCTATTTGATCCAGAGACCAAGAAGCAACTTATTTCCTAGTCTCTTACTAGACAATTGGTTTTTTTACAGTTGTTTTCCTAACTAGCAGGAGGATGTGATCATTAATTTGCACATGACACTGGCTTTGGTAAGTCAGTGGCTTGATGCAGTGTGCCAAACTCAAAGCCCACTTTGACGCAGAGCATTCTGAAAACTCAGTAATAAAAATCACTGTTGTGTGCAAGGAATTATTTTACACTTGTAGTATCACAGACACGTTTGGTACATCATAGTTTATTGATACCACACGATGAAGCAAAGACACATATTCAGTACTTTGGTTCTTCAAAGTTCCATCATGGATTTTCTAAGTATTAAAATGACCATTTTATATATAGTGTTCTTCTACAAAGGCCTGTAGTGGTCAATACCATGGACCACTTTCAGTCTCTGCTAATTATACCTTATGAATTGCTAATCACCTCTTAAGAACCTTAGCATTAAATGATAAGTGTGTTGTCTCTGTTACTCCCTGCTGTCTTGCTTTGTTTTGCACAGGAACATGTGAAGTGGGTCCACATGGAAATGCTGAAGAAGAATTCACAACTGAAGCTCATTTATGTGACCCCTGAGAAGATTGCAAAGAGCAAAATGTTCATGTCCAAGCTGGAGAAAGCTTATCAGGCTGGGTGCCTGACTCGCATTGCTGTCGATGAGGTGCATTGCTGCAGTCAATGGGGCCATGACTTCAGGCCTGGTATGCTCCTCAGAAATTCCCTTTGCAGGGCTGTTCAGGCATCAGTGAATAATGAGTTGGGCCTCAAATAACGCTAGCTGCTTCCTTCACGTGTTAAGTGAATTCCTAATGTGTTACAAGTACCTGTGTTAGCTCAAGGACTTTAATTCACAAATTGTCCAGGAGCAAAATGTCCTAAGTTCATGCAAATAATGATTTCAACATAGATTTTGTTGTCAGTATTCTGAAAAATGCCTTATTCTGCTTATTTTAATTGGAGCTTCATAAAATCAAAGATTTTGGTTGGCATCTTTAATATGGAAAATAGTTACCTTTAATCTACTGCTACGTGAAAGTGTCATTCCGTATACCACTCCCTGGCACTTCTTGATGAAAGAAGTACAGCATTTTGTAAATTCATGAGATATATTTTAATCATCTCTAAAGCAAGTGGAAACAAATGCCTTTTGCTTACAGGGAAAGGAAGTGTGCTTCAGTCCTTTTCCTATCTTGCAGATTGTAGAATATTGTTGGTTACTGTTTCTTTGTCTTTGATTTGAAGCAATATTAACTGTAAGGTCACTCTTAGATGTTTTGCTAAAAAGTAGTGCCTGAGCCAAGAGACAGGCTAGTTCAATAGGCAGGGTGGAATTTGGATGTGTACCTCTGGCTGCATTTCTATTCAAAGGCAGCAGGTGTTAGTACAGAGCCTTAAAATTTTTTTATTATTAAGTCTGGTCTATGTATTCAAATTCTACATTGGTTGTTTATTAGAAAAGCTCTGTTTACTCAAAAGCTGTTTGTAAAAATAGACTTGCAAAATAACCTGAATGTTGGTTAATACAATGCCACACGTACTTTGCTAACTTTTTAAGAATTTCTATGTCTGTACATTCTTGCCTTCTGAATTGTGGCTGATAATTGCAGCCTTTCAGTACCTGGAGGGATCCTAAAAGAAAATGGGGGAGGGACTCCTTTGCAAGAGCCTGGAGTGACAGGCCAAAGGGGAATGGCTTCAAATTGAGAGTAGGTTTAGATTGGGTATTAGGAAGAACTGTGAGGGTGGTGAGGCACTGGCACAGGCTGCCCAGAGAAGTTACAGATGCCTTATTGCTGCAGGTATTGAAGACCAGTTTGGATGGGACTCTGAGCAACCTGGATAGTGAAAGGTGTCCCTGCCCATGGCAGGGGGTTGGAACAAGATGGTCTTTAAAGTGTCTTCCAGCCCAAATGATTCTGTGATTGATTCTTTAAAATTCAGGTAGAAGACATCTCTTTTGATAAGTGCAAGCTGCTTGTTACTTCCTTTGGATGTGTAAGTTAATTAGTTCTGTGGTAGATTAGTGGTAATAACGTTTATTGCAGTATTATCCCATTAAATACTCTCTACATTAATGTCTTTTTAAGTTGGCATTTGTGGTATGAAAAATCTTTCTTTCCCCTTTTTGTTTTCTTGCTTAAGACTACAAGTCTCTTGGTATCCTAAAAAGACAGTTTCCCAATATTCCCTTGATTGGATTGACAGCAACAGCTACCAGTCATGTTTTAAAGGATGCTCAGAAGATTTTACATATTCAGAAGTGCATTACCTTTACTGCTTCCTTCAACCGACCCAACCTTTACTATGAGGTACGTCTTGTTACCTGGTTTTCTGGCTGCAGTGCTATTGTGCTGTCTCCTACAGGGAGAGAGGCAGGCAGTGGGCTCAGGCTGCTTCAATCTGTTGGAAAATGTCTTATGATAGTAAAAAGGTTTTGAATTAGTCTGTTGTGCTGTATTTTCACTTTGATCTCAGGTTTGTTTATTGTTCTTGGTAGGAAAAGCTTGCAGGTTTGTTTTGGGGTTTATTTTACAATGAACTTTTGAGTTGTAATCTGACTGTTCATAAGAATATAGTTTTTTTTAAATGGCAGAATAGCTGTATTTATTATACTGCAAAAACTAAAATAAGGCTGTTTGGAAGATTGTTTGCCCACTTAAACTCTGACATGCACATAATATATTTTTGAGGTTCGGCATAAGCCTTCAAATAATGAAGATTTCATTGAGGACATAGTTAAGACCATTAATGGAAGATACAAAGGATTGTCAGGTAAAAAGTGTCAAAAAAGGCACGTTATCTTTCATAATCTTCAGCATTGCAAGGATGTTGGGATGTTTTTAAATCATCTTGAAGCACGTAGAGAAATTCTGCCTTCACCATACATTAAACATCCAGCATTTGAATAAATGAAATTTTGTAAGAATCATACCTTGAATAATTTCTCTCTTCACTCATTAGTGTTTAAATATCTTTACTGTTTGGTTATACCTTCTGAAGTATTGAACTGGAATGTTGATGTTTATAGAACAATGTTTACATGGTAATAATAGGAAGTTTTAAGATTGTAAAAGCAAGGCTCAGAAAAGGTGGCCTTTCTGTTCTTAAATCTCACATTATTTACTATCTGTGTGTCAAGATAATAAGTATCTTTAACATGTTTTTTCATATTTGATTATAAGAGTCATCTGTTACTCAGAGATCGGAATGGGTGTTATGGGGTGAATTGCAGATAAAAGCAGAACTGTAGAAGTTGGACTTGTGTAATGAATAAATTCTGTAGTGAAAATAAAGAGGAGAGACATCTTGCCAAGGCAACAGAACCCCGGTTTCCAGAGCAGCAGTCCGTCCCTATCTGCTTGGAGCTCTGTGGCTGTTGAGGAGCAGCTCCTTGAGCACAAACTCTGCTAAGGTGATCACAGATCATGTGGCTTTGTGTGTAATCCCTCACTTAGCCCAGCCTGACTAATGACAAAAAGCAGATTTAACTGCACCTCAGATGAAATGTCACAGCTGTCATAATGCATAGCACCCCTTTAAAGATGCTTTAATAAGCACCTGAATATTTATAGAATGCTTCCATGAGTCTATGGATTGGCACCTATATTTCCTCTTTAGCCTTATGTCCAGGCTGATCATTGAAGTTTTCTTCTTGAATACTGTAGTGGTTTGAAAGCAAAATCAGTGAGAGGCTCCAAATCATAAATATGATTTAATGAGAAAAATGAAATATGTGCAATAATACAAAAGGAGAAAAAAAAAAACCACCACTGACAGAGTCATAATACGACCTGACAGCTCACTAGTTAGGGTGGTGGTAGCAGTGCAGATGAAGTGGCTTGTTGAAGCAGTGATCCCATAGAAAAGTCTGGTAGCTGTTGTCCTCTGGAAACCAGTGGATAAGGGCTACTTGTTCTGTTCCAAACCCCAGATTATATCCAGGTGGGGATGCTTGGTTCCTCCTGCAGGGTGGAGCATCTCACAATGAGATGATGCAATTTTACCAGTCATGCAATGGGAATCAATGGCCTATTAACAGAAGGTATCTTCCTGGAGGAAGGATGGGTTGTGGAAAAGAGCACTGCCCCACCTGGTTTTAGCAGCTGGCTCTTTAACAGAAGATATCCCCCCAGAGATAAAGATTCACTGCCCCCCACCCCCCCTGGTTTCAACAGATGGTAATAGAATACATACTTCTGATCACTTCCTGTGTTATAACCCAAGACAAATACCAATACTATGGACTAAATAGACACAAAGACTGTATAATGCTTTTTCATTATTTATTTTGTAAGCTAATAAAACTTTCACAATTGCTTTTATGTATTGGGGATTGTTTGGCCTTTTTAAGGCATTATGATGAGGCCTCTTTCACTTTTGTGCAGGAATTGTTTACTGCTTTTCTCAGAAGGATTCTGAGCAAGTTACTGTGAGTTTGCAGAAACTGGGAATCAAGGCAGGGACTTACCATGCAAACATGGATGCTAAATATAAAACCAAAGTTCATAAAGGATGGGCAACAAATCAAATTCAGGTTAAGTAAATACTTAACGTGGACTTAAGTCTTATTTAAACAAATTGTATTTCGATATCTTGATGATTTCTTAATATTTTTCTTTTTCCCAGGTTGTAGTGGCAACTGTTGCTTTTGGCATGGGAATTGATAAACCTGATGTGAGGTTTGTAATTCATCACTCTATGAGCAAGTCCATGGAAAACTACTACCAAGAGAGTGGACGTGCAGGTATTGTAGGAAGTGCCCTTTACATCCGTTAAACCAGTAAAACTGTCCTTCAATTTCCCAGGCATTTGTGCAGAGTCACTTGCCTTTGAGACAGTTTACAAAGGGTATAATGAAACTGCCTCTGTAAAGAGGCTTTAAATATAAACTACATTAATGACCAGGCTTCTACTGCAGTATAACAAAGAATAATGGTGTTTAGACCTCCACTAAGCATTTTTTAAATACTTGATTTTCTATCAAATCTGTGGTTTACCAGAATGACATGGATTTGATAAATTTTTTTTTTAATTTTTTGATTTTGTATAGCACCTGGGATGTGCAATTTGCTCAGATTGTCTCTAGATGGTGTTTAATCACTATGAATTTCAGAAATACAAGTAGGATGGGGAGTCTTGAGCAGGGAATTACAACAATTGTTCAATGTTTAGTGGCACTAAATACCTGTTATGGCTAAAATCCACCCCCAAAACCATTTTGCAGAGTTCTGGGTTTTTTTGATCTCGTTCATCTCATTACTTTTTTAAAGGCAGATTTGAGACTATGTGGCGAAAAGCTCGTCAAAGAACTTGAAGGGTGATTGGTTGAGATTGTAATTATCTGTTCATTTTAATGCATTGCAGGTAGAGATGACCAAAAAGCTGACTGCATTTTGTATTATGGGTTTGGAGATATATTTAGAATCAGCTCCATGGTGGTGATGGAAAATGTTGGCCAAGAGAAACTGTATGATATGGTATCTTATTGCCAAAATATGAACGAGTAAGTTACTGTGGTGGCTTAGTTTTTAAATGGGCTAATTTTGTTGGAGTTTTTAGGGGGTATTAAAAAAAAAAAAGGAAAAAAGAAAAGAAAGCCTGAAACAAAACCAAAATGAGCCCATCACCAAACAAAACCACCCACAAAAACAGGAAAAAGCTTTTCAGCTTCAGGATACAATTCTGGAAATGGTTATGTTGAGGTGAAATGTCTGTGAACAGTTTGGATTTCAAATCTCAATCAGAGGAAATACTGGAGTTCTGTGGTTTTGACTCTAAGATGCAGTATTAATGGCCACATAGGAATGCACACGTTTACTGCTTCATTTGTTTGCTGTTTCACTGAGATATTTGGAATACTTAAGGGAAAATGTGTATCCCTGTTGAGGACAGCTGGTGCATCCAGTAAAGCCTTTTTTGGCCTCAGTGTAACAATGAGTTCATATTCTTCCATTTTTCTCTTGAAACTGCAGATTATGCTCTTCTTTAACCAAACTGTTCCTCCACCAGTGTTTAATCATTATTCATATTGGCATAGGTGATAGGGAATACTGGTGTTACAGTATTTGTTCTCTGATTTTTCCTATGATAATGCTTTATGCTTTTTTGTGATCTGAGCTGTCCCTAGGGACCTTTTTAATCATTTTAATGATGTACAGTGCAGGTGTTATATATTCACATGGGTTCTATAGCCCCTCTCCTCTCTGCTCCTCAGGTGTCGCCGAGTACTCATAGCCCACCACTTTGATGAAGTGTGGGATTCTGCAAACTGCAATAGAATGTGTGATAACTGCTGTAGAGAGAAAGGTAGGTAAAGGACAGAGAACAATGGAAAAGTTGATTTAAAGAAATACTTAGTATAGAAAAACTCTGAGCAAATTTTGTGACCTGTGCTTGCGTTATTGACTATTTTCAAGGTGCAGATTTTGTAGTAGTATCAGGTTTTGGTGGTTTACTGTTGCTAATTTCAGGGTGTTTAGTAGGATACTTCCTGGTTTGGCTTGTTGGACACTTTGGTATTTTTCAGGTTCAGCTGTTCACCTGTTCCCAAAGGGAGGCTGGGGCAAGGGGGAGATTGGCTTACGGTTTTTTAAAAGGATTCTGGCATACGTCAGATTTTCTTTCAGGGTTTGCTTGTGTGTGAAAGCTTTATTGAGGAGGAGCTCTTGCAAGCCAGACTGTTCACATTTGTGCTCTGAGAAGGTACAGTTTGAGCATCCTCTCACAATTTGTCTGAAAAACTCCCTGAGGATTTCAGTGGTGCACGCTCATGAGATGTTCCTGTGTCAGAGCTGCATGCAACAGGTGTGCAGAACAACTGAGCGCTCATAATTCAAGATTTTTTGCTGTCTTTTTTGGTACTCACCAGAAATCTGAAAGACTCAGAGGATGAACAAAGCATCTGTTTTTGCACTTAAAAAGTGAGTGCTGTGACTTAAATGTCAGAAACCCCACGAAAAGCAAGAACACTCTGAAAGGAGAGCTGAGAGAAAGTTGGTCTTGGGCATCTCTAAAGGATGCACAAAATCACCTTAAATCTCACTGAGGACCACCTAGGTGAATTCTTGTAGTATATAGAAAATACCATCTCATGTCACATATCTGTTGCAAAAAGTATTTAGATAATATAGTGATCAACACTTGAAAAAACTGAGGAAGTCTAGTTCTCATAACTAGACTTTATTGCTGTTGTTATCCCTATTGGGGTGTAAAGTAGACAGACCAAAATTCAACTTTTTTTCATTATACAGGTTTATTTTATACTAAAACTCTTTTGTGAAGTCTTGCAAGTAACAAAGTCTTGTTATCTCCTATTAGAAACGGGGCTTTGGTGCAATGTACAGTGGGACCAGAGGTTGGAAAGAGTAGGGAGCTGGCTTGTCCCCAAGGCGTGCAGGAGTCATGTGATGAAATAAAGTTGAAATATATCCTGTTTACTGCTTTTTCACCTCTAGGGCCTTTTGATACTTAAGCAAGCTCTAAGGAAACTTAGCAGTAGTACTTGTTTTTCAGTACTTAATCCATAGTCTTTTGGGGTAATTCTGTGCCTTGATCTGATCATGGAGAAGGAGGATGATCATTATGTACTACATTGATGTGTTGGTGCTCAGAATTGTTACAGATGATGAAGATAATTACTGTAATGTAATTACTGCTTTTTATCATTTGTATCATTTCATCCATAACTGTCTTGAGAGAAGAAATGTCTCACTTACAGGCTTCACCTCCTCTGTGCTCTCTAACCTTTTAATAATAAACACTATGGGTGATGAAAAAGAATCCAGTAACATACTAGCTACCTTTGCAAATTTTATGCTTTGAAATAATTTTTGGTTTGAAATATCAAGTACAAGTACAAATGTTTGTCAGATGGGAGTTGCAATAATAAAGGAGAAAAATATGTAAGTATAAATATATCCTAATTTGACAGAAGGAAAGTTACTGCCTTTTTTTTTTTTTTAAGTTAGTTTAAAAGCAAAACAAAAGCCTTGCTATTATACAGCACAAAGATAGGTATTTACAGCTACATATAACTACAAAGAGCTTTCTATTTAAATGTTCTTTTACTTGCAGCATGTGAGAAGATGGATATAACAGGATACTGTAGGGATCTAATAAAGATCATTGAGCAAGCTGACAGCATGAGTGAGAAGCTCACCCCACTGAAATTAATCGATGCCTGGTCTGGGAAAGGTGTGTCCAAATTCAGGGTGCCTGAAGTTACTCCACCCAAGCACCCCCGAGAGGAGCTGGAGAGAATTGTTGCCCATTTACTGCTGCAGCAGTATCTGAAGTATGTAAGATAACTTTTTCTTCTTGGTTTTGGTTTTTTACCATTTAGTAGTCATTTTTCTTTGCTCTGTTACTTTTGTGTAACATTAATGGATACATTCTTTAGTCTTGTTTTTATTTCAAATTAATTTAATGTATTCTTGAAAACCCTTCAAATATTACAATATTTCCATTTCAAAAGATGGAGCAACAGCTGAAATACTGTTTCTTGTTGCATCTTGTGCAATTTTAAAAAGCTGGGTTCTTCTGTATTTTGATAGAATATTTAAATCTACAGCAGGATTCATTTTGGAGAAGTCTGCAGTTCATACAGATCTCATTCACATTCCATGGATAAGGAAAGCAAATGGGGCTGCCCCCATGATGTCTAAGTCAGAAAAGACTGGCAAATGTAGAAAGTGGTATTCAGAAATTTTAAAGCATAGTGAAACTAACAACAGTGCTGCCTCTGTAAGCTGTCTGTTGTGTGTTTTGTCTTCTCATATAATTTTATAAGTTCAATATCTACAAATATCTAATTCCTTTGTCTTGATTTTTCTTTGCATCTCTCCACAGTTTTTTTTTTTTTTTTAATATTAAGAGGGTGAGCAGATGATTTATTACCTCCTTCTGCCTCATTTTCCTCCATGTGTTTCAAGAGATTGACAAGTGTGTGTCTGAGTGGTTTTGTGTGTGTAGAGCTCCACAAACTGGACTGTTAAGTGTTGATCAGAGTAGCTCTAAGTCACCTGACTGGCTACTTGATAAAGATAAAGCAGAATGAAGCTGCTATTTGGAACATCCATTAGATGGGTTAATATGTACCTATCCTTATGAAAAGAGTAGTCGAGATTGAAGCAGGCTGACCGGGAAGTGCTGGAGTCACCATCCTTGGGAGTGTTCACAAAACATGAGGATATGGCACTTGAAGGACATGGTTTAGTGGTGGTGCTGGGTTGATGGTTGATGACTTGATAATCTTGGAGGTCTTTTCTAACCTTAATGATTCTATAATTTTTCCCCCTGCATAGTCTGTCCTCTGTTCCAATCTTCCCTTGTAACAGTTATTTAATTCATGCAGGGAGGATTTCAGCTTCACAGCCTTTGCTACAATATCCTACCTGAATGTGGGACCAAAAGCCTCGCTGCTGAAAAACGAGGGACACGTCATCACCATAGAAGGGATAACAAACAGGAAAAGTGTTTTCAAGGTATGTAGATCTGTTCTGATTTGCCATACAGACATCTTCTCCATTAGAGCTTAATGTAATTGTTTAGTATCTGCTGAGAACATGTTTTTTAGTAATGCAGTCAAACTCATAAATATTTTCTCTCTTGTGTGGGATACAGGTCAAACCATCTCAATCTTCAAAAGGAAGCAGAGAAAATGCCCAGAATGGATCAAAGACTGTCCAAGATTCAGTGATGAAGAAATCACAGGAGCATAAACGGCCCAATTGTGGTCCTAACTTAAAAGCAAAAAAGCCTAAGCTTCAGGCAGGTGGAAATGACCAACCAGTAGTTATTGACTGAGTGTCACAGACTACATTTAGGATCTAGTCATGGTTCTGCTGCATGGTCAATGCAGTATGTAAGTTCAGCTTGTGCTTTAGTAATGGTATTTTTATTTAATAAACACTGAACAGGGAACAAATATTCTTTAAAAACTGTGAAATCTAGAAGCTAGTAGTGAAGGAAAAAATGTTTTCTATCAAAATAATTGGTGCATATCTTATGGTACAGCAATGATTACAAAACCTATATAATGACCATGTTGCCTTTTTACTCTTTTGGAAGTGTGGTATATTGTAACACTGTGGCAGGTTCATGCAGTCTGGAAAGGACTGCCAGAGATCCATAGATTTCCAGACTTCCTTCCAGTGGGAGTCTCCACCCACCAGTCCTGTGAGAGTCCTCTTGAGGTTTCCCTCCTTTGCAGCACAGGACTTGGTGGTCCTTAGCTCTGCCTGAAGACCCTGCTGCCTGCTGTATAGGTGACTCTCTTCACCAGTGACTACTGCAGCCAGGGCACAACTTCCCCAGGGCACCTGCTGTCACCAGCCCCAAGGAGTGACATCACACAGCCAGAGACTGGGATGCTCCAACATCCTTCCTCTAGAGTTCTGGCTGGGTCAAAGCTGCTGCTGCTTTGGCAGGGCAAAAGCCCACATGGGCATTGCCATCTCTGCAGTTCTGAATAGGGACATATGTCCCTACACCCACTGTGGCATGTTAGAGTGAAACACTTCATGTATTTGAGTGAAATATTATGTGTTTTTGTCCCTGAAATATGTCTGTTGCTCTTAAAATTTGACTTCTCTGGGTTGTTATTCAAATAGAAATTTATGACTTCTCTGCTTTGCAGAAGTACCTAAATTTAAATTTACAGACAAGACAACCCACCAGCTGAGGAAAGACTCAACAGCTACTGCTGCCTGAAAGCATTCTCAGGCACATATACTGAGTGTTAGATTAAATTTTATTTTCTTACTTTTAACAATTTAGCAGCCAAAGATCAAAAAGGCAAGTTCAGTTTCCCTAATAAACTCAGGTTCTGGGTGGTTGCGTTTTGGTTCTTCTCCCTTACATGTATAACAGATACAAAACTAATATAATTAAGAACATACTCATCTTTATTTTTTTGATAAATAAAAATTATGACAGTGACTAAATCCTGTAGTCTTTCACCCATCCTTTAGTGAGACCTTTGCCAAAAATTGAATTAATTTCATTAAAAACAGTCATTCTCCTAAAAAAATAAAAGAAAAGTGATTTGTCTGGGACAAATTTCAATACGTACTGCCAACTTTGCATTAAGTGGAGTACAATAAATTGTTCCAAATTAGACCCTAAATAAATAGCAACTCCCAGGCAGCAACTGTAGAACGAAATTCAAAAGCCAGGATGAAACAATTGCTGTCCAGGGCTGGCACTGTGCAGTACAGTGCAACTCTACCTCATCACCTGGACAGCTGAAAGGACAAGCAGTTAAAAAGCTTCTCTCAACTGATATTGCATCCTGGCTTTCATTGTGCAAAGCTTGTGTTCTGTACTTAACTGAGTAGAAAATACTTTATTTCAGAAGTAAACTTGGAGGGGACAGCAGAGAAAGAGGGAAAAAAAAAAAAAAAAACAGAGTAAGGCCATATATTTGCAACCCACTTTCCAGGTAGCAAGAGCTCTGAGCACCCTGTGCCCTTAAACTGTTCATCTGAGATCTGAGCTAGCTCAAAGAGATTGCACCATTAGCTGGTACCTGTGGCAGTATCCAGTCAGTATTTTGGCAAGATCAACCCATAATCTTAACAGAGGATTGCATTTATCCCTCATTTCTGGTAATCCTGAGAAAACAGTTTTCTAAGATATATTACTTGGTATCAAAGCTTCATACAAAATGGGAATGGGGTATTGTTCAGTCAAAATAATCTTCTATATCAATATCTGGATTTAGGAGATTTTCACCATAGGCTGAAAGATCCATTTGATTTAAAATTAAATTTTCAAAGGTTTCTTCCAAGTCTGTTTCACCAATCAGCACAGCTCCCATCATTCGGCCATTCTGCATTACCACTTTGATATACTCGTGTCCCTTGGTACATCTCAGTATCAGCTCATGGTCTGAGCCCAAGCCTTGAGCGTTGTACTTTCCCAAAACCACCACCTACCAGAAGGAAAAGGAAAAAGCTCTCATACAAACATTGCAGTGGTTTTTAGCATTTCTGCTGCTAACAGTTCTCAGCCTCAAAAGCGATGCAAACAGGGAAATATTTGTCCCAGGGTCCCTCCCCCCACCACGGGCTTGCAAACACACAATGGACTCAAAAATCTTCCCCCTGAAATATCATACCCATTAGTATGAATGGGGAAAATATAAGCTAGAGTTAACTACTGTATAAAGAAACCTGTTTTCTCAATATTTAAGCATCTGCCCAGTGTCAGCAAGTGGATATAAGCAAGCAGTATTGTTTCTCAGTGCTTTACAACTATCAGACTGTACTGACCTTGTAATTGAAAAATTTTGTAATGTGAGCAAATAGTTCAAAGCTGAAATCCATATCAATAGATTCTCCTAAAGCATCTGCTGCCATGCACTTTGCTGCATACCATCCCATCTGCCGAGCTTGGGTCCACAGCCTCATCTGAAAGAGAAAATTGGGAAGATTTAAGTCACAAGACCAACTCTGTGCCATGACCACTCTCACTGCAGTGAGTAGTCAGTACATACTTTGTGTTTTTAATACTCGGAAGGGCTGGCCAGCTCAGTTTCCAGCCACCTCCATAAAACTCAACCACCCAGGACTATCCACTTCCTTAACCTTTCACTCCCTAGTGTGTGCACTGGTGTGTGTAATCTCTGTGGATCACACGTATGCAGAGATGTACCTGGTGCCACACGGGGCTTGGCTCCCACGCCGCCGTGCAGATATCTCCAGCTGCATACACATCTGTCAGCGACGTGTGCATGTGCTTGTCTACCTCCAGTCCTCCATCTTCACCCACAGCAAACTGAAGGGTTTGCACACATCAGCAATGAAACAAGTCATCAAGTCATTCAACTTCCTCCACCTTAAGCAAACAGCTGTTACTTTACTATTTACCTTGAGTGGCAAAGACCTCCATGCAAGATACAAAGCATTACTGTTGCAATTATTTCTAAACCACATCACAGGTTTTTAAAGAACTATTACTGGTACCTAGGCAGGGAAGTCAAATTCCAGATCACACAGTGTTACAGGAACACTGAGTCTTAAGAAATTACTTCATATTTTGCCAAGGCAAGAAAATATCATTGCAAAATCTTAGCTCCTGATCTAACCGTGTAGCATAGGCCTGGAAATATCTCATGGCTCAACATCAGATCTATGTTTTCAGCATTTTCTTCTTTAACCAGAGTATAGCGTTTTACTTGCTAATCAGATGGCACCACTTAACCCAAAATACTCCAACATTCCTGGTTTTGTCTGGGATCATTTTTTAGAAGTCGCTTGTATGTGGCTATTTGCTTGATTTGTGATGAAAACAGTGTTAATGATGCAGAGATGTTTTAGTTGTTGCTGAGCAGACACCGAACACAGAAACAAAATGATCTCAAAATTCACATGGCAGTTATGAACTCCGGAATCATTATTCACATTTGGGTGCTGACTCAGGGTGACTTCCCTCAATGAACAGAAGCACATTGAGAGCCCAGTGTCCCAGATGAAAAGTATCAGAAATAGTTGCTTCCTTTCCAGGAGCAAATATCATGATTAATAAGGCAAGAATATGGTACAGAACTAACATGGAAATTATTCTACATTTTTGCCACATTAGCCAATTATACAGATGCTTTTCTCTCTTTGCATAGGCTTAATATTGCGTATATACTGTATATATACACCTGGGGAACAACATAATAAACCAAGACCACAAATCAAATACACTTGTATCATGTTGGACATCTCAGTATCAACATAACCTGCCTTATTTTGAGATGGTGCACAATATTTAAATCTTTAGCAATCCATGTTCCATGTCAGAATAGAAGCATAAACCAGCTGAAAAAGTTTCTTTCACCTTACTTGAAAAGATCCAGAAGAAATCAGTATACTTACATTATTGCCATCAAGAAATGGTTCAACATTTGGCACAACTCCAGTTGCACTGACAATGAAATTGCATCCATAAATTTTTTCATTAGTTAATTCCACATATACAGGCCACAGCACTGAAAAACGGGAAAAATTTGCCCCAAGAATGTAACTAATAGAAGTTATTTTATTAAATACATCTTATGATAAGATATGAAAGAAAAAAAATCTTTGAGGTAACTGAATTGGTAAAGAAAGATTAAAATTAAAAATAAAAATATTATCAGAGATTAACTTTTCTTACCATCACTCAGAACTAGAGAAGAAAGTGATTTCGGATCTCAGCGCCAACTCCTACTAATAACTTTATTCAGATTTTTCCTAAATTAAAGCCCTCATTTGTAGGGGGGTAAATACTGTGTCCTGTGGGATGTTCTCTCAAGTATGCAACTGCAAAATATTCTTTTATGTAGAAATTTACAGAGGCACAGAAGTACCTCAAAAGCAAAAAGAATGGCACATATTTGACTTATGCTGAAAGTAACTGATTACAAAAGTAGTCTTTTAAAGATTCATTTTAATTAGGTGGAAATTATAGGCATAATTATTCATAAAGAAAGAGAATACTTTACTTTGAAGGTTTACTTCAGTTTTGATGCAAAATGTTGGTAGGGGTTTTTTTTCCTCCTGTTTTAACTTCACTATTAAAATATTACTTTAATGGATTGTTTTAAGGATGGAATATTCTGTGTACAGGATTTTGGTGACTGTGAAAAAAGGGTCTCTGACGCATAAGATTTTGTAATTTAATTGTAGCCCATAAATTTGCTTACTGTAAACTGCTAGACCTCAATTTATAGAGATAAAAGATTTATTTTTGAAATCTGTATTTACTTTAAAACAGCAAACAAGATCAGACATGCTCTAGCACAGATTTATCTTCACTGTCTTATCACCACTGCCACTCACCCTCATCTGCTTCTGCATTTTTCTCTCCTTTAGGAAAAGTCACAGAAGTCCGCTGCAGTTGGATAAATTCTTGCTGTAAGTATATTGTCTTTACTTCACACAGTATTTCAATATGTACTTTATGAGAAAACTAAAGAAAAATTGAAATTGTAAACATAATGATTAGTGACCACAATATTGATAATAGCAAGGATATATTCACCTAAATTGCTATTACTAAACTGGAAACCCCCCACCATATATCCCAGACCACACTGGGATTCCCACACTTTCCTCTTTCTGGCACAGATCTAACCTTAGCCAATGGCAATTTACCTGCTTTTTCAGCAGGTATCTGATGTTCCTTGAAAGTTCATAACAATTTGATTTTTCTGGCATGCCAGAAAACATATTCAGGTTACTCTAAGCTTACAGGAATAGAATTCAAACCTTATCACATCAGAATATTTTCTATCTTTCAGGATTGTAAATACTTTATTTTTCTATCATTAATTAAATCTTGGTAACAATAGTAAATGTATGTGCTAAACACTGTAAAAAAAAATATTCTGTACCATCAACCCACATTTCAACCATATTCTGAGCTCAAGTCAGAAGTTGGAAAGTTACCTATTTCTCTAAATTGTTTTATGAATTTGGGCCTTGTTTTATTCTCTACTAGACAAATACAGTTCCACAGCCTTCAACAGCCAAACCACCACTAATTAAGATGGTAAATTTCATAAACATCCTTTAGCTGGCCTATGACTGATCACCCTTGACAGGTCATTTTTAAAATGCAAAACAGATGCAAATGCCTAAGAGCTAAGTAATTCATGGGGAAAAAAAAAAATTAAATGTGAGGATTTTTGCTTTATTGCAAATATGGAACTTTTCACAGTGCTCATGCCCACAACACTTAAATGAATATGACAGGAAGGTTACAGCCATACCTCCTTAGTTCCTTTAAGGTGTAAGCCCTCGTGCCAATCAGGGCCTAAGGCACTGCCCAGCTTATCAGATGCTTCTGCAGGTCTTCCTTTTTCCTTGCTTCCTGAAGGAAAGAGATGGAGTATATCAGGTTTAGTGTGCATACTGCCTTGTCCTCAGAATTCAGATCAAGGATTCTCAATTAATAGAAAAATACCATCTGGCTGCCAAAGGGTAAGAGGAAAGTGTAATAGCCTTATTCTTCCTGCCTGATGTCTAGAACTGTGCTCGTCTTTTTGTTATTATTTCGGTCATTTGTATGTTTGTGTGATATTTGCTCATGCAGTCCTAGTTAATTGTTGTTTCTGAGACAGTTTCACTCCACCTGTAATAATGTTCTGTGTGGTTTCATCTGTTCCTCCAATATCTATGTGACAGCTCCTTCCTATATAATGGCGAGATGGTTCACATCAAAACATTACAGAAAATAGAACAAGTTCTTCAGCAGAAGGAATACAGAAATTAACAAATTTGACACAAAGGTAAGCACTTTTTTACAGTTTGCAAGAAATTTTATCATATTCTGTCTACATAAATTCAGATGGGTTTTAAGTTGCTTTTTTACTCTCAGTTTTTGAAAAAGGAGATGTCATTAATGATAACAGTAAGCCTTATTCCAATTGATTTTAGGACTATTTTTAAAATGAAATGCTGCTGCTGCAGTGTCAGGAAATTAAACCTCATACCTTCAAGTGTGTACTTGGTTCTCTTACACTCAATTGGAGTGTCTCGCCTTTCAGCAGTGAGCTTTGGAAGGAGAAATTCAGCTGCTCCTGCATCAAAGAAAGTGTTTCCAATGGCTTTGTCTTTGATTGCCCAGATTACTTCACAGCCTTGAATTTCATACCTGTGGACATTTAACCAAGGGATAAAGGGACAGACTGCGTGAAAAGGATCTGACTGTTGGCAACACAAGCAGAAGTATGCCAAGCTTCCTTCCAGGAGGCAGAACTAGGGGATTCAAGACTTTCTAACCTACCAAATCCACTTCTAAATATTTACATAAGGAACCCATTAAAAAAATCTCTTCAAGTTGACAAGTCGTATTTTCTCACCAACACAACCTTGACCAAATGGGGTGGGGGGAGGGGGACATGGGGAGCAGATCAAATTTATAATACTTAGTATTTCCTGTTCCCAATAATGAAAAATAAGTGCATTTCTGCCAGACTCCCACTATTAAAAACAAGCATTTGGATCTTGTTTGCACTATGTGGAACATAAACTTTATATTCTTGATACCTATCTGTCAAAGCTTCTTCTGAAGCTTTCCTAATTTTATGAATCAGTAAGATCACTACATTGCAAAAAAAACCCCAACAAAACTCCTCTAATCAGTCTTGCTACTAAATGCTCTAAGAGATACAATTTTGTAAGTCAACCTTCTCCCAAACTCATATACACTAGATATAGCATTGCATTATTAAAGATTTTATTTGATTATATATTTTTTTGTTCACTTACACTAATTCAAGGGCAATCCCACCATTTCCTACCACCACTACTCTCTCAGCTTGAGCCAAAGTCTTCTGAAAAGCCTGCATGACGAAAAGAAAATACTTAGAGTATGTTCCCTCACACTGATCAACTATATCCTTTTCAGTATCTCAGTCTTGATTTTCTTAGACTACTGATACACATACAGCTAGGCTGAGACCTGTAACAGAAGCTGTTGTAACAAACAATTTCAGTTTCACTTCAGATTATTTGAAAATATAACTCCTTTTTTTATATCCTCAAGGTATGGTAGTTCCATGTTATGGAGAAGGAGTGCTCACCCTGCCTCCTCTAATTCTGAAGGCCGACAGCAATAAAACTTCACCTTTGCTTTCCAAGCTGTTGGGGGTTGGGGTTTGTTCCCTTACCATCTCAGTTTAAAGAATTTTTCCCATTATCATGCTAAGGAAGCCTGCGGGGTTACACCCAAGCTCTTTTCAGGACTCGAGACAAAGGGGTAGGTGGGGGGCTGGCTTCTCGGTTTTTTTTATCGCTCTCGCCGGCGAGGTCTGAGGGAGGAGAACTGCCCCGTCTCCAGCCCACGCCATCCGAACACGGGGGAGCGAGGCTCTGCTGTGGGACACTGCCCTGCATCTGCTCCGCTCCAGCCTGCTGCCTCTAACACAGCTGAGCACAAATCCCAAAGGGGGAGCGGAGAGCCCTCCCTCTGCCCTTTCTCCTACGTGTTCACGGCTGCCGCTGCCGCCTTTCCCCTCCCGCCCGCGCCTCTGCAGCTGCACAGACCCTGCCCCGCCTGCAGCACCGGGAACAGACACCGGCAGAGAGTCTGCGGCTGGAAAAGGGCTGAACCGAGTTACTTGTTCTGTTTTGTTGGTAATTTTCATAGCTGCCGTTGTTTCTGTTTGTCCGGTTAGATACATTAGTAAAGAGCTGTTATTCCTACCCCCTTATCAATGCCTCAGAGTTCCTGATTCAAAAATTATAATACTCGGGAGGGAGAGGGCTTACATTCTCTATTTCAAAGAGGAGCTTCTGCCTTTATTGGCAGACACCTATCCTTCAAACCAGGACACAAGCTTAATTTTCAGTCCATTAAGTCATTTCTCAGGTGAAAACTTTTCCACATCTTTGACTATATCTTACACTTTCCTGTACAAAGAGGAAAAGCTACAGTAGAACTAAAAGAGAATAAAAAATAATTCCTTCGGTAGCTTTCCACTGTACAAAGCAGCCCTTTGTTCCAGGTACCACACACACCTTCCCAGGGAAATTTCCACGGGTGCCTACTTCCTGTTTATATTTTCCAATCGGATTATGCCTGGAGGGTGAAAAAGTATTGTTTATTCTATATTACCGTGTTAGAAATAATGTATATAAGCTATCTATAAACTTAATAAATATAGTGGCTAATTAATTTAATGGCATTATAAGGCTGTTTTTCTGCTAGTGAAAATGTTCCTATTTAAGAATATACAACAAACATTATTTTCTGTTTCTCCATTTCATTCCATAATAATTCTGTTATTTTGCCCCAGATGCAGGAATATATTACACATTTAGAAGTCCAAAACACATTTACCTGTGCACTGTCAGTATCCCGGATTCCTAAAACATATGGGTTCCCTTCAACAATTAATTTTGGTTTGGCTCCAGCACACAGGCAAAGTTTTTCATATATGTATTCTCTCCCATCTTCAGTGTAAATTTTCTGTTAGCAATGAAAACAAAAACCAGTTAATCTAAGAGAATTCATCTAAATCAACACATCTAAGAGAACATCAGCTTTCTCTTTCCTTAATGCCACAGTAATTTGCAGATATTAAAAGCATTAAGGGGCTTCTCAAGGAACAAGCCTTCATACTCTCACTGACTGTGTGCCATTTATTCCCATCACACTCACCACAAATGTGTGACCAAAAGAATGGGAAGTGTACACAGTGCACTCGAAGCAAGATCAAGTTTGCCACTTGTTGGCACTTGGTACTCACTTTGCCAACAGAGTTCTGTGTTTTCTATGTGACAAATGTCCCCCAGGCCCCAGGAACAGAACTATGCACTACTATATATTATTAATTGAGAATTTCATTAAAAACATTGCAGCAGCAGTAGCTCTGAGTTAACCAGGCACAGGATATAATACAGTTTAGAAAGACTGCAAATCTGTTCTTTGCTGAAGAAAAAATGGAGGCATTAAACATGATGTCATTTTGAGAAAGAAGACCTTAAATTTTAACATGTTATGACATTATTTGTTGTTCTATGAACTAGAAGCTTTGTAGTTTAAAATGGTTTTGGGCAAAAGATCCTCCAAATCCGCATACATTAATTATTCATGTCCACCAAGACCTACATTAAAATACTATCCTAGTAATGATATAAGAAAACCACTGGATTCAGAATGTTAGCAGAATCTACCTGAAATTACATCTCCAAAAATTAAAAGTGAGCAAAACCAGCTTTGGCTGTAAATGAGAGTTTCTGACACATGCTGAAGTGGAAAATAACATGCTGACACAGAGCTAACAAGGGTATGTACATGCTGTCCCTTGCTCATATTTGCAACATATTTCCTGCTAAACAGAAGGAAGAAAATGTGGAAATGTTGGCTCTTTCAAGATTTATTTTTCCTCTGTATATATTTATACTTGAAAAACTGCAAGTGAAAAAAAAAAAAAAAAGCAGCAAGTGAAATTAGAATTAGGAAGTATTTTCTTATAATTTTGGTAACTTATCAATTTAATAACCAAAATGTTCTTGAACAAAATTTCCCACACAAAACATTCAGCTACTTCTTAAATTATTGTTTATATACATAATAAAAAAGAAAACATTAGCTTACGTGTTCATCACTTTTCATCTGTTTTACTCCAGACTGTATAACTTTAATATTGGGATACCGTTTTTCTAATAGGAAACTTGGTTGCTCTTCAACATCAAATTCCTCAAGTGTTTTGGAGACCTGTAGGAGAAAGAGAGGTATTTAAAAATATGGATTATTTATCCATCTCTTTTTCTAAAGTTTTTGACAGGTGGTGCTGTGTTGATTTTCAGTTAAAAAGTCACAACATAAAGCCCATATTGTCTGTAAATGTGTTATCATGTAACTGCTGAAAGTTCCTTTTTCAATACAGAATTTTTTCATGCCTCTTTCTGGTTAAAGAGTCAAAGTACTACATTTTAATCCTAAAGATAGATATTAACTAAAAATGGACAACTCTCACAGTTGCTCTAACTGCTACAATGTTTTATTCCATGAAGAAGTCGATTATCAGAGTTGTTAACACTGCTTTTTAATTTATGTGACATAGTGTTAAAATCCTATTTTTCTCTTTTTTGTAACTTTGATAAAATAACTCATCTAGGGCCACTATCTGATAATTCAGAGACCTCAGGGGAAATTGACAACATCAAAGAGAAAACAAATACAAACAAAATAACCCCAAAGAGGCAAACCAGAATTTGAAAAACATTCAAATAAGTGATGACAATTTTGTGTTTTTTCCAAAAGAGAGCGGCTGCATGGGAACCTCCAGGCCTGCCAGTTTATTGATTATTCAGAGTTTGGAACACAACTAGGAACCAGAAGCCACACCATGCTTTCAATTCAGAGAGGAATTAAGATGTTCATGTCCAAAGCTTACATGCTGCTGCCTTCCAATAGTACTTAGCTATTCCCTTATTCTTCAGGTATGTAAATTTCCACTGATGTGAATGACAGACTTTACATCTCTGCACTGTGCAAATGTCTTTACTGGACACTCATGGCATTGTTGTCAGCACTTTAAGAAAGCATTCTTAGTTGGGTGTTACTCCAACAGTCTCACAGAGGGCTAATTTAATGACCCTACTAGCCACAAATCTGAATTAATGCATGGATTTGATTTTCTTGTTCAAAGCAGTAGGAAAGATGTCACTGAATCAGCAGCTGCTGAAGTAGATAAAGCACAAAGCAATTCCCCAGAAGGCTATCCCTTCTTTTGCTCCTTGTCAGAAGCTGTTTCTGCCCCAAATTCAAACATGAGCAAGATTATGATACCATTTCAGTGCTTAAAAGAGGTCACTCACTAATAAAGCAGTGAAATAAAGCTTCAGTAACTCTGAACACACTTCAACCATGTAAGTACCTAGTTTAACCTTTGCTTAAACAGTGTGAATATGTTCACCAATTACCAACCATTATAAAATAGCTTGTCAGTCTTACTAACACCACTATAAAATACCTCATCAATCCTTCTAATACCACTGCAATCACACTAATATGAAAACAAGCTCAAAGTCATGAGCATTTTCACCATTGGTTTCTAAATTATCTGCACATATAAACTTTGAACATCTTACTGTAACAAAAATCAACTCTCCCTTACCTGCTTGAAATTAGTTACAGCTTTTATAACTGGGGAAGCTGTGATTAAAAAAATGTCTTCTGATGGGAATTCTGCAGCCAGCTTGTAAAGAAACAGAAACCATGTTGAGCATCATCATCAGACAATAAAACTACTGGTGAAAAGCAGTATGTCTTAATATATTACTTTGATTTTGTAGAATCTTATTGAATAAACACTACTTCAGGATAACAGAAGGATAAGGACTGAAGAAAATTTGGAGACACAACATTTATTTCAATCACACATAAATATACCTCCAAGAACAGGAGCCATAGTGTGAAGGACAATTGTCACAATATTCCAAAAGCCATCTGATGAATCAGGCTATGATCATGTGATATCTGGAGACACCCAGTGGGTGGATACACATATTTTACTGCATAGCAGTGACAAAGTATTTGCAGGTTTCACTTTTACAGAGGAAATGCTGATTTCTCCTGGATATTTTATATCCTATTTAGTAAACTGATCATCTTCAGGGTGCTATTAAGCAATTCCTGACCTATAAAGCCCCAAGCCAATGGGAGGAACTCCCATTTTTGATGTGAATTTCTCAGCAAAGTGACAGGTAGACCAAGACAAGTGGTGCTGCTGGGGGGAAGGGATGCCAACCCTGACATAACCACAGAACATATGCACCCAAAACAGAGTCTATATGCTGCCCTGCAGCCCTAACAGATAAAATATTCCTTGTCAAATTAATACCCACATAATTTCATTCTACAGGTACAAAATTACCTCCAGTTACCGTTACTTTAAAACAATCAAAAACCTTGAGACCAAGAAACAGATTAATTTATTTTTAGAGCTTGGGCTCACAAGAGAGCTGGATGAGATATACAGGTCTAAAACATGGAGCCTATAAAAACTAAGCAATATTAATAGTAAGGGGACATCACAGCAACCTGCAGCTCGGCTGCATCACAGTCCTTTATGGATTAATTCCTATAGGGATCCTGAAGTCACTGACTTCTAGACCAGGGCACAGAGTACCAGCTTTCTGCAGTTCCGAAGTTGCAACTCTCCTTTTATGAAACGCTGGTAAACTGCTTCAAAATGGCCTTATCAAGTTTGAACCTCTTGAAACGTTATTTCTACACAGATAAATATCGTTATATCACAACATATACACAGCCTGGGACTGCGTTTGGTTTGTGTTTTCTCAAACGAAACAAAATATTTTTAAGAAATGGGGATTAAGGGTGGCGTAGGACAGTATGGAACTACTGTACACATGCGAATATTTACCCAATTGCTATGCAGATCTGTTTCTATGGCCGTGCACAAGCTGACCCTGAAGGGCTTTAAGCCTCTAAGTAAGCGCGGCTGGCCTGGCGATGCCTCCAGCTCGCAGCCGCTCCAGCAGACGCACAGGGCCAAGGGCCCCGGCAGCCGGCGGTTCCGCCATGGGCTCGGGGAGCCGCCGGGCTTCCCGGGGACAATTCCCGGCTAGCGCCGAGCGCGGGAGGAGTGGGACCGGCGGAAGAAGGAGAGCCCCGTGCGCAGGCGGGCGGCCCCGTTACCTTCTCGGCACAGGTGACCCCCGCGATGCCGCCGCCCACCACCGCGAAGCGGCCCCGCACGGCGCCGCCCGCCACCGCCATCGCGTCCGCACTCCGCCGCTGCGGCGGCTCCACCTACGGCGAGCGGTAGTGCCTAAACTTCTTCTGCTCCCATGGGGCCGCGCTTGGTGTGAGTTATCCAACATGTATCCGCCCCGAAACGGCTTTTCGCCGCCGATCTGGTATTTAAATAACGTGTGTGTAGTATCTGCTGTACATCTCTGCACAAAAGGCGAGGATCAAACCCCATCTTGTGCACTCGTTCCGGGATCGAGCCGCAATCCAATCCGAGGTTCTCCCATTCCCTATTCCGACTAAATCCGGTCCTGGTTTTCCGCGATTCCGTATTCTGGGAAAAGCCAGTTCGGGTTTTCCCTGATGCCGTACCCGGGCCCGATCCTGGCAAACTTTATAGCAGCGACTACTGTTTCTATTTTTCTTCATTCTTTTCCATATCAGCCAATTTCATACTTAATATGAAATCAGCAAGGTTTGCTCAGTTTATTAAGACTCAGAGTGGGGTTTACTGAAATTCCTGCGTAAATTAGTGTCCATGGAGTCCCAGGTGTGATCAGTGAGGATGAGGAGGGGTGGGGCAGTCGCAGGTGAGGTCAGTGAGGATGAAGAGGAGGATGGAGGCTGTCCCAGGTGTGGTCAGTGAGGGTGAGGAGAGGTAGGCCCTGCTAAGGGCTGATTTCAGGGGAGTTTCTGTACCTGTTGGAGTGGGCAATCTCTGGGCATCTCTCAAATAACAATGGCAGGACTTTCAGGGAGAACACCTGGATGCTCCCGGAGCATTGCTCAGGATGGGGACAAGCCCTAAGCTTTTCAAGTCCCCTCAATCCCATCCCAGTCCCTCCTTCAATCATCCCAGAAAAAAGATGTTTAAAGGGAAAACCTCCTTTTCCATTATTGTCTGTGTTTAACTTGGAGGGCATTCCCCTTCACCATGATTTTAACCGTAACAATTGAGGGAAAAATTGTCTTTTCCATGATTTAGGGCTATCAATGATGGGGAATTCTTAATTTCTAGTTTAAGGGGAAGAGGAAAACCTTTATGATGCTGTTTTATGGGTTTGAATTGAGGGCAAACTTCCCGTTTTCATCATCTTGAGGTTTAAATTGCAAGTGAATCCCTGTTATCCCTTGGTTTTAAGAGTTCAACTTAAGGGAAAATCCCCCTTTTTCTAACATTTTAAGTGTTTAAATAGAGGGGGGAAGGGAGAAAAGAGAAGGAAGTATGAGGTGGAAAAGGTCAGGAAGAAGGAGAGGAAAAAGGACTGGAAAGGTGAGGGAAAAAAGATAGGAAAATTGAGAGAATAAAGAGTGGGAAACATGAGGTGGAAAAGAGCAGGAAATGTGAGTGAAAGAAGGATAAGAAAGATAAGTGAAAAGCTAGAATTTTTTACACAGTAAATAGTAGGATAGGGCAGCAGGGATAAAGGTAAAGTCTTGGAAGCGTGCATTGCTCTTCAAATTCTTTGCAGCTTGTAATAACACTGCTGGCCAGTTATGGGAAGCTGTGCATGCATCTTTTCTCTTAATAAGGAATTCATCAGCTCTGACCCAATTGGTATTTAACATATTCTGTGTCCTCCATGCTTGACTGTGTGTATATATATATATAGTATATGTATGTGTAAGAGCATATCTGTATTTTTGATTTATACCTAGACACACTTCATATATATATTTATATATATAAAGACATTTAACATATTTAATATATATGTCCACAGAAGAGTTGATATAAAACATACTGTAATAATAGTTAATGAAATTAATAATCGATATTTATATGCTGATAGAAAGGAATTAAATAAAGTAAGAAGTGGGCATGGTACCCCCTACTTCACAAAACTGCTGAAAGGGCTTTGGCATGGTTGGGGAGGGGTTGATCAAGAGGGCAGAGGGTGTCACAAGGACGGGGTGTTGATGCCTGTGTCGTACAGGAACAGCAGACATGTATTTGGGAAAGTAATACTATTATGGCCCAAGATACTTGTCTTGACACTGAACAGAGTATTTGTCATTTTGAAGCATGTCCTGATTAAACTGTTGAAGCTATATTAGTGTATGTTGGAAAAGGATGCATTTTATACAAACTCTTTGTGATTTCGTTTTACAGACATCACTACTGGGGAGACGTGCAATCAACTAAAATCCTGTATTTGTAATTTTATTAAAATTATAGGATGAGAGTTCAATTATTGCTGGTGTCACAACCCACCATTTGTTGCAATCTAACTTAGACATTTTGTCACGATTTACTGCCTGCTCCCCCTGGAATGAGTCTTACCTTGGTGGGTGAGTTGTTGCAGCCTAGTGATCTAAGCCAGCTGCTGCAATGAGTCTGGAGAAGTGGACAATACCCTTCTGTGACTACTAGCCACCACGAGGTGAATGTTGAGGAATCTGGTGCAGGTAGTTTGGTTTATAAGCTGCAGATTGAGCTCTGGGTGTGAGCCAGAGATAGGAGGCCATGAACTACCAACACTTTGTTCAACAAATGGCAAGAAAATGTGTGGTGCCAGCCAGGTGGATGGACACTGGGCAACATAGCAGGAGCAGAGGAGTCAAGAGAAAGACTTGCATGTTACTTGGACTGTGAGAGGATAAAAACCCAGGAGACCTTTGTTTGGGGTCCCTCCTCAGAGGCATCAGCTTGAGCTGTTTCTGTATTATTGTATTGTGAAGAAATGGCTTTATGGAGTGAGAGACAACTGAGACTCTGCTAATGGAAATCTCAGCTTGAACTCTCACTAAATCCACCCAAAACCTAGTTGAATAAGACTCCTTAACACAAATTTATTGTTAAGAAGGACATAATTTATTCAGGCACCTGGTTATGCAGGTGATAACTACTGACTTTGTGTGCATACATGATTTGATAAGTGTGTTGCTTATATATACAGTCACTACATGCATATTCCAATTTGGCCATTACCATAAAACCCTCCCCAAGTTCCCAAACTCAGTCCTTGCTTTGGTTATTACTGCATACCTGAGTCAAATGTCTTCTCCTTCTCTTCCAGCTGTCCTTGCTGGCAAAGCAGATTTTGCATGCTTTATTTCTCAGCTAAAAGTTCACAGGCACTGTAGAAAGGGAGTTAGCCCTCATGATACCAATTCCCCCTTTGAAACTCCTCAGCTTTCGTGAGATGATTTGGTAAGTTTCAATTCAATTTTTATCTCCATTTGCATACATTCTTGCAAGACCCCAGATGAATCTTCTGCAAATATGATCAATAGCAAGACCAAAAATTAATACAGTTACAATTATAATTGCAATGGTTTCCAGTGTTTTAGCCAGCCATCCTCTCAGGGACCATCCCCCTATTCCTTGGAGAATTTTAGTGAACCAACTAGTTTCAGAGGCCAAAATGTGGATGCCACATTTTGTCAAGTTGTTTTTGGAGATCTTTTTGTTTGGGATGTGTACACAACAGTGTTCTCTATCCAGTTTTAAATATCCACAAAGCCCTTGTTCTTTGGCCAGCAATAAATCTAGAGACCAGTTTTGAAATGTCAGTTCACTACTTTCTTGTTTATAATTTGAAATGCCCTTTCTGTGGCTTCAGATTGTTAGATAATCTAACTTGGCAAGTAAATTAACTAAGTTATATTTTTCAGAGCCATGGCTCCTGGTAAGAGGAAACTCTGTAGGGCCCATTCAAACATTGTGAAAGCTGAAGGTCCTGTCCATTCATTCACATGTCTTACTTTACCCTACCTCATTATTGGGCTTTTATGGGGCTTCTTTTCCAAGTTGAGTGTAAAGTTAATAGTCCTAAGGTAACTTGTCAGATTGTGGGGCCCAAACAGTAGTTTGGTGGACCAATATCCACCTGGGGTAACCCAAACAATGTAACCCGGGGAGGGAAGTTCCAGGCACTTGACACAATTTAAAGGTTAGTTCCTACAGTCTAGAACTAATTTGGCCATCCAGATTATGGTGCTGGACTGCCTTTCATTGTTTTGTTTTTCTCCACACCCCTATTAACTCTTACTTGGGTAACACATAGGTGTGATTCCCTGATCTAGGCACCATACTGCCTCCCCTAAGTAGTCCCACTGTTCTTTTAAAGGCTTTGTCCAGGTGCTAGGATTGCTTCAGAGAGCTAGATGCTCTGGCAACTCTGATACATTTTGGGATGTTTCATAATCTAACATAAATATAACAACCTGGCTTCTTGGCCTCCAGAGGCTGCCAAGGCAAATTGTAAAAAATATTGGTCGAGACTATGGGACCCTGTTGGACACTCCTTAACCCTTTGTCCTATTGTCCCCTGGCCTCCAAGCTATCAGATCTTTAAGGACACCATCTCTTTGTTACCTACATCTTTGCTTCTCATACAAATAGTGGGTGACATCTGCCTTTGCTATCACCTTAGATTATTATATTGAGTCACCATTGACAGATCTATAAGGATAATTCCCAACAAATGCATTCCCCTGTTGAATGGGGCATAGAGAGGCAAGCTCTAATGCTGGACAGATTGCACGTCTTACCCAGTTCTTGAATTAAAGTCAGTATTTAATTTTCTTCAGCACCTCCACCTAAAGATAAAGTGATTGCCATAAATATTAGTCTATACATTTCACTGCTCATTTACAGATGTCTTCAACATTTTCAGCTGCAATGGTCTGATATTTTCCACTGGCCGCTCAGAGTCAGGAGCCCTCTTAACTCAGATGCAATGTATCCAGGATGTGGAAGATACAACCATCCCTGAAAAGGGCCCCTGGGATTTCATACCCTGAAATAAGAAAACTTTTCCTTAGGATGACTCATGTTAGAGAAATTTTCACCCCCCTAGAGAAACTCCTGTTATCTTTCAGGATTTCTATTGGTCTTTACTAAATGATTGGTCTTTTCTCACCTAGAATCTTAAAGTAATTGGATAGTTTTCAACTTATTATTTTACTGATTAGATTTCAATCCTCCTAAACCCTATAAAAACCCCTTGTTATGCTATGTATTTGGATTTTGCTAGTGAACCCCTTTGAAGAAATAAAGCTATCTTTGGAACCTCTACTACAATCCCAAGATCTCATTTCCAGGTAGCTGAGAAGCTGAATTCTGCCTCAAGGGCCCCAGGAGCTATCCAGACCCCTGTGGCAGCCAGAACCAGAACCGTCCTAGCTCCAGCAGCTACACAGGAGATAATTCTTCTCACTTTCACAGCTTTTCTTGTAGTCAACAGGACTAGATCATGTCCTTTCCATCCTTCTGAAGCAGCTCTGACTTCCAGGTCTTTATGTATGCATGATCCCCAGGCTGAAATGCACTGGGGTGTCTAGAGTAAGAGACTCTGAGACAATGGTAATCTTTTTCGGTCCATACAGGATTTGCATAGTGAAATTAAATATTGTTCCATTTACTGATTTCAGACCTGTTTCTTGGACCCAGGGAATGTTGCAACAGAGTACAGTCTCCCAAATATCAGCTCACCTTCAATATGGGCTCACCTTCAAATTAGTTTGGGGCTGTACTCTAATATGTTACAAGGCTAGTGGCCATTTCAAGGAAGTTTCATGACCTTTTGCTGATTTGTCTTTTTTAGGATTTGATTCATTTGCTCAACCCTTCCACTAGATTGTGGTCTCCATGGAGAATGTAAATCCCAGTTTATACCCAACTGCCTACTAACTTGTAACACTTCAGATATAAAATGAGGTTCCCCATCAGATGACATCCCACTCCAAACCTGGGTATGATCTCTTTGTGGAGTACCTTGGTGGCTTCCCAGGCCTTGTTGATGCAGCAGGAAAAACTTTCATTAGGTGGCCAGAAGCTGTTTGCCAACATTAGGAGATACCTGTTTCTCTGTTGGCATGGTAGCTTAGAAAAATCAATTTGCCCATAATCCTCAGGAGTGTTTCCTCTTTAACAATCCCTGGAGGAGATCTTTTTGAATTCAAACAGTTATTTTGGCATACTGGGCATTTTTCTGTAATAGATCAAACAATTTTTGTCATAGAAGCCCTGAGTATCTGAGTCTGTAGTCTGGTCACCATAGCATCAATACCTGAGTGGGTTTGCTGGTGTTTCTCCTTTACAATTTGTAACATCAGTTGTGATGGACCTGTGACCTGGTCATTGGAAGTTACCAGCCACCCACCCTCTTTATTCCAGGCTTTTTAGGTAAGTAGCTAATTTTAAATCTGCTTGACTGTACCCAGGGCTAACTTTGGGAAGTGAAATAGCTTTCTCAGGTGTTAATGCTAGGATGCCTTGTTGTGCAGCCTCTCATGCAGCTTTACCTGCAAGTCTATTTCCTACATGAATTTGAGAATTCCCACACTGGTGTGCCCTGCAGTGTATGGTCCCTTCTTTGGGCAGCTGGATAGCATCAAGGAGGAACAGTATTTCTTGTTTATATTTTATCTGAGAGCCTTGTGCTTTTAAAAGCCTCTTTCCTTCCATATAACCCCATAGGCATGGACAGTGCTGACAGGCTATTTCAAATCAGTCCATATGTTTACTCTTTTTCCTGCTGCCATTTCCAAGACTCTTCCTAGTGGGCTGTAGGTTCTGCCCTTTATGCTGAGGTGTCTATGGGCAGCAGTGCAGCAACTATTATTTTAGTCAACAAGGTTACTGCATATCTGGCTTTTCACCTTCTCGCACAAGGCTACTTCTGTCTGTAAAGAACTCTGTTGTTGGTTCTTCAGTGGGTGCATCTTGTAGGTCTGATCAACCAGCACAAACCTTCTCAATTGTCTGTAGGCAGTCATGGGTCAATGGCTCTTCTCCTTACATTGGGGTGTTCAGGAATTGGACTGGGCTTACTGCTGTGGTTACTTTAATTTCCACGTCTTCTTGCTCTAGTAGAACAGTTTGTAAAAACAAGTAAAACAAGTAAAAGGGCACAAGTGTTCCTCAAACATTAAAAAAATATTAAAAAATGTACTGGGGAATAATAAAATGCTGTTGCTTGCCGCCATTTTTGGCAACAGTCATGTGTCCACTGTCATGTCTTTTTTCCCTGTTGCTGCACTCTACCACTGAAAAAATGTTGTGGGAGAGTTTCTGTTTTTCCCACAGTTTTGGTGACAGTCCCAGTCAATATCTTGAGACACGGAATAGTTGTCAGAGACTGGAAAGATTGATGTCTCAAGACATTTTGGGATGCATGTGTGTGTGTGAGAAGGGGCAAGTCGGGCCTTGCTATGGTGAGGCAGTGAACTGCCCCACATTCCCCCAGCCCTAGAGCCTGTATTCCAGCCTGGCAAAGCTGCTAATCATTGACACACACAGAGGCAGTGTCCCACTCTGCCCTAATCAAGCTCCTGAATGGCCAAATGACCAGAACACCCACCTGGGTGGAAGGCCCATAAAGGCCAAAGGATATTAAAGGCTGAATAGGAGGCCAGCACATTCATCTGGACACTACCTTCCTCTTGGAGTTTCTATCTGGACACTGCTGGAACCCAGGAGCTGGTAGCTAAATATGTGCTTTTCTATGTCTTTTCTGTCTTCTTCTCTTTCTTTTTCTTCTTCTTCTTCTAATTCCATCTTCTTAAAACATTTTGAGTAATTTAACAGATTTAAAGTTTGCTAAGTTAAGTGGGCCAAATTAATGTTGTGGGAAGTGTTTTATGTTGATTGAATGCAGTAGTAAACCATTTTCCAAAGTTCCATGATTTTTATAAAGTTTTCTAATAAACTTTTGTCTTGTTTTGACCTCTTGAGAATATCTGGTCTGTATTTCTGCCATGCATCTAGCCCAGACCATAGTCTGAATCACTGTAAAGTCCTTTCAGTTGGGCCTTACAGGGCACATGTTAAAAGGGGAATATGTAGTAGGCTGTTCTGGGAACTAGTGGTCAGTTAGCCTCAATCCCTGGAAAGGTGATGGAGGCCATCTGTAGCCACATGGAAGACAAGAAGGTGATAAGGAGTAGTCAGAATGGATTCACTGAAGAAAAGTCATATTTGACCAACCTGACTGCATTCTAAAACAAAACCTGGATGGATGAAGGCAGAGCAGTGGATATTTTCTAACTCAGCTTCAGCGAGGCTTTTGACACTATCTCTCAGAGCATCCTCATAGGCTTACTCAGAAAGTGTGGGTTAGATGAATGGACAAGTGAGCTGGATTGAAAAATGACAGAATAGCAGATCCCAGAGGGTCAACAACTCAACTCTCCAATAATTAAAGGGGAGTTGCAAGAAGGATGGGGACAAACATTTTAATAGGGCCTGTAGTGATGGGTGAAGTGGCAGTGGTTTTAAACAGAAGGATTATAGGTTTAGACTAGATACAAGGAAGAAACTTTTTTAGACTGAGGGTGGTGAAACCCTGGAACAAGTTACCCAAATAGGCTGTAGATTATCAATCTGCCCTGGTGCCATCCAGGACAGGGGTAATTTTTGCAGAAGCATAATGGGCATGTGGCTATCACCCGAAGGTTATTCTCTACCACCTCATGTCATTGTCAAGGGCAGGGGGAGGGAATTTTCTTCTGAGGACAAGAGGTCACTTCTGGTCAAGTAAGCATGGCAGAGAGAGTGTGGTAGCCTTGGTTGTTCCAAGCCTAAGGGATGTGAATAATTTTTCCCTCAGAGGCTGGAATGAGCAAGTGATGTGCAAGAGGTCAGGACAGCTGTCCCTAACAGACCAAAGGGATATTCACAGAGTCACAGAACGGTTGAGGTCAGAAGAGACTTCCAGAGGTCTGTAAGGACTTTAAAGAGCACAGTTACATGGTTAAGATCACAGTGGAAGGAACCTGTCATAAGATAAACCACAGCAGGAACTTGAGCATAGAAGGGAGAAATTTGTGACAGAAAGGTACTCATGCTAGGCCTGGCAGAGGTGAGATCTGGTTAGCAGAGACAAACAAGACTGAATATACATTCCAAATGGAATTCATTGCCCTGATGTTATCATGCAATAAACATAGTATATTAACAATGCAATTTTGATTCCTCTTCCTGGTCTTAAAAAAGCCATCATGATGAGCAAATAGTTCCCCATGTGTGGATACATTGAGCATCATGGTGATTGGGGACTTTCTATACCCCAATACACAAATGCTTTACAAAAAATGGTAATTCCAACTTCTCTCTCTCACCCTACACTTGGTGCCAAAAGATGTGCTGGCTTCTAAATAAACTAGTGGGAGAATAAGCCCCACTCAATGACATTAAGGGAGATTTCAGATTGGAGTTTCCTGTGTCAGAGACTGAGAAAGGTGATCTGTTTTGAGACATCTTGGGAGCTTGGAATGTGTGGTAGGGTGCAGCTGCCGGGGCTAGGATGGTTCTAGCTTCAAGCTGCTATGGGATTTGGATAGCTCTGGGGCCCTCGAGGCAGAAGGTAGCTAGGAATGAGATCCCAGGAGCTGCTGTAGAGGTTCCAAAGCTTTATTTCTTCGAAGGGTTCTACCAGGAAAATCTGGATACATAGCATAGCAAGGCATTTTTATAGGGTTGAGGGGGATTGGGATTATAACTAGTAAAATTATAAATTGAGAACTGTTGCTGTGGAGAAAGATACGGCGCGGCAAAAAAACAGCAACAAGACACTCTCTTGCTTGGTGCAGGAAAGAGCAAGAAAGAACAATTTGTTGAAAGAAACCATTGCCTTAAATAAAGCAATTTGTGCAAAACGAAATACAGACAGTTCATTGGTCAGAGAAGGAGACACCTCTTCTCCCTGGCTTTCTCAGGGACCTTGCAGGTGTTTATCTCTGTTATGATTCTTTCTCTTGTGTTTACAATAAAGAAGAAACCTCTAGCTTGGGAAAAATCCTAGCTGAGGCTGAGAAAGTTTCATGGTCTGAGAAAAAGGCCTAGCTAAAATGTGCCTAGGCCTTCAGAGAGTCCACAGAGAACTATCCAATTACTTTGAGATTTTCGATGAAAAAAGACCAATCATCTAGTAAAGTTAAAGACCAATAGAAATCCTAAATTATAACAGGGGTTTCAGTAGGGGGGGAAACATTTCTCATGAAAAACTTTCATTGTCTCAAGGTTTGAGATGCCAGGAGCCCTTTTCAGGGACAGTTATATCATCCACAGTAGGAGGTGGGTCAGACCTGGCTCTGGTGAGGTGGTGCCCTTCCCCCATACACCCCAGCTCCACAGACAGGCTAAGAGCATTGGGGTGTTCTGGGGAGACTTTGCAGCAGCCTTCTAGAGCATTAAGGGAAGCAACAAGAAGGCTGGAGCGTGATTTTTTGTCAGGGCATATACTGATAGAACAAGGGCAAATGTCCTTAAGTAGAAGTCCTACGTCAGGGGGCTGGAACCAGATGATCTTTAAGGTCTCTTCAAACCCTAAGCATTCTATGATGTTATGAAAAATATGTAAATATTAAGTGCATCTAGGCATAAATAAAATATATCTACATTTTAAAATTGTATATTTCTGTATATATAATTTATCTGCACTTAAAAAATGTATCTATATATATTCAATATCTATACCTATACAATTGTTTGTGTATATATATACATATATGTAAAAGTTTAGTTTTTCTCTATGGGCAAAGTGAAATGGGTAGCCAATCGAGTGTAGTGGTACACTTCCTGCCCTACATCATCCCCACGCCTATGCTGCATTATGATCAGAGAAAGGCCTCAACTTTGATGGATAGCCCCTGGACTGCTGAGGCTGTGATCAGCAACTTCCCTCTGAGTGAGGCCTCTCAGCAAGTGAACTCTCAAATATTCTGAACACTCAGAGAATCCCCAAACAATGATAAATCCTTGGCTGAGACCCCCACTCCTCAAGGCTGGACCCTTGGCATGTTGAGAAGATGCAAAGGCATATTTGAAGTGAGTGTTTTGTGGGGAATTTTTTTGCAGTCCCTTGTACAGACTCTTTATGTCTGTGTGCATATGCTATAGCAAATGTGCATGAAATTATGTTCTCCTGTTGAAAATATATCAGTTCAAATATTTTTCTATAGCTTTATCCAGGGTTGTTCACCTTTGCCCCAGTGGAAGAGAACTGAAGCTTCTTTCAGGGCACTTCTTTCAGGTGAGGCCTGATGGACCCAGCATATCAATAGACTGGGAGTAGCCCCAAAGAGATAAAGCCATCCACGGAATGTCAAAAGAACATCAGCAGTCATCTACGAATATCTAGCCCAGACTCTGCCTCTGGCAGAGTTGAGACATCTCCTCCTGAAAAGACTGAGAAGAAAATCAAGGTATGAAAATCTAATTAACATCAGAAGCAAAGAAATCTGCTTCTGATATAAGTACTAAGAACTTCGCAACTTGGGACCAATGAATGCTGACCCAATTAATTTCTATGAGTTTTGACTTTACAAAATATCTGAAAATCTTGTAAAAGCAGTGTGTCATGGAATGATTCTCTCTGCACACCTGGGCTATGTGTGGATGAGATGATTTCTGTGATACAACCAGGCCAGAACAACATCCTGGCCAGATAATAAAGTAATGCCTTTACTCTCTGACTTTAAAAATGTTGTTGTAGGGTGCCTTAGGTTGGAATGCAAGATGTAACCAGAAGTATGTATTCTATTACCATCTGTTAAAACTCAGTGGGATAATGTTCTTTATCTCTTCCAAAACCCATTCTCCCTCCAGTGGGATATCTTCTGTTAATGGGCCATTGAGACCCACTGCATGACTGATGAAATTACAGTGTCACATTGTGAGATGTTCCACCCATGGGGAGCAGCCAAGCATTTCCTACCTGGATATAATCTAACATTTGGAACACCACAGACAGCCTTGCCTACTGGACTTCCAGAGGACAAGAGCTATATAACCACCACCAGACATTAGGAGGAAGACCAGACCCTTCTACTCACCACTTCAACAGAACCACACCTATCACTTCAAATGGACTGCAGACATCATCTAATTGGACTGCTACCACTATTGGACTTGGAACCGGGCTGGTGTCATGGGGAAGTCAGATTTCCTCAGCCCCAAGGCAGTCACCAACCGCATCAAGTCCAAAGGGCTGAAGAAGCTGCCCTGGTGCTGCCAGATGTGCCAGAAGCAGTGTCACAATGAAAATGACTTCAAGTGTCATTATACATCTGAGTCCCACCAGAAGCAGTTGCTACTGGCTTCTGAAAATCCTCAGCAATTCATGGATTACTTCTCCAAAGAATTCGAAAATTATGTCATAGAATTGCTCAGGAGGCGATTTGGAACAGAGTCTACAATAATATTGTGTACAATGAATACATCAGCCATCGAGAACACGTCCACATGAATGCTGCACAATGGGAGACACTGATTTTACAAAAGGGCTGGGGAGAGAAGGTCTTTGTAAGGTTGATGAGATCCTAAAGGCTGGTACATTGAGTACATCGACAGGGACCCAGAGACCATTCACAGGCAGCAAGAACAAGAGAGGAAGAAGAAACAGGACCTTGATGATGAAAACAAACCTGTTAAATTCATTGAACAAGTTAGAAGAGAAAGAACTGGAAATGCCAGTCTATACTGAGCTGAACAGAGAAAACAAGAAAAAATTACATTTAATTTAAACAAAGGAGAAAGCACTTCAGTTGCAGCATCTTCTAAAATAAGCATCCTTGGACAGAATGCAGTGAAAATGGTGGCGGGGGCAGTTAAAAGAAAAAGAGCAGCTCATAGCTCTGGTCAGCCCAAAGAGAAAAAGGAGAAATCTGCACTGGATGAAATCATGGAGCTTGAAGAGAAGAACACCTCGAAGAGACTACTGGTTACAGCCTGAAATCACTGTCAAAATGGTAAAAAAATAAAAACTTGGAAAGAAGTATCACAAGAAGAAGGCAGTTGTTAAGAAAGGGACTGACAAGTACCCAGCAGCTGTGAAGGTGATTGATTATGGGGACAAGTTGAAGCTTGATCAAATGCATCTAGAAACTGTAATACCAGCATCAGGCAATAATGTGATGGTGTTAAATGGTGAGTACAGGGGAAATGAAGGCATTTTGGAATCCATCACTGAGAAGAGATTTTCAGTGTCAATAACCATTGACTCAGGACCTTTAAAAGGGTGCAAAGTCAAAGATATCCAGTATGAAGATGTTCCCAAACTTGCCTGAGGTGCTAAATCATGCATCAGAGAAGATTTTGGTTCTCAAAACCTTCTTTCTGGCATCTTTCAGGCAGACACAAGACTCTGTAGTATAGTAAATCCTAAATGAGTCCTTTGCTAAATTGTTGCATTTCAGTTATAAGTTAAGCTAAATGCTGTTAAATTTAAGGTGCTGTTATGTTTAAATGCTGTGAAGTGCTATTGAGCCTTCAAGTCATATTCCTTTTTATCCTCAACTCTTTCATCCTTTTGTCACACACACCCCACATGCTCCCTACCTCAACATAAATAGTTTTCCATTTATTTTGGTTTAAATTGATTCACTCTGGATTTTTCTTTCTTGCTTTTCCTTGTTGTGCCTTAGCCATCTAATAAGTAGTAGAGTGAACCTTGCAAATGATTAATGTTATAAATAGCAACATAGGTATTGGCTTTCACATTTATGTATTAGTTTTTGCAAGTTATTATTGATCACAATGATTTTAATATAACACTATTTTAACCCCTTTTAACTACTTTAATATAGCATAATCTGTCAGCTTTTGTGGCCAGTGCTCCGACCACATGTAGTTTATAAATATATTATAGCTTAGACCTTTCATATATTAAAATAGAAACTATGTACTATTAAATACTTTTATTTGTGTAACTAACGCAAATAATGATGTGAAATAGCTATGTTGATTCAGCATACCTTATCTGAATGATAACAGTGACAAGAACCTGGACATTAAGAGAAAAATTTACTACTGACTCTCAAGTAATCAGGAAGTGCCAAAACAACAAAATGGTGCTTTGAGAAGAAATAAAAATACATTGATTTAATCTAGAGGAAGGCATTCATATGAGACAAAGGTTAAAACCAAGCAAAAGAATTCCCAGAACCTGTAAAACCACAGGTGTGGGATTGTGCTGTGGTCAGGCTCACTCTGGATGGGCTGCGGTTCTGTCTAATCACAACAGAGTAGAAACAACCTTGCCCTTATTAAGTTTCAGCTCTGTTACAAAAGAGTGGGTTGGCTAATCATGAGAGGGAGATGATGGAGGAGTCAATGTTGGCTGGTCATTCTGCAGTGGGGTCCAACAGACAGAAGGTACTAGACCTTTGCTACGACACAATAAACTGCTGATACATATTTCTGCCTTCTATGACGGTCTCTTGAGCCTACCATTCATTAGGGGATGCAGGGGCGCGGAGCCACTTGTGGAGGAATGGCGAGGGGATTAACCAGACAATCCATGGGATTGATAAAGCATAATCCAACTTTATTGAGAGCATCAGAGAGTTTTATAGCCCAGAATAGCATAAATCAGCATTATTCATATTAGTACAATCTTATTGGTTTTTACTATGTACGCCTTCTCTTATTATTGGTCACTGCAAGTGTGAGATAATCACGCCTACTTAATTTCTCGCTGCTAGTCTTGGCTGCTACTTCCCTTATTCTTATACTTATTGCTATATAGTATCCATCCCAGGGTTATACCTCGCTTGCTATGTGCTTCCCTGGAAATTAAGGCCTTGATTGAACAATGGACATATGTATTACTTATCAAATAACTCTGCAAATTATGCTAAATTTTGCAAATTTTGCAAAAGTCTCTTAAAAGCAAACACCGCTGCTCAGCAAAATCTGCTTAAGAGCAAGGCTTAGCTACTACTTAGCAGGAGCTGCTCTCCTGCAACAAGGCCTCAGCCGAGCCATATCCACAGTTGTGTCCATGGCTTTCTAACCAAGGGGAGTTTTCATAGAGGGTCTTTCAAGTGATGAGCAATTGAGAAAGGGGCTGCCTCAGTAGTCATGCTGCTGTAGATAGATGCCCTGTGTGTATGACCCTCATTAATATGCATTTAACTAATATAATGAAATGCACCTAAAAAATTATTTTAAGTTAATGATGTGCTTTTGGCCGATTGCCAAGCATCCCAGAACTGGATATTGTCCCTTTTAATCCTTATTGTTACAGATGAGTAATGTGAGGGTTGGCTCTCACAATTAAAGGATGAGTAAGTTAGATAAGTTTTGTGAATGTATTTGCTGTTGTAATATATCCTCCCCTAGTCCTCTTCCCCTCCCCCTTGTATTGTTGCCCTGAGATAGCTGGTGTAGTCAGGGAATTTGGGGAGGATGGGCTTGTTATTATACCTGACCTCCAATCAAGATCTAGGAAAGTACTCTCCACCAATGGACAGCAGAGAAGATAGACAGAGAACTGGCAAGACTTTGGGACGGTCTAGTGGCATAAAAGTCAGAACATCCATTTTGTAGGGAAGCACATGGTAGTTTAATCTTGTGCTCCCAGTGCTGTTCTTTCTCATTCAGTCTTTTGTTGTATTCTTGTTAAGGTTTAAAAACCTTTTGTCCTGGTTTGAAGGACAGATGTCTGCTGATAAAGGCAGAAGTTTTCCTTTGTAATAGAGACTTTAATTCCACTCCCCCCAAGTATTATAATTGTTTGAATCAAGGACTCTGAGGCAGAGATAAGGGGGCAGGAATAACAGCTCTTTTACTAATATATCTAACTGTACAAGCAGAAACAGCAACAGTTGTTCTGAAACAGAACAGATAACTCGGTTCCAGTCTTCTTTAGCTGCAGGCACGCTCTCTCTGCGCTCGACCCCGATGCTGCAGCTGGAACAAAACCCGGAGCTGCAGAGGGCAGGCGGGAGCGCAGGCGGAAGGGGCGGCAGCGGCCACGCCGGTCTCGGTGGGAACGGGCTGGAGCGGCGGCTCCTCGCTCACCGTGTGTGTCCGGGGGATCAGCTGTGTCCGCAGAGGCAGGAGGCTGGAACGGGGCAGATGCAGGGCAGGTGATCACAGAGGGTCTGGCTCTGCTGTGTTCCACAGCAGGGGCTGCACACGGGGCATCCTGCTCCGAGCTCGCCGGAAACACGAGTCCCCTCCCGGAAGCCCGAGAGGCCCCTCCGGGAGCCGCTCCCACCTCCCCTTTGTCTGGGTGTAACCCAGCCAGCTCCATTGGCATGATAATGGGAAAAATTCTTTAAATTGACACAGTAATAGAAAAACACTCAACCCCCCAATACCTTCATAATTCTGAAAGTGAGTGTCATTTCTTGCACCTAATAAAGTTTCAAAAATTTTAAATAGTGAGTGTTGTTTCTCACAATTAATTAGGAGTTAATTGCACATTGACAAAATATGCATTGATGAAAGAGATGTGAAAAAAGACACCTGTTAGAAGGAGATAGCAGTCACATATAGCTCAGGACACATTTATGTTTCTGCACTAGCAATCATAGGGAGGGTTTACACTTCCCCCAACACCAGGTGCTGCTCATCTGCAGCCTGGGCATGGCCTAGCAGGATGCTTGCCAGAGGATTTTTTTCAAGTTTTACTTCAGCTGCCAGCCCCTGTACTGGTGCGGGTTCACTCCCAAACTTTACTCTTCCCACCCCTTTTTCTCACAATCCTAGCAGGGTTGTGCTAGAGGGAAGGTGCCCAATGGCTGATCTGTGTTATGGTCCAGAATTATGGTCCCACGCCACCCTCAGTCATGCAGTGTGAGCCACGGAGTGGAGCTGGCACAGTGCAACACCCACATGTCTCCCACACCCAGCATCTGGACTCGAGTGGATGATGTCCTTGAGAGGAAAGCTAATGTCTTTACAAACAATTTGATGGGTGAATATATGTATGGGTGTTAACGTCTTTGAAATGGGTTTTAATGTCTCTACTGCAACAGGTTTGTTGCAAGGCACAGACAGTTTGGCTCCTGAAATAGATAAGTGTGTGCACAAGCTTGAACTTATGAACTTTGGGGTAAAATGACAAGTTCAAGGGGTAATATGTGATCGGTGGTTTGAGTAGGCTGTACCATCCTAACATGCAGCTGGGACTACAGAATAAAAGGAAGCTGCACCCTCCAAAACCTCACCCTAGTGGCCTCTCCCTCGTTATTCAAATAAAGTTGTAAGACTCCTATGTTTCTTTTTTGGACATGAATCTCTGGCATTTGTGGATTTTCCCAACATCCTGAAGGAGTATTTTCCCTGTTAAGCACTAAATCAGGCATTTCTCACCAGTGCTACCAAACCTTGATCGGCGCACCCCCACCCATCTTTGCAGCAGCGCTTCTGCAAGTGACCCATGTGGTGACTGTGTCCCACACTGCTCCTCCCTGGCAGCCTCCAGTGCAGGAGTGTCATCACTGTGCCAGTATGTTCCCAAGCCAGGGGTCGCAGCTGCCGGTCGGGTATGATGAAGCCGGGCCATGTTCGGGTCCGCGTCGCTCGGTCCCGGCCGGCCAGGGCTCCATGGGGGTGCAGTCTCTGCCCTTGGGGACAGCCCAGGCACAGCACAGCGCAGCCCTCATGACAAAGCCCAGGCCCACCCAGTGCTCTGTGCCCGCTATGAAGTGGTGTTTTCAGGGGATCCCTCCTTGTGCCCCATGCCCATTCCGAGCAGAGATGTTTCCAGGGGATCCAGCTTGCTGCTGGCCCAGACTAATACCTGGGGCTATGGCCCCCACACGAGTTGGAGTGTCGAGTAAACCCCATGGCTAGAGCTAAGAGGGAGAGCTGTGTATAATCTTACACCTTTCCAGGAGCTGGGGGTTGGGGGTGCCACCAAATCGGGACTCAGCACCATGTGTTGGTGCCATGCTCTTTTGGGCTCTTATAGGGTTCTCCTATCTGAAAACATTTTTATTAATAATTTATATTGTCAAAAACATGTTCTCATGGGAACACGCTGCACTCTTAGCTAAAGGCAAGGCCATGCAGTTGGTGTAATTGCGTGTGCTGAGTGGGAGCTGACAACTGACTCCTCACTACACTACACTCCACTCTCTACACTGGATAAATTCATCCTGAGGCCAAGGGATGTGTGCAGGGTAAACAAGACCAGGTTGCATCCGCACTGCAACACACACTTGAACATGTCAAGCCAGGACACATGGGTGCACAGCTGCTCTGTGCAACGCTAACTCCTAAATGTTCAGTGCCTTCACCACTAGGCTGCTTGGAAATGCCTCTGTAATATGCTTATGCATTCTTTTGTCATTTCAGTGCATTCAGAAGCACAGTTGAGCTGCTTTTGTTGTATTCCTCAACAAGATATCCAGAGATTAGTATGTTTTCTTTATTTTTGCAATCATTTCTACTAGGATTTTCTCCCTAGAAACATTCATGTGCCATGCATTGTAATTTTGGCACATTGGATTTGAAAATAAACTAATGCTTAGTTAAATACCAGCTAAATGAGTGTTTTATGCTGTCATAATATTTTTATTAGTTGAAACTACAGCAGTTAACAAAAACATTCAGAAGTTTGCCAGTGAAAATATGTTGACTGGGTTCTGCTTTCATTTCTGTAAGTGCAAGTAAACATCATTACCATGGATCTGTGAGTTTATTTTGCTATGGCTCTTACTGGAACATTAATCTTTAATGCTTTTGTTAGGGGAAAGCAGAAAAGATGTGAACCTCTAAAGAGCACTTCATTCATAAATAATTTTCATGAATCTTCATGTGTCTGAGATGAACTGTGATTCTGATGGTCTCGAGATAATTCACAGTATGAAAGTGCTTCAGTTAATATAACAGAAATCAGGATCGTCCTATATACACCTAAGCATGCCACATGAAGCCCTTCTGATAGTTTTTTTAAGGCACCTGTATGTGAGTAGCTGACTGGGAGAAACCATGCAAATTCTTGTGCCATTTTGCAGGCTTTTTTTCTTGGAAGCAGACAACATACTTATTTTTTAACCTCCTGGTGTGAGGAGACTGCTAATCTGCATGGAGAGTATTTTACCTTATGAATGGTATGATTTGTTCTGGGATTGGTGTATTTACCAAATAAAATATTAATGTAACATCCTATGTGTAGCTTGTGTTAGTGCTAGTTTTTGGAAATGAAATTTGGATAGCCATCCCCATTTCTTTAAGATTGTCGGGACAAAAACAAATACCTAAATAAACTCAGAATTTAGAAGCAGGAAAAAAGACATATGAAAAGTATAATTGGACAAACAGACTGCTAAGGGAACCCAATACAGTTTCCTCAGAAATGGGGAATCCCATGAATAACTTTTAAAGATTACCTAATCTTGTAGCTACTCTGTAACCCACCCGTTGTGAATCAACTATGTTGAGAGCAAAATAATAGTTGGAATGGATATGTTCTTAGATATGGATTAAGGCTTATTTGCTCAGGCAGGATCAAGCCAGGGGAAAGAGCATACAGATTTTCAGTGTGCATAATGGTGTGGTACCATAGCAAGAACACATGCCAAATGTATGCAATATAACAGTAACCTATTTTTTTTTATTCTTGGGTGCAATACCTTTTCATTCTTGTCCTGGGTTGATGTTAAAACCCTTTGTATTCCCAAATTATGTGCTGTTCATGCTTAGAAGGTTTGTTTGGACTAGTAGCTTGCCGGTGCTCTCCCCCATCGGCTGCTGGGGGCTGCTGTGCTCCCTCTGCCCCGTTTGCCCTCGCTGCTCAGCTTTTGCTGGCTTGGAACTGCTGCTCGCTTGGCTGCCCCCCCTTTCCCCCCCCACTTTGCTTGGCTCAGCTACTTTTTGCAGCTTTTTTGCATCATTTTCCTTATTAGCTAGGAATACCACCCAAACCTGATTTAGACTCCACCTGATCTGAAATATCAAGAAGATCCCGGACTGTGTTCGTGGCAAGACATACACGTTTCTGCCCTCCTCTACATCAGAGATGTTCTGAGACTGTACACCTACTCAGATGACAAATTCCTTTGGCATACAAAACCCCAGAAACTAACTGCTTCACACCAAAAATTCTGAAAACCTTCATCCATGCTGCCAGGTGTCCTGCCAGCAGCTCTGCAGCGGCTAATGCTATTTTGCAGAATTGGGCTCTGGACTTGTTGAAACTGAAGGAATCCAGTGTAGCAGCCATGAAAGTGTAAAACAGAGGAGTAGGTATCATCCTGCATATTCCTACAAAATAAAGTTATGCACATTTTTGTTTAATATTTTTGGGTGTGCAAACACTTAAAATATTCCCTGAAAAGAAACTCTTTGTTTTTACTACTTCTATTCAATTTTTGTTAGATTACAGCCTCCCACTTTTAAATTTTGTCTTTCCACAATTTAAAAATCGGAATTCTGTGGATTTTCTGTAGGAAGGGATGGAGATCACCTCTTCAAGCAGAAGAAAACCTTAAAACTTGAAAACTTCAGAATACCTGGAGCATTGCCATTGTCACATCAGAGCTTTCTGTAATGGAAGGGCAAGAATCTGTGCCATAAGGAGCAAGAGAAGGAAAAACACGGAAATGTTACATAGGTGTAACAGAGACCATGAAAATTTCTCCCTTTTTTTCTGCAGATGGAACAGGGCAGTAGAGTCCCGGGCCTGGCCCCGCTGCCTGCCCGGCCCCTACAGGGCCTGGCTGTGCAGTACCTGCTCGGTAGCCCAGGAAGCCTGGGAAGCCCAGGGAGAGGGGGAGGGGGGGGATGTTGCCTAGTGTGGTGCACTCTCTATTGCTGAACTTGGAGTGGCTGAAGGAGATGAGCCGCTGCCCCAGGGGCTCGGCAGCATCGGGGACTCCTTGGGCCGCACCATCTTGCCCCGGCTGTGCACGTGCGCTGCGGCCTGTGGGGGAGAGGAGCAGCGACGGGCCTGGGGCGATCCTGCGGCTGGGGCTGGGAAATGAAGTAAAAGAAAAAGAAAGAGGGAGAGAGAGAGAAAGATGGGATATAGCTACCAACAGACAGGGTGCATCCTCATGGTCATCCGACAAGACGCATCTTCAATCCGTTGGGGAGAAAGAGATCTCGAAGTCTCTTTAGGAAAGTCACATTTTATAGTCCTTTTCCAAAGCGAGTGGCCTCTGGCCAACAGGTGGGAAGATTTATGGACTATTGAATGGGGAGATCATTGCTCCAAGAAGCAGGTGGAACAGGACGCTACAGCCAGTACCCTGCTGGTGCACAGCAAACTGTGGCAAGCACCAAGCACACCTACAAACAGTCCTTGGCAAGCATCGGCCTCAGCCAGGCCAGACCTCAGGTCAGAGCGAGTGGTGCGGTCCCGGCTCTCAGTCTCTGATGATGTTCATGAGACAGATCAGAGAAACTTTGGACCAACTCTTACAGATGGTTAGGGTGGGAAGGGGACTTAAAGACCAGAGTGTGTCCAAGCCCCTTGCCATGGGCAGGGACACCTTCACTGGGCCAAGCATGCCAGCCCTCTTCTCCTGATCCCCCACCACCCATCATGTTCAGCTTCTTACTGGGGTGATCATGCTCTGGTATGACTTTTCAAACTCAATTTTCTCCAAGGAAAGATTTGAAAGCCTAGTTTAAATAAAATTCCATCCTATCCCACTGGACTACAGAGAACGACGGCTAAAAAAGCAGGAGTTTTGAGAAACCCATTTGGATTTTGAGCTGACAAATGGTGTGATATTGGCAACCAATACTTTGCTAAGGACTTCTCCAAACATGACCCTTGCTGTTAGGCTGCAAGATGCAGAGAAAGCAGTGGCCTATGCAGTGGCAAGGGAGAAATGCTGTGTGGTGTGTGCGCTTTCTCCTTAGCTTCAAGTACACTTCCGAACCTTTCGCTATGCAGAGTTGAAAGAGTACATGGTACTCTTTCAGGAAGCTAGACAGACTGGTGTGATATAGGTGGCTTAGGAGAAAAGTGCACCTCTCTGTCCGCCCTGCTTCTTCTATGAGTACCATGCACGTTGATCTTCCTTCTTAGCAGGAGTCACTGACAAACGGTACACTGCCCAGAACACTCTGGTGCTCTGCGGCTTCCTTGCTTGCTCTTTGTGTCCTGCATCAATTTCTCTCTAATGGAGCTGAGCTGATGCCTACTGCTCACTCAGAACACTCAGCTGCTAGGTTTTGCTACTGCCAAAACATACCTGGGGCATGCACTCTCCTTCTAAACCCTCTGTACCATATCAGTCTGTTCTGCTTCTTGCAAAAGTGCCATGCACTCTTTCAACTCCACAAAGTGAACCGCACAGAAGTGTACCTGAAGCCAAGGAGAAAGCGTGCCCACCACACAGCATTTCTCCCCTTCCACTGCACACACCAACGTGCACAAGTGGCGTCAGCTGAGGTCGCTCTTGCTCCATGAAAAATCAACGCCCAGCTATGGACCATGTCAGAACGTTGTGCTCATATTCTCCCTGCACCTTCACTGCTCCAAAGCTGTTCAGAACACAAGGTGTTCTAAATGCACGTAGCAGCAGAAGCAGCAGGTGCTGTTGAACTTGCTCCTTGTGACTGCTAACGGGATTTTGGAAGGCAAGTGAGAGGCAGCTACCTTCCTCTGGTAGCCTGTAACATTGGTCACAGAAGCAGAGTACTTGTGGGGCTTCGTTCATTGCCTCTTGGAAAGTATTGCGCTTTCATTCCCTGGACACGACTATTTGTGAGCTTTTTGCACAAGGCAGCCCTCCAGCAGTGAAGCTCTCGAGCGCCCTGCTTCTGCTGAAGCCCACCTGGCAGGTGCACGTTTCTTCTCAGTGCTACTTACAGCATTCTGCTTCTCTTGCAGTGAGACTCTAAAAGGAAAGCTTTCCGTCTACGTTCTGCACAGAAAACTGTGCCGAGACAAGAACCTTTTTGCCCAGACCTTGCCCCCAATGCGAGGAAGCTTCTATCAGCACCCCATCCCAGGAGCAGTTCTCTTTCCTTTACAACATGCCGTGTGCAGTGCCCTCAGAATTCAGTGCCAGCTACATGCTCCTCCTCAGCTGGAACTACTAGTGCTCACATTACAGCCTGGCAAGAACATACAGATCTGGAGAGACGTGTCACACACAAAAATTCTCCAGGACAACAAATGTTCTTCATTACACCTTCTCATCAGTCAGTTTGTGCTGCTGTGAGGAAATCCTTCATTGAAAGATGAGCAAGTGCGTCTCTCTGGGCACATTTCAGGAAGCGAGATCTAGCTGAATCATTTGGATTCTAAGACACAGAAAGAGCATGATTGCATGTAGAGCTGAGGAAAACCTGCCAGTTTGGAGGAGGCCTTTGGCATACCAAAGACAGCCAGGGTTCTAAGTGGTGACAGATTTGGTCTGGGAGAAATTCATCACTGTTCAAAATTCCAGTAGGTAGAATCCTTCTCCAGGCTACAGGCCCCTGGAAAAGAATGGGGGCCCTTTTCCACGGGAAACACTCCCCTTCTCTCCCCCAGTTTCCTGATGTCTGTTTGGAGGAGGTGTTAGGTACTCCAATGGCATCCAGCTTTCTAAGTGTTTGTAGTGTGGGTCTGGGAGAAATTCTGCTCCTTTTGGTATTTTAACAGGCAGAAGACGAGTCCCAGGATGGGGGACCTGGACACAAAGGAGCACCTGTTTCCATGGGAAACAAAACTCACCCCCCCAGCTTCCTAATGTCAGTACAGAAGAGGCATTTTTTACTCCGAAGGCAGCCAGAGTTCTCAGTGGTGGCAGCTTGGGTCTGGGAGAAATCCTGTGCCGTTCGGAATTTAAGCAGGCAGAAGCCCTGACTCTGGCCACAGGCCCCTGGACACAAACAGTGGCCCTATTCCATGGGAAACAAAACTCACCATCCCAGTTTCCTTGGTTTCCTGCTGTCAGTTTGGAGGAGGCATTTGGTACTCCAAAGGTAGACAGGTTTCTAGATGGTAGCAGATTAAGTCTGGGAGAAATACTGCACCATTTGGAATTTAACAGTCAAAAGCCCACTCCCACAACAAGCCCCTGGACATGAACTGTGCCTCTGTTCCATGGAAAAAAAACCTCAACCCCACGATTTCCTGTTGTCAGTTTGGAGGAGGTGTTTGGCACTTCAAAGGTAGCCAGGGTTCTAGGTCATGGGAGATTTTGTAGGGGGGAAATCCCATGATGTTCCGAATTTCAGCATGCAGAATCCCAGTCCCAGCCACAGGCCCCTCAACAAAAATGATGTCCCTTATCTCTATAAAACTAAAGAGTCACAAACGGCAGGAAGAATTATTTTGCCATTTAGGAGACCAACCTTCTCAACCTTTTTTGGAGTGAGCATAGTCTGATAGCTGAAGTAAGAAATTTGAGAACATGAATCTCCCTATTACTGAGAAGCTGCTGACACAGGAACCACCTAAGCTCTGTGACTTTCTCCTTTACATTTAGTAATCAAGTTTAGTAGCCTAAAATTCACTGGATCAATCAAAGACCAATGCTAACTTAGTCAGAGGTCTACGAAAAATCCAAAGATATGGTGGTTTTTTTGACAATGGAAATGGAACCATAACTAACCAATGTGGTTACTAGCAACGTATCTCTAAGACTTATTCTCCTATATTTTAACTTAAGTATAGACTATATGTAAGAAATTTGTGATGGAATATTTCCCTCACTCATTACAAAGGAAACCAATGTAAAAACAATTAATTTTTCTGTCAAACAGAATTCTTACTTTCTCACCAGCCCTTAGGAAACCTAGACTCATTTCCAGCTCTGCTGGAGACATCATTGTGGCCATGAGTAAATAATTTCATCTTCCTCCAACCCTCTTTCACACTGAGAAAAGAGCAAGAAAGTTTTTCAGTCTCTCTCAGTTCTGGGCTTTGGGGACCAAAAATTGACACTTACGTAGTATTATATTAAGCACTTACAAAGCAGTGCAGTGCCTAATATAATACCCCTGCAATGCATTCAGGGACATCCAGACACCAAGGTCATGCAAAGAAGTGCAGATGAGCTCTCTTCTCCAATGTTACAATATAGTTTTTAGTCACAAAATGACTATAGACTAACTTCTGCTAAATTACTATCTTCCCAAGTTTCAAAACTTGAAATTAGAAATCAAAAACCAGACGACTACATTATGAGCTGCATCTGTCATTGAGAAAAAAACATCCTTCTTGTGTAACATTTCTAGGCCATGCCCAAAAGGTGAACAAAAAAGCTACTCTATGCTCTATGTGTTGCTTGAATCTAAAAGTGTTGGAGATTACCAGCACCCCAGCATGGTATACATCTACATATTTCCTGGAGACATCTTGGTTTGCTTTGGTTCACTTGCTGTTACAACATTTGCGAAAATAATTTAAAAGATTGAAAGAAATACCATCAAGGTGGTACTTCAGAGGAATTGCTAACTGTACCTGCTATTTTATCAGAAAACTCAACCACAATGCTAATGATTTAACTGAAATGATTCCTTTTTAAAAATGGAATTACAGCTTCCTATGGAATTAGAACAAGATGTGTTTAAAACTGTCCATTTCTAGAAAAAGAAAAATTCCATGGCATGAAATGCTATGAGAGAAGATATGTGGCTAAGGATTCAAAGATAATGTACCTCCTGAGGAAGAATTTTAGGGACAGAGAGGGGTATATATGCTGCCCTTCACTCTAGACTATTCTGTTCAACAACACCTCTTACATCATGGCTGCAGATAATCTGCAGAAGAATATTTTCATTGAAGAACAAGCAATAATTCTATGGAATTTCCATCTTGAAAATTGCCAGAATTCCTGTCTTTCTTTACTATGTCCAGTTTCTTAAGGCCAAACAGTTGATGTATTCCAAATTAATCATCCAGAGCTGCTACTACTGCTACCTGGGCAAATGACACGCTTCCAATTACGACTGTACATTCTACTCACTTTGGGCTACCTGCGCTCAGCAGACCTAGGAACTCTGCAGAGCATCTGGACTAGAGTTCTTGTTGACATTTGGGACGGTGACAGAGCACTGAGTGTCCTTTCAAAAACACCATTCTGTGTGGGAAAGCAATCCAGAGACACAGATGACATAATGGTTATATGCACTGGCATCCAGTTGAAATCACATTTAAATCAACAGCCTCTACCTGACATCACCTGTAGTCATTTACTCATAGAAAACTCACTCCCTAATTCAATCATGCATGAACTCTGTAGAATGTTTATCCTTAATTTCAAATACCAAATATTTTCCATCTACTTTGTTTTCCATACTTACCTGAATGAGCTATAAATGGCATGGGCAAGGCTAGCACAAGTCCTGTGAATTGCAGTGCTTCTTATCTTTTTCAGTTCTAGATAATTATTGCTGGCATGCTCAAGTACATGGGACCTTTCGGGATTCAGCCCTAGAGTAGCTATCAGAGTGAGTCACAGCAATTGAATTCTTAAGAAAAATCTAGTAAAACCTCTTCCTGAAGTCTGCATAATATTCTGTGATCCCTATTATCTCATTGGCTGTCAAAAGGTACAGGTACATGACTAGGTTAACCATTGGAACATGGCTAGTTTCCTCAGAAAGTTTCAAAGGACATTTACATAAATAAGACAATTTTAAAGGCACAGATTTCTTGCTATAAAACTACCAATGTGTCGCAGATAAATAATGAGCACAATTCTTTTCACAATCTTTTTAATAATCCAGTAATTGCAACACTAGTTTCAGAGAATTCTTTGAAGTGCTGTGAGGACAGAAGAAGGGAAAAAGCCCACCAAACAAACAAAAGAACAAATAAAGAAACATCAGGATTAAATCTATCTACATTGTTGAAATGTATCACCAATATGAAGAGAATAAGAAGAAAAGAGAACATATTTCCTAACACCTTTGTTTCTTAAGGCGGGTGGTAATTAGTTTATAAAATGGCTTCTATGTATTACAACATACACATCTCAAGATGTCATGTAGCAAGCAAAATACTTCAAAAATTGACCACTGCAAGTTCCTGGAATGCAAGATAAAGCCAGAAACACTGGCACGGGAAATTGTCATTCTATGTACCAGAAAACTGAAAGTAATTCTAAGAGTCACAGCACTTAGAGAACCACTGAAGTCACAGGTTCAAAAGGAAGCCAGAAGCACTTCCATGCATGTTCCAAGCACAGGAGTTCTGAAGTACTGTGACACATCTGGCAGCCTGTATAGGTATTTCAGGAATACCTGAAGGACCTGCACAGGCTGCCAGATGTGCCTCAGAACTTCAAGGACACTCCCATTACCTGAAGCTGCCCCTTGAGGTTACCCAAGATAGGGTGAATATGGCAAACTGGGTCTTCAGGTATGCTAACTGATCAATGAAGCAAGTCAATGAAAAGTGCCTCCACAAATGCAGATCTTGAAGAATATATTCTGGGTTTGTCATATGGAAATAGAAGAAAAAAAGAAAAGCCCAAAGAATCATTAAGTGCTCCACTTGCTAGCAAAATCAGTATTTGCAGCCCACAGATGCTTGCTTATGTCTCTAGCCAGACGTATGCTACTCAGTTTTATAAAATCAACCTAGAACATGTTTCACTACAGGTAAATGAAGGGCGTTAAGAGAAAAACTAAAACGTCAAGTTTAAGCAAAGATTTCATCAAATAAGAACATCCAAGACCAAATACAAACAAAAGAGATAAGAACTATGGTTTTTCCCTTCACCCACACAAACATAGACCAAACCTTTCCTTTTTAACCTAGTTCTACTTACATATTTATACTGAGTTGAAATGATCTAATAATTTTTCTAAGATTTCCATACTGAAACCTGATCTTTAAAAAGTGTCAAATACATAAAAAACCCCCAACCAAACATGCAAATAAACATGGGGTCTTGTAAGACCATATACCAGGAAGTTTGAAAACAGTCTTGTGAAGGTCAGACGGATGCTCAAACATTATTGACTTTTTAAAGAATTATCTCATCCCTGCCTCTTTCCATAGACAAAAAAAACCCCAAACCAAACCAAACCAAAAAATCACCAAATGCAGTTTCCACATTTATACAGAAAAAATAACTAATCCAACTTTTTGATCTGGTTGTCTTCCTAGTACCATGAGCAGAAGCTTGATCTTTATTGACCTTGACATTTATTTGGTTGAGTGAAAACAGCCTGGTCATATCAGCCTGGACTCCAGACCACAGGATCAGATTGCTGATTATACCAACAAATCTCATTAGTCCATAAAAGGACCAAATTACTGTTCATGGGAAGAATCCTTGGGCAAAAATATGCCTATTTGAAAACAAAAATGGCAAACTGCTCTTTGTCTTTTTTCTTTTGTTACAGCTGCAATTCAAACACCCTTATATTCTGTAATTAAGTAATGAAGATGCCATCTCCGTGTACAATAAAGCTCAGGAAGTCCTTCATGGGCTAGCTGAAGTGACTAGCAATTAAGTTTCAGAGCCAGCATCCCAAATATACAAAACAACCACACCAATTTAGTTCTTCTACAGACTGTGCTTTTTTTATATTTCTCTGGCAGACATCATGCACTTGTGTGCATTGATGCCACTGTGAGAAGCTCGGCCTGATGGTCAGAGACACCTCTGGGAAGTCTCCATTGTTCGCTTTGTTTGAAGGCTGACTGATAAAGTGTAGAGCAAGCTGGGTCAGACACTTTGGTTTGGATTCTGGCTGGGCTTGGAGGAGTTTAAAGAAGGTTTAAAGATGGGGGGGTGGAGGGGAGGAAGACAAAATGTGCCTTTACCAGGAAGTGATGCAAATCTCAGAAGATCCAAATTTGATTCCCTCTTCAACAGAGGAAGGAGTGTATTCAGCCTTAGCAAGAAACTGTCATCTGTCCACTGTTTTCTTGGAGGTGTGCAGTATTTTGGAGACAGTTTCTGTATTTTGGGAAGAGAGTGGGAGTGCACCATCCAAAGCAAAATATATCAGGATGTGACAATGGCACATAATAGCAAAATAATGTTTAACTAATGTAGCTTAAAAAACTTTAAGAAATTTAAGTGGAAGGTGCATGTCTTGCTTAGTTAGGATTATGCATAACCATAAGGAAGGTAAAGACCTCGCTTATTAATATGGTGGGATTTTGCTAGATGGAAGCAGGTGTGAAGAAGAAAACATGGAAGTGTGAAATATTTTGAAATCTACTCTTATATATGCATTGCTTAAAATGTGACTTGATAACTCTATAAGAATGAAATCATTCCTGTCACGAGTTTTTGATAGTTACCAGCCAGTTCTGATCCCATAATAATCTCAGGCAGCACGGGAAGTACACTGCTCTGGAATCTGAGACGTACATGGCTTGTCCTGTTCCTTAGACTTTGCACAGGTGCTGCCTTGCACAGGAGACACAGCTTTGGGATCTTGTGGGAGGGCTGGAGCACCAACAGTGCTGCAGCAAGTGGCATCCCAGGCTAGTGACACTGTAAATAGGCAGGGCAGGGTTTGTAGCTCTGAGTTCATCTGTGGTGTGGGTGGGGACAGACTCAGCTGTGGGAGGGCGGCTGAGTGAATGTTTTAGTGCTGCTGTCACAACTATATATGGAAGACCAGAAAAAAACCAAAACCCCCGTGCATTGGTCTGGCCAAAATAATTTGAGCTGAATTTTACTTTCCAATTGCTAAAGCATGTCTGGACTGTTTTTGTAGTAAGGAACAAGTCAGGTACTTTGTGTCTGGTGGATGGCAGATGGCCCAGAGATGAGTAGAATGCTCAGTTTGAGGCTGATCTATTGCCATGATGGTACGTGGCTACCTAGAGTGATCTCTTTTGGTGACATTTAGGAACATTAATGCCAGAAGCAGATGTTCCCTTCAGTAGGAAGGGTTGAACAGTCCTGTGTGTGTGCTCTGACAAAAGCATGCACAGGTTTTGGAGGAAGCAGTGCTGCTCGTGCCCTTATGCTGATTTATGCTGGGGACACTGAACTTCCTTCCCTGCAAGTAACATGTCTAGCAGCATGCACAAAATCTATGCATCAGCAGCCCATTGGGGTTCTTGGTGCAGAGATGCTTCTCTTACAGATCAAGATTTTCCCCACAACATGTGAGCCTCTTCCAAGAGGTGCTTTCCCTTTGCAGTTAGCTGGCTCCCACTTGGCAGCTGTTCTGTGGTGGGAGCTCATAGATCCTATTGCTCCATGTATAAAGGCACTCCCCTCAGAGGGAGGGTTCAGGTGAGGGCTGAACACTTGTCCAAAGGCCAGCTTTTCCCACAAGGACCCTCAGTGCAGTTTAAGCACAGTCTGCATCAAAGTGTGTCATTAACATGTGGTGAGTTGAGCCTGAGCCTGCAGATGGTCATCCATGGCATGGCTGTAGAGAAGCCAGGTGGGCTGTGCATCCAGCCCTGTGGTGCCTGGTGACAGTGTAAGGTTTGTCCAAAAGGACCAACTGCACAGAAAGGAATTAGTTGAAATCCTGTTGTTGGAATCTGTAACACAGCTGAAGAGGGAGGTTATTTAAATAGACTTGGCTGGAGAACTCACTGACTCATCAGGGAACTTCCTGCATTACCCTGTTCAGAGATGGCTTTTCTGATACTTGTGTAGAGCACTTTGACTGATATTCTATAGTCTCCTTAAATTTTCAGTTTTTTTTTTTCTCTGAGTTACTTTATCTGCCACTTAAACAATGAACTTGAAGGAGGAGGCAAAAGTTGCCTCTTCATTCTGGTGATACAGATAAGGAATATATCCCTTGATGATTCTAGAGGTCTTATTTGCATGGTGGTTTGAAAGGACATTCAGTGCATGCATCTGTTTTCCATGATGGAGATCTGTAATGGTGGTTTGGGGTTTTATTCCCCTTAAAAATTGGGTTCAGTGGTACACTCTTCATGTGGGTTGTTTACGTAGTCGTGCTATCTTTTTTGGTGGTGAAACCCATGTTGTTTTTCTGGATACTTGCATTCTCTGTACTTGAGAGGAATGAGAGTGAGATGCAGAGTGCTGCTCTCCTTTATTTAAAAATGCACAGTAAATGCACATGCAATTTAATTATCCAGCAATAAGTGTCTCTGTAAATTCTAATGAAGGGTGCTGAAAAGAATGTGGGGTGCAAGGGACACAATTTTAGTTATTTTTGTAAGTTCTGTTTTACTGTACTTAGTAAAAGTTGGCTACCAGAGGTGTAAAATGATGGATTCCAGAGAAGTGTAATGACCAGCCAAAGTCCAGCATATTTGATGGAACAAGATATCTTAGAGCAGCTGAATATTCGTGATGAGTCTGGGGATTAGAGGTGATAAACATCATGAAGTGCAGCCTTACAGGCCATGGCGTGTTATGCTGGTCACCATGGCTGGATTTCCCTTCTACTGACATGATGATCCAGATTTGGAAAAATTAAGGGCTAATTACTGCCTTCACTAATAGCTCTCATTTATGCATAGCCTTCACAATAACGCTGCCCCAGGGCTAGCTCGACCCAGAGGTGCAAGAGGCAGCAAAGGGAGCTCTGCACAAGGTGATGTGGGGCCAGTTTTGACTCAAGTTGCCCAAACAGGCATTTGAAAGTTGTATTTGCCAATAGATTCTGGATTTCCAGGCAGATATCACTTGAAAGGTTTTACCTGAGTGAAGCATACACAGCAACCTGGGAGGGAGCTGGGCTTTTGTGTTTGCAAGTAGAGAGGCTCAGGGAGGGTTGAAAAAGAGCGATGTCCTCTCTCCTGAGTTAATATTTAGACAAGCCTACCTATTTTTTTCCCATAAATACATCTATTTTTGTGTTTTTGTATTTCTCAGGAAGCTTTGGGAGTAAGCTCTCCAGAAACTTAAATATGGTATTTAGTCATTGCTCTGCAGTTAAACCTGACAGAGCTGCTGGCTTCTTGAGCTTCTTACTGTTCTTGGGCTTCTGATTACAAGATATGTACTTTTCATTTTTAATTCCTTGGAGTGTGTTTACTCCAATTACCTCCTTCCTTGCCAGTGCTGGAGGTTAGGTCCCACCACAAAGTAATTTCTAGCACTGGAGGTGTACATTCTTCCTCCAGGCACCCAGCTTCTGCCCAGTGCCTGTGTGCTCTGTGTGTGTGTGGTCTTAACAGCAAGGACACACAGAAGCCCAGAGGCTGTAAGCCCACTCTTATTTTTGTTACCTGTATGCAGCTGAACTCTGTTGACCTGCCACCAGCTTGATACACTCATCTTGAATGGAGGGTCTTGTGCAGCCTTGCAGAATGCTGGTGGCAGTCACAGCCCCATGGCTGCCTCCTGGGATGTTAATTGAAAGCTCTATTGCCTTTACCAGCCCCACAGTGTCTGTTTTTGCTCTCTCTTTTTAAATTTCATATATGAAGCAAAGAATCTGTTTGAAGGCAGTAGGAAGGCTTTGAAAGAAAGATCAGCACTCTTTCATCTTTTATGTGTATTTGCCTTCAGATTCCAGCTGCTCTGTTTAATGGGTGTGCCCCTCACAAGTACTGCTCAGTCGTGGCAGAGGGCTGTGCCACGTGCAATTGGGATGCAGTGCCCCTGGTATGGGATATTCTCCTGCAAGAGGAAAGACTAAAATCTTTCAGCTGGACTAGGAAGTTTTCTAAGGCAGAATTGCAATTGGGAAAAATGCATTTGAATATTCTGTATTTTTAAAGGGAGTTGTTAATAGCCTTGTGGAATTGTTTCAGAGGTTGAGTCTTTCCAAGTTCTTGGTCCTCTGTTATACTTCAGAGCTGGGAGTATAAGTCCTTTCTCAGCAAGTCAAGGAGTGAATAGAAATGGAATAGAAATGGGAGCTAAGCTTACCATGCTGACCTTCTTTCAATTCTTGACAATGCTGGTCAAACCCTTTAGATTTGTCTAGAAAAAAGTTGCATGGCTTTGTCTTGACTAGTGAGATTTCAGCAAGTAGAGTTAGAGGATAACTCTGCCAGCACGTGATGCACGTTTCATTGCTGTCAGATAAAATATGCATCCTGTGCTGTGACTTGCCAGTGGCTCTGTGGATAAAATTAGCATGATGACCATGGCACTGGTGCTCCTATGAAATCATCAAAGCTTATGTCCTCTTTTGCATGTAGTAAATGACTCCTTAGGAAAAAAATGGAGTTATGGGTGTGACAAATTCTTTGTTCTTAAAAGTATAACCTAACCATTTGAGCTGTTTGCTGCCTATAAACAGTAGAAGAAGCAGAAGTCTGGCTAAAGGCTATCTCTAGAAGGTGGAATACAACTGATTCAGCAGGCATTAGCCTGTTTAGGACACGGCTCCTGGCTGCTTTGCCCAGTGGCTTGTTTAGTCTTGTTCTGCTACGCATTAGCAGCTTTCAGCAATGCACAGTGATTAGTGCTCTGTGTCTTTCCTCCCTGCTCCTCTGTGTATCCTGGGGCTAGGGTTAGGTTACAGCCCTGAAATGGCATGGTGTTCTGCATTGACTGAGAGCTCAATAGCAAGGGCAGAGTTTTGTTGATAGACTAAAATGTCTCCTGCGTTTGTTTCCTTTCTCTGGTGGGGGAATGACATTAATTTTCCTTGCAGTCTTTCTGTTTCTGGTCCAAACACGTGGTGTCCAATTTCTTTCCCTGGCAGGTGACCTGGAAAATGAGGAATGGCGTCTGGCTACAGAGTTTACTTCAGCTGCAATAAAGACTGAGCCAGGGCTGTGTGAGACATCAGGCCTTGCTCCCTCAGTCACTCTCACCATCACAGCCACGTCGCTGGAAGGGGAACAGCCTGAACTACAGACAGATGCCGTGGTACTGCAGACTCTCTGTTCTCTCTGCACAATTGGTGCAGGTTCTCCTAAGGCCACATACCAGTGTAGCCTCCTTGGTGCCAGAGCTTGGCAGTTCAGGGTGCACAATGCAGTTTGCTTTAATGGTTTTTAATGTTTGCTGGTGTCTCATGTTGCTGTAAGAGCTTGTGTTCCAAAACCCTTGGATATTTCAAAGCTATTGGATATCTAACTTTGTCTTGTATGCTAGCCCAAAGCCTGGGGCTTTGGATTTGTAGAAATGTTGGAGTAGTTTCTAATGAACCAGTTGCACCTGAACTGACGAATCCATTTGCTCTTTCAAGCCTGTGACAAGCTAAGTGTCTTTCATAAGAACTTATTTTAGTCCTGCTGTGCCTTCCCCTAAGCAGAACAAGGGTCCTTGTTCAGATTGACTGGAGGGTTTCCCTGTTTGCCTGCAAAGTTGCTTTTGCCAGATATATGAAGCTTTGACATTCCAAGCTGCTGCTACTTAGGGACCAGCCAGCCTCACAAGGAGCTTTGTGATGCTTTTCTGACCACAGCTGGAGCAGCCAGTGGGCATTCTGAAGAGCTTAGTTTGGCTGTGGCTGGGTTAAAGAGAAAGAACTGCAGCAGCTGGTGTCTCACCAGGTCCCCCAGCCAGTGCAAGAAGCAGCATGGCTATTGTCAGAATGCAATGTCAGTCCAGGCAGGAGGGAGTTGATATGTGCTTAAAATACATGTTTCCACTTGGATGTGGATCAGAAATACGCACAACAGAAATTATTTCATGCAAAACTGAAGAAAGCTAAGCAGAATTTTCCCATAATTTTGTCCTTGCTTGAATGTGCTGTTCCCAGGAAATAGTCCTGCTGTAGTTTGGGATGCTGTGATTTGCAGAGACTGGGACTTGCTGGTGGCTCGCTGCTGTTGCATGGATTAGTTACACAGGTTACTGAGAGAGATTTTGGCTGCAATTAACCTGCTGGTGTGCCAGACTGGCTCCCTCAGGCCTGGGGCTGTTGCACACAGACAGGCTCTGGGCAGCAGCTTGGCAGCCTGGTGCCCCAGCCGTGTCAGTGCAGGAAGCCAGGTGTCTTCCAGACTTCAGTCAGCAGTGACTGTCTCTTTTCCTGCCTGCTCCTCAGCACTGTGAAAGGAACCTGGGTCCCAAAACCTGGTGCTCAGTGGCTGGCACCTTGCTCTTGCTTCCAGATGACAATGGCCTTTAACAGGCTCTCCCTGACTTCCAGGGGTGTTTCTGTCCTTGCCCAAACAGACCGTACAGTCTAGCAAATCCTAGCAGCAGCTCTGCTCCTTGGAGAAGTAATTGGAGTGGGTTACATGTAGCTTTCAGTCTGAAATGTCATCTGTGAGGTGTAATCTTTTATTTTAGCTAAATGTAGTAGTAAGAAGAGCAATAGTGGGAGTAGTCAGGGCAGTATTCTCTGTAGCCTGGTTTAGCAAACTGTGTGAAGCAGTTAAAGCTTTGCCTGTGGCAGAGCAGAAGGAGAGGAAACCTCTCCATTCATGGACAAGTAATTCTTGTGTCCTTCTGTTAAGGTTTTTCAAGATGTGTAGTCCAAGTTTTCATGCTGTTAATTTCTCTTTTCTAGATTAAACCTCTGACGCAGAAAGTTCTTCCAAACATTAAATTGGAGCCCCATGAAGTGGATCAGTTCCTGAACCTCTCTTCTAAGGAAGGTCTGTTAACTGCCAAACGAAAATGTAAGGGGAGAGGGCAAGAAAGTACAATAAAGGTACTGAGCCATGGACTGCATTGCTGCACTCAGCTGTGGTTTTGCAGCCACTGAAGAGAGGGGGAAGAGTCACTCCTCTGGACCTGCTAACTACAATCTTATTGATGCAGACCCACCTTTGGCTGGCTGCTTTTCCAACAGGGGCACACTGCTAACAGATGTTTGACTTGTTCATCAGGACCCCATGCCCTTGTCTGCAAATACTTTCTAATACATTCATGGGCTTTTCCTGTCCCAGATGCAGAGCATCATTCTGGGATCACCTTTTGGAATTTGTCATAGGGTATTCTCTCCAGGTGAATCTGATTTACTTTTTAAGGTTAGCATTGGATGGTTGTCTTTTGTGTGATTGAAAGGAGGAGCCTTGCTTCAGAATGTGGAAATAGATCAAGTGAGTGCTTTGCTTGCCAGTAGTAAAATTGAGAGCAAGACAGAGGCTTGAATCTAATAACATTGGGGCTTTTTATCAGTTTATTAATTTGTCTGTGATGCTTTTGTTTTCTGTGCAAATATTTGGTGTTTTTCCTCCTTTTTCCTTAGATCTCTGCCCAGGAGAGTAGAAGGAAAAAGAAAGAATACATGGACAGTCTGGAAAAAAAGTAAGCCAGCCGCCTTCCTGTTTGAAGCAGGCCAACAGCACTAGTGGTGGGATTGGGAAGGGATCCAGCTGTGGCTGCTGGGACAGTTCCATGCACAGAGTTCCAGCTGCCATCTGGTGGCAGTGACTGAGAAAAGGCCCTGCTCCTGGCAGCTGCTTGTCGGGGACAGGACTGTGCCTGCCTGCAGCAGGTCCCTAAGGTGCCAGCAAACACTTCACACCTTAAATTAGACAAGACCCAGCCTTTCCCTCAGGCAACAGGTTTGGCCTAATGGACAGGCAGTGTTGAGGGAAAGATGGATCCAGAGTGAGTAAATTCTGTCTTCTAGTGCAGATGAAAACAGAAATAGGAAGTGAGTGAGTCAGGAGTGCCTGGGAAACTAAGCAGGACTTGGGAAAATAGCATGAGACACATTGACTTCCCTTAGCAAGCAGGAGCCCAGTTAGTGATTTATGTCCCAAAATAATCTTTCTTCCAGGAGATGGGTATTCTAATGTTACTCTTACGCAATTCACCAGATGGTTCTGTTACAACCCTTGCACCATCTATCCTTGATGTAATTTCAATTTTCTCTTGTCTCTTTATAGCTCTGTCACACTTCCTCAGAGTTACTCTTCTGAAATTCCACCTCTTGCATCCCAGATATCAAGGCTATTTCCTTTTCCCTTTTTTCTTCTTGAAGCTATTCAGGATGGACCTGCTTGTCTTCTTAGGAGTCACATGTTTTACTTGGACCTCTTGCATGGTCTGTGACAATCTCCTTTAGTTTGGGGATTTCTAGGGACAGTTTGGAAATGGGTAGTGTCTTGGACAGTCTTGATCATCGTCTTTAATCTTGTGGCTTATTAGCCGTTGTCACCTTGGAATTTGAGACTCTGATTTCAGAAGCATGGCATTTGCCAGACAGGTAATGCAATCTCTTCTATGTGTTTCACACGATGAAGTGTGATTAAATATTATGACAAAAGTTCATTGGTGTAATGTTTCTTTAAATGTAGGCAAGATCATAGAGGTTTCAGTGAAAGCAAGTGTGGCTTGTTTTGCAATCACTGGAATAAATAACTGATGTTTTTATATTTCTCTTTCATTGTGCTGTCTCCAGAGTTGAGACCTGCTCAAATGAAAACAGTGAGCTGCGTAAGAAGGTTGAAGTCCTGGAGAACACGAACAGGTAAGGTACGGAGATCATCATACAAACCTTGGTAGTTGGATATTACCATGGAAAGAGAAAATCTGGAGGTTAAAAGATCAACTGAAATGTGAACAATAGCTGTGTCTGATGGGGTCTATGTCAGAGAAATATATGGAAGGGCAATTATTGTGACTGCAGTGGTATGTAAAGCGTGGAGGTTTTGATGTCATGTCTTAAACTGTCTCCCCAGCCTGTGCTGTGCTTGAGAAACCTGTTAGCCCTCTTCTCTGAGTTCTTCCACTGCACAAGGGAATGTAATTAGTAACACAGAACAAAAAATCCCTGGAGTCCAGCTCACCCAATTGTCTTTATTGAGTGAAATTCTGCCAGGAAGCCTTAACCTGAGACATGACACTTGCAGGACTTACAGTGCTGAAACTCAAGAGTTGAAACTCAATTAGTTGCCTGTGCACTACTAGATATCGTTGCAATTATTGCGCAACCCTCTAAGCATCTCACACCCCAGAATTCCCTTCATTTGGAGGGGAAAACCACCTTCTTGCTTCTTGGTTTCTGAAGAAATGGGTGACTCAGTGGTGGCTTTTTCAAAGGACACATGGCAGAAAATGATGAATAGCTAAGCTTTTAATTGGATGTTAGCTGAGAGTGCAGTGTCAATCCTGGCTTATGGTCAGTGTGGAAAATTCCAGTGCGTAGGTACTAGAGGAGCCCACTCTTAACACTTCCCAGTTAGAGGCATTTGCAGTGATGGTTGAATATTACCAAGGAACATGATGGTGACAGTGAAGTGTGGGAGGAGGCTGAGTTTTGAAGATAAGACCCACAATCATGAAAAGTGGCCTTAGAGCCAATCTGGCAACCAGTGCATTGCTAATTGAGTGGCACATGTTGTTTTTAATGTCTGGATCCAATCTCTGATTTCAGAAAGCTGGACCCTGTAGCACTGTGACTTGCTGGAGAGTGTCTCCCACACACTGCTCATGCATAAAGACATCTGCTGCTTGCTTGAAGAGAGCCAAGCCATTTCTGTGTCTCTTCAATTTTCCCCTGTTTTTTGACGTAAAAGAGTCAGGAACTATTCTGTAGGTGTGGAGTAGGGATGTCTCACCCAGAATCTGTCCCAGAAGGTACTGAAGCCAACTTCTCTTAGGAAAAGGTGCAGCTGTGTATTATCCCCTTGGGGACAACATGTTGTCAACCCAGAAGTTGTTTTCCCCATCTGAGATAAATCTGGCCATCTGTTTTCATCTCTGAACTGTTGAGGATGCACTGATGCAACATCTTTGTTGGTGTTGTCCATCCTTTCAGAAAGGACCTTTAGCATCTTCTCTGTTCTTTGATGATCTTAATTCTTTCGTGCTAAATGCTCTAGAAAATTTTAGGTAAGTGATATCTCCAAATCCTTCATACTTCGGCCATGTGGGATATTGTTTCCTTCCCTCTGCTATAGCATTGATATTGATCTGTAGTCTCATGCAGAGAAGCAGATGCTCATTCTGCTGCACAGAAATTCCTGTAATTCATGGCAATGCTGTTTTGGCTATTTAGATATCAAATCTAAATCTGTGTCTAAAATCTGCTAAGGCTTACATGTGAAGTACTGAGAAATTTGTTCAAGTGCCTGCTTTCATCAAAGCTCAGTTTTGTAACATAACCTATGATAGAGTTTTCCACCTGTTATGGGTTATGTTTTGACTAGCTCCTCTCCCTACCCCCCACCATGGAGCTGCCGGCCCCTCCCCCAGGCTGTTTTATCTAGCTGGGTGTTTTTCGGCTTTCCGGGCTTTTTGCTGCTGCTTTCGCTGCTTTAGCTGCTGCTTCTGCTGCCCCCCTGCCCCCCTCCCCTCCGCTGCTCCAGCTGCTTTCCCCCCCCCCCCGGCTGCCTAAACTGCCCCTCTCCCTTTCCCCCCCCCCCATCCCCCCCCCATCCCTAAGATTTGCACCGGCTCCAGAGGAAACGGATCTGAACTTCAGAGACCACCTCTGGAAGTCTGCCAAAGAAGCTCTGCTGCCCTTCCCGGCGAAGATCTGCCGAGTTCATCTCAATCTGGGTCTGTGCTGGGAAGTGTTTCTTTTGTATTTTGTTAATAAAAAGTTTTTTCCACTTTCCCCTGAAGAAAATTCTTTCCGAGCTTGGTGAAGGAAGGAATTGTAAGGGGGGAAGGGGACCCTTTGGAGGTCTTTTTCCTAAAATTTGTCCCAAACTTGGACACCACCTTAAGTCCAAGTGTGCAAGTGTGAGAATGGTTCCAGGCCTTGATTTAACGTACATTATGCACATCCTATACTGAATTCAGATGTCTCATTTCCTCATAGGTATTTGCACAGAGCCTTGGCATGATATTCAAAAACTGTTCACATGTTTCAGAACTTGTCTTGACAGCATCCTATAGGTGGAACTTTCATCTCCTCCATAGAGTTACAGAATCAACCAAATCTAAGTTGGGAGTAGCTGGGGTCAAAATTATTTAGTGTCAGTTTGGTGTGTCAGATGCCTGAATTGATGTGTTTAGGACTTTATTTCTCAAAGTACCTAGCACAGTTATCCACACATGTATCTTATTTAATATACCTGAAGCAGAAGCCTAGTTGACTTTAGCTGTACATTTGAGTGTTCATTACAGTAAAAAGTGAAGACATGGTTGAAGATATTATCCTAAAATAGATCTACAAACATCAGAGGTGTTCTCCCATTGTGAAAGATTGTAAGAGTGGAAGAAAGATAACAGGAAAAAAAGAGCTGTGATTCCATGTTAAAAGGATGCATTCAATTGTAGATGTAGACAAAGGTGGATGTTGGACTTTGACCTTGTTGAAAAACTGGGCTACAGTTGCTTCCCTAGAAGTAGATGAACATGTATTGCTGTCAGTCACCATCATGTTTGTCAGTCTAGCTGGATTGAGAAGAACTGGCTCACCTGGTCATGGGGAACTGGCCAGGAGGGTGGGGCCAAGTGATGCCCATGGTGCCACGTGGCCTTGCCCCCAAAAAGGACAGTTTCCAAAACATACAACTGTTGAGCAGCAGTTTCCTTTCAGCATGTGCAATCTTTAAGAGTATATTAATCTATATATAGAAAATATTTACATAGATACATACCTAAGACTTCAGGGAAACCCTGCTTGCATTTCAAATCTGCTTCCAAACCATGGAAACACTAGATATGTTTTTCCTGATCAAAGTGTTCCTTCATTACTCTCAGTAACATGAAAACATTTAGAAGATTCTTCCTTGAAAGCCAGCCTTAGCCTGAAGATCTGGGTCTGAAAAAATGTCACATCAAAGGTGCAAGTGTGGTCAGAAATTTGCAACCAGGAGCATCTCCCTTGGCATTCAGGCATCTTAACAGACAAGGCAAGAGGTTGGGGATCAAAATGCCAGAGTTTTTGATTCTCATTACAGTGAGCAGGTGAGTGCAGCATTTTTGTCAGCTTTAGTATTAGAACACTAGCACATATTACCTCTCCTAATTCGTATGACTCAACCCCTTAGAAGAAACCCTTCCATGTTCCTTCCTAGGCAGTTTTCTTCAAAATTAAGGAAGCACATGATTCCATGCTTATCTGTTTTGTTGTATAACCACAAGTGAGCCATTGGTTTGAGTAGCATGTAAACATGTGGGACACTGCTCTCTTAGAAAGCAAAGGGTGTGAGAAGAAGCTGGCGCTGACTATTGAACTGAGTTGTCCCAGTCACCAAGAAGGATTGACCCATTCACATTTTGGCACTGAGACCAAAGGCAGAAACTGCCAGTGTTCCAGAGGGTTGCAGACACTCTCTGACACCAGCATTGTCTAGCTGGGATCCAGCTCTGTTTGGGCTTAAAGACAATTTTGAATCATCTGGTTCTGTGTATGACGTGTTTAGAAGTGCTTTTGCTTTTTACTTTTGTGGAGTCTGTATTTGTAAGTATCTTGATGATCCCTTTTCCTGGAGAAATCACAGGTATAGGATCCAGTGCACGTGTGGTCGAGAGTGTCACACATGGACAATGAATGCAAGTGGCTGCAGAGTAGCTCCTGTAGAGTAACAATTGCCAGCTGTGTAGATCTGCACTAACAGGCACCTTAAAGGCAATGCCTTGTAGATAAAAATGGGATATTCTACCATTTCTCCAACTCCCAGTCATCTAAAGATCTAAAGTTGCACATTAGTCTGACCCACCAAGGGTTTATCAGCACCAAAGCTGCCAGACTTCACTGATTTGCTGGGTTGTTCTTTCATTTGAGACTGGTAAAGTCATTTTACCAAATGGTTTTCAAGGACTAAGGCATCCGGGTTTACATTGCAGTGAGATACCTTGCACTTAATTTCAGGCCTCTCTTGCAATATTTGACAAAGCTTGGCAGTACTGGTGTAACTCCTTACTTTTAGACCAGCAGGACATTGGTTTTCATGCTGTAAGATCTTTGATGAAAAGTTGCTGGAGATTTTTTTGTAATTGAAATGAGGGAAAACTGTGGATTTAAGTGGTCTTTCACTTAAAACCCTACTTTGGTATTGGGTCCCTTTCCTGCAAGTGGGACAGGCAGAGAAGGAATAGACTAATTTTTCTCTCTCCTTATCAGAATTATGTGTTATTCCTCACACAATAGGAACAATTATCTATTAACTTTTGATTAAGGTAAAGAGTTTGGTGTCCCCTAGAAGATGTCTTGTTTGTTTTTTTATTTGTTTGAATCAATGTTGGATTTTTAAGCAGGAATACTGACTTGAGGATTCTGTAGTGACAAGTTTTCTCTACTTAATTAAAGTATCACTGGAAGGAGAAGGGAAGGCTTGACTTGGTCCATACTTTGGTAGTGAAAAGGCTCTTCTGAAGATGAATATATGTGAATATTCACCAAAAGCAAGACATCACAGACAGACTAAGTTGCTGACAGTATGTGGAAGGAAGTGCAGGAGTCTTCAGTCACTTTACAGCTTTCCTATGAGATGTGTCCATTGGAAGGGAAAAGTGTAAAAGCACACTCACACCTCCTGCAGAACTGACCCTCTAATTGAGTATCCCCGGGAAACGTGTCAAACACAGTGAAAATAATCCCTGGGGTGCAAACCCCCTTAGCATGCTGTCTTGGGATTGCATTTTCTCCTATTAGGACTTAGCTGTAGGCAGTGTATTCCACTAAAAGCATTTGTAGCCTTTCTACTGCTATTTAGAGGGAACATCATAGTTTAGGAAAGTCCCTTTTCTGCAGGGCAGAGATCTGCTCCTTTTGCCTCTCCTGGTCCAGATCATCCGGTCACAAGCTTTTTGCATGGGAATCTTTTGACCTCAGAATCCAGTCTTCCACCATTCCAGATTCAGCTAGAGAATAAAAGCAGTAAGGAGTGCTCCATTTTGGCAGTGGCAAGTTAAACTGATGTCATCTCTCATCAAATTTGTTTCTTGTTCTTGCCTTGGTTCTTGCTCACCGCTTGCAAGTGCACCTGTGTCCTGTCAACTCCAAACACTGAGTCCTTCTCTGTTGAGAAGAAAACAGTAGCTCTGCTCAACCAGATAAACAACTTGGGGAAGAAAGACATTTTATGTGAAGGTATTTGGTAAATAAGGTGGAGGATGAATCTTCCTCTGTGTACAGGAGACCTCAGAATATCTGCCTAATTACACTTTCCAAAGAGACTGTTTTGTAATCAGCTCTCTGGGCCCACTGTGCCCAACAGGTTTTTTAAATTGAGCATGAAAAGGCAGAGATGAGCAAAATGAGGAGAATTGCCTCTTCTCTGTTGATTTCCTCACCAGCCATTAGCTATTTTCTCACTGACGCCTCCACAAAAAGTGGCAAGAATGATCAGCATTTCAAGGCTGCTGCTGCTGCCAGCCCCCGAGCTGAGGAGGAGGAGAGCTCCTTCCTCCTCACTCTGCAGAGCTGTTCTGCATCCAGCCCAGTGAGTCAGGCTGAAATGGGGAAAGATTTGTCTTCCAAAATACTGCGGAACGTTCAGGGTTGAAAGGGCATTGCTGTCTAACACAGCTGGTGGCACGTGGTGGCAATGCTGTGGGTGATGTGGGTGATGTGCCAGGAAATGATGTGCACAAGTCTGGTGAACCCTGTGCCATGCAGTGGATGTGAGGAGGAACCGGGGAAGAGATGCCAATGGGAGCAGGGAGTAAAGGTCGTCTCATTTATGTGGTCTCCTAATTTGCCTGTGGTCTCTATATTGCTGAATAAAGGATTGCATTGGGCATATGGTTCTCTTTTTTAAATACTGAGTTGCAGAGTCAGCCATGCTCTCAAGAGCACACAAGATAGCCTTTCGTAACAAGTTGAGAAGGATCTGCTGGCCCAGACAAATCTGTGCTGTGAGAATGCCTTGTGCTCATTTCAGAATGTATTCCTGAAGTCCTTGAATTCATTAAACCCCAATTAACATTGAGCATTGATGTTTAAAAAAATCAATGAAAGTAGGCAGACCAGTGTGTATTGGAGCTGTGAAGGCACCTTTGGGTGGGAGAATTTGCTCCACGTGTACTTCAGCCTTCACTATTCACTTCACATACTCAATGTGCACATGGGATACTTGCCTGACCTCTTCCAGTTGTCTCTGAACATGGAGAAGGGATAGACTGTGTCTGCCTAGGCCTGGTACCAGTGTAAAAACTGACTCATTCACAGAATGGAGTACAGTAATGCAACTTTGTTTCAAAACTACTGCTGTGAATTGTATTTTATCATTATGAAACAAATAAAAGTCAAGATAAGTAAATGCAAATTAGTGTCAAGTGTTACATGGATATGTCTGTGAAAGAGATGGAACAGAAAGAATAAGGAACCTTTGGCTTTTAAAATCAAATACTTCACAGTGATAATAGCAGTATAGGCACAAAGAACCATCTGCTGGGGCCAGAAAAAGCCAAATGTCACAAGAGCTTAGAAAGTGCTTAGGAGGCACTGATATTTGGATCCTGGGTTTTGAGAAAACTGCTGACTGATAGCTTGCCATGCTTAGAAACATCGCAATTCACCCGTATGTGTGTTTGGTCTCTCTTGTTTCAGCCATGAATTGTGTTCAGCTGCTTGGTCAGATTGGACTGGACCCTATTATAAGGCAAGTGGAAGGAGAAAATCCTGTTACCATATTTTCCCTCCCAGCCAATGAGATGTGGTGAACAGGAGATAGTGAAGTGGTCCAGGGAGGTGAGTCTGCACGAGCAACATGTCCCAGGTCACAGCTGCAAGGTCAGCAGCACCATACTTGCAAATCTCTGGGGTGCAGGAAGGTTCCTTTGAGGTCAGCAGAGATGCTGGTGCATTTGTTTGTCTCTTACTGATCTCCATCAGCATATACTGAAGAGAGATCTGCTGCTGACCTTCCTCAGGAGTAAAGGAGACTGTTGAGTTGGCAGTTTGTCACTGGTGGAGTTTGTCAGAGGCATAGCAGGTTCTGTACTCTTACTTGTATTTCAGGATGAGGAAAATACAATGTCTTGATATGAACTGTGCTTCTACACAAGAATTTGTTTGGACATGGATGAGTGGAACTTTTAGTTCTGGAGTGAAGTGGGAGATGGAGTGCTAGTATACTTCTGTTTCCAAGTCACTTCTCATAATTTGAGAATGCCAATATGTTGAAACTATTTTCTGAGTCTTGTATCATGAAGAGGATTTGGCATCCAGCTGTGTTACTCCTGTGTACCTTAGGTGACATCAGTCAGAAGATGACATGGAACAGGCTATCTGTTTTCAGACTGGGCCTCAAGGATGTCACTTATCAGTATGTCAGGAAGGGGTAAGTGAATGAGGGTGAAGATGTAATGCCTTAATAACAGATTACTGTAGTAATTATGGTGACCAGGGACTATAGGAAGATACAGGTGCCATAAAACAAGTTGGCAGAGCTGTAGAAACAATTAATACAAAAGCCTGTGTACTTTGAATCAGATTCTGAATTCAGCCTTTTCATCAGGAAGTGCAGTGGTAAGAAAAGGAGTCACGGGCCCCAGGTGAAAGAGGGGGAATTTAGGTTGGATGTATGGAGGTAAACCTTACTGTCAAGGTAGTGAGGCCCTGGCACAGGTTGCCCAGAGAAGCTGTGGATGCTCCATCCCTGGAAGTGTTCAAAGTCAGGCTGGATGGGGCTTTGAGCAGCCTGATACAGTGGATGGTATTCCTGCCCATGGCCAGGGGATTGGCACATATGGGCTTTAGGATCCCGTTTCAACCCAAACAATTTTATGATTACAGTGTGGAAAACAGCAGCACAGTTCTCTGACCAAAATCAAATTCTTGTGTTTTTTCAGCTCTCAAATCATTATTGAAGGGAAGATAGATTATGGTGAATATACAGATAAGAACAACGTGTGGTAACAGGCAGGTAATGAGCAAAGCACCTTACCAAGGTGTCCCTTGCCCCTTTCAAATTGGAAAGGGCCTGGAGGACCTCTGAAATGGAGCTTGGTTTGTCTTCATCTTCAGTATCCACACACAGGCATTTGGAGAGAATGGATAGTGTGTACCAGATTTCCTGTGGCACTGCTTGTGAACATACAGAAAATGAGAGTCTACAGTTGTAAACTGTTGGTGTCATTTGCTTAAGGAGTAGACTTCTGCCTTGAATTGACACAATAAAGAATCCTAGGAAACTCAACTTTTTCTTTGAGCCTTAAAATAGTCTGAGTATACTACACCTTCATTGTGGATAGAGCTGCTACTGTGTTCCGTTTAAGTGAGGGATAAAATAATTGGGTAGTAAAGCAAATATTTCTGTTACACAGGTATGTCTAAGAAAATAGGACAGAGTAAAAGGAAAGGGAAAAAAACGAAGAAGAATAGTCATATTCATGGATGTTTCTGCTGCCTCTTTGAAAGCTAGCAGTGCTATAAATTATGGGAAGAGAGAATCAATTCTCTTTTTAAATTAGTATTCTCCTAATGATTTCTTGTTCAAAAGACCCAGTCTCAAGACACTTAAAAAAATTCCTTAGGCTTGATAAAGTTGGAGCTTCCCATAGTCCTTTAGGCTGTTGACATGGTAGTGTGCAAACCGAACATGGCAAAAGCTGTAACTGATAGAGATTGTAGTCAAATAATTAAAACATTATTTTAAAATATTTCTCATGTATTTGACTGTTCAACAGCTTTCCATCAGCTTTAGCACACTTGTTTCATAGTACATATGATCACCTTGAATTGTTTGCTTTCAGGGAATGTAGAGAAAAAATCCTGTATTGGACACTGTTTTGTTCTATGAACTCTGATTCTGTTCCAAATTCCACATCTTAGCAACTTATTTTAACACAAATACCTGGGATTCATGGTGTGAAGGCTTGCAACAAGGCAAAAAAATGTTCAAGATTAATTTTTATTCATTTATTTTCAGATGATGTGATTTTTCTGAGTGATGGCTCGATGAGAGACAAGGTGTGATGTCCTTTGTGCTTGGATCCAGGCCATTTCATGCCTTTGGTTTTTCAGTGCTTCATAATTCTGTAATCATGTATATTGCTGTAGTTTCTTTAAGAAATAAATACAATGTTTGTTACCTAGAGGGTGCATCTGTGTGTTCTGTTTTCCCATGTGTTTTCTCTCTGCTATGATCTTTTGGATTCCTTTATTTTTTTGTTCTTATAAGGAAAGGTACCCCAGGCAGCTGTATCAATTCTTGAGCTGATGAATATATAAATGGGAATCACTCTTTACATCTTCAGCCATTTTCAAACCTTCTGTCCTTGGCTGCCTTAATCTCTCTCCTGCAGGACCTCCCAGCCTGATCCCCTCTCACCATCGACACCCCTTCTCTGTTCTATAACTGTCATTCCCTGTTTTTCCTTCACTAAGCCAGTTGGACAGTAAGTTGAAATCAGAACCAATGGCCTTGACTAGTGCTCAGGAGATTTCTGTCACAGACCCAGAGGAGGCCTTCTGTGCATCTGCCCCTCTGCTGATCCTAAGTATTGTCTTTCACCAAACCCTTCTTAGGTCTTGTTTGTTGTGGTATTTGGCGTAGAATGACACCAGCCTTCCCATCCAGTCCCTCGTTAGGGTGCTGTGCCCGTGGCTTGCCATCAGGAGGAGCTGGAGGAGCGACTGCCTTGGCTGTCCCGGGAAAAACAGGTTCAGGATTCTTAGTATGGGAGTGGTGCTTGTTTCACCGTTTTGTTGTCAGAGTGAGAATTATTGTATTATTGGTAAGAAGCTGCTCGACTAAAAAATCTTTAATTCTACCACACGAAGAAGAGAAGGTGAACTTCCCACTGTAATACAACATTAAGTGAACAGGGAAAGAAAAATATTAGAGGTGACAATTTCCTGCCTCCAGAACTGGTAGGATTTTTTAACTCCTCTTTCTCTGAGCTGAATGCAGACCACATTAATAGCCTTTGCAGCTCTTTCCTCTACAGAATTTTGTTTTTTTTAATGCCCTGTGAACTTTGTCTGTAGTAACAAAAACTTCAGTTCTTTAATTTAGCAGCTATTCCTGGTTGATGTTAAAGCTCTAATAAGTATCTGAGCCCCTGTCACTGGCATATGGGGTGTTGAATGTATTGCAAAGACTTGGCTACTTCAGTGGGCAGTTATCCACAGGAGATTGCCTTTTTAAATAGACTTTAATTCCTTTCACTACTTTTTTAATCTGAGCCTGTTGTACTGCTGTGAGAGTTGTGATGGTGCTCTTGCACAGTACTGATCCAAGCACAGTTTGTGCTTGGTCCACACCAATTTTTCCTGTTTGCCAAAAGCTGGGGTTTGACTTGAGCTTTCTGCTAGGAGGCCTTGAGTAAATGTGCTGAGCTTCTGTTCATTCAGTGGTCACCTCATTTGCACTCTGCTGTGGTGGTGGAGCTCATGGCAGTGTTTGTTTTGGAGCCTGGGAACTGCCTTTCCACTCCAGACTCAGAGCAGAAGTAGCAGCAAGGCTTCCCTTCACCACCACCCTGCAGTGGCCAGAACTGCCAGAACTCTCTGCAACTGCTGAATGACTCCTGCTAATCTCTGCCCCTGGCTCATTTGAGACAGCAGAGCTACTACAAGATATAGAAAATGGTGTCAGCAAGCAAAAATATTTGCTCAAGAACTTTGAGTTTTCTTGCCCTTCCAGTTCTATTTAAAGTAGCTAGTACACTTTGAAAGATTGACCTGCTACAAAGACAACACACACTGACTTTGAGCACACACTGGAATGAGTTTGCTGAATGTTCAGTACAGCTTGGCAGTAGGATAGGTCTTCCCAAATGATTCTGCATTGCCTTAGTTAATGCAAAAATAACCAGCGGCAAAGGCTTGTTGTGTATTCATCTCTTATGTCTACTCTGCTGCTCTAGGACAAAGTTGATCTGTAACTAAGTAATTTCAGTTATGAGAAAATCCTGTGTGAAACAGCATTCCTGTAGCATCTGGTTGTGTTTTTTTTTCATGGATAAGTACTTGGAAATGGAATGGGAATGGTATCATGTGTTTAAAATACAGTGATTCCTTGTTTATAACTAGGAAATTAGTGTTTTCTCACAGTGTCCCCTGGAAAATAGTATTCTGCTTTTTCTTGTCTGTGTTAGCATGTGTGTAAACCTGATGAGGCAAACTTGCATCAACCAGAATATTTAGAAGTGTTTGGACTTAAACAAGGAATTTATTTTATGTATTTATGGAGATAATTGGAAAAGATAAATATGGGTGACTTCTTGTTTAAATGTCAGCATGTTCACCAAGTATTTTATGCCTTTCTGAACAGCTCTGAGACAGAGCTATTCTGGTCTGCAAGGCAGCTCCATGGCACTCAGTTAATTCTGTCAGCCTGCTGTAAGGTGTAGGAAACACTCTTCTCCTCTTCTTGCTTTTGTGGTCAGTTTGAGGAAGACACCACGGCATTGTGCCTGTGTCACACAGCAAAGAAAGAAGTTGAAAGACTTTCAACTTTAATTCTCATTAATCTGTAGAAATTGCTCTGTCCACAGAAATTATGAGGAATGAAGCAAAGGATTCAAGTCCCACTTCACCAAAATAGCTCTCTTGTTATCCTCTGTGCTCTGTGGGGTTGGGGACACCGTGTCTGTATTCCCAACTACAGGTCACACTTCAGTTCAAGACCAGCAGTGCTTGTGGGGCCTGGAGAAACCCTTGCAGAGAGGCGGGAATTGCAAAGGCAGGAAAGCTGAACTGGAGCTTAGAGAAGCCCCAGGGTACAACAGCAAAGAAGGTTCTGGTGAAAGCAGACTGTATTTCTGTCAGAGTACCAGTTATGTAGGTTTAGTAACAGGCTCTCTTCAGGGCTGGCTATCTCACTTTTTCATGTGTCAGAAAAGGAATAAAATGCCAGGATTGTGGGAAGAAAGCTTCACTATTCTGAAGCTCACCTTCTATTTTTAACTCTGAAATTTCTGTGGTGAAAGCCTTTTTGCTAAGTAGTTGAGCATGTCTGAATGTACAAATTAAGACTTGGTGTCTGTTTATCTTGGCATTGGCGAGGTTCTCAGCACAGCAGTGTGATTTAAATGTCATTTACACAAAAAATTTGCTTTGTTAGTGCATTGCCAGATACTGGGTAGTACAAGTAAAGTGTCTGCACAACACAAAGAAGTAAGTTTCGCAGGGTTTCTCTTGAGATATCCTTGCTATAAATGAGTTGATGTTGGGCATGAAGTTATAGGTTATTGGTTGATGTAGTGAAGTTGTTAATGAATTGCTGATGTTTGTGTTGACTATTTGTTGTTGTCTTTGTAAATTGTTAATACTCCTGTTTGTTCCTTACCCCATCCCAGTACCCACTCTCACATCCACACACACCTCCACTATCCCCTCCAAAATGGTGTGTGACAGCAAGTGCTCATGGGATACCATTCAGTGATAAAAACCCTTAAAAAAATGAGCCAGTATAACATCTAAGACTGAAAAAAGTGTACTCTCTGGTGAGCAAACAGTAGAGAAGATGGAATCACCAAGCAGAGGTGTTTCGCCTTGTCACCATGACTTAGTAGCACTCGGTCAGCATGACACCCCTACACCAAGAGGCAGCAAATCAATGCTGTGCATCTCCTTCTCAGCATCATCCAGTGGGAGCAGTGGTGGTGTGTATGACTCCTCAGGCTCCCACACAGAGCTTCCTTTAATAACTAAAGGCCCGGAAAAGTAGCTGGTCTCCTGGCCCATTTACTTCAATCCTCTTGTGGGCAACGTGTGTCAGTGTGTATGACATTTCTTTCTTCTGCTTGTTGCTTAGTCCCATAGTCCCTCCCATGTGAAAATTCAGCTCATTACCATACCTGGCCATTTCACAAAAATCTCCAGTAACTACTGTGATTAGAAATTGACTTCTGGTTTATTCTGTATATTCTTAGACTTGAAATTTATATCCTATGCTCCTTAAGAGGTGCTGAATTTGTTGAAGAAATCTCTAGTTATGGCTGTTTTCTGTTGCTTTCAAGGCGTAAGATTTTAATGGTAGCTGGTCAGAAACCTGGCACTTTTCATCCTGTGGGCTCTGTTGCTGTTTGTTCTTTCCTTGCTAGTTCATTTCTCAAACTGATTTGAACAGAGTGGCTGTAGAAAATGGATGGTTATCTTGATCCTGGTTGTCACAAGTCAGAAAAATGTCACCTGTAAATATTTAATGAACCTTTGTGCAGCTGACCTGATTGAGAATGGAGTAATGATGTGGTTGCAGGAGTTGTGGCTTCTGTAACCCGGATCTGCAAGGAGAAAGAAAGCACCTTTCCTTTGCCAGGCTTTGTATTATTGCTTGCTTTGTTCTTTGATATTTTAAGTAAGTGGTGTTTGTTTGGAGTTCTGCTGTAGCAGCCTCCTCTTTCCTAGCTGGTTTGGTTTTCTCTGTAGGTTTTCTATGTGTGGGCTTTCTGCTCCTTGCAGAAAGGGAACAGAATTCTCAGGAAACAAAAGCTGAGCTCTCCTCTTCTCTGTATGTGCAGATAACAATTCCCCACCCTTTTATCTTCTTGTAGATTTTTGGTCAATTTTTGCACTTTCCCCCTGTTGCTGCAGAGTGAGTTCAAACCTGCTTCAGAAGAGTGGGGTGAGGAATGGTCTTACACAAAAGAAGAAATCAAAAATGCTCTCGGAATTACATGAGTTGGAACTTAAAAATGCTATTATAGCTGCTCTAAGAGAAAAGTAATTAAGCGTGGAGAAACAGCCTTAATTTTCAGCAGGCTGGTAACTATTGAAATCCACCATTTAAATCTCCAGGGAGTATGGGATAAACTTAGGATAGCTATGTCTGTATCATGTTCATGTTGGTTTTAAGGACTTTGCCCAGTGCCTGATTTCAGATGTAGTGTCAGTCTGTGGGGCAGCAACATGTGACACATTAGACTGCTGTCCCACATGTTGTATCAGCATACTGAATAATGCAAAGCAAATTGGTCACGTTTCCTTATAAAATCTTGGGTAATTGTTTCAGAGATGTTGAAGCTCAAAATTTACATGTAGCCTTGAACACTGATTTTAATATTGTGTCAGTAACTGGGCAGGATGCCCAGTTACTTATATTTATGCCTCAGAAATTGATAGCTTTGTGTGTCAAAATATTTCTGTGGCTGAAGAAGTCTTCCAGTATACTTATGAATTCTCAGCAGCTCTGTGTCCCACAGCAGCGACTGTGCCTTAGTACCAATGATAAAGAGAGAGCTCCTGGGAAAGTGCAGAGAAGAGAGGGACACAACTTTTTATGGTGCAGGAAGAGTGGAAACCACTGGGAAAAGCAGTGTGCTGTTTAACCAGGGTGCCTAATTTTGTATGAGTGCTTTACCCAAGCGGGAATGACAGAAGTATGTGCCTGTACAGCTTCTTCCTTAAATAAATATTTCTGCCTGAGAAATGTGTTAAGGTGAGCAAGTTCAGGCCAGTACTCCTGGTCAAATACCAGTCCTTGGGAGCCCCTTGCTCAGCGAAGGAAACTGCACTCAACCAGTCAGAAGCACCTTCTTCTAAGGTGACTTTCATTTTTTGGTTTACAAGGAAAACGTGGGTCTTCCTTTTAGACTTCTCATATGGGCAAAGCATTCATTTAGCGCCTCAGCCCCAAGAAATTACCTAGTCACAGCAGTGATTTTAAAAGGTGCTAATCGCACCTAGCAGGGTGATGTAGAGCCTTCTGTTAAAGGGATTATCATAAGGCCACAAAAGCTTTGAAAGCAAGAACACATCCAATGAAAACATGGAGGCACCTGAATAAGGAACTGACCTTTGCAAATTTCACAATCTGCATCTCTGAACTGGCACAATGGAATTGCTTTGATAACAGTGCATGGCAATGCCAGGACATAAGTTTGTACCTCTGGTTGGGCTTGCCAAAGTGGTAGCAATTCAGGCATTGGTAATTTGGCTTTAATGTTTTCTATGCTGCTGAAGGCAAACATCAGACTGGTTTCTTTCACAACAACTAACTTAAAGTAACTAATCTTTGCAGGAGATCTTTGGTAGTGTTAACTGCTGTTATACTTTTATTTTTTTTTTCCTAATCAAACTCCATCTGTTTAATAAATTTTAAAGGAACAAACCTGGTGAAATCACCATAGTTTTTCCTGTATTTTGTTGTTGTTGTGCCTATTAGGTGCCGGGCAATCCTTCTGGCTTTTTTTGACTCGTACGGCTGGTCTGAGCTGGATGTTTCGCGCTGCACTGGCGCTGGTTCTGTGAGCGGATGGAAGAGGCTGCCACAAGAGGTGATGCCTTAACCGAGGTCTAGGAGCGAGAGACATGCCAGCAAGTCCTGTTCTGGTTCCTGCACACACTTCTAGCCTGGAAATATCAGTGTTAAGCTGATCCCACAGCACCCGGCCGTGCCTGAGCTCCGGGAGCTGCAGACAAGCACTGAGGAATGCCCGGCTTTTTGAATCCTAAATATCTGGCAACTTTTCACTTTTAAATAACAATGGAACGTCATTGTTGCCCCGGCTCGGCAAGAACACAAGTCTTAAAATACCGTAATTTCCCGTTGCTTGGGATTATTTTCAATTGTTGGTAAACGCTCTGGGTCCGATCTGCAGCAGGCACCAGCGTCCTCGGTGCGGCTGCGCGGAGCTGCGAAGTTCTGTTTTTCACAGGGTGCGTTCAGGCCTGTCTCCACTGAACAGGCACCGTAGGCTGCGCTATCCCCAGGCGCTCTGTCCCGAGAGCGCCGCCCCGAGCGCGGCACCGGGGCCGCTGCAGGCTCCTCCCTGAAGGCCGGGCCGGGGCGGGGCGGAGCGCGCCGGACGCAGTCTTGTCGTTGCCCCATTGGCTGCCGCGCCCGCCGCTCCGTTGCGCCATTGGCCGCGCGCGCCACGCCCCCATCCGCGGCCGCGCGGCCACTCGGGGTCAGCGCCCCCATTGGCCAGCGCCCGGCACTGATCGCCCGCGATTGGCGGGCTGGGCGGCAGGGGCGTGACCGGGCGGGGCACGGTCACTGACGCCCGCGCGCTGCCGCCGGCTCTGGGAACGCGCCTGGGTGGGGGCGAGCGCGCGGCTCCGCGGCCCGGGGCAGCGGTGGGGGATAGGGTCCGTCAGCGGGACGGCGGACGGACCGTCGACGGAAAGACCGACGGGCCGGTGCCTGTGTCTGCGGCCGCTATGGAGGTGTGCGAGAGCGGTGGGGAGCAGCCGCCGCTGCTGCACTGGGACCGCAAATTAAGCGAGCTGTGCGAGCCCGCAGACCCCGACACGCTGCTGAGCCGAACGGTGAGGAGAGGCGGGGGCGGGCGGCGGCTCCTGGCGGCGCCGGGAGGCCGGGGGTGGGATGGCTGGGACGCCGCGGTGGGCGGCCGCATTCTGGGGCCCGTGGCGAGGTTCCTCGGGCTCGCCGTGGGCTGGGATGTCCCGGCGGGCGCCAGGGTCGGCACCGGGCGGGTTTGGCCAACAGGTGCTCCCCACGCCCCTTGCCATGATTGCCGCCCCTCCGGCGCTGCTCCCCCCAGGCCCGAGGTGTCGTTGGGCAAGTCTTGGGATGGGTCCCCTGTGCACCGGCGGGTCTCAACTCCCTCGCCTTCGAGCCTGGCGGCGGCTCTCGATAACCGGGGTCCCGCAGCCCCCGCTTCGTCCGGCGCCGCTTCCCCAGCCCGGCCGGGGCTCTCACTGCGCCCTCGGCGTTGCCGCTTCTCCCGGGCGACCGTTCAGGAGTCGCCGACCGCGTCTTCTTCAGGACGAGACTGTCCCTGCTCCGTCCCGCTCCCCAAGCGCAGGAAGGAAGTGACACAAGTTTCGATGTTTTTGTTGTTTAATTTTTGGCTGGAATCCCCATACTTTGGCTTGCGCAAAGTTAGGACAGTTCCGAGGAAATGTGTCTTCTTGACTGTGTTCTGCTGGTTCAGTTACTCAGGAGGCTTCTGCAGGCACAGCGACACACCTCTGTAAACCCCTGTAGGTTTAAAGCCCGAGGGGTAGCGTGCCGAAGCACCTTGGGGACAGCAGCACAGCAGACTCCTCCATCCCGCTGCTGGTGCGAGGCACGGGGCAGCCACGCTCGGTGCGTGTCGAGCACGGGCTTGGATGGAGAGCCAGAGGAGCATGGTGGTGGTCACCGGGATGTGGCAGTGTCCGAGGGATGGCGCTTGGCAGCGGCTGCACATGCTTCACGTTGCCTCCTTGCACCCAAGAGAGTGATGTGCAAATACAGCCCCGAAGTGAGGCACCCAGCTCTTCATGGTAGCAGCGGTGATCCCACAGCTGCTGCCTCTGTGCCGATCTTGGCGTTGGTCTTGTGAGGCAAACGAGGAAAATCTTATTTGCTGTGTGTTGTATGTGGTAGTCTTACTGATCTGGGATCGTGTCTGCCACAAGCTTCAAGCCTCATTCCAGCAGGAAGTGTGATGGTCTTTAAAACAGTATTTGGCTTCTTTGTCTTTGAAAGTCTTGCACAATGTGTATCTTCTGGTAGATCGGGGAAAAGCAGTGGTGTCATGGTGGCTTGGGTTTTTAAAAGAGTCAGCAGGAGCACTTGACAATGAAAAGCTCTTCCTTCAAACAGCCCTTTTCTTGTGTGTTTTTTTTTGTTCTTTTGCTTTTTTTTTTATCAACAAGAATGTTGTGAATGAGAGGCTGTTTGAAGAGTGTTCCCCTTCAGATTTTACTTTTTCTTGCTCTATTTGGATCCTTGCAATGAGAATGGAGTTGCCACTCTTAACTTTTGTTTTCTTACTCATTGTCCTCATATCTTCTTTCCTTAGTGCCTTGAAGGAGATCTTATATTTGGACTAGAACTTGTGGCTGCAATGACATGGATATGTGTCTTTTCTGGTCTATTAAAAGGAGCCTGAGAATTGAGATTAAGTGTGTCTTGACAAAGAAAACATCCTGTTTGTCTGGTGGATGAAAATGGGATGTCTTTCCCTTTTCTGTGTTCAAGTTTTATTGGAGATTTTCAGCTTCAAATGCTATGATGATGTGCATTTTGAAAGTGCAGTGCATAGCTGGATCTGGGGTAACACTGGCATTGATTTGTTTGCATTTGTTGTCTTTATGATTGGGACTTTTAGGAATTTAAAATTTCTTCATAGACCCTCTTGAAGCCAAATAAAAAGCATGAAATCCATTTCTCTTTTTGGTTGTTTTTGGGATTCTTCTGAAAGAAGTTTCAGAAAAAAAAAAAAGCCCAATTAAATGCTATAAAGTAGATATAGTGAGATACGTGATCTTTAAAGAAGAAAAGACTTTTTTTTAAAATTAACATTCTTTAGAGTGAAAAAACCCCACACTTCTGCCTGTTGAACTTTTGGTTTTGCCAATGTGCCCTGCCATGTGGAAGAAAATACTGTGCTTGGTACCATGAAACACAAGGTCTCTATTTACTTCTGGCCAAAACTTCATAGAATCATTTGAAAAACCCAAAACAAACAAGCTCTCTGGATGAAACATCTGTTCTCCTGGGCTATGCTTTCCATCTGGGAGAACTGGTTTGACTCAGTCACTTTGCTGTTTGTAAACTTACTGCAGAGTGTTTCTGGAAAGACTGGGATGATGAGGAGACTCTGTGCTCCTTCTGCAGAAATACCCATGCCCTGTGCTGTCAATCACCCTCACAGCAAGGAACATGTGTCCTACAGCATCTTTTGGTCTTCACACACTGTTGGGGTGCCCCTTAGCTGGATGTGCAGGTCTGCATCCAAGGAAGCCATGGGCTTGGGAAAGGTCTCTGGAACAGTCATGCAGCCCTGGGAGCCCGAGCTGGACTGCAGGGGGAAGAGTGAGAAGATGATGATAACTGAGGGGAGAGCTCACAAACAGGAAGAAGGATCAGTGTAATTCCACAGTCAGATCTGTGTGTACAGACTGGTAAGGATGAGAATTCTGTGCCAACTGTCTTTTATATATTTTGAGTTAAAATTTAACTTTCCTGCAACCAAAAAGGCCGTTCCTGGCTCCTATTGATTTGACGCTAGCAGTGTGAAAGTATGCATGCACTTAAAAACTTGACTTCTATTTTAAACTGTTCCAGCCTGCCTTAATTACCAGGGCTGAAATCCAGCCTCCTGGGGATTTACATTTCTCTAGTGCCTGGAGCTGTGTGAGGAGCCCTTTCCTTACCCTGCTGGTGCTGTCAGTGATACCATGGGCTGTACCTGGAGAAAGTGGAGCCTGGGAGAGCTCAGCTCTGCTATTGGCATGCAGCAATCCTGGAGGTGTCTTGTTGAAGTCCTCACAGTGCTCACCTGGATGTGAGATAGCTTTATAGCAGTTGTTTTTCCAGAGTGGTTAAGTTTCCCATGGAAGCAAAGGCTAAAAGGGTTCCCAGAGGTGTGTTCATGATATGTGTCACATGTCTGCATTATATAATCATCATCTGTGCTGTAGCTTGTTGTGACTGTGTTGGTAGTGCCATGTGCTGGCACTGTGCAAGGCAGTGTTATTGTTATTATTAGTGTTATTGTTATTCTGTGCTTTTTCTTGGTAGTCAAACAGAAGGGAAACACAGCACCTGCCACTGTCCAAGGGAAGCAGGAGCGTGGCCAGGTGGCAAAATCTCCAGCTTCTTGCTGCTGCTGTTACTTTCCATAACACACAGGTGGGCTTGAAGTGGGCTGTTTTTGCTGGAGGGCATGAGGCTCTACTGGAATTGATCTGTGGTTGGACGTGGCCCAGCTGGGACTGTGTCTTCTCTGACAAGTGCCAGATCTGATGCAGATGGATAAATCTGACAAACACGGCATGAAATGCCAACTACCTGTCCCATTGCTGGGTGGGGGCTGGAAGGCAGGTGGTTCTTAGGAGCCTTTGACATTTAAAACCTCCTTATGTAATACCGAGGAGACAGTTTTATTCCCCCCTCCTCCTATTTTCATGGCTATTTTAACACATTAGCTGCTGCTTCCAGATGGTGGCAAAATGCAGGCAAATGCAAGGATAGATGTGATCTTGGCATGGCACATGTAGAACTGTAGCTGCCCTACAGGTACAGGGGGGACAGCAGGATTAAAATCCTAGTTGTTATGTCCTGGGTGTCTAGATGAGTGGGTAACTGGAAGGTAACTTTAAATGCCAAGTAGCCCAAATGGTTTATTTGTTAAAGAGGCTGACTATTGAACTTGGAACCCATGAAAAAGTTGGAATTAGTGAAATGCCACATGGCTGCTGCTGTTTGAGTGGTATTTGAGCCCTGTGATCCTGTTTCCATGTTGCTGGTGATGGTGTGGGCAGCTCAGCCCTGGGACAGGGGTGCAGTCTAGGTTGGAATGAAAGGAGGAGGCTTCCCAGGCTGCAGCTACTAAGTTTCTGTATCCCTGTGAAAGCAAAACCAAAGGTGAAGGTTAATGGCCAGGTTTTGATTGTCATCTAAGGTGAGCTCAGGAAATTTCCTCCCCATTACAAACCTCTGAACCTCCGGACACTTGCCTGGTGACTCATTTCTTCTGCCACAAAAACGATGGTTGCTGCTACTTTGTGTTTCTAATGATTTCTTCAGGAAAGCTGCCTCTGGATGAGCTGCCAGCGAGTGCCTAAAGCCCTCGGAGTAGGGCAGTCGTTATTTTAATGGATGACTGTGCTAATTTTTACAATGTGTGTGTATTTAATTGGAAGTTGCGGTCACTGCAGTGGATGTGGAGCTGGCTCTATCTTACTGTGTGATGGCTGCATGTAGCTCTCTGATGTCAGTATAGTTGGATCCAATTTTTGTTTCATTTTGGTAGGAGGAAAGCTACTTCATTTATTTGCACGTTTGGTTTGGTCTGGTGCCCACAAACCATAAAGCTGAAATCCTTCATTCTTTCTTCTCTATACACCTACAGCTGACTTTATGTAAAATATTTGTGGAGTCAGTACTTGCAAAGATTTTTCCAAAATTGCAGTAAAGAGGGAAAAGGGGAAAGTGAGATTTTCAAACAGTTGTATACAGAGCTCATACAAAGCAGTAGTGTTAAATTTTGTCAGTGACGTTCCATATGAATAGAAAAAGAGAACATCACAACTGCTGAACAGCAAAATTAGTTGTACACAGTGAGTTTGCACTGAAAACCATTTCTCCTCCTTCTTTTCTTCCCAAATTTAAATAAGAAAACTATTCCAGTTTGCCAAGAGAGATGTAATGTACTTATAATGGGTCTAACTGATCTACCACTCCTATAAAAGCTGAGATAAACACAAGTAATAGACTTTGAAACTTTACCTTGTTGTTTTCTGACAGTTAAAATCAGAAAAATGAGGGTATTGAGTTGCTGGCTATAACTGTATAGTGAAGTGCTTGATCTGCAGTGAAGACAGGAGCTGGAAAAAATGTTCGTTTGTCGTAGGACTGACTTTGAAGTGTGGTAGATAAGAATGAGCCAGCGTAACGTAAAAACCCACTATTTATTATTTTTTCTAATGGACATGACTGATGTGCACCATCCTTGTAAATGTTACCTTTGGAAAGCCAGTCCTTACACATGGAATAGGTTGTGCACAATAGCAGGGGTAAAGGAAATTCACATAAGGTGTCATCAGATAGGGCTTTCCTGTGTCTGGAGTTGTTCAGCTTATCTACAGGGCTGGTAGGAAGTTGTGCTCTTTGCAGGTATTTGTAGTGCCAAGAGTCCCTTCTTGGCTAGGGCCAAGTGAGTTTCCCCTGTCCTGGGATGCGGACCTGTTTTTTATTAAAGTAGCCTCCCGTTTTTTAGGATTATCTGTGTGCTACCTGTGTGAGGAGGCCAGTGTGTGCTGTATCTTGCTGGCTGCTCCTCCCTTGGAAGAGCTGGGAGCTCTGTGTCACTGTGGGCTCATTTTCTCTTCATCCCTCAGCTCACAAGGTCCCTCTGAGATACCTGATTGCTTTGAAGACATGGTCCTTTGAAAGTAACCCCTGTCTCTGAGCAGGCAAGTTTTCTTGCTGGCTTTCCACTTGCAGATAGGTGCTGCTTTTTTGTGCTTTTTTGTATTCAAATGTTGGTTATCAGGCCTTGCTGTCCTGACTGCTGTCTGTACACCTTCCTCCCTGCATTCCCAACAGCTGTTTTCCAGCCACTTCATAATACTTGGTTTAAACATCCATCATCTGTATGCTCTGTCTTAGGCTGCTTCTCTCACTTTTGGAGAATCATCATTTTGTGAGTGAGATGTTGGCAATTACGTGCTAACATACAGTAGCAATTACGATTGGTGACATTGCTGTCAGACCTGGCTCAGTGGCATTTGCCACGGGCTGTCTTGGCTGCTGACCCTGAGCTTTCAAGGTCCTCCCTTTAACTCCTCTGATTCCCTAGAGCATCTTGCCTTTTTCCAAGAGAAATAGGTTCCTGGTGGGTCCCTGAGGGGTGCTCTTGCAGTAGAGCTCATAGTCTATGTTTTCAGGAGGGTACATTCTTTTGTGCTGTTGCTCCTGATTTATCTCTGAATCATGGAGTTGCCTTCTGGCTGTGGTTTTTTTTGTTTTTTTTGTGGATGGCAAGACCTGACAGTGCAGTTCTGCACCTGGATGTAACCACAGGCTGTTGTGGCAGCTGCTTAGGAGCTCATCCAGTTTTAAAAGGACATTTTTTTGGCAGAAATTAGCTTTCAGGCGTATCGGTTCCCTGATACATCTTGGCCTGTAGCAGCCAGGTGGTAATGCTGACATGAAAGGGCAGGTAGAAATATTTGACTGGAGAAGAGGTAATGGAACTGCATTTTGAGTAAAGGAATGTGCAGTGGGAATAGTCAGAGTAGATTTATGAGTTGTGCCTAGATGCAAACCTGATGTGGATGTGTGTATTTATTTGATACCAGTAGACAATTATTTGGATGTCACTGGAAATAACAGGGTTTGCCTGGAAGAGGTATTTGTTCAAGGGTCATTAAAAAAAAGGGTTGTTTGAGAAGGATGCAGGTATGTAGTAGAAAAACAGACAGATCTGATGTTCAAGGAAGAACTGATGTTGGATTGGTCCATGGCCCCACCGCCTCACCAGGATGTCAAGTGCTGGTGAAAAGCGGAGGCTGCCTTGGATACTAAATTATTTTTCTTTCATAAAAGTGAAAGGAATGGCATGAAAAGAATAAGCTTGGCTTAGGGCCACAGTTTTGCTGGCAAATATGTTGCCCTTTCACCTCACTGAAATGAGTGATAGGCAGTAGAGAAGACAGGTGAAAAATGGCAGGGTTTAACAAGACATAGCTGAGGTGCACATTAAGTCTGAGATGCTGAGCTTTTCAGAGCAGGGACTTTTTCCTCATTCTCTCTGTCTTTGAGCTGTCAGAGACTGATCGCAGCTACAGAAAAGAAAGTCACTGGATTGAGTTGAATGCTAAATGTGTGCAGGAAGGATACACATACTCTACCAAATAATGAGCACTCCCTCTCCTGAGGGTGAGTAGGGAAGCAGAGAAGGCAATGTGAGAAGATAAAGTGTGGCTAAGTGGGTTAGATCTTAATTGCTAGAGCTGTCCCCATAGGTGCCATCCATCCAAATGTAGAGCTGAATACTGCCAGTGATCTCTCTGTGGCATGGAAACTATTACCTTCTATTATTTTTGCCATCTGCTGCTAACTGGCTTTCAGTCTTCTGTATGTGATCTGGTTCCACTGTGGTGACAGGCAAAAATTTAATGGAAAAACATGACACCCACTTTATCTCTCTCCTCTCTGCCAAAGAAAAACATTCCTCTGCAGCTGTGCTGGGGCTGGCTTTGTCCTTTCATGCAATCTGTCAGTCATATGGGGTGAGAAATAGAGACCAAGCTGCTCTAATAACCTCTTAGGGAACTTTGGGTGTCTTAGGGAAGTTCAGGCCTCCTTCCTTGCCAAATTGGATGTGTCCTGAGCAGCGATGTAGGGCAGAATTTGGTGGAGGCTGCTCTCCTGTAGTGTAGGGGCAAAGAGCAATATTCCTGATGGATTTAGTAGCTCACATGGAGCCGGGCTCCCTGCATTCCTGCAGCTCTGCTGGGATGAGCCCAGGCTGTTTGGTGACCCTGCAGAGCTCATCTCCAAGCTTTTGCTGCAGCAGAAGTTGCCTGCAGAGGTAAGGAGTGTGATTTTTCTGGGTGAGATGGGATGTTATCCAGTAGACAGGAGGAAAGTCATTTGCCCTTGTTCTGCACCAAAGGTGTTGTGTGCTGCTCCTGATTTTGGATGTGAGCAGAGTCCTCAGCTATGGCAAAATTCTTTGAAGGACATTATGGCTTGTGAAGCAAGAGAAACATCTTTCAGTTGCTGTGCTTAGGAGTACCTGTTTTAATTTCTCTTTTCCAAAGTTTGGACACTGTAATGTGAAGGTCTGTAGAAAAGAGTGGAAAAAGAGTTGGGCTCTTTATACCACATGAGGGTGAGACGAAATGGACGTCAGTAGAAGTGAGAGAGGTTCAGACTGATAAGGAAAAAGGGCTTCACAGTGAGGACAACTGAGCACTGGAGAAAGAGCTGCCCAGGGAGACTGCTCCACCTTCTTCCTTTAAGTCCTGACTGGCTAAAGGCCTGAGTAAGCTGTTGTTACTTAGTGTTGGCCCTGTTTGGGCAGAAGGCTGGGCTAGAGATGACCTGAGCCCCCTTCCTGCTGGAGCTGTAGTGTGGTTCCTTTCACAGCAGTCTGCGCTCAAGGCACTGACCTGCTCAGTTTGAGATAGGACACTGCTGGGCAGCAGACTGGTGTGTTTCAAGGCTATTGGTCTATGCTACTTCATACCTGTGTTATTTCATTTTTGTGGATAACCCTGAAACTGTGGGTGTGGGAGGAGGCCACCTTGTGGGTTAACTCATGTGAGTTAATAGAGGAGGTTTTGTAGACCTAAAACCTGAAAAACACCCAGCAAACCCCCCCCCCAGACTCCAATCCTTGAATACCAAGCAGATCTCAGTTCTTTCATCCCTGCAGCAAATTCTGTGCACAAGAGAATGCTTATCCCAAAGCTGCTTTTTTCCCCAGTCTTCTATAGGTTCTTTTGTTGGCTTCATAATCCACCTGCAATGTTTTGATTTTGTGGGGTTTATCTGAAGATGTGTGTTCTTGTTTATGGAGCCTCGGGTACCCACTGGAGAGAATTGTGTGTGTGTGTAGAACCAAAATTCAGGAGCAGCAGGGAACTGCTCTTCCCTCCTGGATTTTCTCACCACTGCTGAAGCAGTGATGACACAGTTGCCCTAGAAAGCCTGTGATATGACAGACATGGTGATGCTGCCTTCATCATCATCATCAGGAGGAGCCAAGACTTAGAACTAAGACTGCAGTGTTTCTTGCAGCCAGACATCTGGCTTTCTGGGATCTGTCCTGGCTAGCAAAGGATGAAGACTGAGGGAAAATATGATGTCTGAACTCTCCAGTTTAATAACTCCTAATATGAGGCAGTGGCTGACTTTCTGCAGAACATCTGTCTTTCTCATCATGGGTGTAACTGGCCTCATCATCAGCACTGATGGTATGTCTTATTTGAGCTCTCTGGTGCTGCAGCTCCATTCCCCTCCTCCTCTGTGCCTCCCCCCTGCACAGCTGGGTGTGTGACTCAGGCCTCGGAGTGGTGTGGGGTTTCAGGCAGCCTGGTAAGATGTATTTTTTAGCAAAAGGGCATAAAGCAGAAGGGTTCTTCTCAGAAAAAGAAAAGCAAAGCAGACTGGCACTGCCTACATATGGCTCTGATGCCTTGGGTGCTCTCTAGTGAAATGCTAGAGGGGCTGGGGCTCTCTGGGGGATGTCCATTATGGTTGGCTGTGAGCCATCTGCCCTTCCTCTCACTGGGAAGCATTTCTCCCTTGCCTCTCCAGATGGATGCCTGCGTGCCTGGCTGACCCCCTTCCTCATGGCATTCCTGAAGGGACTGAACCTGAGGGAGAGGGCAGGAGCTGGCAGCTGCAGGAGGGCTCCAGATACGCATGGGTGCTGCTCCCCTGGGATTCGCAGCTGGCTCTCTCCACCAGCTGCTGGAAGGCACTGCTTGGGTGGACTCCTTGCAGGAACAGGCACGACAGGAATGAGCTTTGGCACTGTTTTTAAGGCATGAGTTTTCTGGATGCAAAAATTGTCTCCTCCTCGAGCCTTAGTGCTTCTGCAATCCTTTTTCAATTCAGCTCGTTTGCTCCTTATGGCCTTCAGTGGAAGCTGCTACTTGCCAGAAGGACTAAAAGAGAAAAAGTAGTGTTTTGTACTAGCCCAGGGTGACTTGCAGCTTCTCACTTGGCTGTACTAATTCAGAGTGAAATTTCAGCTAAATTTCATCTCTCTGACTTGGGAATGTTTCCCTATTGCCATTCCTTGTTGGTTGGGTTGTTATAAATGTTAGAAAAAACCACAGGGAAAAGATGAACTCAATTTATGTTGCTGTTTATTTTCTCAGCTGCAAACACTGCAAGATCAAAATGAGCACAAAAAGTGTCACTGACTTTCAGAATTGTGCAGTTAAAATCTTGATTACTTTTCTAAAATGTTTAAAGGCATTTTGTGTCCAGAACATCTTTTTTTAGCTTTAATGTTAAAAAACCTTGCTTGAGACAGCTTTCTGGCAAGATTATTTTGGGATAGAAAAAAATGCAACCTGGCTTTAAGATGTGGCTTCAGTGCTCAAGAGGGACATTACATGGTGTGGTGGCTGGGATGGGGCCACTAGAGCTACGAGGAAATTGTTTCAAATTCACAGGCAGTTGAGGGGGAAAACAGAGCTTGGAATTATAATCAAGAAACTAGAGTCAGCAGAAACTTGCATTGCTGAAGAGGCTTCTGAAGCAGTTGTTGAGTGCAGAAAGCTATAAAGTGTGGGTGTAAAGTAGCCTGGGTTGTGGCTGGGGATGGCAAATTAACGGTGCCACTGCGATGATGAAAATGTTGAAGTGTATGGTTTGGGGAGATTCTTGAAAACCTGGCTCTTGCAGGTGTCAGTATGTCACAGTTTGGTTGAAGACTTTTCAGTTCTTGACACCTGCATATCTGAAAGAGAGCCTGATTTGGGAGAATTCCAAGAACAGAATTCCAAGAACAGTGACGGAAGTAAGTGGTTGAATAGGCAGGTTTGTGAGAAGTGACTACAAACATTAAATGTGTATTACTTTGAAGGTGGACAGGTGTTTGGAAGAGTTTGAAGAAGTGGTGTGATCAGAATACTTTATGTTAAGCTCACATTGCTATTCTTGAAGCATCTTTTTCAGTTTCATGTGATGTATGTAATGTCATTTTCAGTAATAGTACCAGAATAGAGTGTATGTGAAAACTTTGATTTCAGCCGTGGTTCTTGTAACACACAGATGATGAATATTTCTGTACTCTCAACAAGATCCCTTCAGAGCTTTATGCTTAGTTTAAAATTATCATAAGGGGATTATGAATCTTAAGGTATCATTATTCTGTGCCTTTTTTAAACTGCTAATGGCTCTTGTAGTACCTTTTCTCTTTTTTTCAGATTTAATGCTTATAGATTAGAGAAGAATAAAAAAGAATCAGGATGAAGTAAAGGGAATCTGATCAGCAAAGAATATCCAAGGGGGAAAGAATGTTGGCAAGGGTAAGGGTAGAAAGATTTCTCTAAATGGTGTCATATGAAAATTAGCCACTGTCAGTAATTAGGTTACAAAACGTCTTGGAACCAGAAAATCTAGATAACAGGAAATCCAGATAGCTGGAAGGTCCCAGAGAAGAAGTTTGGCTTGTTGACATTGATTTATGTTGGGTCGTGATATCATGAGGAAATACCTGAAAATATTCAATGAATAGAGTAAAGGGGGAGGAAATTAAAACTATGCACTGGAGTTCCGGGTACCAAAGTTATGTAAAAATACTTGGAATCTTTTAGGATTCCATAGTTACGGAGTGCAATAATACAGATAGATTTAACCCTGGTAGGTAAAATTTAATGGAAAGCAGATATAGTCAGACAAACTTGGTTTCATTCTTTGAGATGAAAAAGAAAAAAGATAACAAATTGAGACATTTTGCAAGCAATTGGCTATTAATTTCATTTTATTGGTTGAAAGATTGTACCACAAAGTGTATGGAATTAAAGGACTGACTCAAAGTAGTTGCTAATGGAGAACTGGTGTCAGAGAATAGATTTATTGGGTTCTGCAAAAAGGTACCAGAGAGGATGCTTCTCAAGGTTTTCATCCGTGGTGTGGAAGCAAAGTTACGTGACTAGGAACAAAAAAATGTGTCTGCCTATGGGACAGATGAATACATATTGGAAATCAAGACTTGGAAAGCATAACAAAAAAAGTGCTAAAATATACTTGAGCTAAGAAAAATGGTCATTCCTCAGTCTTTGAGGCACACCCATGTTCTCTTCTGGCAGTTATATTTCAAAAAATTATCAGATCTATATAAGGGCACCTCATGGAAACAGTGGATTAGGACAGGGAAGATTAGGAAGGTTTCATAGTCCTTTCTAGCTTGAAATGATATAAGACTTCATTGCTGGGCCTCTTGACTCTGGATACTTCAAGGCATAACATACATCACGTATATCACAGCTTTTGGTCATTTTCCTGAACTGCTGATTTCAGTGAAGTTTAAATAAGTGCTTTAATTGCTTCAAGCTGTTTTTGAACTTGTGCTTATCATGACATCTCTTGGCACATATAAAGGAGGAAAATGTAGGAGGTGTATGGAGAAGAATAAGATTTCTCTTAGGAAAAAGGTGTTAGTTCCCAAAATACAAGGCCACCTTTATATATGTTCTCTCTTGAAGTTGAGTACCAAAGGTGGCCTTGTGTTCTCTGACCCTCTGTCTAGGATAGACTGAGTAAAACACATGTGATTGGTGTAACTATGCCAAAGGTCTTCAACCCTGATAAGTGAAGTGCAGAGGAAAAGAAGAAAGCAAGGCAGTTAGGGTGAGGTAAGAGGAAAAAGGGAACATGTGAGAAGACTGGATAAATATACAGATAAAAAAGCAAAGTTTGTAGCTTTGATTTTAAAGGTATAGTTAGTGGAATGTGGTGCTTGATATGGTTCCAGTTGTAGTGATGGTACCAACTGTTAAATCCCAGTATTTAACAAGGGAAGATTGTTCTTGTCACTCTGCCTCTGTGGATCACACTACAACCCTGTACTTCTCTGCACCATCAGCTGAAGGAACCATAAAATCCCTTGACTGTGGCACGTCTTACCTCATTAATACCTGTCCAGAACTTCTGCAGCATTTTAACAAGCCTGGAGGTTTCTGAATGATCTAGGGTCAGTCTCCTTATAGTTTGCAGGGCAATAGTCTTTAATTCTGACATTCATATTGTAACAGGAGGAGAATGCCTGGGACATTTGGGAAGAGTGAGTAATTTTTCTCCCTTGGCATCTCTGTATTTAGGTAGCTGGCAGACAGAAGATGCTGCCTTAAGCTGTTTCCACAGTGTGGCATAACCTTTTGTAATGGTAATACTGTTTTGGTTTTTCTCTGGAATATGCTAGAAGCAAAAATATTTTATTCAAGTAATAATGTAGACAGCAGATGTGGTTTGAATGTGTCTAAAGCTGAATTGGAAACATGACAATGACCAGGAGAGTACCCATCTCTAAAACAGTGTTCCTTCTTTTGGCATGAAGTCCCAGTGTGCCTGTGCTGTGATGGTGTGCAGGGGAATGCTGCTGCAGTCGTGGAGTGCAGGTCAGCCCCTTGCTGACCTGCTCAGCGTGGAGAATGTCTGGCAAGGAATAAAGCTCCTCAGCCTGATGATCTTGTCAGGCTGGTCAGGCTCCACCAGGAGAGGCTGAAGCTACATGCTGCTGGGAGTCACCTCCAGAGCCTGTCTGGGGATGGAATAAATGAGCAATACTGGTCGTTCAGCACCAGTTAATTTGTGGAGCAAGTTCTCCTCCTGTGACTGCCTTTGTCATTCTGCTGTGCAGAGGTAACTGTGCCAGTGGACCCACAGGACAAGACATGCCTGGCTTTTCAGAGTACTGCCAGAAGGCTTTTGAGAGGTTTCTCTTGACTTGTGTGTCCTGTCTTCATTGAGCCCTCTTAAGGCACTTTCCAGCAGGTGTCCCAAAAATCTCAATTCTCACATCTGCTTAGATCTCTAACAAGAAATCTGGTTCTTGTGTCAGGCAGACTGCATTCCATCAGTTTAGTCAAGGAAAAAATTCTGTGGAGATGATAGGAAGTGAGTGACAAAAGCCTGAGAAAACCTGGACCAAGCAGGGGTGTGAAGAAGTGTGGAGGCAGATGGAGTAAGGAAACGTAATGAGTTGTGTGCAGCCAAGGCTGTGACTTGAGAGGTCTGCACTGTAGACCAAAGAGAGATGGCTGTGCTGGTGCTGGGAAGCAGCTGTTTGACCAGCACACTCACTGGCAGATGCTGCACTGTGTGTGAGCTTTGAGGCAGTGCTGTGACAATCTGAAATGTGTATGTGTGGTGATTTGCTTCAGAGCTCTTGCATTAAGTAGAGATACTTTACACATCTCAGACTGGAGCTGTACCCGTGCAGGAGCTGATCTTCCCTCTGGACTTTGAAGGGGAGAGGGGCCTGGTGTAGAAGCAGGCCTGAGGTTACTCATGGTCTGGTGCTGTCTTATAGCAGCAGGGAGGAGGTTGGATTTTTTGTCTGAACAGATTGTCAGGGATTTCTCTGAAGTACCAGGGCACAATTAACCAGCACATTCAGGTTCCTCACTATAGTTATTTGCAGCACAGAGAGACTTAAACCCTCTTTTGTTAGCTTAGCCAGGGACCAAGCAAATAGGTGGTTCCTTCAGGATCCTGTATTTTCCCCTAATTTGGTTTGGGGAGTGGTTGCATGGCTCCTTTGGGCTTCTTGTTGGAATGTCCCTGCAATCTTGCCTGTTTCCAGTTAGTGACGCAGCCCTTCAGGAAGCTGCGCCAAGCCAAACAGGGATGTTCCCCACTCAAGGAGTGAGCAGGAAGCCTTAGGACCTTATAGTCAGTGTAACTGCAGGCAGTATATTCAAATGCTCAAGATCACTGTTAACTTCTCAGAGTCTCCGTTTTAGCAAACAGTCTTTGTGTCCTGGGGGTGTTCCTTTGAAATCCAAACAGGAAAATAAGGTTGGGAGGAAGGAAAGGGTTTCTCCATCCCTCTCTGACAGGGAGGAAAAAAAAAGGTTATGAAATGCCAATTTTTTTTCTACTTTTTTGTGAGGAACAGTTCTGCCTCATGTAGGTCTTCTCCATTATAGCCTAGTGCACAGTTTCTCACACTGGTGGACAGGCTCATATGAAACAACACAAGTGTAACCTTAGTTAGGATTATGCATAACCATAAGGAAGGTAAAGACCTTGCTTATTAATGCGGTGGGATTTTGTTAGATGGAAGCAGGTGTGAAGAAGAAAACATGGAAGTGTGAAATATTTTGAAATCTACTCATATATATGCATTGCTTAAAATGTGACTTGATAACTCTATAAGAATGAAATCATTCCTGTCACGAGTTTTTGATAGTTACCAGCCAGTTCTGATCCCATAATAATCTCAGGCAGCACGGGAAGTACACTGCTCTGGAATCTGAGACATACATGGCTTGTCCTGTTCCTTAGACTTTGCACAGGTGCTGCCTTGCACAGGAGACACAGCTTTGGGATCTTGTGGGAGGGCTGGAGCACCAACAGTGCTGCAGCAAGTGGCATCCCAGGCTTGTGACACTGTAAATAGGCAGGGCAGGGTTTGTAGCTCTGAGTTCATCTGTGGTGTGGGTGGGGACAGACTCAGCTGTGGGAGGGCGGCTGAGTGAATGTTTTAGTGCTGCTGTCACAACTATATATGGAAGACCAGAAAAAAACCAAAACCCCCGTGCATTGGTCTGGCCAAAAGAACTTGAGCTGAATTTTACTTTCCAATTGCTAAAGCATGTCTGGACTGTTTTTGTAGTAAGGAACAAGTCAGGTACTTTGTGTCTGGTGGATGGCAGATGGCCCAGAGATGAGTAGAATGCTCAGTTTGAGGCTGATCTATTGCTATGATGGTACGTGGCTACCTAGTAATCTTTTTTGGTGACACTTAGGAACATTAATGCCAGAAGCAGATGTTCCCTTCAGTAGGAAGGGTTGAACAGTCCTGTGTGTGTGCTCTGACAAAAGCATGCACAGGTTTTGGAGGAAGCAGCGTTGCTAATGCCCTCCCAGAGCTTGCAGTGTCAGTCCTGTGGGTATAGCCTGCAGGATCATGCTGATTTATGGTAGCTCTGACACCTTCAGCCTTTCGGAGACTTGGGGTTGGGGAGAGTAGCCCTTGAAATCTGCTTGGTATTTATATTTTTTTGCTGCAACACTATAAGAGACAGGATGCCCTGGTCAGGATGCACTGCAGCCCAAGGCATTTCAGGCTAATCAGGGAGATCATAAGGATAGAGAACCACACAAACCACACATTCTTCTCTAGGGGAGAGCTGTTTACCCTGGGGATAGTACAGCTACGCAGTGCAAACTTAGACAGGACGTCCAGATCAGTCTGCTTTTTTTCCTGTCCTATGATCATGGCCTGACAATTTAGTGAAATTGAGCTTTAAAGTGCATCTTCACCAAAAAAAAAAAAAAAAATTGTGAGGTCTTGGATAGAGCTCAAATTGCTCATTCCATGAATTTAAGAAGAATTCTTAAAGGTGTCCATTGTCTCTCCCAGTTTTGATTCTTCTTGGGGCTGAAGACAGAATATCTCTTTTCTAGACTTATACATATGAGGATAGGTAGATTTGCAGATCCCTTATGGGAATACCCAAGTTTTTGTTGCATTTTCAATGCCAAATGCTGCCCTAGTTTGAGGTGGTCACTTCTTACACTGCCTCATCTGGAAAAGAGATGCTAACATAGCTAACTGTGTCTTATGGAATAATTATAGAAAATAAAGAGTTGCCCATATTGCTGATAAAGATCTGCTGCGAGAATAATGGTCTCGTGGTTTTTTGGGTGTTTTTTTTTTTGTTGTTGTTGTTTTGTTGTTTTTTTTTTTTTTTTTTTTTTTTGGTGTTTTTTTTTTTTGTTGTTGTTTTGTTTTGGGTTTTTTTTTTTTTTAATGGAAATGCATTTTTCGCTTCAGTGAAGTTCTGTGCACCTGACCTCAGCCAGAATGGTCTAACTGTTGCAATGAAATCACCAAATTCTGTCATTTGTGATACCTGAAAAGGGAGCAGTGCTCTGTGCAAGGCAGTGTGATTTAGATAAAGCAGCCTTAATAACCTACATCATAATGTCTCATTTTATAAAGACACACACCAGATGATGCAGGAAGATTGCATGATTTTTTAATCATGTCACTGTAAGATTCTGCCTGGAAACACTGAATTACTTACATACTTCTACATTCTCTTATGTTTTCAAGAAGAAATAGACTGTGATGTGAGCTGCTGCTGTAAACACTATTTTGCTGTCCTGAGAGGTGGAGAGAAGAAAGAAATCCCAATTCTGCTGGGAGAGCTTGGACTGCTGCAGTTCCAATGTTGTGGAACCTTGCTGGTCTCTTAAATGAGGTCAGTCCTGATTGACCAAACAGGTAGAAATAAAGCAAAAATCAACCGTGGGAGGAAGAGCAAGAAATGAACAGCTGGTTAGGTGTTCTGGCTGTGCTCTTTAGAGCTGCTGGCATAACTGAACCTGGAGCAGGTCCCTCATACAGCTCTTCCAAGGTGGTCTCTGTTAGCTTGAATAATCCACAAATCCATCTTGGTGGAGCAGTGGATGTGAAGCTGCTCACTCTGAGAGAATGGTGACCTCTGGGAAGGCTGGTGCCTTCTGTTGAGTGTGAGGAATAAACTAAAAGTTTCTGGCAGAAGGGCATGTATCTCTGCAGGTTATGGCTGTTAAACATTTTTATCTCAGGGTTCCAGTGACACAGCAATACTAGGATTTTCTTGGTGATGGTCTTTTGCATGGTCTGCTGATGCTGTGGGATGCTGAAGAGGCTGAACCATACCTTTTGTTGAAGGAGATAGGATGGAAGGTGAGGCTATAAGAAATTGCATATTTATGAACTCCTGCAGTTGCAGTCTGGTGTGATGGCTTAAAATTGAGTCTTGCAGTTGGAATGTGCCTCTTTGTGCTCAGTCTGAGTTTTAATGACAGAGTTGGTATAGCCTCGTAGCTTGCATGTGACTCAGCCAGGATTTGCTCAGTTTTCAAGATGTGCTCTCATCCATTGGATATGGATATGGATATTTATGGATATGGATATTTAGACTCTTGAGCTGTTAAAGATAGGTTGCCAAAGTATGTTTCATAGCTTGATATTGTTATAACACTCCTTCCTGCATGTGGATTTTCAGGCATGTCGAGGTTTTCTGAAATGTGTTCCTTCAGCTTTGTTCACACTGGTTTGTGTCGTCTGTGATCCCTGCTTTCTTCACCACTAGCAACAGAGAAAAATGGTTTCTCAGAGTTTGAGAAAACCCAAGTGTTACCCAGAAATGAGGGTAAGATAAGATTGCGGTCATTTAGGCCGGAGAATGTCCCTTTGAAGTCTAGGATGAGGCAGAAGAGCATGCCATCACAATAGGCTGCCTTGTAATTGCTGCCCTTGCCCCTCCTCTTCCCCATCCAGTAAAAAGTAAAACTTGGTAAAGAAATAAGAAAGGCAAAAATGAAGCCGACCCCAAAATGTACCTAGCCAGGGCAGTCAGTCTGAGACGGTGGAAGCAGAGGCATGCAATTAAAATAACAGCGTGCGCCGGTCCCAGACATTCCTGCAGCTGCAGCTCCTGGCGCGCTGTCCGGGTGGGCTGGATCCCTCGGCAGGGATTGCTGGGGGAGTGCACGGGGAGAGCCGGTTATTGCTGCTTCTCCACAGGGCGATGAAACTGCTCCTGCCTCTGCTCAGAAATGTCTCTCTGTTTAATGTGCCTTGGACGAGGTACGCTGCAGGAAGAAAGAGCCTCAGAACTCCGTCTGAAAGGCAGATGGAGCACAGCTCCCCTCCAGCGGGGATCCATCTCTGCTTTTCACTTTGCGCGCACAGTCCCCTCTCTGTGCGCCCGCGGGGGAGCAGTTTCACAACAAATGTCCCTATGTTTCCTTTGGATCTGGAGGGGAAGGGGCGGGGGGCAGAGGTCAGTGCCAACAGTCAGGCTTTTGAGACCCTGGGACCACTGAGCCTTGCATGTATGCATAATTTTTAGCCAAACCCCATGTGGTTTTCTTCTGCCAAAGGGATGATTTAAATCCAGGGACAGGTTAACACATCGGTTACTGGTAGTTAAATATAAAGTGTGAAAGCATGGTTGGGACATTGGTGGGTAAATTGTGGGGATGCACTCATCTCTTTCCAAGGACAATTCTGTGTTTGTGCTTTGGGCTGAGGCAGGCGTGAAGCTGCTCTGGACACAACCTTGGTCTTTCTTTGCTTAGTATTGCTTTTCCATACTGCTGCCTCCAGTGTCTCTGCTGGGGACTGTCAGGGGAAGAGCTGCCTGGGCTTTATGCGCCAGTGATTTAGTTTAACCCTGCCCGGGAAGGCGAGTTGGGCACCTTGTCCCTTCCTGAGAACAGGAGTGGTAGGGGTGAAGACCTGCTCCTGCCATCATGAGAGTGATAGTCCTGCACGTGTCTAGCACAATGTTATCTTAAACCAGGGCTGGTTTTCTGGGTATGTTTCTAGAATTTGTTAGGCTGAGTTTTTGGGCCGTGACTGAAGGATTCAGGTATCTTGGGGCTTGATAAGTACCTTACACAAAAAGCACCTGGGATGTTCTGGGTGGCTGTTGGTGAAATATTGTCCCTTTCCCCAGCATCTCCAAGTGTTCTCTTGTGCCACTGTTGGCAGAGGCTGAACAAGGTGAATGATCTGAGCAACGGGAATGACCACAGGACCTTTTTGCTGCTAAAGGTTATTTTGCCAAGGATGAAGCTTGTGTATATCAACAGAGGAGGCTTGCTGGTGGTGTTCCTGCACCAGTTTCACAAGTGTGCTCTTGTTTTCGGGAAGAAAAGAGTCATTGCCATGGAAATTTGAGCATTGAAAGGCGAGCTGGGGAGCTGTTCACATTCTTCTTCTGCTCCCCAGTTTGTGTTGTCTTGTTTATTCTTGTCTTATTGCTGAAGACTTTGGAAGACTGTGTTGTGGTTTTTGTAAGTCCTGGTAGGGACCCTCTCTTTAGTCCTCCTTAGGTGCTGGATTTTTTGGCTAAACAAAACACGTACTTCAGAGTGTCCCAGGAGAGCACTTGAGTGTGTGCTGCTCCCATAGCAGTGAGACGTTTCACAGCCCTTGTCTGGGTCTGTAGCCCATTTGCTTATTGGCCCAGTTTTTCCTTTTGGAGGTGCAGAGTCATGTTGTTGTTTGATAACACAATGAATTACCTATCAAGTGATGTGAAAAGTCCTGTCTAGCTTTTATTACTTCAGGTACAGCACTGTGTGTAGGGCCTCTGTCTATCAACAGAAAAGCCAGGAATACAAATTTCTATGCATGAAAAAAGGCTCATTCTCAGCATGTATCCTTGTTTACTGCTTGAACTTTTTAGAATGAATTTAAATAAGAATGACTAGAGCACTAAACCTTTAAAAGCATATGAGATTGTCACTGCTTTTATTTAATATTTTCATTTTAGTTAGGGAAAATTCAGTTTGAATTGCTATTAGCATGGGAATCTGGTTTAAATCTATTTCTATGTTCTGTCCTGACCTTTTCTGGTTTAACAAATCCTGTGAATAGGGGAGTAGGTCTAATTGCAGCTACATGCAGTGAAGATTGAAGCAGTGAAGGCAGGATGGGGAGACTGAAAATCTCTTCTACTCCTTCTCCCCATCCCATTCACCTGGCAGCTTGTAGAATAGCACAGTTATGGGAGTTAAGCTAAAAGTTGATGGTCCATTTAAATTTCTGTTATCTCCATCTGTTTGCAGGCTTTTCTGGGTGTGCCTGGCTGTCCCCATAAAGCTCAAATTGGAGGCTTGTTAACAAAACCCTTTAATGGAACAAAACTATTAGGTCTTTCTGTAAAACAGTCTAGTGTGTTCCTTTTAGAAAATGAGACCCTACTGGACCTTTTGAAATGTTGCTAGATATTTTTTATTGCATTATTGGAAAAATAAAGATAAGTTAGTGGGGAAAAGAGGACAGCTGCTCTTTCCGAAAGAAGAGCTATTTCTCTCTACTGTCCTATGCTTGAGTTCCTAGGATGTGCATGCTTGCAACTGTTACAACACAGGAACAATTCAGTTTACAGAAATCCCAGAAATACTTAGTTCTCCTCCTTTGACATTAGCTCCAGTCATGCTCATTTTGACTTGCCGACAACCAGGTCTTCCAAGGCCATCTGAAACCTCTACTTGTTGGTAGAACAGAGCAGTGATTTTAAATCCCTTGCTGTTTTTGCACACCTAATGCTTTTCTGGGGATGTTTGTGGACTCTACAAACTTGAACTTATTTCATGTTCTTTAGTTTCCTTTGTTAGACTTCGCAGCTTTTGCAATTAGGAAAAAAACCCTAAAAATAGAAGCATAGATTGGTGGATGCTCAGCAATTCTGAAAATCTGATGGTTTTAGTTTTGGCTTATCTGAATCTTTGTATTGGTACTGCATAAGATGTGATCATGTGAGCTTTGATTTATAAAATCTTCTAGTTTGTGAAACTTTCTTTAGCATCTGAAGAACAGAAGCAGCTGAAGGGTCTGGGGTCTGATGAGTTGGCTGAGATTGCTGAGTTGTTTAACCTAGAGAAAAGGAGGCTCAGGGGAGACCTTAGTGTGTTCCCTATAACTGCCTGAAAGGAGGTGGGTCAGTCTGTTCTTCCAGGTAACAAGCAATAGGAAATGGCCTGAAGTTGTACCAGGATATGTTTAGATTGGATAATATGAAAAAAAAAATTATGGAAGGGGCTGTCAAGTGTTGGAACAGTCTGCCCAGGAAAGTGGTTGAGATTCTATCTACACATAAACATTATGAATATGAAGCTGTCGTGGCTAGAAGGCTGTTGAAATGCTTTACACAGGAGCCATTTTTTCTTGTATGTTAGTTTAGTGAATGGAAACTTGTGTGGCTTTGATGTGTTTTTTTTGTTTGTTGGTTTTTTTTTTTGTTTGTTTGTTTGTTTGTTTTTTACGGAAGCAAGACACTCAGTGCGAACCTGCTGAATGCCAGGTACCACTTTCAGTTCATCAGGCAACATCAGTTGAGTGATTGATCTTCTGGCACACTGATGCCTGTCCTGGCAACTTGGTTTGGTTTCATTTCATGGTGCTGAATTTAAGTGAAGTCTGTCCTGTCATCTGTAGCTACCTCCAACCTCCAGAAGAAGCAGCAGTTTTAGGATCGCTTATCTTTATTTTTTTTTCCTTCTTTTAATTAATGAACCTTCCTGATAACACACATTTGTCAGTGTCCCTTACGCAACAGCTTCCTGTGTAAAATCCACTGCAAGTTTCAAATTCCTCAAGAGTCCCATAGCTTATTGGTCTCCCTTTCTCCCAGCCCAGATGGTCTATAGCAGGTGCTCATCCAAAATGTTACACAGCCAATGGTGCCATGTTAAAAAATGATCTATATTTAATACACACAGGAACACAAGCACACAGACACACAGACATGCACACACACATACATGTGTATATAAATCTGTGTATATATAGTCCTGACTGGCTCTGGAGTTACACATTGCTGATAAGCAGTACAAGGTTCCCCTGATTATTTTTCTGGCTCTGTACTTGTGTTTCCCTAGAGCCAAACAGACTCGTTTAACTCTGGGAGAGTTTTCCCCCCTTTGGGTGCTCTCTGCTTGAGCTGTGTAATGTAGGAGGCTGTGCTGGGTTGGTACCTGGCAGTGGGGTCTCGTGTGGCCGTGTGCCACAGGTGGCTTACAGGCTGCATGGAAGAAATCACAACGCCTGAAATGGGAATGCAGATTTTGATTTCTGAGTTCCTGAGCTTGAGCTTTACCTCTGGGTAGCCCTCAGAGCCTGAAGTACTGTATATGGCGTTGGTGAGTTGGCATCTTGAATCCAGTGTTTGTCCTCACCACAGAAAAGACACTGAGATGCTGGAGCAAGTCCAGAGAAGGGCAACAGAGATGGTGAAGGATCTGGAGCACAAATCTTACGAGGAGCAGTTGAGGAAACTGGGGCTATTTAGTCTAGAGTAAAGGAGGTGCAGGGGTGACCTTCTTTCTCTTTGCACAGCTATCTGAAAGGAAGTCATAGCAATGTGGAGTGGGTCTCTTCTCTCAGGTGACAAACAGTAGAACAAGAAGAACTGACCTCGAGTTGCCCCGGTGGAGGTTTTAGATTGGATGATAGGAAAATTTTCTTTATGAGCAGAATTGTCAAGCACTGGAACAGGGTGTCTAGGGAAGGGATTGAGTCACCATCCCTGGGAATTTTTAAAAGATGTGCAGATGTGGCACTTAAAAGACAAAGTTCAGTGTTGGACTTGGTGATTCTGGGTTGGACTTGATGGTCTCAAATGTATTTTCCAGCCTAAACAAGAGCAAGTGCTTGGTGTGTGTGTCTCTCACTCCTGGCTTTGGTGCGGTGCCCCTTCTGTGCCCTGCAACACGAGGCTTTCTCTGTCTCCCAGCTGGCTTTGGTTTTCTTACTGATAATTTTGGCATTGAATGCGATACAATCTTCCATGCCACTACCTTTATGATGCCTCCCTTGTGACTGGAGAGTATCAGCTGCTTCCTTACCTTACTGCCCTTGGGCACATGGCAAAGGGTGAAGGTAAAGGGACGCCTTTGCCTCAGGGGACAAGAGGTCCAGGCTGTGTGTAACAGCAGCTCTTGCCCAGCCCTCTAACCACTAGGCCATATTTCTTTCCTTAGAAGATGGAAAATGTGTTGATAAAGTCTGGAAAAACCACATTTTTCATCCTACTCCCTCTGCTTTTAAACTGTGAGGTAATGATTGCACAAACAGGGGCTGAGGGGCCTCTGGAGGGGCTGGCTGGGAGCTGGGACAGGTGCCATGTCCTTTCCCAGGCACACCCCCAGACTGGGCCTCCCCTCCCTTCTCCCCCATTCAGGCACTCAGCCACCTCTGAATAGCTGGAATAGATCTTGGCCGTGGCTGGCTAGGGTCTGACCTAGCACTGGCTGGAATAGCGGGAATGAGCAATTACGTGTGCCTGTGCTTATGCAATGTCTGATACTTCCCTGCACTGTCTGTGTCCCCAGGATGCTGGCTGGCTCTTTCTACAGTCTCAGGAGAGGCATCTTCTATGCTGCACAGCTCACTGACTTGCTCAATATATCCAATTAATTAAATTTCAGTGCTGCAAGTGAAGGCTTTGTTTGTGCATTAGTGTTTGGGAGATGTGGATGGGGAGGATGCTGTGAAGGGCTCTGTGTGTGTGTGCTGGCTGGAGGTGTTGGCTGGAGCACCTTCTGCTTCAGTGTGAGAAATTCACATTGCCTGCTGGCGTTAATCTTGTAATTCATCTTTAAAACTGGATGAAGCTTCTCCTTTCCTTATATGCCTCCCTCTCCTTTCATCCTGTCAGCTGGTTGGTTTTAAAGCTTTTCTTTATCAAACTCAAAAAGCTTTGAAAACTTTAAAAAAAAAAAGGCAGCTTATTTCCAATGTAAAATAAAAGCACAAGTAACCTTGTTCTTGGTGTTTGAACGTGGTTACACATTATGTACTTGTGTTTGTGCTCTTTGTCAGATTTAAAGCAAGAATAAAGTTAATTGCCTTTGATTTCTCTGTTATGGGTAGCCTTCTGCTGCTGCAAACTTGGTACTTGGAAAGGATGATATACCTTGAAAGAGATGCCCAGAGACATGCAGCTTTACTAACTAGAAGACTTAAAAAGATTTTGAAATGAGCAACTGCTAAACGACTTCTTTTGAGGCAAATCCCTTCACATGGAAATTCCCTTTTAATTTCCTCATGCACTTCAGCATTCCTCTTGCCTGGACTTCTCGGGAATCTCCCGTCAGCAGTGAAACTAGCCATCTGTTGGGTGTGGAAATCAAATGCAGACTCTGAAAATGATTGCAGTGCTTGTGAGTCCTTTCAGTTTGTAACAACTATTTGCTTGTGCTGTGGTGTGGCTGCAGCTGCCCCTCCGATTCTGAGGAACAAGTCAATTTCAGAAGGATGTGGGATAGTTTTTATGTATGTGTTTGTGTTTTCAGTCTCTTTGATAGAGAAACTCTGAAGTCCAATGCAAGCTTGCCAAATCATTCCTCTGAGACCCTCTCCCTGCTCGCTGTTGAGCTGAGTCTCTTGCAGTGATGGCAAGTGGTAGGGGCTCCCTCTCCCAGCTGGCTGGGAGGCGTCTGCAGCCCTCACCAGCCCTCTGGTGTGGGGTGGGAAGTGACTCACTTGTGCAGCAGAGCTGGAGAACCCAGCCTTAAAAATAAACAAGGGAGAAGACTTTCAGTGGGCTAACACTGTGGGATGTACTGCCCATTTGAAGTTTGCTGACTGCTGTGTGGAGCAGCTTGTGAGTGGGGTGTAGTGTCTAACATGGACAACCTTTGCTCTTAAACCTGCATTCTTGAACTGTGTTCCCCTGCTGCCTTCCTGATAAGGGTATCAAGTTATCTAAATACAGGAATGCAAAGCTGCATCAGCAGGTTTCCCAGCTTTGGCTTTGCATCAGTTTCTCCAGAACACACTGCCATTCTAGTAAACAGCCCTGTTTTGCTGCCAGAAGGCTACAGGAAACAATTGTGATTAATTATTTTAACCTTATGTAAGTCAAGGGCTATAAAACTTCCCCAGATTGTTTGAATTCCTGCATATCTTTTTAGGGCAGCCTCTAGTCTTCAATTAAGAATAGCTTGGGTCGAAGAATTGGCACTGTTCCTTTGTGATTGATTGTTCTCTCTTTTTAATACTGTGAACCACAATAATGGATCTAGTTCCAGATGGTAAACCTAGCTGCAAGCTGGTTGAGCTGTCCTCTTAAGTCTTATTCTGTTTCATGACTTAGGAACATTCATGTTCTGCAGTTGTTTCCTCTTTGATAAGCTGAATACGTTCGTTTCTTCCTATTTGCTTTTATTTTGAGGCAGGATTTCCTTTTATGTCGTGATTCTTGTGATTCTCTGAACTTTCTTCAGCTGTTCAACTTCCTTTTATTTTGAAATTTGGTGGCATAGGAGTGGGGCCTGGCTATGGCCTGTAGCAGTTGCATCAATCGTGAGCATGTAGAAGTTTGTGCTTCACACCTCTGTCTTCTGAAGTCCTCAGAGTGCTGTGCTCTGAGTTTTGCAGGGAGCACAGACTTGTGCAGCAGGTTGTGTGATTGGTGTGAGGCTGCAGTACAAAGGTGCAGTTGGGGGTTGAATTTTACAGGCACACTTCTTTTAACTATGAAAGAAGTTTCTCATTTAAGAAACAAGTACAAACTAGAAGTCCTAAAAAAATAAAAAAGGCAATATTTCTACAATACCTCCCTGCTGCTCTTTGGGTGCTGGCCCCACAGCATGGGATGGCCATGCAAGATCCCCAGTGCTTGGCTGTGCCTGGAACTGTGTAAAACCCCAGCACTGGCTGAGGGGCTGAACCCGAAGTACAGCAGGGTCTCTGCACTTGGAGCCTTTGCATGCATTTTGAGCACACAACTGCAGTAATCCCTCCCCAGGATCCAGTGCCTGTGATACCTGTCTCACAGATATTTCAGCCATGTCTCTCCCAAAATCCTTGGGTCTTGGCTTCTGATTGTCAGTTGCTCAAGTGTGACTTGGAGCCTTTTGTTTGTACCATAAGATACTTCTATTTTTATTTTATTTTTATTTTTTTACCTTCAGCTTCACTTAAGACATGTCTCTTGTTTATGGCTGGTTACACTACAAGGGGTATTAAGCTTATAATATTATTTCAAAATGAGATAAAATTTAAAAAGTTTGATTATCAATTACTGTGGAATTATAAGCATAAATTAGATTTCACTTCTTTGTGGAATTTCTTGGGCTCTTTACTACTCTTTGCTTTTCCATCTCTTCCCTTCATCAGAAATGAACAGTAGTTAGGTTAACTTGGTGTTACTTTGGCCACCCTGTTTACACTTAAATATTTTAATTTTATTTCTTACAGTCCATTAGTATTGTTTCCTACTAAAAATAGTTTCAAGAGCTCCTTAGAAGCTGTATTTAGACTTTTCAGATTGAAGTTTTTTAGGTTTGCTAATTAAAATGGCCAACTTTGAGTAGGTGTTTTTATATTCTCTTCCATTATTGTTGGGATAAAAGTAATTTCATTACCATCCTGTGGGATGGCTGTATCATCTGGTCTTATATAAAAAGCAGTAATTCAGAACCACCCGCTCCCAGGAATATTCAAATAAATGTTTTGATCTTCTTTTTTCTCCCCCAGTAACTGCAGCCAAGCAATGGCCTGATCTATAATTAGTATTCCTCTGGACCCTGACAAACTCAGAAGTAATCTTTTTCCCTTGGAATTGCATTTTCTATTAACAGTTTCTTGATTTTTAGATTCTGATTTATGTTAATTCTTGGTAATTTTTCCTTTCTCACAGTAGCTCAGATAGATAATATCTATGTTCCCGTGGTAAGCAGGTTTGTTTTCTCTGGGTGGTTTTCTCTTCACCTGCCATGGTGAGATGGCAGTGGTTTTGCCTTTCAGTGGGGAGGAGCAAATGAGAGAAAGTCCAGAGCAGTCATGAGAGTGAACACTGTAATATGCTGAGATTTAAATGGGAAGGCACGAAAGCAATGACATTTGGCAAAAATACACAGCTGGGTATGGAGGAAGTTCTTGCATAATCCTAGTATGCTGCTTATGTGTCATTGGCTTATTTTATCCCTTCCAGGTGCTGTGACTTGGACTCTTCCTGTTGTTTTCCTTCTGCTTCCTTGCTTTTCTGGCTCTGCTCCTCCAGTGTCTTCACCTCAGCTTGGTTCCCAGTTCTGCCATTCTTCATTATGTCCTGCAAGGGGATGAGTAGCTTGGCCTCTCACCTGCTTGGGAGTAAAGGCCTGGGAATGGAAGGTACAGAGAGGAGGTAGAGATGAAGGAGAGTGCTCTGAGTGGGAGAGGGCTGAAAAAATAAGGTGAAATATCAGTTCACAAATAAATGATGGCAACACTGTTTTGAAAGTGTCCCCTGTATTCTCAGGACTCAAGAGGAGAGGGAGCCAGCAAACCTCTTGCTAGATAACCCGTTTCACAAGTTCCTACATCTCTGGAAGGAAGCAGAGAGGAGAAATAAGCAAACAAGTTTGTTTTTAAGACCTGGTCTTAGGATACAGATGTTTCCATCTACTGCACTCTTGGGTCCTGAACCTTAGTCCAGTACCACTCATGGTTTATTTGTTTATTTTTCATAAAACTGAGTGAAGTGATGTTTACTGGCACTGTGACAAAAGGTTTGTCATAGGAAATTGCAATACCAGTTCTCAGTGGGGTATCTTAAAATAATTTGTCCAGATGCATGCTACACATGCTTATAAGTGTATATTTATTTGATCTTGTTCATATCCTGTCTCCATTTTTCCTTTCTGCGGTTTTCAGCAGGGCTTCAAAACAAGCCTCGTCTGCCTTTGTCACAAGTGAAAACCAAGTGACCCACCCACACTCTTGTTTTGATATGAAATGAAATGTGTCTTCCCTCAGATGAAGCATCCTAGAGTGCTAGTGCTGATAGAAGTACTGGTCCATACAAAGTGAGGTACCAAAACCATTTCTGGGTTCCTGTGTGAATTTCTGCAGAGTTAAGGCTGTACAAGTGCAATGTGGGTGTCCTGAAGTATCCATCTTGTGGTACAGAGGACCACTGAGGGTGGCTTTAAAATGAGAAGCTTTTTGCTGTGAGATGCATTTGGCAGGACTGGCTTATCTGAAGCAGCTCCAATATCATGGCTTCAAAAGCCTGTTCTCTTCCAGGTACAGGGTAGAGATTTTCTTGGTGTTGTCATCATCATGTACTGTCACACTGCTCTTCATTAGCTTTCTGTACAGTAGCAGGTTTGACATGAAACTTGCTGCAAAATTGCAGACTGGAAACGTTTTAAGAGTCAGGAATGGGAAGTCTCTGATGAAACCTGCTGCTGGTGATGAAGTCCTAGTTCTGTGTGCATCCATGGTGTCTGGGCTCAGTGCAAACTCATGGGAAGGGTGAGGTACGTCTGATCAAACCACAGGATTTCCTACTGAAAGTAAGGTGTAGAGGGCTTGTTTGGAAAGGCGTTCTTCAGTGTGGTTGGTTGTTTCCCTGTCTAGTGAGATCACACACTGAAATAGTATTTGACACAAAACCAAAATTTTTAGTGCACAGTACTTAATATGTAACCCTCAGTTACAGCAGCACTGAACACAGTCCTGCCAGTGTGTTTCTCCTTCTGCCCTGATAGTAGATATCTGTGTGATAGAGGCACAGGTCCTGCTGGGCAGGGTCTAAACCCTGTGGCAGCTCAGGTCATTGCTAGCCAAAGGCTGCTGATCCTTGAGTTCTGCGAGAGTTGGACAGTTCATCCTCCTGGGTAGGGCAGTATGACTGTTGATTTCTTCACATTTGTTTCACAAAACCACTCCATTTTTTTTTTCTCCCTCCATTGTGCTCAAGCACCTCTTCCTTGAGTTCAATAAAGGTTATATGTATGTGGTGTGTTTTTTCTTCTTAAGACTATACACACATCTTCAATTTCAACCATTATGTGTATGAATTCTTGGTAGCTTTTTTAAAAGCTAATTCATATTTTTCATAATCAATTCAGAATGTCTGCATTTAAACACTTGATAATCTGACTCTTCAAAACTGAGGAGTGCCTAAATAAACATGAGGAGCTTACATTTGTGTCTTTTTCATGCCTTAGCTTCTATCTTTCTGTTCTTAAAAACAAATGGTGCATTAGAATACGCCCCTCATACTATAAATCTGTAAAACTAAGACTACTAACTCTTTGTGAAATAAAATGCTCAATCTGTCTTTAAGCTGCCAATACTGATCATAAAGCCTTACTTATTTTGTAATGACAGACAGCTTTAACTAAAGAGCAGGATTTTGATGAGTGGTATGTAGGTATGCAGCCAGTGTAAGGAAAAAGAAAGAACGATAGCTCCAGCAGGCTGGAACACTACCATTTCAACTTTGTAAATGTTAAAGAAGAAACTGTTTTGAAGGAAAAAATAAGGATTTTAATTTTAAATGTCAAGTGTCCTGTCAGTCAGGACTAGCAAGCGCTGCTGATAGAGCATAAGTTATTTTCTACCTACACCAGTCAGACTAGTGAAAGATCCTCCTTTGAAAGATACTAATTGGTCCTCAGGGAGGAGGCTGTGGAGAACACTTTGAACATTAAACAGCTGAACTGGAAAGCATCTGTATCCTGTAGGAGGCCCACAGCACTAAAAGGAACCTAGAAGTGAAATGATGTTTTTTCTGAGGTCTCCTTGCAGTATTTGTGGTTATCTTGCCCTCCTTCCTGCTACCATTCCAAAGTCAGCTGGGAGCTGGATTTGATGATCTTTATGGCTTCTTTCCAACTTGAGATATTCTGTGATCTCTAAGATGCATGCAAGACTAGTGGATTTTATTTAAAATAAAGGAACTGTGCTGGCTGTGCCCTTTACACAGGGCTTGTGTTTAAAGCCATATGTACCCATCAACAAGGGATGCTGTTACATGAGGCCTGAGATGTATTTTCTTTACTTTCATCCCCTCCCATTTTCATGTTGAGGGAAGATGTTAAATGAAGACTAGTGCAGTGTGCCCAAATAGTTTAAATCTCCTGTATTGTTAAGATCTGTCTCCTATCAAGAAGGAACTGGAGCAACCATGTTCTTTTAAAAATGGCTGTGTCCTGGTTTGAAAGGACGGGTGTCTGCCAGTAAGGGCAGAAGTTTCCCTTTGGAATAGAGACTTTGGTTCCACTCCCCTCCCCCAAGTATTATGATTGTTGGAATCAAGGACTCTGAGGCAGAGATAAGGGGGTGGGAATAACAGCTCTTTTACTAATATATCTAACTATACAAACAGAAAACAATAACAGTTAATATTGCTAACAGAACGAAATAGGTAACTCGGTGTCAGTCCCTTTAGATGCAAGCACGCTGTCTCTGTGCTTAGTCCAGAGCCTGGATCTGCCAAAAGGCAAGCGGGAAACGGAGGCAGGAAGGAGGGGGGAGGGGCGGCAGCGGCCACGCCGGTCTCGGTGGGAACGGGCTGGAGCGGCGGCTCCTCGCTCACCGTGTGTGTCCGGGGGATCAGCTGTGTCCGCAGAGGCAGGAGGCTGGAACGGGGCAGATGCAGGGCAGGTGATCACAGAGGGTCTGGCTCTGCTGTGCTCGGCCACGCAGCTGAAGATCCCAGGCGTCCTCCTCCCGGCTCGCCGGAAACACGAGTGCCCTCCCGGAAGCCTCAGAGGCCCCTCCGGGGGCCCTCCCCACCCACCCCCTTTGTCTGGACCCATCAGGGACCCTGGCTGTAGCCCGGCCAGTTCCATTGGCATGATAATGGGAAAAATTCTTTCAATTGACACAGTAACAGAAAAACACTCAACCCCCAACAGGCTGTAAGTTGAACTAGCTGTGTAACAGCTAGAACAAAATTTGTTATCCCTCCTGATGAGCTCTTGGGCAGCAAAGAAGGCCATAAATGCCCACCATTGAATTGTAAAGTTTGCTTACAATCTGAAAACTTTCTTCACTGTTTATCTTTTTTTGCTTAATCCTGTGAGTTACATGGGACACACTAGTTTGATGTAAAACTTGAAGTAAATGCAAGTTGCTTCCATAGAGCTTGGAGATGTAGCTGGGGTGTAACCAAGCATATTAATATTATCTCATAGTAAACATTTATGACTGGCACTGCATGGCTGGAGCATAGCTGGGGAAAAAAAAAAACAACCTAATCATTACCCAACTTTTAATACGTAACCAGTCTCTTTAGGTATCTTGTGTGGGTGCCAGCAATCACTGGAGACCCCAGTGACAGTTTTGGAAGCTGAGCTCCCCTCCCTGTGTAGTGTGAGCCACACTAGGTGGAGGTGGCAAGGAGAGGCTTGCCCCTCCCTGCTCTTGGTGGCTTGTGAGATGCAGATGGATCAGTCAGGCCTGTCTTGCAGCCTCTGCAATCACTGGGGGTAAAGAATTGTGACCCTGCTGCTCACTGGGTGAGGGGAAGGGCATGGGCATGGTGAGGGGAAGTAATGAGCAGGTTCAGTGTTCTGTGCTCATGCTGCTCAGGCTGGCAAAAAAATAAGGGATGGGGGAGTGGGGATAGGAAAAGCTGGGACAGAGCAAAAGAACAGTTATATCTGACCTGAGAGCTTAATCCAAATGCTTACTTGCAACACAGAATTAATAATGTACTTTGAGGTCTCAGGGACTCACATGGGAAGAGCTTTTTTGAATGGCTTCCAGCTCACTGACTCACTGCTCTGGCCCCAGTGACTCACTTCTCTGGCTTTGGCTTTTGAGGAGAGGATGGGAAGTAGCAAAACATGCACCCAGCCTATTGAAAAGTTAGACTAGATCCAAGAGCTATACACTGGAAGAAGAGTAGGGGAGTGTGAGAAGTATTTTCCTGTTTTTCATGACTCCCGAAAGGCTTGGGCTAGGAATGAGCAATAGCATCCTTTTCTCATCTTGCAGACAGTGGTCTTAAAAGACTGAACTTGCCTCAGCTGCACAAGGGCTTCTTTCTTTCTTTGGTTTTTATTTTTCTTTCTTTTCATCCAGATTTAGGCCTCTCTATTTAAGAGTTTCATTTAGGTTTTAATTATCTTTTTAAATACAAAATAATTTTTGGTGGGGATTGTTAAAGAAGAAAGTGAAAGAATATTTTGGAAGAAGGAAGGTGTTGGAGGTTGGGGGTTTTTTTCCCCCTTTTTCTCTCTCTGGAATTTTCCCCATTGTGATACTAAGAAAACTTGTTGGCTGCACCCAGCTCATGGATGGCTGGTGACAAAAGGGAGGGGAGGGAAACGCCGCTCACCGTGCGGGGTGAAAGATGTGTGTTTGTGGGGAGCTGCGCCGTCGCTCGCTGGCGGGGTCGCAGGAAGGTGCCCGGCGCTGCTGCCTGCTGTCCCCGCCATCCCAACGCCGGGAGCCGCCTTCTCTGCTGCCACACCCTGCACTGCTGCCTTCCCCCTGCAGCCTGTACCTGTGAGCATCCAGCCGAGCGCCGCGATCCGCACGGGGAGCGGGAGAGTTCCTCCTCCATCCCTTCTCCCACCTGGGATGCTGCCGATATCATCCCAGCAGCTGCGTGGGCCCTGCCCTGCCCCAGCAGCGGTGCTGAGCGCAGGAAAAGGCTGTCTGCGGCCGAAAGCTGATGTTGGTTTTGTTTGTCTGGTTGGATATATTAGTAAAGAGCTGTTATTCCTATCCCCATATCTCTGCCTGAGAGCCCCTGATTCTAAAATTCTAATAATGGGGGGGGGGGGGGGGGGGGGGGGGGGGCGCGGGGTTTGCACTTCATCTCAGGGAAGGACTCCTGTCTTTCAAACCAGGACAGATGGCAAAGGAGTAAACACAATTCTTGAAAAATCCCCCTGATAAGTTCAAAAAGTGCATCTCTTCTTTGCTGATGGGGTGGAAGTATTTGAGTGTTTGGAATGGAAATGTGTGCATACATGTGTACATAATGGGGTGGATTATAAGATTTGCTCAGCATGAACTTCAGCATTTCCAGCTGTGTAACCTGAGCAAGTTGGGAAGATGTGCAGATTTAATTACCATCTAATTACTAGCTAAATCTATTAGCTCTGAATTTCCTAGCATTTGTTTTGCTCATGATGCAACCTGTATGCTATTCGCTTAATGGATTTTTTTTTAATCTGTCCACATTTTTTTAGTGCTTAAAATGAGTCAGTGCTGGTTAAGAGTCCAAACAATTGTGTCTGCTCTTACAGTGGATCTCTTTGGTGGTTTCAAATACCAATTTTGTGCTACTCTTCATATTCTCCCACAAATGAGGGAATTTCAGTATAGTTTCTGAGTAGATATTCAATGATTTTACAGTAAAATAAAGACATAAAACCCAGGCTGCTTGTAGCTACAGGTAGATGATGGGATTTTTTTTTTTATTATAAGTGCCTGTTGTGGACTTGACAGTTCCTCCTGTAGAGGGGAGACTGATCCCTCCAGGATGGGGGAACTTTGGGATGAGCCAGGAGAGAGCCACTAGCTCCCAGGAGGGTAATATTTTGAGTTTGTGTGTGGTTATAACCCTGGCATGTTGCATGGCTGCTTTGCCCTGGTCTGCTGGGAGAGATGGGCTTTTTTTGCAGCATGCAGAAGATGCTGTCACTGTATCTCCCCTCTGGCATGGCTCTGCTGGAGAAGGTGGACTTAGTGCTGATGTAGTGCATTTTCCAGGCTCAGCTATTTGTTTAAAAATTTAAATATAATTGGAAGGTGTCATGTGGGCTTCTTGACTTCTCTGCATTCATTTTTTAATGAGTTCTTAGAATGTCAGTTTTCTGAAGATGACTTTAGTTTTAGGCATGGTAATGTCTTACTCTACAAATGACCAACTTAGGAGGCTAGTGCTGCTCTCATCTGGCTTGAGCTAATGGAGCCAGCACTGCCCTGCACCCAGCAAAACCTGAGTGTTTTGCTTCACAAATCTTCATTTGATCAGACAAGAAGGAAAAAAACCCTGGTCACTGAGGCAGTTGGAGAAAAGGGCCTTTGTGTGGAACAGGTAGATGCAATGGAGAGCTGCAGCCCACAGCAGAGCTAGTCTGCAGCCAAATACTACTTTCAAAGAGTTATCCAAAAATCCGCCGTGCACCGGGATGTGAGAGCTTTCCTCTGTTTATTGCAAAGTGATGTCAGAGGTGTCTGTGTTCCCCAGAAGCACCCAGGATGTCAGCATGAGCCAATGTCCAGCCAGATGAATGCTGAAACTCCTCAGGGCTGCAATTTACTTTACGTATGTAAACAGGACTGCTGCTGTTCTGTTTGTCTTTTCAGGGCTCTGGGGGAAGGGGAGGTGGAAGATAAGGTTACATCTGTCCTAAATCCCTGACTTTTTACAAAGGTTAAAATCCCAGCTGAACATATCTCTTTGCTATGTGGTGAGAGTATTTTAATAATTCAAACAGACTCCTGGTACTAACATATGTCTGCAGTTAGTGCTGGGGTTGCCAGTGGGGGTGTGAGGATAGCAGGAAGCTGGCAGCTGAGTTGTCTACAGAGGTATTAACAACAAAAAGGAAAAGAAGAAAGAAAAGGCAGATTCTCAGTGCGAGTGCTCTTTCCTTTGATTTTAAATTTTTGTAAAGGTGGACTCTCTGGGTGAAAGATGCCCAGCTGAAAACCATAGACACAGAATTTCTTTATTTTGCAAGCAAATTTATATACAGGTTCTAAGGGTCAAAGTCTTAAGTTTCCTTCCCAAATTGATCTTTCCTGTTCCTGAGCAGGGGTCGTTGCTACTGTGTCAAAATTGAGGGTTATTCTGGGGCTTTCCAGCTATGGAAGTGGTTAGTGCCTGTTGAGGTGCATTTGGAAGCAGAGACGGGGAGGAGGAGTAGGAATAGGACATAGGAAAATGTGCTTTGAAAAGACAGAAGGAGCAGCTTAGGTGTAGGTGGAAGTTTTGGGGAGCTGGGGGTCTGGCTGCCCCCAGATGGTTTCTGCTTCAGTTGCTGCTCAGATGCCTTTTCTTCTTTAGTTCTCTAAGCAAATGGAGCCACTTTCAATTAAACAATTGTTTTATTAAGGATAAAAAGTGATCTGGCTCTGAAGCATTCACTGTTGTAGTGTATAGCAAATGAAAGATTCCTGTAAATCAAGGAATCTGTGGTATTTTTAATCAGAGTGAGAAGTCCAGATCTCTAAAATTGTCTGCTGAGTTCAGTAGCTGTGGCAGTCTGACCTGTGGCAGTCTCTACTGGCCAGTGTACAATGTTATATCACAGACCATTAAAAATAAATTTGAAAATTATAATGGAACTAGAAAATAATTTTAGAAACCAGCCGTTTGTTTGCTCTCAGACAATTCTGTTACAAATGCATGTTCTTTTCTTGCTCGCAGCTTGCTGCTTTTCAGCTGCACCTGAAAAGGAGAAAAGCACAAATACTGGCTAACATATTGAACATCATTCCCCACCCCAGGCCCTCTTTCTCTCTGGTTTTCTGAAGTTGAATGTTTGTTTCCTCCTTTGCTTTTCGTAAAGTGGTTTTAGGAAAATTCCCCATTCAGGAAGGAAAAAAATAAATAAAATCTGATGGACTTAACTTCAGTCAAGTGGAAAAGTAAAATAACATTTGATAAGTTTTTATTTCATATCAAAACAGTGATAGACAGAAGGCTAATGAAACTCTTTATTTATGAATTTACCAAAAATAGCTGTGTAGCCTGTGGCCATGTTTCTTTTAGCTGAGTCTGTTAAGTTATATCATCTACATAGTGTCAGACTAAGTCAACCCATAGGTATGACATTTTCAAGGATGACATTTTGAAATTGGATGATGCTGATGATAAAGTGGAATCCATGGTACAAATACTGTAGCAGCCCTATTCCAGCATCTGCTACTCATCAGTCAGATTAATGAATGCAAGAACTAGAAAGAAGGAAATATTCCAGCTTTAGGAAAATATGTAAACAAATGTAATTGACTCTTGCCATTGCTCTAAATGAAAAGTAATACGTAGACTGGAGGGAAAAACATTGTCCCTAAGAAAGGCCCTGCTTTTTTGTATATTCATCCTTGACTTCTTTCATAGCTGGGAAGTATTTCTGTGCCTTGTTTAAACATTAATGCTTTTACTCAGTGTCCTTGATGATTTACCAGGATGCTCAATACTCTTGTGCATCCTTTTTCTTTCTTCTTTGCATAGTGAGGTATTGTAGTTTATACTTTTACCCTTGTTGGAAGCACCTGGTTGTGAAGTGTTAGCGAGTCTGTGAGTATCAAAATTAAAGTAAAAAAAGGCTTTCTAGGGTGGTCATGACCCTCTTGCAGAGTCTTCCAAGTGTTATTAGTGTTATCATTTACAGTAAGTAAATATGAGGCTACAAATCTGTTTTGCCATAAAGGCTTTTCATGAGATAGCTTGTTATCCCAGCATAGCAGCTGTGGTCCTCTGTTTATTGCCTGTATTCAGTCAATATTTTCCTTAGTGTTGAATTGACTCAAGACCTACTGATTTTGAAAAATGGCACAGTTAGCATTTGGAAGAGGTGCTTGAACATCCAGGGAGCTCTGTGAGAAGCAGCTTTTCAGTATGAGGCTTCAAAGTCACAGGTGCTGCTGGAGCTGTGAAATGTGAGCGTGTGAGCACACTGCTTCCCTTGTGGGTTTATACAATATTGACTTGTTTAATCCCCAATTTAGCCTACAGGAAGCTGAATCTTGAATTTCAGTGTTTGTTTCTGCAGGAGAGAGCACGATGAAGAGCCAAGATCAATACTGCTGGCAAAAAACAAACAGACTTTTATAACATCATGCCTCAGCCAACAAAGATTTCTATATAAGATGGTGGACAATGCCTTATTGTTCAGAAAATCTCATTACAATTCACTGTGCAAGTATTTTTTATACAAAAATAGAATTCTTTGTGTGAACGAGATGAGCAGGAGTGATTTGTTGCAGTGTGGATTTTTCATCACTGAAAGATGTAGTTTTCTGACATTGGAAAGAAGATGAAGGGAAAGTTTTTGGCTATTGATGGGAACTGCATTGGAGTTTGGAGGAAATAGATTGCAAGGTTTGCTTTGTGCTCATTTTGAATAATAAGCAAACATGAAATTACTCTGTTAAATACACATCTAACATGTGCTGCTGGTGTAATGAATTCAATGCAATAGACAAAGTGGTAATTAGTACTGGCTGTCAGTAGCATTAGCTCTGAGGCCTGGAAGCTGGATATGGGCTCTAGGTAGAATGCTACTTCTAAAATTGATACATAAATCTATCAGGAAACCCATTTTACAGCAAATGTGTTAATTGCTTGGCTGAGAATGTGTGTGGACCATTTTCATGGAGCACACAATGTTCTGCATAGCTAAAATAGTCATATGTGGTGTCAGTCTGTGCTGGAATGTGTTTTATTTTGATTCTGTGTTTCAGTGAACATCAACCCCCTATATTCTATTCTGCACACAATATATTCTGGTGATAGATCCTGCAGGATCTTTCACTCCGTCTGGGCGAAATGTGTTTTCTCCTTTTTGGTAGTGAGTATCTTTGGTGTGGTGGGAGGAGAGTGCTTCAGGACAGGAGTACCATGCTTCCATTTTCCATTTTTGTGGCAGTTTAATGACGGGCTCTTCTGTTGTAATGTATGCCTCTGAGAGGACTTTTGTTCTAGCTGTAGCTCTTCAGCTTGAAGTAGTGATTGGAGGAGGAGGTTGCTAGACAGGGCTGATAGATCCTGCTGCTGACTGGTACAGATGACCAGGGCACATATAGAATTGTTCTGATCTAATCTCTCCTGTGGCTGGCATGACAGACAGACAAGGAGATAAACCTTCCCCTGCCTTTCTGTCTCCACAGCACTTCACAGAGTTCCTGGATGAATTTTCACCTGATGTCTTAGGCCAGCTCTTGAATGATCCCTTCTTGTCTGAGAAGAATGAAATAATGGAAGTGGAACTATCTCCAGCATCCCCAGCACCCCTCATCCAGGCTGAACACAGCTATTCCCTCTGTGGGGACTCTCGACCCCAGTCTCCCTTGACCCACATCTCGACTGATGACAACTTTAATGAAGGTATAACACACTAAGCCCATCTTCATTTGTTGTGATAATGCAGTAATGAAATGCTCCTGGTGGAACTGTGGCTGTGGAGAATGATGATGCATAGAAAATGGTGAAAACCCATAGCATTTCTAGAAGCTATCTGTGATTCAGGAGTTATAGACATCTGGAGGGGGAGAAGGGGAAAGACAAAAACAGTGGGATGAGGAGATCCAGCCTCTTGTTCTGATGTGAAGTGGTTGGTGGAGGAACAAGACCATGAATATCTGGTAACTATAAGGAGTAATTGCAATGCTAGACTTCAGCTCCTAATAATTGGAATATCTTCACCGTTGGCTTTTACAGTACAAAGCAGTGGAGTGTTAAGCTGCATGACAATAAAAGGGAGAGAGATAAGTGCTTGTAGCTAAGCATTGACTATCTAAGCTGTTTGTGAAGATCCACCAGACAGGTTTCAAAGGCTGACAGATTGTAACCCAAAGTGCTCTGTTGGAAAAAGATGAAATCTTTTAGAGATTTTACAAGAGGACATTTAATAAAATCTGTGGAAGGATTTCAGTGGGGAACAGGATTTTTGGAAATTACTGAGAAACATAATCTGTGTAAAATCTTCAGTTTTTATATTTCCTAGCATTTTCATGTGAATATTTTTAAATTAATGCATACAGGAGGTATTAATTCTGAAATGGAAAACAAGCAAAGAAACATCAGAAACCAAGTTTTTCTGGAAGTTAACAGGGAGAAGCTTCAAATTAGGCTAAAAATGAGGGGAGTTTCCTTTGGGAAAAATTCCTGAAGAAATTTATACTGCTGAGACCACTGTAATAGAGCTGTAGTCAAAGGGTGTTTTAAAAAGCCAAGAAACATTAACAAGTGGGTTTAAAAATAGAAAATGAATGGAAGACATTTAGTCTTAGGTTCACTCTGCAGTGTTTCATAAGAAAGGAGGAGGAGTTGTTCTTGGGGTTTGGGATTTTATTTAATCTTAACCCTAGAATCATGCTCACAACCTTTCTGCATCTGGACTTCAAAACAGTGAAGCTCAGAGAAATACTTGAGGAAATTGCACTATTAGAGTGAACCTGTCTGTCTGAGAGATACTCAAAGGCATCACCCTGGTGGTTTTTCATTCCTTGAATCTGTGAGAGCAGGAAATGATGATTTTGTGAATTGCAGTACTGCAGGGCTGGACACTGAAGATTGAAAGCATCTCTGCTTTAGGCAGTGAAGGTACAGTGCTCCTGACAACTCCAATGAAGGCCAGTCCCCTTGGTGGGGTAAGGGCACAGATACTGGGAGCACCAGTGTCCTTTTGAGGACCAGAAAGTAGAGAGTGGAGAGGGAGGTTCATATGCTCCAGCATGATCCTCTGCTGCTGGGAAGCTGGGAGGGACTTTGTGGACTGGCAGAGGCTGAGAGACATATATACAATGTTAAAAAATTTACATTCTCCAAATACCCATCCCAGTGGGCAAATGGTGAGCTCTTGTACTGTTTTCATGCTTGTTCCATGGGGAGGCATGGTTTTTGAGCTTCAGCATGCAGGGAGGTTGAGAAAAAGGCCGGCTTTGTTCAGCACATGATCTTCAAGACAGGTTTCAGCAATTCAGTGTCTTGTTTCCCTCTTTTGTTTTTTTTCCCCCCAGTCTCCCACAGCCTTATTGAAAATGTTATTTAATGTTTCCTCTCAGCTGTTATGGTGGAGTGATTGGTTGCTTTGACTCGGTTTTCCTGCCCATTCCTTCAGGGGAATGAGTAATTTCTGCTGTGACCTGTAATTTCTGCTGGCCACTGCCTGGCCATTACCATAATTTCTGCAACTGCTGAATTGACCTATTGTAATTGTAAATTTTATATAAATTTTTTTCTGAAAGGAGCTAGAACTGTAAAACTTAGGAAACTCATAAGCCTGGTTCTACTCTACCGAGAAGTCCTGTTGAGTTCAATGTGAGAACACATTTAAGTGTCCATAAAGTCAAGGTCCAGACACTGGCACTCTTCTGCCATTTCCCCAGGTTTGTACAGAATAACTTTTTTTGAGTACTTGCAGCCTGTTGCTAGCGTGGGCTTCCTGAAGGTGTCAGTTTTAAAGCACATGAGTACAAGACATCTGGCTTTAACACATTATTTGGTTTTTCCCCATGACGAGAAACTGCTCTTAGATTCAGTTTTGCACAAACTTTAAAGATACCAGAGGGAGAGAGATTTACAGGCTTGACCTGCCTGCTTGCAGGTGGCTAATCACTTCTGTTTGCCTGAACTGGTGAATAAAGCATATGGCCTGGGGAGTGCTTCAGGCAGCAACACGAAAAAAGAGCCTGTGTCCTGTGTGCAAACTATCCACACCAGCTGCACTGCCACCTCTCTCCCACCAGGTTTCTGCTTTCTAGTTTTGAGCCCTGAGGTTTTTGAAACAACTTAGAGTGGTTGTGGAGAAGGACAGGGGATAGCTGTGGAGTGGAAAATGCTCTTGAAAGGGCATGAAGAAGCTGGGAGGGCAGACTGAGAATAGGGCTGATGGATTAGAGAGATCTCATTGAAGCCTTTTGAGGCACAGATTCATTTCTGACAGCTGTAAAGATATAGGGAAAGAAGCCTAATTTTCTGTTATGGTCAGTGCAGGTTTGTCCTCAGTTGTCCAATCTCTGCAGCCTTTTAGAAAGGGAGGGCTGTGGGTCAGACAATCAGAGCATGGTAAAGACCCAAGTTTCAGCAGGCACTCTGGTTATTTTCCTTGTGACTTGAGATGTGAGTGTAGGCTCCTTCCTTGCCCTGTCATGCTTGATCTTGTTAGCTATGGGCACAGACTTTGGGATTGTGGCTGTCCCTTGTTTGGGACATGTGAGATGCATAGGTGACAGCTGAGTACAGGTAATATTGGGGGTCTGGTGTTTAGCAGGAATGTGACAGCAGAGCCTGCAGCATCTGTGTGGGGCTCTTCATCCTCTGAGATCAGTTCAGCTGCTGGGGATGTTTCATGGTGGGTATGTGTTTGATTATTCTGCTGTTTTTCTCTTTGTGAGCTTGACAGGGCACAGACAGTGTACAGCTGACCAGTGATTGTATGCTGTGTCTCTCAGACTGTGCCCAGGTGGCTGGGTGTATTCCTTTCCCAGTCCCCTGAGGACTCTGCTTTTGAAACTAGTCTGGGTCCTCACCTGCCGCTCCTGTTGGTGCTTTCCTGCTCAGGAATGCTTTGAAGTTACTTTGGGGTTTGAAGAGGCTTGTCTTGGCTGAAGGTTTGACAGACTGATTGCTGAAATGGTCTGTTTCTGTTTTACTCCTATCTATGCCAAAACTGGGGCTGGCCCCAGACTGTAACTTGCATTGTTACTGTGTTTTTTACTGCTGGGGTTATGGTTTTTCTCTAATGTGCTTTTAAATTAGAATTTTCTTTTTCATCTTTTAAACTTCAAGTCTATCTCCCTACACGGTTCAAAAAGGAAAACCACAAACAAACAAAACAAAACCCCCAAAACCATGGCTCGCACTTTTCTTCCTTCATCAATAAATCCATCCCTCGTCTCAGGCAGGGCTACGAAACTCCCTTGGAGTTCACAAGCAGTAATCAGTGTCATGTGCTGTCTCTGCACAGAGGCACCTCTGGGCTTGAGGCTCAGGTTGGTCTTCATAGATTTTATATATATATCCATATGTATGCACACACATAATATACATGTGTATATGTGATGTATTTGTCAGTCGTAAGAGTTTTATTATTTGTAGTAGGTTATATGACATATCCTAATTTATTTTTTGTAGTCTGCATATAGAAAGGTACAATGTCCTGATACTGTTTTTGTCCAAATATTGAATCAATGTAACGTGAACAAGGAAAATGGGAATTTCTACTGCCCTGACTTAAAAAAAAATGCAAAACAGAAATTAACGAAGAAATTCACTTGTGCTTTCAAAAGTTTCTGTCAAAGCCATACTGGCAATTTTTTAAAGCATACTCCTGCAACTTTTTTTCTGTATAATTTTTTTTTCTTTTGTGTGTTTATTTAGGAAATAAGGAGAAAGCCATTTAGTGGAAGTGGCCTGTATTTGAGTGATTTTTATGTGGAAAGGTAGCAGTCAATCCTTGTGAACATCTACAGTGTTAAAGTCATAGAATCAAAGAATACTCTGCGTTGGAAGGGACTGATCAGGATCATCAAGTCCAATTCCTGGCCCTGCACAGGACACCCCAACACCACACCATGTACCTGAAAGTGTTGATCTGTATGAGAACAACTAAATTGATAGCAGAGTATATGAAGATATTTTATCTTCTATAAGGTCCAAGGTCCACAATCTCAATTGGTCACCCTGTGTCAACTCTGTAACTCCTACTGGAGCAGCAGCATGTCTGAAAAATGTTAGTTTTGATTTAGGGGTGGGCGTTTACTTATGGTTGCAATTAATAATTGCCAGCTTTATTTGCAGTCTGGCCTCCTTTAGCTTCCAGTTACACATAGATGAGAGCTCATTATAGCCTTTCTTTCTTTTAAAGAACCATCTGCTCTCTGAAACCTCTTTCCCTAGGTGTTTGTAGGCTGTGATTAAGTTCCCTCTTGACTGCTGCTTGGATACAGTCTAAATGAACTGCACTTCCTTGGTGTTTCCCCCTAGGTGGAATCTTCTGGACCTACAGCTATTGCTGTGTCTTTCTCAGTACAGGGACCTTTGCAGTTTCTTTTTCAAACTCTGTCAAGAGACTACAGAAACTTTGGAAACTATTATGGGAATACTCCTCCCACTTCCAGTCCTGCTGTTTGTGGAACCTGTGATCTCATTTTTTCTGTTGTGTTGCACTGGCAGCTTGTACTCACTTAGTTTTGTACTGTGAGCATCAAGTCCATTTCACATGTGTTGAAGCCAAAATACAGATCTGTCTTCACAACATCTGTATGGAATGTGAGGAGAAAAATTCAGACCTGAGAGAGAACTGTTTTATTTGACCACAGTGCTTCTGTGGATAACTTTCTCATACCTTAAAAGAAAAAAATCATTTAATGTTATCCAACTTTAAGGATGTAAATCTAGCTACCACCTCAGTCTGTGCCTGACTCCCATGTGTACAAAGGTGATATGTCTTTGTTTCTATCTTGGTAATTTTGATAGTGATGCAAATTATCTGTGGGTATTACATGGACTCCATGCTGGTCAAAGAAGGGATGCCGGTATGAACAATGATCATTTGTCATGAAAATAGCTATTTCTGCTATGCATTGTAATTACTGTGTACCACTGCTGCTCATCTTTGCCCCTTTATTTAATTTTCCCCTCCTGGCACTTTTAAAAGAACCCCAATGTTTGGTAGTCAAACAGTATCTTTTTTGTCACAGCAGTTCTGAGGGCTTTGGTTTCATTATTTGTGGTGGGAGCGTGTGTGCGCGCTGGAAGGGGGAAATGCCATCTGGACAATCTGGAAGAGGAACTGTTTGTCCATGAATATGGGCTCTTAGCTCCCAGAGGAGAGGGGGAGAAGTAGAGACATTGGAGTTGAGCATTTTAGTCATAGTAAACAGGGGTTGTGTCTGACAGGGAGTGATATGTGAGACCAGAGCTGGGCACATGAACCATCTGAACCCAGGGGATAGAGAAGGAAGCATTTATTTCTCCAGAAATGTCCAATTTGTCTTTGGGAGGCTGGAAAGGCTCAGGCTGCAAAGCTAGGAACACTGAACTTCCTTCCCTGCAAGTAACATGCATAAAGTCTATACATCAGCAGCCCATTGGGGTTTTTGGTGCAAAGGTGCTTCTCTGACAAATCAAGATTTTCCCCACAACATGTGAGCCTCTTCCAAGAGGTGCTTTCCCTTTGCAGTTAGCTGGCTCCCACTTGGCAGCTGTTCTGTGGTGGGAGCTCATAGATCCTATTGCTCCATGTATAAAGGCACTCCCCTCAGAGGGAGGGTTCAGGTGAGGGCTGAACACTTGTCCAAAGGCCAGCTTTTCCCACAAGGACCCTCAGTGCAGTTTAAGCACAGTCTGCATCAAAGTGTGTCATTAACATGTGGTGAGTTGAGCCTGAGCCTGCAGATGGTCGTCCATGGCATGGCTGTAGAGAAGCCAGGTGGGCTGTGCATCCAGCCCTGTGGTGCCTGGTGACAGTGTAAGGTTTGTCCAAAAGGACCAACTGCACAGAAAGGAATTAGTTGAAATCCTGTTGTTGGAATCTGTAACACAGCTGAAGAGGGAGGTTATTTAAATAGACTTGGCTGGAGAACTCACTGACTCATCAGGGAACTTCCTGCATTACCCTGTTCAGAGATGGCTTTTCTGATACTTGTGTAGAGCACTTTGACTGATATTCTATAGTCTCCTTAAATTTTCAGTTTTTTTTTTTTTTCTCTGAGTTACTTTATCTGCCACTTGAACAATGAACTTTAAGGAGGAGGCAAAAGTTGCCTCTTCATTCTGGTGATACAGATAAGGATGATTCTGGAGGTCTTATTTGCATGGTGGTTTGAAAGGACATTCAGTGCATGCATCTGTTTTCCATGATGGAGATCTGTAATGGTGGTTTGGGGTTTTATTCCCCTTAAAAATTCTCTTCATGTGGGTTGTTTACGTAGTGGTGCTATTTTTCTTTTTACTGTAGAGGCAAAAATGGTGAAACCCATGTTGTTTTTCTGGATACTTGCATTCTCTGTACTTGAGAGGAATGAGAGTGAGATGCAGAGTGCTGCTCTCCTTCATTGGAAAATGCACAGTAAATGCACATACAATATAATTATCCAGCAATAAGTGTCTCTGTAAACTCTAATGAAGAATACTGAAACGAATGTGGGGAGCAAGGGACACCGTTCTAGTTATTTTTGTAAATTCGGTTTTTCTGTACATCTCTCATAAAGGGTGAAATTTTGTGTTGGAAACAATCTACTTTTTCATAGGAAAGGAGGTGGTATGTTGGACAAGGTAGAAGAATTAGTTGGATAGAAATAAAAAAAGGAAAGCAAAGCTTTCTGGGAATTCTGATATTAGAAAAACTGTACAGTTGAAGTAAGCATTTTTCACCTTATGTTCCACTTTTCGTACCCTGCCTTTTCCATAACATGTCCATGGAACAAGAAAATAAGCAAAATGTTGCAGTTCTTCTGGGGGATGCAAATATCCTAGAAGGCTGCACATGGTCTTAATAAGAGGCTATGTAGATTTTTTTATATCTGTCTATAAATACAGATTTTTTATAATCACAGAAATTATATCTATTAATTATGACATGTAAAAACACAGCCATTATTGGTTGTGCATTTTTCATGTGTAAATCACACACAATGAGTACAGCTACAGCTGTCATGCTTGGAGAAGCAAATTTCTGTTGGCAGTCATCATCACGGTGTGTGAGGTGCGCAGTGGAAGATGCATGCTAAAGAGGTCTTGGAGAAGAGGCACTAGCTAGATGACAGAATAAGCACACAAAAGCTTTCTGAAGAAATGTAATTTTAGTTGTGGACACAGGAGATCTTAGATGCATGTGTCAGCAACCCTGAGTGTCTGTGATGAATGGGTTTTTTGGATGTCTGAGTTGAAATGCTGATGTTTAACTTGCAGCAGTGATAGATGCTCACAGCTTGACCTGAAAGCTCAGTGCATACTGGATTTTGATCAAGTGTAATAACAGGGCAAAATCATCTGAAAAATCCTATTCTCGTTGTCTCCAGTTGTCTCCAGTTAGCCATTTTAAATTACTAGTTACTTTTTTGCCTTGGTCTCTCCATATCTCACTTGAATTTTGAACTCCACTGTGAAAAATGAATTCAGGTTGTGGAGCTTTTTCCTAGGAAGGAATTAAATAGTGCTGTGGGAACCAAATTTGAATTGTATTTGGTAATGGAGAGGTGAGGCTGTGCATGAGACAGTGCAAAGAACAAAACATGGAATGTTTTCTCAAATAGTGAAGCACTATGCATTCTACTTGTTGGATAAAGCATGGATTCTGTGGAGAAAGTGTTTGGTCATGTTATTAAAACATTCCTATTTTTAGATGCATACGATGTGCAAAAGGACACTGAGTTAAACATTCCTAGGTCTTTCTTAATGCATGGGTGCTTTGCAACCTAAATGCTCAGTTCATATCTGCAATTTACCCGAACTAGTGCATTGAACATAGAAGTGTTGGCTGGGATTTTGCTAATTACCGTGTGGACTCCCTAAATTACATGTTCCATGTGCCAAAATGCCTAGCAAAGGACTGATGAAAGTGTAGGTAAAGGGCAATGCTATGCATCTAAGCAGTCATCTCATTATAGAGTTCTGAGGTTTGTAGAAAATTTTAGCTGGGGAGGGAACTGGCAGCCAGGATCACTTATTCAACGGTGAACTGTTCTGAAGCCTGAGAAGAGATTTTTCAAGCAAGCTAAAGTGACAATACTTAGGATGTGTATTTTCTTAGCCATTTGGAGAGCTAAATCTCTTGTTCAGGCTTTCTTCTCTCTTTGTCTGAATGACTTGCAGCATATTTTGTTTCTCCTTTGAGGATGCAGTGTTGCCCTATTCATATTGTCTAGAATTCATACCATAATGAAAATTATACTCTCAGCTTCTTGCTTTGGACTGTGGCTCAAAAGTGCACGTGTATCTCGTGGATCATGACAAATATAAAAATAAACACCTCTAACTTCTTGACACCAGTTGTTTACTCCTACCACAGCACATCTTGCTTGGTTTGCAGAAGACATCTACGTCCCTTTTCTCCAGTGGGTCTCTTGAGCCAGCCCCTGTTGTTCTTTTCAATATTTCACATGCACCTTCTTGTTTGTTCTCATTATTCTGTAAAATCTCTCTCATGGTTCTCTGTAGTCCTCTATCAGAAATACTCTTGTCTTGGAGGGTGTGCTGTACCTCTCTGTATGACCACTGATCTATTTATTAGCCTGCTGCATTTTTGCTTTTTGCATAAGTTTTTCTGATTTTTGTGTTACATTCTCAATGGCTTTGGGAGAAGGGTTTCCACTTTGCTCTGCTAGTACCATGCTTGGCAGAGTACACTAAGATGCTAAGGAATTATTATAAGAGTAAACTAAGAATGATTTTCTGATACTTTCAACCTGCTGTGAAGGAAGAGGAGAAGGTAGAGTGGGAAATGTCCTTGCAGCTCCCTCGGAGCAGAGAAGAGATTCTTGGTGACTTCAGAAGCTAGAATGTGACAAAAGAAAGTAACTTGTAGCAGAACACCTCCTGATCCTGGGAGGGAATGTATAACAGTGACTTGGGAAAAGGGGGGAAGGAAGAGAGTATGAAAGTGGGATGTGTCTGGGCCTCCATCCCTTCCTTCACAGGATTGTTCATCTGGAATGAAAGCTTTCATCATGCATTGTAAAAGGCAGTGTTAAAAAAGTGGCAGATGCAGTTCTTCAGAATTATCTCAGTGCTAAATGCAGCGTGTTGCTGTCACTGGAAACCATCTGTAACCCTACAAACTGGTTAGACAGGCTTAAAGCCTAGAATAACTGTGCAGTTTATGCAGATATAAGTGGTGATGGCAGGGATGTCAGGTTAATCAGCAAAGTTGGATTCCAGAGGAGTAAAGTGGTGGATTCCAGAGAAGTGAAATGACCAGCCAAAGTCCAGCATATCTTGCTGTCTTAGAGCAGCTGAATATTCGTGATGAGTCTGGGGATTAGAGGTGATAAACATCATGAAGTGCAGCCTTACAGGCCATGGTGTGTTATGCTGGTCACCATGGCTGGATTTCCCTTCTACTGACATGATGATACAGATTTGGAAAAATTAAGGGCTAATTACTGCCTTCACTAATAGCTCTCATTTATGCATAGCCTTCACAATAACGCTGCCCCAGGGCTAGCTCGACCCAGAGGTGCAAGAGGCAGCAAAGGGAGGCTCTGCACAAGGTGATGTGGGGCCAGTTTTGACTCAAGTTGCCCAAACAGGCATTTGAAAGTTGTATTTGCCAAGAGATTCTGGATTTCCAGGCAGATATCACTTGAAAGGTTTTACCTGAGTGAAGCATACACAGCAACCTGGGAGGGAGCTGGGCTTTTGTGTTTGCAAGTAGAGAGGCTCAGGGAGGGTTGAAAAAGAGCAATATCCTCTCTCCTGAGTTAATATTTAGACAAGCCTACCTATTTTTTTCCCATAAATACATCTATTTTTGTGTTTTTGTATTTCTCAGGAAGCTTTGGGAGTAAGCTCTCCAGAAACTTAAATATGGTATTTAGTCATTGCTCTGCAGTTAAACCTGACAGAGCTGCTGGCTTCTTGAGCTTCTTACTGTTCTTGGGCTTCTGATTACAAGATATGTACTTTTCATTTTTAATTCCTTGGAGTGTGTTTACTCCAATTACCTCCTTCCTTGCCAGTGCTGGAGGTTAGGTCCCACCACAAAGTAATTTCTAGCACTGGAGGTGTACATTCTTCCTCCAGGCACCCAGCTTCTGCCCAGTGCCTGTGTGCTCTGTGTGTGTGTGGTCTTAACAGCAAGGACACACAGCAGCCCAGAGGCTGTAAGCCCACTCTTATTTTTGTTACCTGTATGCAGCTGAACTCTGTTGACCTGCCACCAGCTTGATACACTCATCTTGAATGGAGGGTCTTGTGCAGCCTTGCAGAATGCTGGTGGCAGTCACAGCCCCATGGCTGCCTCCTGGGATGTTAATTGAAAGCTCTATTGCCTTTACCAGCCCCACAGTGTCTGTTTTTGCTCTCTCTTTTTAAATTTCATATATGAAGCAAAGAATCTGTTTGAAGGCAGTAGGAAGGCTTTGAAAGAAAGATCAGCACTCTTTCATCTTTTATGTGTATTTGCCTTCAGATTCCAGCTGCTCTGTTTAATGGGTGTGCCCCTCACAAGTACTGCTCAGTCGTGGCAGAGGGCTGTGCCACGTGCAATTGGGATGCAGTGCCCCTGGTATGGGATATTCTCCTGCAAGAGGAAAGACTAAAATCTTTCAGCTGGACTAGGAAGTTTTCTAAGGCAGAATTGCAATTGGGAAAAATGCATTTGAATATTCTGTATTTTTAAAGGGAGTTGTTAATAGCCTTGTGGAATTGTTTCAGAGGTTGAGTCTTTCCAAGTTCTTGGTCCTCTGTTATACTTCAGAGCTGGGAGTATAAGTCCTTTCTCAGCAAGTCAAGGAGTGAATAGAAATGGAATAGAAATGGGAGCTAAGCTTACCATGCTGACCTTCTTTCAATTCTTGACAATGCTGGTCAAACCCTTTAGATTTGTTTAGAAAAAAGTTGCATGGCTTTGTCTTGACTAGTGAGATTTCAGCAAGTAGAGTTAGAGGATAACTCTGCCAGCACGTGATGCACGTTTCATTGCTGTCAGATAAAATATGCATCCTGTGCTGTGACTTGCCAGTGGCTCTGTGGATAAAATTAGCATGATGACCATGGCACTGGTGCTCCTATGAAATCATCAAAGCTTATGTCCTCTTTTGCATGTAGTAAATGACTCCTTGGGAAAAAAATGGAGTTATGGGTGTGACAAATTCTTTGTTCTTAAAAGTATAATCTAACCATTTGAGCTGTTTGCTGCCTATAAGCAGTAGAAGAAGCAGAAGTCTGGCTAAAGGCTATCTCTAGAAGGTGGAATACAACTGATTCAGCAGGCATTAGCCTGTTTAGGACACGGCTCCTGGCTGCTTTACCCAGTGGCTTGTTTAGTCTTGTTCTGCTACGCATTAGCAGCTTTCAGCAATGCACAGTGATTAGTGCTCTGTGTCTTTCCTCCCTGCTCCTCTGTGTATCCTGGGGCTAGGATTAGGTTACAGCCCTGAAATGGCATGGTGTTCTGCATTGACTGAGAGCTCAATAGCAAGGGCAGAGTTTTGTTGATAGACTAAAATGTCTCCTGCGTTTGTTTCCTTTCTCTGGTGGGGGAATGACATTAATTTTCCTTGCAGTCTTTCTGTTTCTGATCCAAACATGTGGTGTCCAATTTCTTTCCCTGGCAGGTGACCTGGAAAATGAGGAATGGCGTCTGGCTACAGAGTTTACTTCAGCTGCAATAAAGACTGAGCCAGGGCTGTGTGAGACATCAGGCCTTGCTCCCTCAGTCACTCTCACCATCACAGCCACGTCGCTGGAAGGGGAACAGCCTGAACTACAGACAGATGCCGTGGTACTGCAGACTCTCTGTTCTCTCTGCACAATTGGTGCAGGTTCTCCTAAGGCCACATACCAGTGTAGCCTCCTTGGTGCCAGAGCTTGGCAGTTCAGGGTGCACAATGCAGTTTGCTTTAATGGTTTTTAATGTTTGCTGGTGTCTCACTGTTGCTGTAAGAGCTTGTGTTCCAAAACCCTTGGATATTTCAAAGCTATTGGATATCCAACTTTGTCTTCTATGCTAGCCCAAAGCCTGGGGCTTTGGATTTGTAGAAATGTTGGAGTAGTTTCTAATGAACCAGTTGCACCTGAACTGACGAGTCCATTTGCTCTTTCAAGCCTGTGACAAGCTAAATGTCTTTCATAAGGAACTGGTTTTAGTCCTGCTGTGCCTTCCCCTAAGCAGAACAAGGGTCCTTGTTCAGATTGACTGGAGAGTTTCCCTGTTTGCCTGCAAAGTTGCTTTTGCCAGATATATGAAGCTTTGACATTCCAAGCTGCTGCTACTTTGGGACCAACCAGCCTCACAAGGAGCTTTGTGATGCTTTTCTGACCACAGCTGGAGCAGCCAGTGGGCATTCTGAAGAGCTTAGTTTGGCTGTGGCTGGGTTAAAGAGAAAGAACTGCAGCAGCTGGTGTCTCACCAGGTCCCCCAGCCAGTGCAAGAAGCAGCATGGCTATTGTCAGAATGCAATGTCAGTCCAGGCAGGAGGGAGTTGATATGTGCTTAAAATACATGTTTCCACTTGGATGTGGATCAGAAATATGCACAACAGAAATTATTTCATGCAAAACTGAAGAAAGCTAAGCAGAATTTTCCCATAATTTTGTCCTTGCTTGAATGTGCTGTTCCCAGGAAATAGTCCTGCTGTAGTTTGGGATGCTGTGATTTGCAGAGACTGGGACTTGCTGGTGGCTCGCTGCTGTTGCATGGATTAGTTACACAGGTTACTGAGAGAGATTTTGGCTGCAATTAACCTGCTGGTGTGCCAGACTGGCTCCCTCAGGCCTGGGGCTGTTGCACACAGACAGGCTCTGGGCAGCAGCTTGGCAGCCTGGTGCCCCAGCCGTGTCAGTGCAGGAAGCCAGGTGTCTTCCAGACTTCAGTCAGCAGCGACTGTCTCTTTTCCTGCCTGCTCCTCAGCACTGTGAAAGGAACCTGGGTCCCAAAACCTGGTGCTCAGTGGCTGGCACCTTGCTCTTGCTTCCAGATGACAATGGCCTTTAACAGGCTCTCCCTGACTTCAGGGGTGTTTATGTCCTTGCCCAAATAGACAGTACAGTCTAGCAAGTCCTAGCAGCAGCTCTGCTCCTTGGAGAAGTAATTGGAGTGGGTTACATGTAGCTTTCAGTCTGAAATGTCATCTGTGAGGTGTAATCTTTTATTTTAGCTAAGTATAATAATAAGAAGAGCAATAGTGGGAGTAGTCAGGGCAGTATTCTCTGTAGCCTGGTTTAGCAAACTGTGTGAAGCAGTTAAAGCTTTGCCTGTGGCAGAGCAGGAGGAGAGGAAACCTCTCCATTCATGGACAAGTAATTCTTGTGTCCTTCTATTAAGGTTTTTCAAGATGTGTAGTCCAAGTTTTCATGCTGTTAATTTCTCTTTTCTAGATGAAACCTCTGACGCAGAAAGTTCTTCCAGAGATTAAATTGGAGCCCCATGAAGTGGATCAGTTCCTGAACCTCTCTTCTAAGGAAGGTCTGTTAACTGCCAAACGAAAATGTAGGGGGAGATGGCAAGAAAGTACAATAAATGTATTTTACCCTGATTAAATATTAGGATTTCTTATGCACCATGTTAGCTTTTAGACTTAAGCTGTTGCTTTATAGGGATCCAAGTTAGACTGTTGAAGAGCCAGAGTCTCTCTGAGCCTTTATGTGAGGTTTTTTCCTCTTTCTTTCCCCTCACCTGCCTTCCCCCTCTCTCCAGCTTCCCCCTTCCCTTTTTCATCACAAGGAAATGATTCCTTTTTCTCTGTAGAGTATTAATAATTATGCTGAAGGGAGTTTTAATTTTTCAATTACAGGCTTATAGAAAAGAAATCAATTAGAGGAGACTTAGTTAAGATATAAGAAACTTTACTGTTAATCTCTGATGCAAAAGCAGGACATGAGTTTATATGATAATAAAAGTTAGGTGAATCTGTTTGTAGTATATTTGCTTTAAGAACAATCATTATGTCTTTGTACTACCCTCTAATGTGGAAGGAGGAGCAAAGATCCCTACCTGGAAAGCTAAACACAATTAAAGCCAAGAATACTTTGGAAGAGCGAAATATTTGGCATGAAATCTTAGCAGAGAACTACATTTTAGTTAGAAACACTTGATATGCTGTTAGTGAATTAATTTCTGTAAGTAAGTAGTAGGCAGCTCTAAGGAGACAAGCAAATGATGTAGCAGGTGGATAAAAGGAGTCTGCATCTCATCCCAGGAGTAGATTTGTTTGCTCACTTTATGGGATTAAGGGCCTTTATGTTTTTCAAATATGTTCTTCTTCTGGCAACTACAAGAGCTAATATGTGAGACAAAAGGAGTATTATAGATTTTTTTTTATTACTATTTTTCTTCCATCCTCCATCACCACCCATTTGATTTTTTCAACTCAAATTTGCAAAGCATAACAGAAGTGGAAGGTAGCAAATGAGCCCTGTGTCTTCCTACTTTAAAATTCAATTGCTGTAATTCTATCTCAGAGAAAAAGCGACTTAGTTATGGCTGTTTTGAGCATCTGCTAAATTGTGCATTTAATAAGAGTAGGTGAGACGTGCTCCATTTCTCAGTCCAGACTCATTTGATCATAAGCAGCACTTTGACAATTCTAGAGCAGGTTCTTTTGGCAGCAGTTGAGGTTATCTTATGGCCCTGGATAGACAGTGTGAGAGAGGTTCCTGTGGTGCCTGCCTGTGCTGCTCCTGCTGCATCAGTGCATTGAAGCCTCTGCTGTCACTAGGTTGTCAGTCACTTCTCAGCTGTGCCAAATCACATCCTTTGGAGGCCTTTCTCTTCTTCCTGATCACATAAGCCCTTGAATGTGATCCCTTCCCTTGCAAATACTGGGAAATTGTTTAATCCATGGCAAAGTTAGTTGTTTTTGGACAGAAAGTATGCTGGCCCAGAGCCCATCTGTTGATGTGGTTTCCAGGAACAGGGAACTTGCACTTTACATAATGCATGAGCCTGAAAGCATTTCAAGATGGAGCTGAAGTGCAGGTAGAAGTGACTGGAGCATATGCACAGAGCCCCGTTTTGTCTGTCAAACCTAAATATGGCTGCTGCATTCCATTGTGTCTTTGGAGACCTGCATGCTCTGAACCTCTTGCAAACTGCCATTTTTGCTTGATCCATGTTTTAGCAGACACTCGTAGTCTTGGATACTGTGTGGTGGTGGTGGCTGTGGTGGCAATTGAAATGGATAGCTTAGGCCCTTGTGTTACTTTGTGTCTCTCTTGCCTTTTAGCAGTGGATCCCCTGCACTTGCCACCCACCCCTCCGAGCAGCCACGGCAGTGACTCCGAAGGAGGGCAGAGCCCAGCTCGGTCACTCCCTCCTTCCAGCCCAGTGCAGCTCCAGGCCACGGCTAAGGTTGTGTCACGCACAGCTGCAGTGCTCTCCAATTATTCCCCTCTCCTGACTGCACCACATGTAAGTTGAGATGCCTTTCTCCACTGTTTATCGTTGTCTTTTTTTTAACAGAGATTTGCTAACTTTCTGTTGTTGTTTCAATGAATTCATCTCTGGTCAAAACTGCAGATCTAGTAATTCTTGTTCACTGGTCTGTTCTGTTCCCACAGGGAACAGCATGTGCCTCTCCTCTAAGTTGAGACAGGTTCACTGGTGTTATTAGGTTTATCCCATCATGGACTTGTGTTTTGCCTTAGGGCCCAGTCCTGCTGGGTTGACCTGTCTCTGGGAGATGTGCATCTGTCTTCTTGTCACGTCATTAGCAAGTGGTGATCTTTAGGGAGGGATTTTCACTGGTGTTTCTCATGTGTCTCTTTCCCTGTTTGAGCCAAAGGCAATTTTACTGTTGGCCTCAGTGTGCACAGAGGCGGGCCAAGAACAACTGTTTTCAGAGAATCCTGCTCCAAAGGTTCTAACTGAATGGAAGTTACCTGAAAGGTCTTCCACACATTCCCAATTGCAGGAGGCTGTTCTAGTAGGCCTTGCCTTCTCTGAAGTGGAAGACCTGCTGCCTCTCGTCCCTAACAACCTTTTCTTCTGGGACTGTGTGCACTTACTGTTTTATTTTATTTCATTTCATTTCCATGACCCTTGAAGAAATTGCAGGGAACTGGTCCCCTCATCCTGACAGAGGAAGAGAAGAGGACGCTGATAGCGGAGGGCTACCCAATCCCTACCAAACTGCCCCTGACAAAAGCAGAGGAGAAAATTCTAAAGAAAATCCGCAGGAAAATAAAAAACAAGGTAAATGTCAGTTAGCTTTGCTGGGTGGTTCCTACTTGTCCTTCATTTTGAAAAATGCTACTGAATTCTGCAGTAATGGTTTGTGGTACTGTTGAGCGCTCTAAGTTGTCTTTTAACAAAGTGCTTTTCTTTGTTCCTAAACACATCCGTCACCTTGTCTGTCAGTGTCAGTGTGCTTCAGAGTAGGTATTTGCCTGACCTCATTAGCAATGGAGTATTTAGCAGGCAGGTATCAAGATGCTGTGGCTTGGCTTAATTTAAAAATCAGTATGATCCTACCCTTATGGTAGGCAAAGGGCTCTGTATTCTTTGCAGGGCAAGGAAGGTGTTCTTTTCTGTTACCTATTTTAAAATATGACTGTCTGATAAGTCTTTCAGTGCATTAGCTTTTTGATCACTGAATTCAGTGATTTACAAAGTAGATACCAAGGGTGCCAAATTCCCTACAAGTCTTTGATTTTTTTTTTTTTTCCTTCTGGCATGGGGAAGATCCTAGTGATAGGGAAGAATGCCATTTTTTTTCAGACCTGATCAGCTCAGTTTTCTCAAGGATTTAGCACATCTTTTGTGGTTACTATATTCTGCTGCTGGTTTTGCAGATATAGGTGTAAATTTGGACACATTAAATTGGAATTTGGTCTTGTAATGTGTTTTTTTCAAAATTTTCATCAGTGCTTTGGTGTATTTCATATACCGCTTACATAGAATCAGAGTAATTTATATTGAGGAGAAATCTGGAGGTTCTTTGGTCAAAGGCCTGGCCTAGAAAGCAGGATCAGCTTAGAGTAGATTGCTCAGTGTCTTGTCTAGTCAGGTTTTACTGCCCCAAGGGGTGATGAGTCCCCTGTGTGTCTGGGAGCCGTGTTCCTATATGAGGCCACTCTTGTGGTAAAAACGAATAAATAGAATCCCTAATGTATGATTGGAATTTCCTTTGGTGCACCTTGTATTTGATGCCTCTTGCCATTTTGCTGTGACATCATCTTTGCTGCACGAGATAGTTGAAGAGAGAAATAGGTTTCCCTCCTTGGTGTTCTCATCTTCAAGCTGAACAAGCCCAGCTTTTTCTGCCTTCCCTGAAGTGTCATGTGCTCTGGCATACTTCTTATAGCAAAGATCTGCCTCTGGGCTTGCTTCTGTACATCCAGAGGGTTTATTTCTGAGCCATGGACTGCATTGCTGCACTCAGCTGTGGTTTTGCAGCCACTGAAGAGAGGGGGAAGAGTCACTCCTCTGGACCTGCTAACTACAATCTTAGTGATGCAGACCCACCTTTGGCTGGCTGCTTTTCCAACAGGGGCACACTGCTAACAGATGTTTGACTTGTTCATCAGGACCCCATGCCCTTGTCTGCAAATACTTTCTAATACATTCATGGGCTTTTCCTGTCCCAGATGCAGGGCATCATCCTGGGATCACCTTTTGGAATTTGTCATAGGGTATTCTCTCCAGGTGAATCTGATTTACTTTTTAAGGTTAGCAGTGGATGGTTGTCATTTGTGTGATTGAAAGGAGGAGCCTTGCTTCAGAATGTGGAAATAGATCAAGTGGGTGCTTTGCTTGCCAGTAATAGAATTGAGAACAAGACAGAGGCTTGAATCTAATAACATTGGGGCTTTTTATCAGTTTATTAATTTGTCTGTGATGCTTTTGTTTTCTGTGCAAATATTTGGTGTTTTTCCTCCTTTTTCCTTAGATCTCTGCCCAGGAGAGTAGAAGGAAAAAGAAAGAATACATGGACAGTCTGGAAAAAAAGTAAGCCAGCCGCCTTCCTGTTTGAAGCAGGCCAACAGCACTAGTGGTGGGATTGGGAAGGGATCCAGCTGTGGCTGCTGGGACAGTTCCATGCACAGAGTTCCAGCTGCCATCTGGTGGCAGTGACTGAGAAAAGGCCCTGCTCCTGGCAGCTGCTTGTCGGGGACAGGACTGTGCCTGCCTGCAGCAGGTCCCTAAGGTGCCAGCAAACACTTCACACCTTAAATTAGACAAGACCCAGCCTTTCCCTCAGGCAACAGGTTTGGCCTAATGGACAGGCAGTGTTGAGGGAAAGATGGATCCAGAGTGAGTAAATTCTGTCTTCTAGTGCAGATGAAAACAGAAATAGGAAGTGAGTGAGTCAGGAGTGCCTGGGAAACTAAGCAGGACTTGGGAAAATAGCATGAGACACATTGACTTCCCTTAGCAAGCAGGAGCCCAGTTAGTGATTTATGTCCCAAAATAATCTTTCTTCCAGGAGATGGGTATTCTAATGTTACTCTTACGCAATTCACCAGATGGTTCTGTTAAAACCCTTGCACCATCTATCCTTGATGTAATTTCAATTTTCTCTTGTCTCTTTATAGCTCTGTCACACTTCCTCAGAGTTACTCTTCTGAAATTCCACCTCTTGCATCCCAGATATCAAGGCTATTTCCTTTTCCCTTTTTTCTTCTTGAAGCTATTCAGGATGGACTTGCTTGTCTTCTTAGGAGTCACATGTTTTACTTGGACCTCTTGCATGGTCTGTGACAATCTCCTTTAGTTTGGGGATTTCTAGGGACAGTTTGGAAATGGGTAGTGTCTTGGACAGTCTTGATCATCGTCTTTAATCTTGTGGCTTATTAGCCATTGTCACCTTGGAATTTGAGACTCTGATTTCAGAAGCAAGGCATTTGCCAGACAGGTAATGCAATCTCTTCTATGTGTTTCACACGATGAAGTGTGATTAAATATTATGACAAAAGTTCATTGGTGTAATCTTTCTTTAAATGTAGGCAAGATCATAGAGATCTCAGTGAAAGCAAGTGTGGCTTGTTTTGCAATCACTGGAATAAATAACTGATGTTTTTATATTTCTCTTTCATTGTGCTGTCTCCAGAGTTGAGACCTGCTCAAATGAAAACAGTGAGCTGCGTAAGAAGGTTGAAGTCCTGGAGAACACGAACAGGTAAGGTACGGAGATCATCATACAAACCTTGGTAGTTGGATATTACCATGGAAAGAGAAAATCTGGAGGTTAAAAGATCAACTGAAATGTGAACAATAGCTGTGTCTGATGGGGTCTATGTCAGAGAAAGATATGGAAGGGCAATTATTGTGGCTGCAGTGGTATGTAAAGCATGGAGGTTTTGATGTCATGTCTTAAACTGTCTCCCCAGCCTGTGCTGTGCTTGAGAAACCTGTTAGCCCTCTTCTCTGAGTTCTTCCACTGCACAAGGGAATGTAATTAGTAACACAGAACAAAAAATCCCTAGAGTCCAGCTCACCCAATTGTCTTTATTGAGTGAAATTCTGCCAGGAAGCCTTAACCTGAGACATGACACTTGCAGGACTTACAGTGCTGAAACTCAAGAGTTGAAACTCAATTAGTTGCCTGTGCACTACTAGATATCGTTGCAATTATTGCGCAACCCTCTAAGCATCTCACACCCCAGAATTCCCTTCATTTGGAGGGGAAAACCACCTTCTTGCTTCTTGGTTTCTGAAGAAATGGGTGACTCAGTGGTGGCTTTTTCAAAGGACACATGGCAGAAAATGATGAATAGCTAAGCTTTTAATTGGATGTTAGCTGAGAGTGCAGTGTCAATCCTGGCTTATGGTCAGTGTGGAAAATTCCAGTGCGTAGGTACTAGAGGAGCCCACTCTTAACACTTCCCAGTTAGAGGCATTTGCAGTGATGGTTGAATATTACCAAGGAACATGATGGTGACAGTGAAGTGTGGGAGGAGGCTGAGTTTTGAAGATAAGACCCACAATCATGAAAAGTGGCCTTAGAGCCAATCTGGCAACCAGTGCATTGCTAATTGAGTGGCACATGTTGTTTCTAATGTCTGGATTCAATCTCTGATTTCAGAAAGCTGGACCCTGTAGCACTGTGACTTGCTGGAGAGTGTCTCCCACACACTGCTCATGCATAAAGACATCTGCTGCTTGCTTGAAGAGAGCCAAGCCATTTCTGTGTCTCTTCAATTTCCCTCTGTTTTTTGACATAAAAGAGCCAGGAACTATTCTGTAGGTGTGGAGTAGGGATGTCTCACCCAGAATCTGTCCCAGAAGGTACTGAAGCCAACTTCTCTTAGGAAAAGGTGCAGCTGTGTATTATCCCCTTGGGGACAACATGTTGTCAACCCAGAAGTTGTTTTCCCCAGCTGAGATAAATCTGGCCATCTGTTTTCATCTCTGAACTGTTGAGGATGCACTGATGCAACATCTTTGTTGGTGTTGTCCATCCTTTCAGAAAGGACCTTTAGCATCTTCTCTGTTCTTTGATGATCTTAATTCTTTCGTGCTAAATGCTCTAGACAATTTTAGGTAAGTGATATCTCCAAATCCTTCATACTTTGGCCATGTGGGATATTGTTTCCTTCCCTCTGCTATAGCATTGATATTGATCTGTAGTCTCATGCAGAGAAGCAGATGCTCATTCTGCTGCACAGAAATTCCTGTAATTCATGGCAATGCTGTTTTGGCTATTTAGATATCAAATCTAAATTTGTGTCTAAGATCTGCTAAGGTTTACATGTGAAGTACTGAGAAATTTGTTCAAATGCCTGCTTTCATCAAAGCTCAGTTTCGTAACATAACCTATGATGGAGTTTTCCACCTTAACTCCAAGTGTGCAATGGTGAGAATGGTTCCAGGCCCTGGTTTAACGTACATTATGCACATCCTAGAGTGAATTCAGATGTCTCATTTCCTCATTGGTATTTGCACAGAGTCTTGGCATGACATCCTGTCATGGTTTAGGGCAATTTTGGAGAAAAGCTGCAGAAGGAGACCCCAGAAAACAACCCCACACAACTCCTCCCCCCACCACCGGGTTCGGGAAGAATTTCCTCAGAGAAGAGTGGAGAAAACCTGTTTATTTAACAAACAAAACATTCTATAACACAGGGAAAAAAAAAAGGGCAGACCCAGGTGACAGAAAAACTCTTTCATCACTCTGAGGGGATGACAAACTCGGAAAGTCTCTCCTGCGAGTGATCGGGCCAGTTTTCAGTCTCTGGTGCTGGGGATGACTGCTGCAGCTCACAAAATGCAGGCTCCCACTGTTCCTTGGTGTTTCCCAGGTCCCAGTCCAGAACAGGTTCAGATGCTATTCAGGAAAGGGAAAGCAAGAAAGAAAAAACAGTCCAGGGAAAGAAATTGGACTGCCTAGCTAAACTAACTAATAAGCAAAACCAAGCAAGAAAGTGAGCGAGCAAGTGAGCGAGCAAGCCTAGCCTCTCCTAAGCAGAGACCATGGGGGAGGTGAGCAGGCTGATAACCAGACAAAACAAACCTTCACTATCAGAGCCAGTCATGAAAGCACAGAACATAATACCAAGCATAAACAAAACACACAACTGAGGATACAAGCAGCATAATGTCACCTCAGAACACATCCAGAAAGTGTTCACATGTTTCAGAACTTGTCTTGACAGCATCCTATAGGTGGAACTTTCATCTCCTCTATAGAGTCACAGAATCAACCAAATCTAAGTTGGGAGCAGCTGGAGTCAAAATTATTTAGTGTCAGTTTGGTGTGTCAGATGCCTGAATTGATGTGTTTAGGACTTTATTTCTCAAAGTACCTAGCACAGTTATCCACACATGTATCTTATTTAATATACCTGAAGCAGAAGCCTAGTTGACTTTAGCTGTACATTTGAGTGTTCATTACAGTAAAAAGACATGGTTGAAGATATTATCCTAAAATAGATCTACAAACATCAGAGGTGTTCTCCCATTGTGAAAGATTGTAAGAGTGGAAGAAAGATAACAGGAAAAAAAGAGCTGTGATTCCATGTTAAAAGGATGCATTCAATTGTAGATGTAGACAAAGGTGGATGTTGGACTTTGACCTTGTTGAAAAACTGGGCTACAGTTGCTTCCCTAGAAGTGGATGAACATGTATTGCTGTCAGTCACCATCATGTTTGTCAGTCTAGCTGGATTGAGAAGAACTGGCTCACCTGGTCATGGGGAACTGGCCAGGAGGGTGGGGCCAAGTGATGCCCATGGTGCCACGTGGCCTTGCCCCCCAAAAGGACAGTTTCCAAAACATACAACTGTTGAGCAGCAGTTTCCTTTCAGCATGTGCAATCTTTAAGAGTATATTAATCTATATATAGAAAATATTTACATAGATACATACCTAAGACTTCAGGGAAACCCTGCTTGCATTTCAAAATCTGCTTCCAAACCATGGAAACACTAGATATGTTTTTCCTGATCAAAGTGTTCCTTCATTACTCTCAGTAACATGAAAACATTTAGAAGATTCTTCCTTGAAAGCCAGCCTTAGCCTGAAGATCTGGGTCTGAAAAAATGTCACATCAAAGGTGCAAGTGTGGTCAGAAATTTGCAACCAGGAGCATCTCCCTTGGCATTCAGGCATCTTAACAGACAAGGCAAGAGGTTGGGGATCAAAATGCCAGAGTTTTTAATTTTCATTACAGTGAGCAGGTGAGTGCAGCATTTTTGTCAGCTTTAGTATTAGAACACTAGCACATATTACCTCTCCTAATTCGTATGACTCAACCCCTTAGAAGAAACCCTTCCATGTTCCTTCCTAGGCAGTTTTCTTCAAAATTAAGGAAGCACATGATTCCATGCTTATCTGTTTTGTTGTATAACCACAAGTGAGCCATTGGTTTGAGTAGCATGTAAACATGTGGGACACTGCTCTCTTAGAAAGCAAAGGGTGTGAGAAGAAGCTGGCGCTGACTATTGAACTGAGTTGTCCCAGTCACCAAGAAGGATTGACCCATTCACATTTTGGCACTGAGACCAAAGGCAGAAACTGCCAGTGTTCCAGAGGGTTTGCAGGCACTCTCTGACACCAGCATGTCTAGCTGGGATCCAGCTCTGTTTGGGCTTAAAGACAATTTTGAATCATCTGGTTCTGTGTATGACGTGTTTAGAAGTGCTTTTGCTTTTTACTTTTGTGGAGTCTGTATTTGTAAGTATCTTGATGATCCCTTTTCCTGGAGAAATCACAGGTATAGGATCCAGTGCACGTGTGGTCGAGAGTGTCACACATGGACAATGAATGCAAGTGGCTGCAGAGTAGCTCCTGTAGAGTAACAATTGCCAGCTGTGTAGATCTGCACTAACAGGCACCTTAAAGGCAATGCCTTGTAGATAAAAATGGGATATTCTACCATTTCTCCAACTCCCAGTCATCTAAAGATCTAAAGTTGCACATTAGTCTGACCCACCAAGGGTTTATCAGCACCAAAGCTGCCAGACTTCACTGATTTGCTGGGTTGTTCTTTCATTTGAGACTGGTAAAGTCATTTTACCAAATGGTTTTCAAGGACTAAGGCATCCGGGTTTACATTGCAGTGAGATACCTTGCACTTAATTTCAGGCCTCTCTTGCAATATTTGACAAAGCTTGGCAGTCCTGGTGTAACTCCTTACTTTTAGACCAGCAGGACATTGGTTTTCATGCTGTAAGATCTTTTATGAAAAGTTGCTGGAGATTTTTTTGTAATTGAAATGAGGGAAAACTGTGGATTTAAGTGGTCTTTCACTTAAAACCCTACTTTGGTATTGGGTCCCTTTCCTACAAGTGGGACAGGCAGAGAAGGAATAGACTAATTTTTCTCTCTCCTTATCAGAATTATGTGTTATTCCTCACACAATAGGAACAATTATCTATTAACTTTTGATTAAGGTAAAGAGTTTGGTGTCCCCTAGAAGATGTCTTGTTTGTTTTTTTATTTGTTTGAATCAATGTTGGATTTTTAAGCAGGAATACTGACTTGAGGAAGTCTCCCAAGCGGTTCTGTAGCGACAAGTTTTCTCTACTTAATTAAAGTATCACTGGAAGGAGAAGGGAAGGCTTGACTTGGTCCATACTTTGGTAGTGAAAAGGCTCTTCTGAAGATGAATATATGTGAATATTCACCAAAAGCAAGACATCACAGACAGACTAAGTTGCTGGCAGTATGTGGAAGGAAGTGCAGGAGTCTTCAGTCACTTTACAGCTTTCCTATGAGGTGCGTCCATTGGAAGGGAAAAGTGTAAAAGCACACTCACACCTCCTGCAGAACTGACCCTCTAATGAGATCCCGGGAGGAAACGTGTCCAACACAGTGAAAATAATCCCTGGGGTGCAACCCCCTTAGCATGCTGTCTTGGGATTGCATTTCTCCTATTAGGACTTAGCTGTAGGCAGTGTATTCCACTAAAAGCATTTGTAGCCTTTCTACTGCTATTTAGAGGGAACATCATAGTTAGGAAAGTCCCTTTTTCTGCAGGGCAGCGCTCTGCTCCTTTTTGCCTCTCCTGGTCCAGATCATCCGGTCACAAGCTTTTTGCATGGGAATCTTTTGACCTCAGAATCCAGTCTTCCACCATTCCAGATTCAGCTAGAGAATAAAAGCAGTAAGGAGTGCTCCATTTTGGCAGTGGCAAGTTAAACTGATGTCATCTCTCATCAAATTTGTTTCTTGTTCTTGCCTTGGTTCTTGCTCACCGCTTGCAAGTGCACCTGTGTCCTGTCAACTCCAAACACTGAGTCCTTCTCTGTTGAGAAGAAAACAGTAGCTCTGCTCAACCAGATAAACAACTTGGGGAAGAAAGACATTTTATGTGAAGGTATTTGGTAAATAAGGTGGAGGATGAATCTTCCTCTGTGTACAGGAGACCTCGGAATACCTGCCTAATTACACTTTCCAAAGAGACTGTTTTGTAATCAGCTCTCTGGGCCCACTGTGCCCAACAGGTTTTTTAAATTGAGCATGAAAAGGCAGAGATGAGCAAAATGAGGAGAATTGCCTCTTCTCTGTTGATTTCCTCACCAGCCATTAGCTATTTTCTCACTGACGCCTCCACAAAAAGTGGCAAGAATGATCAGCATTTCAAGGCTGCTGCTGCTGCCAGCCCCCGAGCTGAGGAGGAGGAGAGCTCCTTCCTCCTCACTCTGCAGAGCTGTTCTGCATCCAGCCCAGTGAGTCAGGCTGAAATGGGGAAAGATTTGTCTTCCAAAATACTGCGGAACGTTCAGGGTTGAAAGGGCATTGCTGTCTAACACAGCTGGTGGCACGTGGTGGCAATGCTGTGGGTGATGTGGGTGATGTGCCAGGAAATGATGTGCACAAGTCTGGTGAACCCTGTGCCATGCAGTGGATGTGAGGAGGAACCGGGGAAGAGATGCCAATGGGAGCAGGGAGTAAAGGTCGTCTCATTTATGTGGTCTCCTAATTTGCCTGTGGTCTCTATATTGCTGAATAAAGGATTGCATTGGGCATATGGTTCTCTTTTTTTAAATACTGAGTTGCAGAGTCAGCCATGCTCTCAAGAGCACACAAGATAGCCTTTCGTAACAAGTTGAGAAGGATCTGCTGGCCCAGACAAATCTGTGCTGTGAGAATGCCTTGTGCTCATTTCAGAATGTATTCCTGAAGTCCTTGAATTCATTAAACCCTAATTAACATTGAGCATTGATGTTTAAAAAAATCAATGAAAGTAGGCAGACCAGTGTGTATTGGTGCTGTGAAGGCACCTCTGGGTCTGTCCTACAATTAGCTTTTAGCTAGTTTGGTCTTAAAATACTCCTTCCATTTTCTCTGACATGCTGACCTTGCCTCATGCTTTAGCTTTTGACGTAACAGCCTCCAAAACTTTCCATGGAGTTTCTATGGTGTATCCTCCTCAATAGATTGTGAAACTTACCAGAAAAGTGAAAAGTGGACTTGAAAACTAACAGCATATTTAGTGCCTTGTTAAAAGATTATACTATATTTGTGTTGAGGACAGGCATTTGGGTTGCTCATGGGTTGTTAAAAAACTGCTGTGAAAACCCTGTAGCAATCATACTTTTAAATAATTTCCCATTTAATTTACTTGTATTCTGACTGTAGTAATTGATGGTGCAGCAGCAAAAGTCAGAAAGGCTCTTCTGGTCTGGGACTGTTGTATCCAGCCACAAGAGAATTGTCATTGTGGTTGGGACCTCTGGAAGACACCATCAGAATAGCCACTTGAAACATCTCCAATTTTTGTCAACTCTGAAGGATTTAACAAATAGCATTAAAGTGTTTTATTTAAGAAGTGAATGTGAGAAATGAAGCCTGTGCCTATGTCTAGTTTTAAGTCCTGCTCTCTGAGAGTTAGCCAGCATGTGTTCTAAACTACTAAACACCAGGTTTCTGGGAAAAGGAGGTTTTGATAACCTGTTTTGATAACCTGTTTTGATAACTGTATAACCAACTAGAGCAGTTACAACCTCAATTTTGCATCTTTGAAGATAATGGCTGAACTCTTGTTGAATTCATGACATAGAGTCAGGTTATATGCAAGGGTCACTGCATGTAGAGGAGTTTCAGTTGTTACTGGCCATTTTGCATAGAAACGCCAAAAAATGCAGTTTTATTATACGAACTTACTGAAAGTACTAAAGAAGTAATGTTCAGAGACATCAGCTGAGGGAAAAGCAAAGACCTTAAAAGTTCCAGTGCTAACAGTAAAAGCTTTTACATTAAAAATTAAAAAATGTTTCTTGCTAGTAATTTCAAGGAGAAGACTGCTTCCACCCTTGAGAAATAAAGCAAGGATCAGTGACTGTCTTACCACACTCTGTGTGGGAGAATTACATTAGTTTAACTAGATCTACCTTATCCTAAATGTTATATTATTTCCATATGTGGAATTTGAAATAAAAATCTATTTAACCAACAAGCAGGTCAGTGTATGTGATGCTTTATCTCTTGTCTTTGCTTTCCAGAACACTTCTGCAGCAGTTGCAGAGACTCCAAGCCATGGTTGCTGGCAAGGTGTCCCGTTCGTGCAAGGCAGCTAGCACACAAACAGGGACCTGTCTTATGGTGAGTGTCACTAAGGATGGGAATTGTAAGGGAATGAGAAACTCTTTCCACTCCTCAAAGGCACATCTCTTGTTCTGCAAAGCCTCTCAATGGAAAATTTGCTGCTTAGGGAACTCCTTTTCGTGATTTGATAATTTTGAGGGAGGTGAGACTTATAGCTGATGAAGATAAGTGTTTGTGGGAAGGTACTCAGTTCTGGAGGAGACTGGGCCTGTGCTTTTGGTTGGGTGCTGCAGTGATGAAAGAAGAAGCTATGTTCTTCCAAGGGACTCACTTTATTATTTCCTGCATATTATATGTGGGAAATGGTTTCTAGGGTTGTAAAATGAGTAAGGGTGACTTTTGAGGCTCAGTTCATTTTACATCAATAAAAATAAACTTGCTCAACCAAATAAAAATATGACTGAAGCTGTAAATCTACCTCTGTCCTATTTCAGTAGTAGTAGTCAAGATAAGAAAATGAGTAGATTGAAACATTTCTCTCCTTACACTCAGCTAGCAAGTTTCCTTTATACCTAAAGTGCAGTAAATTGATGGAAATCATTTACAAGGCCTAAGCTGTTATCCCAGTCTAGCTTCACTTTCTCTGGCAAGCAAGACCAGGGCCAGCAGCAGAAATAACCTCAGCAGTACTTGTAAAACACACAGAGCAGCTTTAACTGCATTTCAGATTGGTTGCTAAATAAAGCAGCTGGTCAGAATGGTGCAGACATGCAAAATGAACCCCAGCATTGAAATGTGTTCTTTTAAAACACTGTACTGTTATTGTAGAGGTGCCTTTGCTAGGTATGCAGTGATGAGAATGTCCTCAAATGATTTGTTTTGATAAATGACAATTGTCATGTGCACATGTGGGTGAAGTGCACTCACCTCTTCTGCATCCTCCCTTTGCCAGATGATGGTGCTGTGCTTTGCAGTAGTTTTTGGCAGCTTCTCTCAGAGCTATGGGCCGTATCCTTCTGCTACAAAGATGGTGTTGCCCAGGCAGCATTCCTCACTAGAGTCCTACACAGATTCCATTGGTAAGTGACAACTATTCCAGTCTTGCTATTTGCTTGGTTGTACTTGAGCACTTGTTTTCCACACCCTTTCCTAACGCTGTTTTGAAACACCAATTGAATTTCTTCTTCTTAAGTGGCCATTTTTTTAATGTATACCTATGTTTTTCTAAGGATAGCTCAGCAAACTATGCTGATGGCAGCAGACTTCATAAAAATGAGAAAAATCTTTTCTCCACTAGCCTACTTGATACTTCTGTTTGAAGAAGTTTTTGCCTCTCTTTGCAGAACTGAAGTTATTAGTGTAAGGTAGCAGGGTTTCTACTCAGTAGCAAATGTTCATACTATTAAAATGCACAAATTATTTCAGTTGCTGTTTTCTTTGCCAGTGTTACCAAAGAGTCCAAGGACAGAATGGGAAACCATTAGTATTACATAATCATAATGAACAAATACATTGTCAAAGTTATTATTTGTTTTGTTTTGTGAATAATTTAGAGCTTTTTGATCCCCACCTGGACCATTCCTGTGGTTTCTTTCTTCAGCTATCAAATTGCCAGTTAATCCCTATGAAAACAAAAGGTTTTTGCAGCTTTGGCTCTGGCCTAATGGTTTACATATTCTGAAATGACCAGGGCTGTTCTCTGAGCTTTCTGTTGCTCATCTCATTTTGCCTTCTGTCTTTGTATGCAGTGAGGTCAAGGAGTCTACTAATTTATGAAGAGCCTCACCAACAGGAGGAGCCAGCAAGCCCAATCTCCTTTGCAGATCGCAATGACAGGCAACCAGACACCTCCAAGTTCACAACACTGTCCCTGGAAGCTGTGTCAGGGACACAGCAGGATGGTATCATGCAGTTCACAATAGCCAATGAGACAAGGCTAGAGAAATCAGTGCTGCTGGGCCTGCAGCAGCACAGGTGAGTGCAGGATGGGCTGTTTGTCACATGGATGTTGTGTGTCACTCTTGTTCATGCCTGAAGGCCAGTGGTCAGACTAGCAGCTCAGCTTTGCTGGGCACCATGAAGCATGAAGTAAGAGTTTCTTTTTTATCTGGAGAGCCTACAGGCAAAATCATTGTTGTTCTGGAGAAGTGGTTGCAACAGAATTGTAGTAATACAGCTACCAAACTCAGTACTTCTGCCAGAATCCTAACCCCTGTAAGACTGTTAGTTGGGCCTGCTCACTTCTTTAAAGCACTTTCTTCTATGCTTCCCAAAGGAATAAGCTTTTGGCAGTTGTATGGAAGTGTGAGGTTGTGACTCACTGGAATTTCAATGAGGTTAGGGCATGAAGAGCTGGAGTTTCCCACAGCAGTGATCTTCCACAGCATTACTGTGAAAAGTTTTCAGGACTCAGTCTCAAGAGACAGACATGTAAAATTATCTAACTACTTAAGTTCCTACACAGAGTTCCCTCACTTTTAGTATAAATGTAAGGGATTTTCTGTATTTTTTTTTTTTTTTAAATCCTAAATGTAAGTTTTGCAGGCCTCTGAAAAGAGAAAGAGTCACTGGTTTAAATATGTGTGCGTCTTCCTGCTGCACCTTTGCTTGCCTAGAACCAAAGAGATGACTACTTCAGTATAATTGAGTATGTTACCAGACTCAGTTAACTGACAAATACCTACCTGGTAATTACTGAATGGTTCTTTAGCATTAGCCAAATCAAGCAGAATATGTAGTTTAAAAAATTACTATTAGCATTAACTTTTGGTTTTTTTATTCCCTACAGAGTCAACTCTGAACTAGAAGGAAACGAAACACTGAAGATAATTGAAATAGATAGAAGAGTCAATGCCACCTCTTAAAAATAAAAAAGGCCTTTTTTCTTGACTTCCCTCTTTCCCACATATTTTCAACCAAAGTTCCCCTGACTTGTCATCCTCAGTGAACCAAGTACAAAAGAGAGGGAGTTCAACTTCTGCATTGACCGGTGAGGCTGTGACTACAGATGGGATCTCGTCTTTGTAACTCCTTTCCTCATGTCGCACACATGTCCCTGTCTCTGCTTTTGTCCCTTTCCTGTCTAACACTGCAAGGGCAGGATTGAATTATGATGGCAGATGATGCCAGCAGTGTGCCAGTGACTGGTGGTGTGTGTGCCTGTACATGCACATGGCCTGATCTGAGCACGATGACATTCTGGAGAAGAGTGTGTTGTGCGAAACCAATGGGAGCATGTGAGTGAAGTGATTGAGACAGAGAGAGATGCATGATGGTGCTTAAGTCTCACCACAACTCTGTGCCTACTAGTCTACAGCACTTGAGCCTTTTGGGGGGATAAAGAAGCAGATGTGCAGCCTGCTTCTGAAGGGACAGGAAAGGGCACTGACACTGCTGCGTTCACAGCACAGGCAGGAGAGGTCTAGTCCATGATGCTGCTGAATTTCTGGTCCATGATGCTGCCCTAGCTCTTTCCCTTCTCCCCTCCAGTCTCTTCACCACTTAGCAGGGTAGGTTTCTCTGTGCATTGAAAGCAGTCCTGGTAGGCTTTCCTGCTTCCACCGTTGAGAAATTAAGCAAGGATCATTGTGTCTTACCACACTCTGTGTGGGGGAATTACATTAGTTTAACTAAATCTGTTTAGAAAGCAGGTTTTTTTACATTTATGCAATATTTTAGATCAATACCTTATAGTCTGCTTAAGGCTAATCTATTTAGCTTAAGTCAGTTCCTTCCCAACAAACTGAATCAATGTTAGGCATAAACCAGAAGTGCCTCCTGAGAGGAACATATGGAATTAATTTATTGGCTTCTAGCTGGTTGATGAAAATTCTTGTGTAGACCTGGTCTCAGATTGTCTTGTGTTTTCCTTTCCTTGCCATCTTCCTGTTACTGTTGTAAATAGTATTTATTAGCTTCCAAAAATTCTGTTCAGACAGTTGCAATGAAGAGAACTGATCTTTCCTAACCCTGCAAGTGTTGTGGGCAGATCCTGAAATTGACCACACAACATCACTGAACACCCATTTCCTCCCCTTAAGCTTGAATTGTCCTAAAATAAAACCATGTATCTTATTTTCCTCTTCCCTGCTTTTCCAGAGATGTGGTCTGAGACCAACTGCTTTGGGTACAGATAGGCCCAGCTCATGCCTAGAGGTGATGGATACTGTGTTAACTGTATGGCAAGGCAGCCTCTGATCTGAGGAGCTAATTATGTAGGCAGGAGACCTGTCAGAAGAGGAATGAGATGAGCATGTGGGGAGGTGAAGTGGCTGGCCTGGCTCATTGAGAAAGCCAGTTGCAGCATTCAGGTTTGATCCTGGTCCAGTACTCTTCTCCATGCTTTGTTTCCTTCTTGTGCTGTGTTGCTGTTATCCTCAAGTGTCCTCTCTTTCTCAGTACCCTGGTCATGCTTTTGCCTGAGCTGTGCTTCTTGCAGTTTGTCCTTGCAGGGACATAGTTGAACTCAGTCAAGAATTTGAGCAGAGTTTTATCTGGTTCTTACAGAAGGGCACTTGTGCTCCACTGAGGATGGATCTAATGTGAAAATCCTAATTCAGCAGGCTAGAATAGCTACTTTACAGTTTACCAGAAGAAGTAAATTTTTAAAAAAGTAATTTTAACCTCTTTTTTTATCTTTTTCCTAGTGATAAATAAGGGAAAAACTAACCTACAGTTACAAATAATTTTTTACTATGTACAGTAGATATTTCCTGCAACTATTCTATTTTGTAAATTATTGAATTTTTATTTTATTACAACAGCTGTCACACCAGCTTCTTTCTTGTTCTTCATTCTCCTTAGACTTTCTTCCTTTGGCATTCTATTTGCCACCCTCAGGCCTGACCCAAAATTCAGTGGAATAAGTGGAAGGGATTTGCTGAATTGGAGGGGACTGTAGATCAGTCCGCTCTGTGCCATTTTAGGAAGATGATGAGAGTGAAACAAATGCCTGACTCCATGAGCTAGTATGGAGTTCTGGTGTAGAGATGTGCTTTTCTAGGTAATGCTCTATTCTTCTATGCAAGTGCCTTATTATTTTACCTGAGATGACAATGAGAGGAGAAATGCTGTTGTAGTCTGTTTTGCAAGTGTTTCCATCTTTGCATGGGTCAACGTCCACCATAAAGTCTGTTACCCTTCACAGTGATCCCGTTGGGCTGTCTGAATCATTCCAGTATCCATTAACAACTTTTGTGTTTGGAGTTTTATTTTAAATGGTTCAAGTCTTCACATAAACAGTGATTGCTTGTGAGTGCCACAAGGGATGGCTGCATTGCTCACCCACTTGAGGTCAGCAAAGTGGCAGGAGAAAGCTGGGATTGATCCCAACTGGGCAAGGTCACAGTTTAGAATATTCCTTAAATGATCTTTTTTTTTTTTTTTTCCCAGAGCACCCTTAGGTTTTTATTTTGCTGCCTTTGAGGACAACCAAGCGGTTAAATGTTTTGCAAAAGAGGCCCCAGGGTGTGAAAGACAGCACCACTTAGAGTCTTGCAGTTTGCACTGTGCAGCCTGAGCTCCTGCCCATTGCCAGCTAAATAGATCACCTTCCATTTCAGATTCAGCTGGCTGACTTCACTGTGTGAAAACCAAAGTGGAAGTATTTCTCAGCTCTTAAAGGACAGATGATTTTGCACAACAAAATGGCTCCTCCTCTCTGAAACCTACTGCACTGGCCACCATTAAAACTTCACCTTTTTTTGGTTTAAATTGGGCATATTGGTTCAAATCTGGTTGGAAGTAAATCATGTTTCCATCCTGAGCATTTTAAACTGACCATGGTCTGGGTCATGCCTCTGTACTAATTCATCCTAACCAGTATGGCCATACTGATGTCTTATACGTGTATAATAATCTATTGATATAATCTTAAATTGTGTAATCCTTTAAGTTCTTTTTAGGTACTCTTTTAGGGAATCTCTTGACCTAGCACATGCATTGCTTGGGGATTTATTGTATTACATATTGCTTTATAATAAGGAAAAGCTTTGCTTTGCTTTGGTATGTTTGTGATTATTTTTCTTCAGAGACCTTAATAGAACAGGTTTTTCTGCTAGGGGCCAAAGAATCCCGTTATCACCTACTCCCAGGCTGTTGTGTGGCAAGGACCCCACAATCTCCAGAGGGAGTTGGTACCTGATTTCTGTACCTAGCAGGGGATGGGGGAGGCAGGACAAGGTGCCATTGCACTGCCAGCCTCAGCATGGCAGAGGCAGGCTCTGTGCTCTGAGTTAAGGGCACAGGGCAGGACTAGTAAGGCATATTCAGGGAGGATGCCAGTAAGTGCTTTTAGTTCAGCTCTTATTATTTGAGGCCTTAGCCTGCTGCCAGTGTGCTTTTTCTGATGATCAGTGGCTTGGTGCTGTGGAATCATATGTGTGTGTATGGACAGGGTAAGCAAAGGTCTTGTGTGCTACATAATTTCCATTTCCAGTAGAGGACTTAAGTGAAAAACTTGAGTCCTCAGCTGTAAGGTTGTGTTGCTCATCAGCACAATTTTATACACACTAGTAAACTTACCTTTTGCCTATAGCTTTAAAGCATGTCTAGATCTGTTGGGTCTTTGCTTCTAGGAAGATAAGCTATGAAGAAATGTAGGGTTTATTTTATATATGTATATTTTAAAAGTCTGAAGCACAGGGCATGTGATGATCTTAACTTTGTTACCAGTGTGTAGATAATATTGGGATCCTCCCCCTAGACTATTTGTAGTTCTTTGTTTCACTTCTTTCATTTCATCTGTACCACTCAATAATTTTCAGCAGCACAGACTAATGGATTAGGCTGAGGTTCTTAGGCTAGATCCCAGCTGATATAACCAGCATGGCTCTCACACACTGATCTTGGAGGCTGCAGGTCAGATTTATACTGACAGGAGACCTCTTCCTCCACATCTCTCTCTGTAACAGTGTATCTTGACGTGTTCTTGATTCTTCTAACATAGACCAAAAATTAATCCAATAACTTTTTTTTTCCTAAGGAAACCAACTCACCTCTCCACTCCCATCCCCCCCAACTATCAGTGGTGAATTCTGTCTAGACGCTTTTAGAATGTAGGTCAAGTAAGTGGATGATGCTAATTGCTATGTTGGGAGGGATTTCCACTGAGTATTTGGGCTCTAGATTCTAGCTAATGCCAAGAGGCCATTGTTCAAAACCCACACAGCTAAGAACAGAGGAATACAGAGTATTTTTATACTCTTGGTGACTAAAATATTTCTTTCTCAAGTCACTAATTAAAAAGGGAACATACTCTATTCTGAAGGTGAAATGATAGGTCAGTACTTTGTAGCTACAGAAGTTGTCCCAGCCTATATAATGGTGTAGTACAATGATGTGTTGCTGCTTTGCACTGTCTGGTGCTAAACTTTAACAACTTTGGGGGTTGCAAAGGGGAATGGACTGATGTGTGTCTTAAGTAAGGTCTTCACAAAGAAAATGTCAGGGTTCAATCAATTTTGTAGCTTTCTCATGGCCAATAAAGTGACATTGGGCATTCAGAGAATTTGTTGAAGGTTGATCCCGATTAATACTGCATTGCTTAGGTGATCAGCATCCATTATAGACTCCAGGATTGAGAAGGAAATTGCAATTTGGATTTCTCATTTTTATGTCAGGCCTTTTCTTTTACTGCTTTACCAAGGTGTGTGTGCATATATATATATATATATATATATATGAATCAAATTCCTGTGCAGAAAAAAGTGCATCATGCAGGAAACTCATTTGTGATGCTGTTTGGATCTGATGCTGAATGGAGTTTGGATGTTCTTTATTAGCAGTAGTCTTTTGTCTGCCCTACAACTGATCTCCAGATTCTTCCTCCAAGAGCTGCAACTAAAGAGGTGAGAACAGAAAATGGAAAAGCTGGATTTGTAGACCTGTCTTACGGAAAGGTGAAAGAAAAGGCAGGTAAAGAGATTCCTTACATCTTCTTACAATCTTCTAGTTCTTGATTCCATAAATCAGCAGTGATAGCCTCTTTGATTAGTTACCTGCTAGGTTTAGCTTTACTCTATTCCCCTTGCTCTTTAATGCTGTGCAGCCCTGTTTATGCATACCTGACCTTTATGTTGTATCCCACTATACCCTCTAAACAGCAGGTAAAATGTTTTTTGAACCTTAGCAGTTCATAGTGAAGGGAGTGGAAGAGAGAGGGAAGCAGAGGCAGGTACTGAATTTTTTTTTTATAGAACTCTGCACATATCTGACTTTACCATAACAGATTTTAATTCAGTGGTGCTGATATAATGGCATCTTGCTTTCTTCATTTGTGCAGTTAGTGAGAATGACTGTGAGTGTGTGTGCATCTGTGCACATGTGTGTGGTGAATGATCAAAAGGTGTCAAAATCAGAGAGTTTTCTTAATGTAGCTAAATAAAGGCATCTACCTGAACACACAGGGCACTTTGGGCTTGGTGCAGCAGAAAGTCCAGGCATTTCCCTCTGAAACCTATTCACATTCCACATCACCAAGCACTCGTAAAACTGTTGTGTGAATTGCTGTCTGTGATTAATTGTTGGCTGAATGTTGTTGCACTGTGTCATTTTTGTGTGTGTACGCATAGACTGTCTGGCCTTTCTAGAGAGCAGTTCTGGCTTGCTACAAAAAAAAAAAAAAAAAATTCTGGTCATTTTTGGTCTGTAAAAAGCTTTGAATGCTTTCTTTTTAAATTATTTCTTCCTTTGAGTGGTGTAAATTAGCCTTGAAAGGTGGCCCCTGGGAGCCCTCCCTCAGGCACAATAAAGTGCCAGCGAGGGGAAGCAGTTTCCTCTCAGAGGGTGGTGCAAGTACAGCCAAGTGTTACCCGAGACTCACTGGGCCTTCTAAGGGTAAATTACTTGGTGTCACTCTCTCAAACAGAAATATCCATGGCCAATTCCATTGCTTTGGGCCATGCAGAACAGCACCTTGTGACTAAGTCAGTCTGCTATGACACCCCAAGCACTTAAGCTGATCTCTTCCTTTCTCTGTTCAGGTGAATGTAGTATAGGATTGACAGGGACAGTGATTCTAGTGCAAAAGCACCCCTCTTCCCCCAGCTCCTTGGTAAATGTCATTGGGGCCTCTTCTGGACTGCAGATGTCCTCTATTCTCTTACCATGTATATTTAACTCTGTCTGTGTTCAGTGATCTTCTATTTTTGTACAAGTGCTGTCATCTGGATACAGTCCCACCGATTTTTCGCACTGCAAACATGTCCATTGAGTGGAAAGAAATTGCTCTTTTTTCCTTTTTAAATCATCTGCCTGATTCTGTGAGAGCAGACTACTTGCTTTTGTAGCCTAAATATGTATGTAGTGAAATATGTTATGCTTTTCATTTCTTGCAAATAAATATTTTCTGTAGAAAAAAGCAATTACTACTTGTTTGATTTCCTGATGATCGGAAAAAATCTGAGCCCTTGACTTTCCCAGGTGTGCCAGTGTGTGTCATGTGTCCATCTTCAACATGGCAGAAGCCTGGTAATTCAGTGATAGAAAAGGAAGCATGTGGGGTTTTACTGAAGCTATCTGCCCCTTCCCTTTATGAGGTTAGCAGAGAATTATATCTCAGAAATGGGTGGAAATCAGGCATTTAACAGTGATAGTGACTCTCAGTGTAACACTGTGCTACAGCCCCACTTACTGTAAATTCTCTGTACAAGTGGGATCCAGGCAGGCTTATGCTAGAGGGAGCAATGCTTCAGCCCAGTGACACCAGTGACCTGTGCTGCTTTGAGTAGAAATGGACAAGAAAATGCCTCATTGCTTTCAGTTTGAGGACTCTGTGGCTTTGCTGGTCATCCAGGGAACTTTACAATGGATACAATGGATGACCTAGTGCAGATGTGAAAATTACTCTGTGCAGAGCTGGCATCACAAATGGTACTGTAAGTTGGCTTATGCCAGTTTCCTACTAGGAGGAGACCTCATGTATGAGTACTATGCATTCCTACAACAGCAACCATGAATTTATCTTCCACAGGAAATACTAGCCATGGAAATAATAGTTCCAGCTTAACTGAAAATGGGGAGTGAGGACAGATGGCTTTGGTGCCTCCTTCTGAGGCCTCTTAAAGAAGGCTGCTTTAGAGTTTGGGGAAGGCAGCATTCCATGGGAATTGGAACACCGTGGCGCCTGCACTAAATTTGTGGCTGATGCAGATTTTCAGAAATGCCTTGATTTTGGGCTAAAGAGGTTAAAGTACCAAAGAAATTGGAAGTGAAGAAAGGAAAAAAAGCTCTTCTCCAAGGATTTACCCTTGCCTCTTGCTTTCCAAACAGGCAATTTCACTCACCAGGACTATTGATCCAGAGCACTTGTTTGCAGCATCAAGCCACATATAGCATTTTTAGAAGAAAATCGTTAGACTGTGACTGATTGGGAAAGTTACCCTCAGCTTAGTTTTAGCTGAGCTCAGTTCCTCCAAGCAAACAAAACACAGGCTGGTGATTAGACATGGGTTAAGAATCTCCTCGGATCTCTGTGTGGCCCTTAAAGCATCACACAGCAGGTGATGCTGCAGGGAGTCTGTGATTAAAAAAAGAAACCCCCGCATGATGGGAAAATGCTGTGTGATGAGCTGCCAGCCTCCCTACCTATCAGCCTCCAGGACATGCTGTTCTTGGAAAAGCATCTTACTGTTTGAATTCAAGGCTGGATTTTGATACTCCTTTTCCAGGCTGATTCCTGTGGCAGGGCAGGATGAAGGATGTCCAAATGCAGCTCATGATGCCTCTCATGGCATGTTAGGGTAGTAAGTGTTCTCCTTGTGTTGTTAGCTATTGTTTGTACCTATTTTACAACAGCACAGAGTTCACCCCCCTTGAAGGTATTTAATGGAAGATTGATTCCTGATTGTTCCTTTCCTAATTTGTTTGCTTTAGGATTTATTTAGAAACATGGGCCTCATGCTGGTGGCATGCTTGAATTTGGCTTGCCCTGATTATTCCATGCTTCAGATTCTTGATCTGCAAAGCCAGTGGTAGTATCCTCCTCTGTGTAAATCACACAGAGATTAAGCAAAGCAAGGTGATTGAAATGAGATAGCATATTTCCTTTCCAATGAATAATAATGCTCCAGTTTGTGCCTCAAAAAATAAAAAGTGATTTGATTTCTCCTTTCCTTGGTGTTGCCTCTTAGTGGGCTTCAAATGGTCTGTAGGAATGACTTCTTTAAGTTTTTGCTATTGAATTAATCTTACAATGTATTTGCATGAGTTCCATACATTGCTATAAAATTAATATTTTATCTCTAGTAAGTAATACTGTATCTCTAGTAAGGAGGAAATTACAAGTCCTGGCCCCTATCTTTATTGTGGTAAAACTAAAGGAAAATAAGAATAAGTTCATGACTGTTGGGTTGTCCCATTTTCTCTGTCTAAAGACATGCTTAGGTACTGGTCAGCCCCCTCTTTTTAAAACATCTCTGGTAAAAACCCTCCTCGCTGAGCCTCAACATCCCCCAGTTTCCCAGTGGATGAGCAGTTCTCTACTAGACCTTCAAATACTGACGAGAAAGGAATGTTTTTGTGGGTGGATCCAATCTATCGACATTGGATCTGGAAAGAGAAACTGGCCACTTATGTCACATTTTAAAAAAGATTTAAATAATTTTAAGATTTAAAGGAGGAGATGCAAATACATGCAGACGTCTATGTGTATAAATATATATATTTTTTCTTTTTATGTCTTTGCTGAAAGTTGAATGTTGGGGGCTAACCTGGGGATAAATTTTGTATGAATTTAAGGAATATGGAGCATTTAAAGTAGACTGACCTCTCATTGGCTAACCTAGCACACTGAACAAGGTTGCCTCATCCTTTTCTTCACCAATCCCCTTTTTCATATATCCATCTCTTTTCTATTAGAAAAATAAATTTCAGTCCCTCCCACTCAGAATTAAACTTACCACAGTGCACACAGTCTGTGCACGCTGGAGTGTTCAAAATGGGATTTAACAGGTGTGTGAGTAACGGAATAAACCTTCCCTCCAAAAGGCTGAGATGTCTCTTTTTGCTGCATTTCCTCCACCATCCCCACCATCCATCCTGCTATTCTTGGCATGCAATATGGTGAGTTTCCACCCAGGAAAAAGAGCTGCCCTGAACCTACCTGCTGAACCTTCTCAGCTCTCCCACACAATCAGGAGAGGTAGATGTGAGGTGCTCCATTTCATCTGACAGCACTTATGAGATGAGAACCCAGACCTAGGAATTCGGATTTTTGTTAGCATCATAATGCCAGATACTGGCAAAACCTGCTAAAAATCTATTTTTGCACTCATCCTTTCCCTCCTGGCCCAGTGGTATATCTGCAGCCACACCTTGGAGCAAACGTGATACTCTTACAAAGTTTCTGCCTTCACTGCCTTGCTATACAGGGACAGAGGGACTGACAGCTGCACCACAGGTGTAGTTGTGTAAGCAGGGCTTCCCTTCACCAGCCTCAGACTCTCTCATAATTGCTCATACTCAGAAGAAAGGCAAAGGAAGTCAGTTTAGCTCTTCGTGTTACAAATGAGTCATGTGAATTGCAGCAGTCAGAGGAAAAATAGGTAATCCCAGAGCAAAGTGTAAATTTGGTCATGTGGATAAAAGGGTTATTGACAAGCAGGAGTTACAGGAGGGCTTATGCTGAAGGAGGAGATGGCTCAATGGCATGAATGTTCACTGGAGAGGGGGATAGGAAATCCTGATTAGTTGTTGGGCTTTGCTGCAGATGCTCTAGGGGAGGTGGAGCCATTAGCTGGGGCACAGGCCACAGAGCTGTTCTCATGTGGACTAAAGGCTGAGACAATAAAGCTGCAAGATGATGCACAATGTTTTGCACTCTGAGTACAAAATTAATTTGCAGTTACAGGTTTTTTTTAGCACGTTATTGACATCTTCTTATAGCAATGGGCCACGCGGTCTTCACCAATGACAAAACCTCAAAAATAGCACTGATAAGACAGGGACTTGTGGTGCCACTCCCCATTCTGGAAGCTGGCTTTTGGGCTGGCTCTTAACTGCTCTTTTACAGGTCCACCCCAAGATGGTTTAGTTTGGTTCTGCAAAAAATATTTGTCACGTTCTCTTAAATTGAATAGTTTCACAAGCAAACTTCACTGCTGATTTCCCTGGAATTTCAACCAGAGTCTTTCCAGCTGAGGTCCCAGCTCTCAATGGAAAAGGCACCAAATGTTCCAGTGGAGCTCCATGAATGTAGATCTCTGTGCACAAAGTTCAGAGGAGGATCCAGACCTTCCTTTTACAGTCCTGCATAAGAGTCTTAGTTTTACTTCTAATAAGCAAGGTTCTATATTGCTTAATTATGCTTTACATGCTTCACTAGTAATTGAAAGTACTCTGAGGTTTGGGGGAGAAAGCATATATTTGAGCAAAGCATCTGTGCATTCAGGGAATGTATGCATTGGTTATGCATGGGGTAGAACATTCCTTTGAAGGTTGGTTCAACTTTTCAATAGTCATGCTGTAGGGATGACCCATCATCACCCAGCAAGGTCCTGGTGGCTACTGCCAACAAGGGGCAGGAAGACTGGCTGGCTTGGAGGGCTTGTCAGTGGTGAAGCTGAAGTGAAAGATGTACACAATATGTGCTTCTCGTGGAGAAGCTGAATCTGTGAGTGGGATTGGGAAGGAGCAAGGATGAGGTGTAAGAAATCTGTTGACTGTCATAAACCTGATTGGCACAGGCTTCACACAGAGGTAGGCAAGGCTGCTTAGGGAAGTCATTTGCAGGCCATGGAGGTTTGTGAAATCATGGCCACAGACCTCAACCTTTTCTGTAATTTTTAATCTTACTGTCACTGTCAGCTCTTATGCTGAAACATGCTGACACTTCCCTCTGAAGTTTTCCTTAGTGTCCCCTAATGAAGGAAAAAGAGAAGCAGCGAACCAGGTGGGAGTACAATTAACTTTATGAAGGGGCACCGTGACGCTTGTCAGAAGATGTCTCTGCCGCTGGGTGCTTTGGTTTTTAGTGCACCAAACTGAGATCACCGGGGGAACAAATTGGAAGCAATAGACAAGCAAGCGCAGATGTAAGAAGACGAGGGCACCACTGAATGCCCTGAGCCACCTGAGCTCGCTCTGGAAGGTATTTGCAGACTGACGCAGGGCGGGGCGGGGCGGGGCGCGGCCGGGTGTGGCCGCGGGGGCGCGGCGGGGGCGCGGCACGACAATTGGCCGGCGGGCGGCGGGGCGTGGCCGGCCAGGAGTTTCCCACAATGCCCCGCTGCAGTGCGGCCGCTGATGGATGCTGCGCGGTCGCGCTGCCATTTGCAGCCGCCGCGGCTCGCAGCGCGCCCCGCGGCCCCGGGAGCTACGGTCCCCCGGCCGCCCTCGCCCCCCAGCGCCTGCAGCCGCCGGCCGGCCTTCCCCTGCCCCCTGCTCCTCCTCCTTCTCGGCCTCGCTGCCCCGCCGCAATGAACCCTCCCGCCGCGGCCGGCGGGGAGGAGACGGGGGCGACGGGCGGCGGCTGCCGGGGGGCCGAGGGTGGCGGGGAGGCGGCGGGCGCCGCCGGGATCCCGGAGGAGCAGGGGCTGTCGGCCTCGGACGAGTCGCTGGAGGAGAAGTTGCGGAGCCTCACCTTCAGGAAGCAGGTGTCCTACAGGTGGGTGCCGGGCGGGCGGGAGCCTCTCGGTGGGTGGGGAGGCGGCAGGTGGGTCCGGCGGTGGCGTGGCCGGGTAGAGGCGTGAGGGCAGCGCCCTGGACTCTGTGGGGCATCTTCTTCATCCCGAAGCCTGAAAGAGATCTCTCAGATCTGCATTCCCTTAAGCCAGCGAGCGAGCTGCTCTCAGCTCCGCTGCTGCCGTCACACTTAGGGTGCTGCTCCGGCGCGGCCGCGCCAGGGGAGATGGGGAGCGTGACGGGGAATGGGTGAACTCTGGAGTTACTCCGAGACAGAGTCGGGGTCTGGCCCGGCTGCCTGGGGAGCAGGGCTTGCCCTTTTCAGTAAAAGCACAACCGCTTGTGATCCCGGCGCCTCCAGCGGGGGTCGGAAATACCTTTCTGGTGGCACCGCTGCTCCCGGGGGAAGGGGGGGTTCTCTGTAGGAATTCTCCCGGAGTGCAGTGTCCCCTCCCTGCCTGTTCCCACCCGTGTTGCATAAGCCCCAGCGGCTGATAAGAGAGGGGGCTGCTTTGCCCCGCACCTCAGGCGTGGCTGCTGGCTGAGGGCCTCCAGGCGGGTGCCACATGCCCTACTATGGCCGGAGCAGGACCTTGCTTTCATAATCAGAGTCTTCCGTTTATATGGCTATGCATTTGCCTCTAATGTCTGATGTCAAATAAATGGGTTTGTTCCTTCTGTAAATACATCTGCACGACGGGACCGTTGGTTGGGCTTGTCTGTTCCTCTGTTACCGCCTAGGAGCTGCTAATTGCCAGCAACTGCCGAAACGGATTGCTGTCTGAGAAGGTCCATGCCAAAAAGTTTTTGTTGCAGAGCCCCTGTGGAGGCAGCAGACCATCAGAAACTAGTGTTCTAGTTGTGCTTAGGGACAAGCCCTCTCAGCTGGAAGGACAGAAAACACAGCTGTTACTTGTCCCTGCAAGAAAAAGGTGTCTCTAGCCTCAGGTAAATTAGCTGAAGACTCTTCTCAGCCATGGAGATGCTTAATGTGCTATCAGTTTACACCTGGGATAATGTAGGATCTGGTCTGAGTCTAAACTCTGCATGTGGCAGGGCTTAAAATGATGTAATTAAACACTCTTCATAGCTGAAGTTTTATATAATACCTGATGTGTGCAGAGAGACTTTCCCTGTCAGGGTTGATGGTTCCAGTGGTGAGTGTGAAGTTTGGGATGATTCATCCTAGACTCAGTAAGGTGAGTGATGTGAAAATGAAAACTTAGTGGTCACCTCTGAAACAAACAAAACATCAGTCAGCTCTTAGTACTTTTGCATCTTTACTCTGGCAGTTGTCTTAGCTTGTGCCATTTAGGGGTAAATCAGCTGTAGGTAAAGGCAGAGTCGGAGGTGAGCTGCTGAAATAATATGAAATATCATTTATTCATAATGAGAACAACCTGGACAGGTAGAAGAGTCAAAACTTCCACAGAGGACCTCCACTGAGTTCTCAACACCCTGCAACCCCAGACTCTTTAAATTTCTACCATTTCCCTCAGTAAATTATTGTGCTGAAACACATTTGCAAATGTAAATGCCTGGATTAGGTCCAGGAAAACCTATTTACATTGGCACTTGGACTGTCTTAACCAACTAGAGAAGTTAGGCACAGTAGAAATTATTCAAGGCTTTTGAAACAGCTCATTTAGGGTTCTCTATGGAGGTGCATTACATTGTCATACACACCCTTAGAGCTGTATTTATCCATTCAGGAAAAAAACCCCAACAGATAGAACCTGCTTAAAATAATAAAGGTACATGAAAATACACGCTAAAAAAAATCTACTGGTGGCAGTTGAAGGAGTGAAATAGGTGGTCAGGATGATGTTACAGGGGAAAAAAAGGAAAGAAAACTTCTGCTGCACCTGAGACTGGGCAGAAAGTATTATCTTACGCCCTGTCTTCTTTTTTAATTTGTTGTTAAACAGCAAATATCTTCAATGTAATACATCTCTAATTACTTGGCATTGTTGTTGCATGCAAATAACTTATTAGTTTCTCTAGATTTGTACCAAAACTATGAGTAACATGTTCAGAAATCAATGTTTTGTACCGATGTGGCCCGTAGCTTAAAGAGCATAAACTGCTGTATTAAATATGTCATGATTTTCTATAGCAAATGCCAATGTAGGCATGTGTTATGGGTCCCTCGCTGAGGGGGTCTCTGCAATGCCTATTGCTGTGCAGAGAGAGGGACAGCAGAGAAACTCCCTTTTCAGTCCCACACTCTTAAACATGAGCCCTCCCAATGGTTGGATGCTAACATCAGGATGCCAACAGCTAAGCAGCAATTCTTAGGCCTAATATTTTTTTACCCTGCAAATATGGAGTTAAATATCCTAATGATGTTTTGGCTCTTCAGCTGGAAATCTGAAGCACTGGATCACACAATGAAAAACTTTTGGTTCTATCAGTTTATATATAAAAAGAAGAGATCAGCTTCCCGCCCCACTGTGAAAATTTGGCAAATAAAAACTGAAAAGAGAATTAAATATGTACATCTGCCAGAGAGAAATGCTTTCTGCAGTTTGGTTCTCAGAGTAGTGTTTACCCCATACATTTGTAGAGCCAGCAGAATATTTACAAGATACTGGAACAGAAAGCTGTGAGGTAATTTTTTTCCCCTTTAATTTTTGTTATTTCGTCATAGCAAAGTTTGTGAGGAACCTCGTGGTGTCTTTTAGATTAAGTAGAGGTCAAAGTTGCTTTCCTGAAGTAAAAAAAAAAAAAAAAAAAAAGATGATGGGCACTCAATAAGAATATTTCCACAATAAAAAACTAAGGTAAGAGAAAACCTGGGAAATAAAGCATTATCTGGTAGTTTCCTGAAAGTATTTGTGCCTCCAAAATCTAATCTGAAATGAGTCTTGTAATTTAATTCTTTAAGCTTAGAGAAATAGTAAGAGTAATAAATAAATGAATAAAAACCTCAGCCAAACAAAAGATCATCCCTAAAAATCAAACAACACAACCTGAAACAACCAATATAGCAGATGGTTTTTAATTTCTTAATTATTTTTTAGAAATTCAGGGACTCTTGATTAGTGGCATTGGAAATAAAAATCAAGTTGTAATTTTTAATGTCCCATTTATGAGGGCTCCAGTGGTGTTTGACAAACACTTGTCACTAGAGAATAGTTTTCCTAGAGAAATTCAAGTTCATTTTGACCAAGTTGAGAAATCCTGACTGAGGCAGTGGGTGGCAGGCTTTAGAATTTTTGCTCCCACTTGAGTCAGGAGTTTCCAGATGTGGGGCTATGATGGACCATCTAACTGGCAGCAGCTCCAGCAGGACATCCTGCATTGCCCTTTTGATAATGGGAGAGGCTGCACTGCTTTCCTTAGCTATTGAACCCCCATGGCCACCCAGTTCCACTCCTGGGTGGAATGAGTCACTGTGAACTGTCACCATCTCAAGTAGGTGGTTTGAGTTTCCTTGGCTGAAATTTCTACCCTGCTTGCCAAATGAATCTGTTTGGGATGTGCCTCGTGTGCTTTCCCGACCCTTCCTCTGCGAGCAGAAGCCAAGAATTGAGCTGGCCTCTCCCCCTGCTCCATCAGTAAGAACTGCTTGTCTGCTGTGGCAATAAGTAACAGGAATTATAACTAGAGTTGGTTTTGTCACTGTGTTTAAACGGGAAAAAGTTACAGCAAGGAAATTCTGGGAAATCCTTATTACACAAGCCTTGTCACTCTTGATGAAATTGAAGTAACTGAGACTACAGGTGGGGATTAAAATGGAAATGTAAACATAGGAAACACCCTCATTTCTTTGGTTCTTTTGTTTCCAGGCATGATAATGTTCATAAAGCACACATCACTTCTTAGTAAATATTAAATATAGACAGGATAATAGAGGTGTCTCCTATTACTAAGACTTAATTGTTTTATGAAATGTGACAGTATTTATTACTGTGCTGTGAAGTATTGTAAATAATTAAAGCTGAATGACATTTGAATGAAAACACCTAACACAAGTCTTTGATCTTTTGATTGTGTTGCTTTATTTTACCTAAGTTTCCTTGAGTCTTAATGCATTTTAATGCTATAAATGAGTGTGGCTATTCTCCATGAAAATGATGGATGGGTTTTTATCTTCTACCAAATGTAAAGGAAATAATTCTCACTCTCTGGCCTAATCTCAGAGAATCTGCATGCAACTGTCTTTGTTAGGAGTTGTGGGTAGGTACTGTGCAGTCTTGTTACCACCCACTTGTGTAACAGTAACTCAATCTATTTTGGTCAACCAAGACTTTCATCACCATTTTGTCATTTCTTCTTAAAGCAGTTCATTAGATGTTTTTGGTATATGAAGAGGACTTCATGAAACTATTTGGTTTTTAAAGCTTTGAGGTGGAAACTCTGTGCTACAGCAACATGTAGAAAAATGCTAGGATAGTCAGAAAGAAGAATCCTACTGTGGGAAAATAAAGTTGACATTTAAGATTCCTTCCTGAGATTGAGATGTGGCTGCCAGTCTGGCCATCAATATCTTTACGTAGCACAAAATAAAGGGACTGCCTTTGAATTTAGAGTGTGTCTGACCTTCTCCCTTCTGTGTCTGGGCTTAGCAGCACCTCACAAATGAGGTGTTGTGAGTGGTAACTGGCTAAAATTGCACATGAGCTGCAATGGAATTATGTACACAGAAGGAGATAAGTGCATCAGTGATCGGAAAGGGTGAGTCTCTGTGAGCCCATAACGAAGCTGCTGTGTAGCACAGACATGGACATGTACACTCAGATTGCCCTGCAGGTGGAAAACTTCATTGTGTAAAAAGTGCTGAATCAGCTGCCACATAACTTTGATGAAGTGGAAAACCAATTTTGTTCTCTGTAGTCCTTTGGAGTAAATGAGCAGGTAGTCAGTTCTTCTCTCCTGTGTCAGTCATGTAACTGATGAAATAATCTTGAAGCATCACATGACTTTTGATAGATTTGTTTATTTGGTTATTTTTTGTATGTTTGGGCTTCTTTGCTTTGTTTGTTTTTAGTTTTTTTTTTTAAATTTGGCAACTTGGCTGAGGTTTTGGGATGGTGATGTGTATAGGTATCAATCTTCTGTGCTCTTTCTGTTGGTTTATGGTACATGCAGCAGAGCCTGGGCATGAGATACACACATGACAGTCAGACAAAGGATTTCACAAATGTTAAGGAAAAGAGGAATGGGGGAAAGAATAATAATAATAAACTAGTCAGGAATGGCAGCCTCACATCTTTGTATCCACTTCTAGGTACAGAACTGTCAGTGAGAAACTTTGCCTTGGAATAAAATAGATGTAGAAATTTGGAGCTCTTTTTTTGCCTTGCTTTACAAAGTTCTTGTTTTGGTTTTTTAAAAGCTCTTTGTAAAGGGAAGTAATGCATGAACTCAAGTATACTTGACATGTTCACCCACATGTCCCAGTGTTGGTTTGAGGACATTTTTTCCTCCTACTTCTTGTAGCTTTTGACTTCTATGATTTGTTGTCCTTAGCAAAGAAAAGCCATGTGGGACAGGGTGTATTTGAAAAAAAAATAAAGTGTTAAGATTACCTCTAGAGAAGCCCATGTGGGTGTAGGGAGATTATAGGGGCCTCCACGTGGACTAGTGTTGGGTATTTGGTGGCTGTGTGTATTAAAAGTTGTGTCCCTTGGGTGAAAGAGGTTTGTAATGGGACATGGGTATGAAGGACTTTGCTGTCTGTTTTAAAAGTTGCAATCACGTGGGAAAATAATCTATGCTTTCACCAAAAGATTGCTGGGCCCTCCATGGGCTGAGGAGTGCTTACAGTGTGCTGTGTGCCTGTGGGCCTTGGTGCATGCTCTGTATAAAGACCCAGGGACAAAGATGAAGGGATGTCATTATGTTGCTAATTCTAATGTATGGTGTGTGAGTTTTCAGCCTTTTTCTGTCCTTTCCTCTGAGGTAATACATATTTATGTATGCAAAACTATAATGTGCTTGCTCGTGGTGAAGGCCATAGTTCTGATGGAAAGGGCAGTGCCAAGAGCTGTGTCCCAAGTTTTCAGGCACATTTCCCTCTCTTTAAAAGCCCTCACATCTCTCTGGTTTCACTTCTCATTTCTGTCTGTGCTGTGCTTCTCCCTTCTGTTTCTCTGTATCTCTTGGGTGCAGTTCTTCCCTTGGTCCCATGTTGTGCGAGTCCCTGGATTCTCTCATTACCCTTTCTCTCGGGATGCTGAACTCCTGGTGAGGCTGTTACTGATGCATCTGCAGCTCACTTCATGCTGCCAGCAGGGAAGTTGACTGCCTCTCAGCCAGCTCATTTTTTTTTTTTTTTTTTAACCTGGAAACTTGTCTTTTGTGTTTTGCCTATAAAGGAATTCAGGGAGGATTTTGTCCATGAAGGTAAAGATATGTGCAGTCCTCACACCAGTACCACCTTGTCTAATGTGTTGTCTGCTGTGTGCCACATATTAGCACAGACTGTGCAGTCGGTGCTTGAATCAGTCTCTCAGGAAAACACAGGGCTTGGGATGACTGTGGTTAGGAAAGAAGAGAGGTTTTTCTACCTTAAATTTCACCAGAAATTTTTCTCTTACGAAAGACCAAAGTCCTCTTAGTCTGCAGAAGAGATCCACAAATCAAGTAGGAGACTGTGTAGTGTCGAAGAAGAAGCTGTTTGTTTTTTAACTCCAAAAAAATCTAGTGTGCTGATCAGAGCCCTACCTTAAACTAAGTCTAATTCTTGCCCATTGGATGTTGTCTCAGCTTTTTTCCACCCGTAGAGCTGTAATTTGTAACAACACAACACAAGCAGTGCAGGACCTGAGTATTTGTAGATGCACTTTGAGAAGCAGAGGGAAAGGAACATAAAGAGACCTATAGATGGAGTCTGTGGGACAAAATGTGAAGAGATATTCAACTCTAGCAGTTAGAGCAAGATCTGCCATCCAGGCCAAAAAGAGATTGGAAAAAAAAAAGGATCAAAACTGCAACTTTCAAAGAAAACCTGAAAGTTGGGGGAGAGACAAGAGATACCTGTGCATGTGTACAATAATTTGAGCTTGCTTAGAGTATAATATACCCAAATATACCTAAAGGGGGCCTAAGGAAAGCTGGAAAGGAACTTTTTACAAAGACATGTAGTGACAGGACAAGGGATAATGGCTTTAAACTGGAAAAAGGATGAGTTTAGATTAGGTATTAGGAAGAAATTGTTCCCTGTGAGGGTGGTGAGGCACTGGAACAGGTTGCCTGTCACTGTCGAGTTGGACATGACATACACACACACACTTGAACAGAATAATAATGGCATCCTTTTATTAAGTGCGCTCTCCAGTCTATATACTCTTAACAAAGTGTGGTCTTAAGTCATTGACTACATCACAATAACTTATTATATTCATTGGTGCAAAACAAGTAGCGTCAATATATTTGGTAAAAGTTTTTGCACAAGTTAATAAGGCATGTATACACGTTTACTTATACAGTCTGGCTACAAAGATTGCTGTTCCTTCTGCTAACTCAGTTTGGCTCACAGACGAGCTGTTAAGCCCCTCCATAGTTGCCCACAGAAGCTGTGTATGTCCCATCTCTGGAAATGTCCAAGGCCAGGTTGGAAGGGCAGACTGGTCTGTGGAAATTGTCTCAGCCTATGGAAGGGTGTTGGATCAAGATGATCTCTTTTCAAATAAAAGTATTCTTTGTTTCTATGTTTTGCTTCTGATATACTTTACTGAGCCATTGTGTGGGTTCATTTTTAAAGGTCTTCTGTAGCCTGAGGCTGCTACAGGGCACTAAGTGGTTCTTCTGAATGTCTCAACACCTTCAGTTAATTTAGAAATTTTAGAAATGGCTCAGCATAAAGTTTGGGAGGAGGCTGAGGGGAAAGGGAAAGATTTGTTAGGTGGTTCTGAGGAATTAATGATCACTAGCTACTGTGTTCATGGCATAAAAAAGCTGGTGCAGGGCTGACTTCCTGCTCTGGAGCTGAGCCTGGTATTTCCCAATACCTGCCTATACTGCATTTCTGAGGAAGTTTGTTGGTTTTAAACTCTTGTGCTAGAAAAGCCTTGGGAATTAGGTCCTGAACCTTTCAGTTTTGCATTTCCATTCCAATGCAGCTCTGAATGGCACTGCGAGAATCCCTTTCCATTTAAGAGCTGTTTAAAATCTAGCTGCTTAGCTAGATTCAAAACTTGGAGTTCCTAATGGGAAAGTGCTATTTCATAATTTGGTTAATCCAATTTAATTTTCAAAAAATAATTTTTTGAGGGGTAATAGCATTAAATTCTACCTACAAAGTTTTCCAGCTCACCAGCCCTATTACTACCTTATACTACTTGCCTTTGCTGTAGACAAATGGCCATGCAGTCAGAGAGAAGGGAGATGTCTAATTGGACTTGGAGGAAGGTGTTTAGTGGTCAGAGGTGTGGCTAAAATACTTTATCTTGCTTTCTCATATCCTTTTCAGATTTATTTAAAATTATCCATTCCTCCCTCACTGTTACTAAGGAGTTTGTGTTTAATATGTACATCTAAAATACGTACATATTAAGGCTGTATGATACAGAAGCGTTTGGGGGTATGAGTTGATGCTTTTTAGAGAAGGTGAAAAAATTATCATGCTTAATTGATAATTATTAGAAGAATAATTCTTCTGTAGAACTTGCTTCAATATTTGTATTTTCATCAACTTCAAAGTATTTCAAAATTGTAAAGTTTGTTTCAATATTTCCAATTTCTTTCAAATATCCATGAATTTTTCCCATCATAAAACCAAACAGCAGAGTCCTTAGTAGTCCGATTACTTTTCTTCTAAATTGTATGACTCATCAGGAAGCTTGACCCACTGGGGAGCATTTTCCAAGTGGGCCAGGGATTAAAATTCAATTGCACACATTCATCAAAGATGATGAGTCGAACACCCTAGAATCCCTCTGTGCTCTGAAACTGCTCCCTGATGTTGTGCAATGTGTAGGAGAGGGGACTGCCTGTGATTCTCTGAGAGCTGCCATGGGGTTTCTGGGCACCACAGGAGAGGATGAGGAAGCAAAATAGCTTTAAAGCCCGTTAGCATTAAAAGATCATGAGAAAATACCTTCCTGTCATCACTTTATTTCACTGGGTTGCTTATGAGTTTCCTCTAGGGATGGTAATTGGGTAGCTCTGATGCTTTTATCCAATTAGTGAGTGATCCCAGGAGTATATCCTTTTGTTGTGAAAACACATTGAGGTTCATTCCTCCTGGAGCATTGCATCCTGCAGGTGCTCTGAAGGCAATGAAATGCCATGTGAAGGTGCATGCTAGGCCACGTCCTTCATTACTAATTACTGATGTTAGCCTGGTCTATGGTTTTCAGATGGAGCCCTAGAGGGCAATGGACTCTCCTGTGAAAGTAAGTGAAATGCCAAAGATGAGAATAAAGTTTCATTGTAAGTTTTGAGTTTACTTGTAAGTTGAGAGACTGAGAGAATTTGCATTTTAAAAACCATCATGTAGATAGGAAACAAAAGTGCCTTTGATGCTACGGCCTCAAGAGATATCCAGTTCTAGTGCCTTCCCAGCTGCTTTTGGCATTGCAGCAGGTAGTTTTGTCCCTGGCCAGTGTCTACCACGAGAGAATTGATGTCTTTCTATATAATTTAGTTGTCCTCTATCCTTTTAATTCCATAATTTTCCTTTGTTGCCCTGACTTTACCAAGACCCTGGTGCTCTGTGTTATTTATATACCTGGGGCTGTGCAGTGCATGGTACAATGAACAAAGAACACAGAATTACATGAACACTGGGTTTCACATTCTACAAGGTTAGATTTAAGTTATTGAGGCTGCTCAAACAGTTTTTTCATGCCTCCAAGGTTAGTGTGAGCTTTGTAGTACAGTGCTTTATCTCTCATTCTTTACCATCAAGATGCTTGTAAGCTGCTTCCTTTTCCCCTTTAGAGTTGCAATATGGGGAGTTTCCAAGCTCTGCAGAGGGGTTACATGCTCTTTTAAAGTGTAATTGGTATGGAGACTGGTTTTTGACTTCTTCCCATCAGTATAATGCAAACCTAGGGCAAAAAAGGAGGAGGCACTAGTAACCCTCTCAGATTTCAGCTTTTTTTCCCAGCTTTTTCAGGTTTTGAAGAAATACTGAGAGGTATCTGACAAACTGCTCCTGATGCATAACAAACAGTGCTGGAGTAAGCTCCCAGTGGGTTAGGTACAGGGTAGGGCTGTGATGCTTGTCTGGACTCTCTTTTGGCTTTGTGAATCTTGATTCAGCCTGGACAGCAAACAACAAAGGAGTGTTTTTAATTTCCTTAAGTATGATATGGACAATGCCATCATTTGATAAATGCGCCATGTTCCAGAGCAAAATTACTGAGTGTCGGGTTATTTGGCATCAGTCTTGGAAGCATTTTGTTTCTCTTTTTTCAGCAGAGAGAAGGATGAGTAATGTTGGCTGTGGAGTTGAGGCAGCTACGAGTTGGATTGAGACCAATCAAGCAGTTAAAATGCCTCCTCACAGATTTTACACATGGTGCTTGGAAATTGCTACCCTGATGGCCTTCAGTCTAGTGGCCTGGAGTGGCAGGTCTATTTCCAAAAATCCTCTTACCAACCAAACCCTAATCCATTTGAGAGGGAGAAAAGCCATTACCTTCAGCAGGGATGGCTGTAGGCAGTCTGGCCTGGCAGACTCTGGTACTCTCCAAAGGGAGGGCTGGCAGAAGCACAGCTTTTCTGCTTACCAGAGGGGATACTGCATGTCTTTCTCTCTGGAATAACCTGGGCTTTCTGGTGCTCAGCAAGCTGCTGTCCAGACCCCAGACTCCTGGTGATATGATGGATATCAACAACATAAGCTAAGCATTTTGCATGTTTGTCCAAGCCTCTGGGCAGTCTCAAGCCAGAAGCACTCTAAGAAATGCTGTCCAGGACAGGACAAACCCAGAGAGAGTGTTGTGTGAGCAGGGGAGCTCTTAAAACATCTGTTTAGAAAAACCTCGCATGTGGTTTAAAAAAAGCAAAAAAACCAACAAAACAAAATGGAGAGAGAGAAAGATAGATTGAGTGGAGTAAATTCTGCTAATATTTTTTTTTTTTTTTAATGAAGGACACAAAGCTGAGCTATCTCTGGCTTCAGCGAGGTGAGTCGTTTAATACGACACACAAATTTTCTCGATCTTCCAAATGTCACCTATTCAAGAGGAAGAAATGCATTCTTTCCAATTTTTGCCTTATGTCTGGAGAAAATGTGAGAGATCAGATAGCAGGGAATTTAAAAGGAGAACCTAATCTAATCCCTTGTCTGGGCAATATGATATTTTTTTCCCTAATCCCTGGATTGCTTAGTACAGTCTTCTCCCCTTTCCCACACCTCCTTAGTGCAAAAAGGAAAGCATTGGAATGTAATTCTGCCATCAGCAGATGATAGGTTGAAGCTGTCATTTTCCTGCCCATACAATAGCTGCTTACAATTCCAACTTCCCTTCTTTCTGAGAAAAGGCTTTGAGTTTGATGTTTATATGAGTACCTGGTCCAGGAAGCCACAGCTGCTGAGCCCTAGTGTGGGGGCTCTTCTTCCACAGTTCATGCTATTCCTCTGTGGGAAGAGAAGATAAGATGACTAATTTAGGGGGAGAGATGAAAGGAAGAAGGGAGCTGACCTATGGCTTTGAAACTTCTGGCTTCTTTCCTCCTCATTTCCTAATTGATAGGGCCTGTTTTCTGCTCAGAGAGAGTTGTAGTGCAGACAGAGGCAAGGAGAGCTTCCATCACAGACTGGTTATACCCCTCTTCTGACTTAGCAGAAAAAGAAGCTAAATTAACTTTATTTTCGGTGTTTGGCCTTTGTCCTAAGATTACTCAAGTTTTTTGCTTCGCAGAATTTGGAGATAATCCCATTTTGCATGTGAAGTGCAAAGATACCAAATGGCCTTTTCTTTCTGCCACCAATGGCGTTATTTTACTATCCTTTGCAGCTGTGCATCTTATCAATTTTAAAGATGAGCCTAACTGCCCCCTGGAGGATATGGATGTGGGCCTGCTCCATGTTTGTGCTGGGAGCTGCAGGTGATAAAAAAAGGATTTGATTATTTCAATTCAGTCAGAGTTCTGGATCCTCAAAGAGGAGGAGCAAAGACAGGCTTTTTCAGCGGGTCACCAGCAATTATAAAATGAGAGGAGGAAAGGAAGGGTGAAAAGTCATGCTTAGAGCACACTAGGTAATACCCTATAACAAAAATTCCTCCTAGCTTGAAAGAAGCCAGTAAGGATGTGAAATACAGAGGGAAAGAAAACAGGGAGGAAATAAGCTGGGACAGTAAAATCATCACTCAATTCCACCCAATTTGATCCAATTGCTGAAAAAGAGAAAGGCATGGATTCCTTTCCTTTAGGAGATAGCGTGCTGTCTCTAGAGACAGTTCCCTGACAGGTTAGCTCTCCTGCCCATTCCTGCCTGCATTGTGAAGATCATGTCCAGAAAACACAGGGTGCTCTTGGGTTTTGCTGTGTCTGAGCTGTGCCTGGCCAGCAGCTCCTGTTTCCTGCATGGTAGCCCCTTTCCCAGCCACCTCTACCCAAATACACAGTGGGAGATTTTTGTTTCTGATTCAGTCACTTTGCGAACAATGTCACAATTTGTCAGGTGCTGAGCATGATATTTGCTTGATGGAAGTGTTGGCCCTATTGTGAATCAATCCTAACAGCTTCTCACAGCGAGGTTGTAAGACAATGAGACAAATTTACTACACAGGTAGACAAAGCAGCTTCTATTATGTGTGGAACCACAAATTATAGGAGGATAAATGAAAATCGGTGAAAATATCTTCATGATGGGTGGTTGCAGGCACAACAGTGCATGTCAGAAGATTGGAGTGATGAAGGTGTTGGGGACAGCCAGGTGAGCCTGGAGGGCTGGTGCCTGATGTGGCTGAGCTGGAGGGGGGGGGGTGCTGAAACAAAAGGAAGATTTCAAAGTCATGCTGTGAAGAGTCTGCTCAAAGAGAGAGACAGTGGGAAAACAGTTGTTTTTTTTTTTTTTTTTGTTTTTTTTTTTAAATTGTGACCTTTTGCTCATTCTAAGAAAGTTGGGCTTCAGGTAATACTTGTGAAAGTACCACAATATATGCATTTGCTTGTAATTCCAGTCTTCTGTAGTGCAGAAGGGTAGCTTAAAAGTTCGCAGTGGACTTTTCCTACTTTAAAGATATTTTTTTACATAATATTTTCCAACTGAAATATTCTGGAGAAGATGCTGATTTGTTTAAAAAAACCTCCCAACATGACAAATATATTTATATATTCATCTTATAAGTAAAATACAGAATGACTGATATTATCATTCCTTTTCTTCATCCTGAGCTCTTCTTTTCACTTTGATTCAGAAGAGAAAAGTGATTTTGTTTTGATTTGAAATATGAGAATTTTCCAACGATTGGGAGTGCAAGTCAAAGTTGTTATTTAGTAGCGTTTGTGAAATTATTTTGGCCATGATTAATTTTTTGTATTAGAAATGTGTTGTAATAACCACATCTAGCTGGCCCCGTGACACTTAGCCTTTTCTGAGCTACCAGAGACTGAAGGAACATAGATTTTCTTCTGACTGCTAGCATGAGCTTCTTGATGTCGCAATCAAGACATGTTATCAGAATAATATTGCATGGCCATCCAGATTTTTCCAGCTAAAGAGACATATCATTTTCCAGGGATGTCTGAAAGCTAAATGTAGATCAGGTGTATGTTTTTTTTCCTTATCTTTCTGAAAATATTGTGTATCTGGGAGTCTTCCTCTGCATCTGCTGGTGGAAGTAACTGGTTAGTAGACAGCTGAATAGTCACTTACTAGCAATAGCTTTTGTCTTAGAGAGAGGATGAAAGCAATATCTGGTGTTAGAGCTGAAAAGGCTTCTGCCCTGAAGAGGTGTTGATCTGCTCTTTAGCCATTTCTGCTGCTCCTTTCTGAGCATGGACAATGGGGTCAGCAATTATCCTCTCTCAGGGAGGGGGCACCAGGGTGGTGGATCTTGGCAGGATGATGATCTCTCCCACCATGCCCTGGTTGCTGAGCACCACAGCACTCAACAGGGTGGGAATTTTGTACTAGTCAAATTTCTGCGAGATTTGGCTCCCTGGACTGAAGAGCCCCCATCTAACTGGTCTGGGCAGCAGAAAAGGAAGAGGGTAAGACTGAAGGGTGTTGGTAAATGCAGCCTGGAAACAGTGTAAGAGATAGGCAAAATAGTAAGGCAGTGTTTGCTATAGTAAATTGTGTCTGGACAAGCAATTGCCGAATTCTCAGTCACAGAACAGTGTCTACTTGTACTGGTTTTGCTGTTCCAGACATATGTCTCCCACAGGATTTAAGAACTTTCTTGAGAAGAGACCATGTCAACGTGCAGTTCTTGCCATTAAGACTAATGCATTTCCTTCTAATGGCTCTGCTGTGATGAATCAGTCCCCACATCCATGCCTTGGTGGCTGGTGTCATGCCCTACTGGCTCTGATAAATTGTGAGTTCTGGTATGTGTGAAGAAGTCAGTATAAGGAGAGGAGGAATCATTCCTGAAGGATAATTTTGGGCTGGGGAGGCTACCCCTATCCAATGGCACGTGAGAGAGTATTCTACAGAGGACCATTTTGCAAACACAATTCTGGCTCCAAACTGTCCTCTGGAAGAGCTCATCTCTATTGACTGCAGGCAGTCCATGGAAAGCAGTCTTAAAATTGGTTTTTATATGGACCCTTCTTACAAACAGGATGAATAGATGCATATGCTTGTTGGTGTTTGACAAATGCTTCCAAACTGAAAAAAAGAGCAAAATAGAATTTTTCTTGCAAAAAGCCCTTTTTTTAGTTTTGCTGTTGTTTTTCTGGAGTTTTTCAGCAAGATATAAATCTGCTTCAAAGTGGAAGTGGTGACTTCTTTTAGAGGATGCTGGCAAGTATGTCAATTTTATAAACTGCTGCAATTTCTCTGCAGCCAAATAGATATGTTGCCATTTTGCCTGCTGTGAACTGCATCTTGAAAATTAACTGCTTTGCCAGCTGCAAGGGCAGCTGGGAGCCACTTGTTCTGTGGTTTGGCTCTAGTGCAGGATATGAAATCAAATCTCTTGCTTCTCTAGGGCACATATACCTAGGGTGTCATGTTCATCATGTTTTCTGTGAGCAATAGATCACCTGGAAAGTAAAATGCATGGATTGCCCAAGACTTCTGATCTCTCAGGATTGTTCTTTAATGGTTCAAAGCCAGCCCTGGCTGCTGAAAGGAGGTCTCTAACTGCTGTTAGAGGCAACTTGGATGGGTGTCTCTGTGCAATTCCTGATGTTATTTGTGTGACAGTCCTGTTTTTGGTCAGCTTTGCTCTTAGCTTAACATTTTTTATTACTCTAATTCATTTACCTCGCCCGAATGGCACAAACAAAACCTGCAGGGGGGAAGGAATGAGGACAAATCATCTTTATTGTGAATATGTGACACCTCCAGCTGTTGATGATGTGCTGAATGGTACCTGGGTGGCTGATATTTGACCTCTTTATTAGTTTTCCTTTTTTCTTCCTTTGGTTTGTTGGGAGCCTGAAAAGCTATAGATGAAATGCGAAAGGACTAAAGAAGGGTAAATAATTTCAGGCATTCAAGTGTGTTTGTGATTATTCTTCAGGAAGAGAGATGACAGACTGTGGTTATTTGGTGTATAAGTAGGTGAAATAAGTGAGCTCAGGGGCTTTTTCTTTACTTGCCATACATGATTGTTTTGTGTGTATTTAATAGGGACTTTACTGCTGCAGCAAATCATTGAGGGGAAATATTCAGTAGAATCCAAAAAAGGATCAGGCTTTTATAGGAAAATTAATTGCATTTGTAACAACTCTGACTGCTGAGTACCCACAATGTCACTGGAGCTGCTGATGATTTCTTGCTTCAGGAGCTGAGAATGTGACCTGGAGGGGCTGGAAAGGGAGTGTCTGTGCATTGCAGCTTTCCATCCTTCATTGGGTACATGCCACTGCCTGTGTTATTGTCTCCCTTGCCTAAAATACCAACGTAAGTATTGGTGGGATGTTGAGCAGAGTTCTTGGACCATTGGGCAGTGATTTGATCAGGTGTGTCAGCTGCTAAGGACCTAAACAAATAGCAAAGAAGCTAATTCTGTTCCCCTATCTAAAATTCTAATCTTGTATGTGACATCATAATTGGTTGCCATAGGGACAATTATGGTGTCATAAAAAAAGGATTAATGATGAGTTTAAGTGAGGATCAAGCAGCTAGAACAGATGAACTTTTTCATAACTCCTGATGCCTCTGAAAGCTGCTGTTTTGTGCATAAAAATATAGCTCCAAGTAAAGAATGATGGGCTGAATGAAAGTAAATATGCACTGAAGAAACTGTTATGCATCTGAAAGGATATTTGCTCTAAACTTCTGGGGTCGATCGGGATGCTGCACTGTAAAGGAAATCTCATCCATACAGAGAAATTCTAGAATGAGCAACAGATGTTGCTCACATGAGACAGGAGTCTCATGTGGACTTTTCCAGATATGAACTCCACAGGTTTTTATTTATATGCATCTTTTGAATGTGTATTTAAACATGAAAAACTATGTTTACTTGGGGATAATGTTCCACTGTAGTGAGTTCAGAAAATAAATATGAGGGAAGCAATACATAAAAGATAAATGAATTTTGATGCAACTTAATATATTCACTTATGAGTGTATATATTACTTCAAATTTTAGTGGCCTGTCTGGAACTGGATTTGTCAAGAAAATCAGGATTTCTGGAGTCACCATACTTCAGTATAGATGACTTAGCTTGTGCTATAAAAGCTGGGAGGGCCACTTAAAAGAGAACAAATCAAGCAGACAGGATTCTTGTGCCCAACTGCTGCATTAAATGGTCGGTTTACCTTTTCCATGCTGCTGAGTGTATGCAATTTGTAAAGCAAAGTTTTGAAAAAATCTGAATTGTTTCTGCAGCATGAATGTCTGTGCTGTCTGCTTTGTCCTCTGGAGTGCTCTTGCATGTTTCCTCAGAGCCAGGCAGCCTTCCTGTGGCTCCACAGCTCTCACTGCTTTTGAGATCTGACTTGACCACACTGACAGTCATGATTAGCAGAAGGGCAAGAATTATTAACATATGACAGGGGATGGAAAACTAGTGTGAATAGCACAGGGGATGGACTCAGTGACAGGAAACTATCTGAGGGCTTGTGTATGGGTGTCAGTTCTTTGTTGTCTCTCCTTACGCTTGTGTAACTCTTCCTGTCTTTGTCTTGGGTCTTCTTGGTGCCTCCGTTGTGAGCTGGAGAGGAATGACTGTTTCTGCCTGCTTGGGAGGGAAACACAGGATTCCTGAGTTTTTCTGGGGATCCGGCTCTCTTGCTTACTGCCATGATGTTCGTCTTGGTTGTGACCTTTGAAGTGGAGTGAGAACAGCACTGGTGGTTGTTGCTGAGTGCTGGAGCAGAGCTGCTCTTGCATCCATTATTGAAGTGCATGGGAATCCTTATGAGAATGCACTAGCTTGAAGACAGTGACTTGTATGCCAGGTGTTGCTGTGATGTGTTCCTGCTGGGATTGCCTTCTGCCTGGGGGTGCTGCTGTCAAATAAGGTTGGGCATCTGTGGCCCTGGCCCTGCTTTTGACTACTGCATGTTGAGCACAAGCTTCTCTCTGAAGAATTTTATTTTTAGGAAGTTTAGGAAGGACATTGAGGTACTTGAGTGTGTTCAGAGGAGGGCAACAAGGCTGGTGAGGTGCTTGGAACACAAGTTCCTCACAAGTCCTGTGAAGAACGACTGAGGGAGCTGGGGTTGTTTAGACTGGAGGAAAGGAGACTCAGGGGTGACCTTATCACTTTCTACAACTCCCTGAAAGGTGTTTGTAGTCAGGTGGGGGTTGGTCTCTTTCACTGACAGAACCAGAGGACACAGTCTCAAGCTGTGCCAAGGGAAATATAGGTTGGATATTAGGAAAAAGTTTTTCACGGAAATAATAATAAAGTATTGGAATGCTTTGCATGGGGAGATGGTGGAGTCACCATCCCTGGATGTATTTAAAAAAAGACTGGATGTGGCACTTGGTGCCATGGTTTAGTTGGGGGGTTAGGGCATGGATTGGACTTGATGATCTTGGAGGTCTCTTCCAACCTGGTTATTCTGTGATTCTGTGATTTTTGGGGCATAATGACAAACTCTGGAGACTTGTAAAACAGTTTGCAAAATCCTGTTTAGGCATACATTAATCTCTGCAACATCACTGGGGAGGCAGAGGACAGGCTGTTCTCATACCACAGGAGATGAAAATCGAGAGTAAAGGTTAAACTATGAATTTTTCAGACATTTGTAGAGGTGAAGCAGTCCTTTCAGAGTACCTGCTCAGGGACACATGAGCTTTGGGCACCTAAGAGGCTTTCTCTGATTTCTAGATTTTACCACAGTTATAAGGGGTATACTGCCAGTAGGTTTGGATGCTCTTTCTCTGACTGCTGCCTTCTTAATACACTCTTTCATTTATCTCTTCTCTCCCAAGGTCTTTGACCTTCATTCCTCCTGGATGTAGCAGCCCAGTGTACAGCATTTCACCTCAATCTGCCTTTGTGCCTCCAGGCAAAGGATTTGCTGGCCAAGGATCCAGCCCTGCTGTTTTGCAATACTTTGGGAAGAGCAGTTTGTAACTGCCATGAGCTGTACTCTGGCTAGTCCTGCCATCTAAGGTAGTGATACTGAAGTCGTCTTGAGAACAAAATTTTTAACACAATTGAAAATATTAGAAAAAAGGCATTTTTTATTACAGTGCTTGATATACACACAGGGGATTTTTTTCTCTACTTGAATGTGTGTTGTGAAATTTTACAACAGGGTGTTTATTCCACCATGATTAAACATATTCATTATAATGTATTATAGTAGTATTTCCTAGATAATACATGAACATCACTTTTCCCAAAATTAATTTACATGCCTCTGTCTCTTACTGGAAGTCCTCTTATGGTCCTGAAGGGTCATCTAAAGGTCATCATATTCACTGAGAGCCCCCAATATTGAGATGACTTTGCCTTGAACTTCTCTTAGGGCATGTGCTATTTTTTCCTGTTGCACAACTATGCCACAAAAGCCATGATGTTCTCCATTATCTGTTTATCCACTGGTTCTAGCAATGTTTATCATCCTGTGTGCACACTTTTACAATATTTTATCTTAATTGCTAATTAAGCTCTATTAAGCTCTTGTTAAGCTCTATTTTGCAACTTGTCGGCAACTGAAAATTTTTATTCCGCATGCTGTCTGTCAGTAGGAGTATTACGGAGTAGGAGTGTTGCTGTTCTGAGTGTTGGTGCAGGCAGGTTGGGGAATTCTGTGCTACCAAGTCCTGGAGCTGTAAGATGGGGGCAGAGTGGCATGATGAACCCAGAGCAGGGCAGACAGCTTGAGCCAACACAGGCCTCTATAATTTGGGCTTTCAAAGGGAGCTGAAACTCTCTGCTGTCTGAACCTTGGTCATTCTCTTCTGAAACAGATTACCTAGTTGAGTCTCTTACTAGATCACAGCAGTAATTCCTTGAGGAATGGCTAAGAGGGCACAAACAGTTTTATTATCTCCTGACTGAGAAGGTGTGCCTACCACCAGGTGTTCAGCTTCAGGCAATTTGAGAATGTAATGTCCAAGGAACTACTTTGTTATTTTTTCCATCCGTGCTTATCCAGCTGTCTGCAAGCTCCTCCCTTCCCATACAGAGATGTGGGGCTCTGACTGCCCTGGCAACACATCAGCTCAGTGCCAGACTTCCTAAAGGTTTGTTCAGGGGCCAGTATAGCAATGGAGACCTGCTGGTAGCTCAGAGGGGTGAATCTGGGAGAAAACACTGCCCTGGCTTTCTCTCAGATGCAGTTAAATACCATGTGCTCCTAAAATGAGAGGCCTTCTGTTTGTTTACAACAACCTGCACCAGATTCCTTCATTCTTGGTTGCAGCAAGGGCAAGATTTGCAGCTGGAAGGAAGTGTTCTGTTCTAACTCCTGTGCTATAAAGCACTTAAAAAAGCATATCTCAGTTGTGTCTTGGACAGTCTGTGTATGACACGTGATCAACGAGAGGGCACAACTTTGTGCCTCTGATCTGGGCAGGAGAATTTTACTCATGAGTGATCACATGCAGCTGGCAAATGGTGGAGGCATATGATAAATTGGACATTTGGCTACTTTGCATTGGAGAACAAATAGCCTGGCTCTTCACTGAGTGCCTGCTGTGCTGCTGGGGCTGGTGGTGGAGGTGCCCCTTGTGACACAAGAGCTTATGATCTGCCTCTGTGAGTGAGGAACAGGATAGGGTTGTCCCTCCTTTCAAACATGGTGTGAAGTACATCTCTAGACTAGCAGAACTGTTCTCAAAGTCACCTTGCCCTTGCAGAGTTCAGATGCTGCAGGGATGGACACCAGCTGCGGGTTTTCTAGAGACTGGTCCTGCTTGCCTAGGCTACAGAAGTGTTCCCTGAAAGAGCAGATCTTGTGATCTCAGGAGGCATTAAACACAGATTAAACTGAAAAGTGTGTTGGAGCAGTGGGTCTGGATAAACAGAGGAAGTATGTGAACTAAGGGGGATTTCTGTCTCTTGATAACTAGGTGAGAATTGAGCCAGAATGCTTTGATTATGTGTTTATATAGATGTCTGGAGTTCCCTGCTGCTTTCCAAAACACACCTATAAACTAAGCCTGTTTCACCTTCTGACACTTAAAACCTATTTCCACTTGCTATGTCCAAACCTCTTCCCTCTTCTCCCCCATTATTTTATCTTTGTTCTAATTAACCAAAAGATTATTAAAAGCCCCTACCCAAACCTTGTAAACAACTTCTTAAATTTTAGACAGTGAGTTTATTTCACATTAGCTGGGACTGAAGTCCTCTACAACTGGTAAGTTACTGAAAAGTCTTTGCATAGACAATTTTAGTTTGCTCCCAAATGGGTAAAGACATGTTTTTGTTTTATTAATAATCTTCATATCAAAGAGAAGACCAGGCTCTGAGGCTAACCTGAAGGTCGCTGAAAGAAAGCTAGAGGCAACCAACATCCGGATTTCATTAATTTCTATAAAATGTGCTCTCTGGCTTTTTGGATTCCTCTGGAAAATTGCTGCAGGTGGTTTAATTGAATCCACCTCACAGGAGCCTTCTGTGGATCAGGATTTGGTGCCTCTAACCAGGATGTGGATGCTGTCCCTGTTTGAAATGGGGATTTCCAATGGGTGAAGCAGTAACAGTTTATATCCCACCTAAATATGGGCCTCAGATTTTTAGGCTCCTCTTTTTAGATATTTTAGAAATATTTAGTAATAAATTTCATTGCCAGATATATGTAAATGGGAAATTATTCCTGGCTTGGTATTTAATTTCTGAAGTGCTGTTCTTCAGTCTTATGTGGTTTTTGATGATGGTAAATGAAAAAAAGAAAACTCTCTAGCCAAATATCTCTTGAACAGAGCCCCCTTTCCATCTGAATCTGGGAACATAAAAATGCACATTTGTCTCTTGCTGAAAAAATTCATTTCTGTTCTAATTTGTAATATGTCTCTAGGTGCTGAAACAATTTTCCTTTCTCTGCAGATTTATTCTGAGTGTTTGTCAACGCTTTGGAACTGAATGGATGTTTAAAGTACATTTTTCTCTTTTCTTTCCCCTTACATGTAGAACAAAGGAAAGTCTAAGCCAGTTGCTGACCAAAATGAGCCATGGAGACAAAAGTGTTAAATATGAGTCAGACTATCTCATTTTAGTGGATGAGTCAGCTCTGGTTTTAAGAAAAACATTTAAAAGATGATTGGAAAAAATGCTGAATTGAAATATTTCAGAAGAGTCTCTCTCTCCCTGAGAGAGAAGATGGGAGATTGACTTATCTCCATGCAGAAATGATCACAAAGTGTTAAAAGTAGTAGAAGTGATGAGATCATACTAAGTTGAAGGGTCTTCTTTGGTAGTATTGTGCCCAATGTCTCTAGCTGGCCATTTATGGCAGAGGAAATTTATTCAAGGGATGCAAAAATCAGGGATGCAAACCCAGGTCATTGAGACCCTTGATTTACTAGGCACAGGTAGCAGGAACATGTGGGTGATGGGATTCTGGGGAAGGAGAGAGGCTGAACTACCCTGAGCTGGCTTAGAGGCCTTTCGAGCTGGGCTTGAGGCAGTGGAGGCTGTTACTGCCCTTGGCTGGTGAAACCAGGGGAGCTGCAGGAGGTGAGATGCTGTGACCACTTTTTGGGGAGGAGACTTCTTTGTGTGCACTGAAGCACAGCTATTTTGGTAAGAAAGTAGCAGGTGTTAAGGAGAAGGGAGCATTTAGAGACTGGAAAGATTGAAGAGTTGGCAGACATCTATGAAAGGTTGTTCCTCTCAAAATTTGTTATACCTGCTTCCTGTATTTCACAGCATTGCCTTTTTTCAAAAAGGATGATCAGCCCAAGGAGATAATCTTCTGCTGTAAAGCTGGAAAACATCAGCAGAGAAGAGCAGGTGATACGTGGCACAAAATAACAAATGAACCAGCTATAAAGCTATTCAAATTTCCAATAAAAAGAACATATTGACAAAAAGCCTGAGAGTTGCCATTAGTATGGGATGGACTATAGCTCCGTACTATTAATGAAGTAAATTTATTCCTTAATCCACTCTGACTTTAAGAGCTTTGCTTATAGCCAGACAAAATGTTTATTTGAAGAACACAGTAGCTTCTTACTCATGTATAAAGAAGTACCAGCAAGCTGTGGTAATGTATTATTATTATTATACTTCATCACACAGTAAGGGTTATTATGTGCTCTGCCTGGCTTTGTTACTTGTTATAAAAGGCTACAGCACTCAGAGGTTTTAGAAAGCCACAGTGGTTATCTGCTTGAAGCAAAAGCAAGGGATTCTTTGTTTACTGCTCTAACTCTTGATGCTCATCCCTGGATGTGAAGTAAAATTTCAACAGGATCTGGAAATTGCATGGGTTTTGTTTACTCTGCTTTTACTTGCTGTCCTGATGTTCAAACATTGTCAGGTCCTCCATGGAAAAATATAAGCCAAAGAGGTTTTTTTTTTTTTTTTTTTCCATTTTATAAGTAGTTACTCATATTTTCACCTAAATATAAAAAATGGGAAGGGCACTGAAGACTGCTCATATGACAGTTGTTCCAGTGACCTCTCAGGAACCACCTCTTCCCTCCTTCTCTCCCTCAACCTTTTTTTCTCTTGGCTACCCTGGGGCACTCACAGGGTACTCTTCATGCCTCCCTCCACCTACTGCTTTCTTGTCTTCTTGCTGGGCAGCTCCTGAGGTTGACAAGGAACTCAGACACTGGGTGCTGGGGGCAGGAGCCAGCAGGAATGTGGGACTGGTGGAAAGACAAACATCCTTGGAATACACAAAGGTTGGGAGCTTTTGTGTGCTGGTGCATAAGTATCTGTGTGGTCCAGGTTGTCATATGTGTATTTATATCTCTGTGGGTCATCTAAATAACACAAGTTAGTTACAATGCGTGTGTCAGTATGTTTGTGTGTGTACAATAGCAAGGTCATGCAAGTAAAGAAACAAAAGTGCTCTTTAAAGGGCTCACCTTGTTTGTTTCTGTCATGGCAATTTGAGTGTAGAGCTAAAAAAGAATTTTCCCCTTAAATGTCACTAAGAACCAAGTGGCTTTAGCTGGATGATGTGGAACACTTGATGTACTGGGGTGTGACAGAGGGCTTTGCAGACTCTAAATAATGTTAGGCTTTTAGTAACTTCTGGTAACTTCATGCCTTGAAGTGCAAGAATTTTAGAGGGGTTTTGTGAAGGGTAAGAGGACTGAAACTTGACCTGCCATCAGGACAAAGCCTGCTTGATGCTCCTAATCTGTGCAGTTTTCATTCCTCCTGCCGTCAGGGTGTGATGTTCTGAATGTGGCAGGCACAGAAAGCTGGGCCACCTTCAGGATGCCAGGGCACTCAAGAAACCTTTCCTCTATGCCTACCCCTTTGCTCACCTGAGTGGATTGACTGAGTACTCATCCCTAGTGGTTATCCCTCCCCTTGGTCTCCAGTGAGTGGAATTCTTATGGGATCCTCTAGAATTGGCTTTCCTATTATTCTCCTTCATTTGTTGAAATTACCCTGGCTTTGAGAGCTGTAAAAATGAGCAGTTTCAGAACCCCTCAACTGTATTTGTAATTCTTCATGGTCAAGATGTTTCTTGGTGTGAATGCACACAAATCACAGTGATTTGTAAGACAGGATGATATGTTTGCAACAGCCTCTGTATACAGACTGCATTAAATATAGAATAATTTGGGACAATGGAACCCCAATTATTAGTTTCTAACCTTCACTAGTGAATCATAATATTGTGTGTGGATCTTCATAAATCTTACTTGGTTTATAACTTCACTGCTCCTTTGAAAGGGGCAGCTTTGCAGAAAGCCTTGAACATTGCAACCCCCTCTGCACTGTTGTCTCAGCTGTTGAGCCCTCATGCTGTGCAGTGGTTTTTTAACTCATCAGCTCCTAGTTTCTACTTCTCTTATTCTAACTCTTAGACTTCATTCAACAAGCCTTTATCTGAGTATTTTCCTGTCTCTGTCTAGCAGCATCCCTCATTGAAAATAAAGATGAACTCAGTATAAAAGGCTGTAGGATTAATTTGTTCAGTTTTCTGCTCTTCTCATGTCTAATTTGGTATCTGTTGCAACAGACAGAATGACTCCCTGTGACTTCTTCTCTGGCTACCCTGGGCTCCACTGTCCAAATGTGATTCTGAGGCATATTTTCTTGATTATTAAACAAGTGTAGATGACTGTGTGAGCTGCTGTAGCTATCGTCCAAGTGTCTCCATCCTAGTTTTGTTTAGTTTACTTATTTCTCAAGTTTCATTGATTTTTTTTTTTTTTTTTTTGGGGGGGGGTGAGAGGGGGGTATTTTCATTGCCATTTTTGACAAGAGATGGCATTGTGTAACATAAAGTGGTGCTACATTTTACTTCAGTTTCATTGACTGTGGTACAATTTTTCTTAGTCATAATGATTTGCTCAGGTAAGTATGTAAACACTCAGTGTTTACATTTTGCAAGCTGGGGAGGGTCTAATGCTATCTAGCAGGAAATCAGATTTTATATAACTGAATATAATAGAGCAAAAGTAATGTTTGTTATTTTTTTTTTTAATTTGATTTTTCCATTACACTAAATATGATAACCCTTTCTTGACCTAAGTAGAGAGCAGTAATTGAGAGTCCCAAGGTGTTGGTGCTGACACTGAGAGGGGGAAAAAACTGTTGAATAATCAGTCATTTGTTTGATATAATCCTATCTGTTCCTCAGGCAGAAAACCTGAAGATAATACTTTAAAAAGATCTTATTTAATGATTATGAATTTTGAGCCCTAAACTTTAACCTTCTGGTGGTATTGGCTGTGAATATATTTTTGAAATTTAATAGCTAGCTAGCAGAGAAATTTTTGGTAAATCCTTGCAATATATGGCTGTTTTCCCCCCAGTTGTTTACAGTGCCATAAAGTGAGCGTATCTACTGTTTAGATTTCTGTTTGTGGTACAAGATGAGGAAAGTTTCTGTGGCTAGGCCTATATGCTTTTCTTTAAGTGTGCTGAGAACAGAAAACCTGTTTTCCTTCTCCCCTGAAAGGATGTACATCAGAAATACTCATTTGCCCTGCTCCTATGGGTAGGGTTGTGGCAGGGCTGCTGCTGGAAGTACTGGGTGTGGTGTTACAGATGCAGTGTGGTGCAGGGGAAGATCAGCAAGACGTTTTTGGTTTGTTTTCTCCTTTGGCATTGTTGGGGGTTGGGGTTTGTTCCCTTACTTTTTTCTTCCTCCTCTCTGGAGAACTTTTCCACGGCTGCGCGGGCCCTGTCCCGCTCTCCACCACCGGGACCGAGCGCAGGCAGAGAGTCTGCAGTCACAAAGGGACTGGAACCAAGTTATTGCTCTCTTTGTCGTTAATTTTCATAGCTGTTTCTGTTTGCCTGGTTATAGATGTACTAGGAAAGAACTGTTATTCCTATTCCCATATCTCTGCCTGAGAGTTCCTGATTCATAAATTATAATGATCAGGAGGGAGAAGGCTTACACTCTCCATCTCGGGAAGAGTTCCTGCCTTTATTGGCAAAATACCTGCCCTTCAAACCAGCATAGGCATCTATTCATGCTACCTCAGCTCCGTGAGGAGCTGCAGTAGGTGGGGACTGATAGAATGATAGAGTCCCAGGAAGAGAAAATCGATGATTTTGTTTTGAAGGAGGGGAAGAGGAAAGGTGTGTTCTATGACACACTGCATTAATCGTTTCAGGAGTGGATGTTTGTGTCTTTAGGCTTTCTGTGTCTCAGACTCTGCTCTACAGCTGAATCTGAAGACAGAGCTGAGGCAAGGAAAAGGATGTATCACCTATGCTTACTCTAAATAGTGGTGATAATGATAACAGCTTTCTTGGAAATTATTCTTATAGGGATGAAAGTTTGAAATGCTGCTGGAGACATCAACCAGCTGATTTTGAAACTGTGGTGTACTTAACCCCCCCGCCCCCAAACAGAGAACTCCTCCCTCTTCTCTGAATCCCAGATCTCCAGCTCTATTCCAGGACTTGACTGATCATAAACTTCCTGAAATAAGGGAGGAGGCTCAAGGGGGATGTTAAATTTGGATATTTAAAGATGTTAATTGCAATAGACCCAATTTCTTGATGAGAGCTCTTCTCCACAATGAAGTCATCTCATCATTGTAGAAACACCACCATAATTAGCAGCAGCTGAAGCACTTATTGGCAGCTCATCACAGAGGCCTAGGTTAGTATGTGTCCAGATATTGTATCTCCCTCTTTCATAAGAGCGGTATATTCATGCTCAAAGATGAGGAGTCTTGGATCAAGTGTTGCCTCTCTGTTACTGCTGATATCTCAGTTATTCTCTGAATAGTCAATGTGTGGCTTTTCTGTCCAGTTATCCAGATTCAGAATTAGAGTGATTAAATGTCTTTTTGGGTAAAGTAGTCCTGCGACTTTTCACAGTGTTTGTTTAGAATTCAACCCCATAGAAACAAAAACTCTGGAAAAGTGAAGAGGACAACCTTTCTCTTATGTCTCTTCTCCTTAGCTCTATTTCCCACTGGTGTTTCATGTGCAAGGCTTGTGCTGCAATTATGAACATTGAGAAGGTAAATGCTGTATGCCTGGTCTCTGAGTGAGGAACAAAATTAATCCAGCTCCTGTTATCCAGCAAGCAGAGCAAATAAGAAACTTGTTCTATGGGAGAAGGTGACTGGAAGGGTTGCAGTGCAGTTAGGGAAGAGTTTTTTACCTGTGATCAGTTTAATTTTTCTTGTAGGTCTCCAGCAGGGTCACTTGGTTATGCACATTCCAAATAGCTGAGACTTGGAAGTGTTTGGTCAGGGAAGACTGTAATGTTATAGTAGAAGTGGTGCACATGAACTACAGTGTATGGATCAGAGAAACAGCAAAAGCACAGAAAGCAAAGCCATTTGCCTAGCTCCAGCTGTTTCCAGCATTTTTGACAGTGGATATGAAATGAAGGCACAGAATTTTGCTTCAGAAATGGGCACTGTTTCTTAATCAGTACACAAGTGTGACAGAAGACCATTTTAAGAGAATTGACATTTGGTACAAAGGATGCAGATTCCCTCATTTAATCTGATCTGTGCACTCCTGCTTCAACCTTTTCCTCAGCTATTTTCCCAGCTCCCACCTGATGCTGCCAGAATTAGAAGTCTGTCCCTGTTCCTAGCTAAGCGCCCCATGGCTCAGCAGCCCCCTTGCCTTTCCCAGTCCCTTTCTGCTCCAGGCAGAAAGCTTTCCCTACACATATCCCTGAATGTCAGGAACATGTTCTCTGCTCCCACTGCATCCTCCTTCCATGTGTACATCCCACTTCTCCCCACCTGTTGCTGGTTATGGAAAAGGAACAAAAGCGATCATGAGCATATGTGCAGAGCTCTGTACAGCAGCAGAGGTGTCAATCTGAGCAAACCCCCAGCTTTAGCAAATGCTTTCTTTCCCCTGCAGTGCTAGTGTTGCTTTGCAGCTTGTGGTCCATCCTGTGCTGGCACAGACACTGAGACCCAGGGGCTGGAAGGGCTCTTTTCTTGTTTTGCCTCAGCCTCCTGTTTTATGCCCAGTGACCACCCAAGAACCACTGCCTAGAGAGCATCCATAGCCTGGTGGGAAATTAGGGTTCCTGCTGATCCTAAAACATGATGAGAAGCTTTTGTTGCCTGAAACATCTTAAGGCAGGGTAAATAGTGACATACAAATCTCTCTTCTTCCACAGGACAAAATTTCACCATTCAGAGGAACCATTAGGTTCCTAAACCAGCCCATGGCAAGCCATGACTGTGGTCTGCACACAGCATGTGGGTCAGAGCCAAAGCCCTGTGCAGCATGAAGGCCTCTCCCTACCACGTGTCTGGTCATGGCTGATTTGTGCATGACAAACCTCATCTTTGCCAAAGGCTGTGTGCTGGTGGAAGAGGAGAGCTACTTTAGACCTTCTTGTCCTGGTGTCTTCAAACACCAGCTCAAAATAATCTTGAGAGAAGCCAGAAGTCTAAGTTGAACTAATTTGTGTGGGTTTTGACTGGGTCTGTTGTCCCAGGATTCAGGAGTGCAAGGACTGTAGGAAGAAAGGATTAGAGAGGGCGATTGGGTGACAATTTCAAATATGTGCAGGAGTACGTGCCTTAATGCATTGAGTGTGTTGGAGGTGAGGAACTAGAAAAAGAGAAGTTATCTTAATAAGTCTGACTCACTGAGTGAGTGGGGGTGGTGGCAGAGAAATCTTAGTGAGGCAGGGATTCATAAACTGAGAAGGACACTGGAAATTTTTCATGGGCTGAATTGCAGAGGAGAAAGGAATGAAAACTGCTGTGGCAAACTCTTGTGAGCATGTCTTTGAGCTCTTTGCTTCATATCCTGGGGCTGTGGTTGGATAATTGACCCCAATATGTAGATGAACCAAAACTTGTAAAAGTGCAAAGACTCCTGACCGAGATCTATCTTGGATTTGATTTGGGTGTATCCCCAGCTGGACTATTGCACTGCCCAAAGTGTATCCTTTCAATAAATACCTGTTTTATTCTTTTTGCTCTGTCTAGTCTCTGTTTCAGGTCAGTCTTTACAGGCATCAGTTCTTTACAATGTTTACCTTGTAAAATTTGTGAAAATAGAGCATGTAAACCTTCTGAGGGATTGGAAGTCTAATCTCAAGTATGGTTAACTTAACAAATAAATCTTGGATAATTTTCCTCTTGGCCCCTAGACTACCTCTTCCTAATTCAGGTACAAACTCAGAGGAGGCTTCAGTTGAAATAGTTTCAGCTGAATTTGTTTAAAAGGTTGTTCAGCTATGAATCTCTGAGCAAAACTGGAGGCAGGAGACTCATGAGGATTGAAGAAGAAATAGCGCCCACAATGCTTTACTGCTGATCTGTGCACTCTGATGGCCCAGAATATACTTTACATAAGGGTGGGTGGCAAAGCCGCTTGGGATTCCCACATACACCTCTTCAAAAAAAGCAGCCCCCACAGAGAAATGAAAAAAAGCAAAGTAGAGAAAGAGAAAACTTAGGTTTAAAAATGAATTTCAATGGCTTTTAAATTAATTTAAAAATGGCTTTATGAAGAATAAGGACCATGTTTATCACAGAAAAGAGACTTCTGATAGGGGACAGATTCATTTAGAGCAGGAATTTGCGACACCTTCATCCAGAATGTGAAAGAACCTTAGCTCAACTTAGTGTTATTTTTTTCACTTGTCTCATCTTTCTACTTGTGGGCCTGAGTACACATGAATAAGTATTCCCAAAGATGTCTGCTTGAGTGCTGTTTCCAGCACTCTTGTAAGGAGTAAGAAGTAGTAGGCATGCCAGAAAGATCCAGATCATAAGAGATTATAGTTCAGCAGAGTACAGATTAGTGGGGGTAAAGTTAGCCAAGTTGTGTATGTGAAACTGCCTGAATTATGCCTGAACTTTGCACTTCAAATTTTGGGCTGCTAATTTAAGGTGCATTTCTGAAAGAGTCTGGGGGGAAGCCTGCATTCCTGATAAATAGCAATATGAGAGCATCCATGTGTGGGCAAGCAGGGGACCTGTGCAAAACACAGCAGTAGGACAACTAATTGTAAACCACATTGTAACAGTGACTGTTTCCCTGGCAATTATTTTACACAGCTGCTGGGTCCTTCAGCTAAACATAGACCAGTCCAAGCTTTGAATTAGGTAGAAATCAGTAGTCCAACTGCTTTCAGAATTGTGCTTTTATCCACTGGAGGCAAGCTAAGCAATGTAAAGTCTTCCATGGGGATCATGATTCATATGCCAGTAAACAACTGCTGAAGATCCCTGGGTATGCCCAAATGATCCTAAAATTGATGCTTCTGCTATGGTGTGAGATTATTTTGTTGTGGTGTGATGGAGGATTAACCAGTTATTAATTTCAAGTAAATAGGGTCCTTGTTTGCTAACCTGCTTTGGTGTTACTTGCAGCAGGAATTCAGGCTCTTGAAAATCCCCTTTTGCCTGTTCTTTTCCACCTTGGTACTATTAATTTTCTAGGCATTTTCTTCCATGCAAAGGAGTGAAATACCACTGCTCTTTCTCTGAATATTTGTTGTACTAAAATTTATGAGGAAACAACTTTGAAATCTCTGTATTTAGCACATACATACATGCATATGTGTGTGTGTGTTTTCCTCCTGAGATAGAAAGTATGGTTAGAAAATTAGACATGTCCTCAAGCCATGTGGCTTTACTCCTTCACCCAGCATCTCTTGGCACTTTAGTTTTCTGTCTCTGTTACAAGAAAATACACGAAGAAAAAAAATAATGATCTCTGAGTGGGACTTGCCACCTTCTAAGTATTGGCATAAGACCAGATGAAACAAGGTTTGCTTGTGACCTGCATAAATCTGGCCTAGAACTCTGAGTCATAGAATGGAGAAATCTTACTTCATATTAAAAAGCTCTAGGCCACTGCAAACATCTGGTCTTTTTTGGTGTTTCTCATATGTTTAGCCTCCTTGGCTTTCTGTTTTCATCTTTCATCTCCGAAGCACCTTTTCAGGGCTGTCCCCTCTCTAATGGCATTAAAATTGCATTGTAGATCTAGACTGAGGTTGATATCAAAGCTACTAATAGGGACTGTTGGAGAAGGGAGTTGTCATGGGAAGTGTTGGAAAGTTTCATCTAAAATAGCTGGGATTAGCTGTCTTAAGATGCATTTTCCTACCTGGCTTTCTGCCTTGCCTCTGATTTCTCTCTGGACAAATCCAGAGAACAGCCAGGTCTTATACATCCCTACTCTTCACAGTGGCTGTTTCTGCCAAATTATGGATATTAGACTTGGAAAGCTCATAGGAGCTGTGGAGAAAGGAAGAGAGGAGGAAAGGATGATTATCAGACATATTATGTATTTGGTCTCTTTTTCAGGGAGGGAGGGAGGGGTAAAGTGAGGAGAAGGACAGAGCAGCCATAAACGAGAGTTCTGATGCTAATTTATTTAACAAGCAAAGCACACAAAGATTAGGGTTCCTATGGCAACTAACTACCAGAAGAAGCACCTCAAGGATTTGGGGAGGAGTGGGGGGAATGATGGAATGGTTAAGCACAAGGTTCTAACATCTTGGATTAAAGAAACCTTTATCCAGCTGCAGTAGCATTCTCAGCTTATTTGCTGAAGAGCAACATTTATGTATGAAAATGTCCTCAGCACCAGAGGCAGAGGACATGTCCTCCATGTTTGTTGAGTAAGGCCTTAAAGTCAGGAATTGTTTTATTGACAGTCCTGTCATGTTCCCTCTGAGGAGTCTGAAGGAGAGAAGGGAGAGATGGCAGGTGATGAGGGGAAGATGGAGGGACATTAGAAGCTGAGTGGCAAGTGCAAAAGGGACAGAACTTAAGGTTTGTGGATATGATATCTAGCTCTGTCCCCTATTCTGCAAGGTCAATAGGAGCCACACCCCTCCTCCTAGATATGAAAAAGCTTGTAGAGCAACTTTCTTCTCTGGTCTTCAGAAAATGCCATTTCAACAAAAACTGAGAGGATAAGATGTGTACAAGCAGCAGAAGTCTTTAAAATGTCTGTTTTGTCTGGCTTTTAAGAAAAATAATATTTTTCCCACTGCTGTAGTAGATCCAAGAGCCTGGGTACTTGTATTTTCTCTGCTTGATGCCAGACCTCTTGCAGAACATCATTTCTCACCAGGTATTGTATTTTTTCATTTGGATTTGAAATGCCAAATCATGTAGTCATTTGAATCTGGTAGTAAGAGGAAGATGAAGAAGGTTAAGTATAGCTTCTGTTTAAATCAGCACAGTACAGAAAAGAACAGTCTTTATAGGACCTCAGCTGTTTGTTTTGAAGGTCTTATTGAATTGTTGTCTGATCAGCCCCAACCCTGGGAAGCTGTTTGAATGATTTTCTTATTTGGGTTTTGCCTATTGATCTCACTTGTTTGGTTTTTTTTTTTTTCTTATTAGTAACTTATTATAATCATGCACCTCTGTCTACTAAAAAATCCCCTACATCTCACATTGAGAAATAATTGTTTTTGTCCACTGGCATCTAGTGGCTAGCATAGCTTTCATTAGAGCTCATGTTACTGCTGAGCAGTGGACACAGGGAAGTGTGCCTTGCTTGTCCTGGGCTGTGGATACACAGACATGTACCAGCTTATGCTGGCAAGGGTGAGAGAGAGTTTGTCTTACCTTTTTTTGATCAGAAGTAATGTCTAAAATTTTAATAGCTCATTGATGTTAATAGGAGGAATAATCCCACTACTGTTATATATGGGGAAGGAAAGATTCAGGAGGTGGGAAATGTTCTGTAACATGATGAAGGGAAATAGGCTGATATAAGAACCTGAACAGAATTCAGGAAAATGAAATATGATGAGGACGTTAGAAACTGGGGCAGGAGGAGAAAACCACAATGGGTGCTGTGTGAGTAGGAATGAAATGGGGGAGTAGGAACTGAGCAGGATAAAAGGGGAAGGGAGGAATGGTTAGTTGAGAAAATGAACAGGGCAAGGAAGGTAGAGATTTGTAAGGCAATGGGAGGGAGAAGATTAAATGGAGAAGGTGGAAGAAGGAGGGTAAGCAAAGAACATAAGTGTAAGGTGGGTACTGAATTAGAGAGGTGTGGAGGATGGATCTAAAAGGTGAGAGCAGGGAAAGGAGGAGAAAATGTTCTATTACTGAGGGAAAGCAAAGGATCTGAGAGACAGAGTGTATTAATTTTAAGGGGGAGGGGTGCAGGGGATGGAGAGAGCAGGGGACACCAAAACCTCAAAGAAAAAAAAATAGAGCTATAAAACAAACAACAGCAATAAAAAGGTGAAAAAATAAAAGGAGAAGGGCAAAAAAGAAAGAACCCCCAAGGGTGACAGTGTGTTACTTTGCAGACACAGCACCTTCAGAAACTCTTCAGATACACATGCTCCTGTGAGCTCCCATATAACCTTATCTTTGTGTTTCCCCTGAGATGGAAGTGGGCAGTCTTTGCCAAAGGAAATGAAATCTCCACAGCTACAGGGCATGACTGTCTAGGTGGCCTAACAAAAGTGTCCTCCACACTGCTTCTGCTTGTATATTTGCTACATAAATTTAGGGTGAAGACAAAGTTTAATTCCGGTTTCTAATACCTTCCTGCTGTTCAGTGAGTACCCTTATGAGTATGTAGCACTGGGTAGTGTGCATGTTTTTAAGTAACTTATGTAATAAAGATTTTATTTTAGTGATAGGAACAAATTCTGTCCTCGAGGAGCAGATGTGATCTGTGTATCTTGAGTGGCTGACAGATGGAACTGTAGAGTGCAAATAATGCTAAGAATTGTCCTGTCATCAATGCCTGAGCTGTCTTTAAAGGGAGCTTGCTGTCATTCTCTGCTCTGCCCTGAAATAGCCATGACAATTTGTGACAGGCAGTAGGGAAATTCCTGCTAGCTCGAGCTGCCCAGAAGGATGCATGGGATTTGTTCTTGCAGCAAGAGATGTGCCTAAAAATGCTACCACTTCTAAGCCAGACTTCCAAGTACCTTGTGCTCTGAATGAAATCATGACCATAGCCTGTGACACACTATTTATCCCTGGTTCTGGTCTGCCTGCAAACCAGCATTTTAAGGGAAGCTGGGATGCTTACTGCAGGCACTCACTTGTGGCTGAAGTCTGTCAGAGAAAGGGAAGTGCCAAACATATGCTCTGATTTGTAAGCACCATGAAGGAATTGTTCTAGAGGGGGTTGCAGCCACTCAACCACTCTCCCTACCAGGCCTTTTACAAATTTTACAGTCAAAGATTGAGTCAACAGAGTTAAGTGGTGAATGGGGCAAGGCCTCAGGGATCTTCAGTAGGACAGACTCTGTCAGGCTGAGCTCTCTGTGTGGAATTTCATAATGGCATGATGATGTTTCTAAGCAAGGCTTCACTTTCCCAGGCTTAGTTTGACTACTGAGAGCTCACCTTGCCTCTCTTGATCTCCAATTAGATTTTCTTCCAAAATTGTCACCATCATAAGCATCACTCCTTTGACTTGTGTTTTCATTGGAAATTACTTTTTCCTTTCACTCCTTTCCACTCCTGTTTCCTCTGTGTACTTTACACTAGAATTCTCTGTTAGTAGTAACTTCTGGGTGTTCAACCCACTTTCAAGTGAAATAGGTTGATATACTGATAAAGTTGAATTTAAAATGCAGAATTTCAGTGATAGGCCGAACATAGGTGGAAATCAATCACATCTTTGATTAATGTACAGAAAAATGTTTTCTGCCTGTGTGAGCGGTACAGGCTTGTGTGCCTGTCAAAAAACCCCCAAATCTTCTGTTTTTGAGAATTCTCAATTTTTGGAAGCATAGGGGGAAAACCACAGACATATAAAACCAAAAATAAGTGGGGAGCAATAAAGAATTGGATGTGACTACGCTGATCATTGAGTACTGTTTCTGTAATTGCAGGTAACCATAATTAAAAAGTCTGGATTTATAGGAGAAAAAAATTGTAAATTTTCCTGTACCTAAATTTTTAAGGATCTCTCATATCCCTGCTATAAAATTGAGCCCTCTAACACAGTTTTTGAAAAACTCTCTGGTGCTGCAAGGAACCATCAAGTGCGATGTCAGACATTGCCAGCTTCCTGAGTCCCTGCTGGAGTGGGAATTTGGTAGTGAAAATACCCAGGTGATCTTGGGGAAATACACAGGGCCATCTGCTGTAAGGAAAGGTGGGAAAATCTCCAAGGTTTCTGCTAACCTGAGCTTGTGGGGAAGGGCTTTGCTGATCTCAGGGTGGTGATTGCTTTAGTCACAAGTGTGTGAGCGAGACATGAGTCAAGTAGCTGGGGGTTTGATCATGTGGTTAATAGTGCCAGTGCTCAAATAGGGGATATTTGTTGTAAGGAGGTCAGTCAGTAGAGAAATTAAAGGAATGCAAGATGTTATTTCTAGTCCAACATCCACTACATCTATGCAAATAAGCCAAGATTTATGAAGAACATATAATTATATATAATAATTAGAACATATAAAATAGAATTTGTTCTCTTAAACAATCTCAAAATAATAGCATAATCTGTTGTGACTCCAAGTACTGATCCCTTCTGAATTGTCTCCACTTTTGGTGATGTTAACCGATTTGTGTAAGTGTAACAAAGATGGGAAACATTGGTTGTTCCCCATCTGATCCCTGCCTTTCTGCTAACTGTAAAGGGAACCTGCATCTTTTCTTCTGTGAGTGGGTTTTATCTCTCCCCAACTGGTATTAGTGCAGCTAATGTAAAACCTCTATCAACTTTATTGTGAGTGCTGCTGTTTTTTGCTGAACCAGCAGTCTTGTTTTGGGTAAATTCTCTTGTTTCTTTTAGATATGAAATAGTTACAACTTCCATTTTCATGAGTACTTTTTTGTCTGGTGAGAGGAAAAACTATTTGAATCCTTTCATTCCTTGTTTCATCCATAGAGTGTTTGCCCTCCTGCATTGACTAGGTAAGCAATTTCATAAAAGGGGGGTTTTTATTCTTTTGCTCCTGATGCAGCTTTTCTTGGGAGCTTCAAGCTACAAGTTTAAGATGATGCCTCCACCTTGTGCAGATTTCTGGAGTTTGGTTAAGTAAAAGTCCTCCTCCTACTCTGAAATTGTGTGGCTTTATACCACTGTTCTTGCTGGGTGTGGGATGCCTGTCACAGAGCTGCATGGAGGCTTAGCTTAGGTTCTCTTCTTTTTTCCCTTCCCTGAGGTCTGAGATACTGCTATTGTGTCTTGATTGGACACTCACTGTGTGTGAGTGCCAAATTTTCTCTATTTTGGTATTTGATTGAGGATTAGGGCAAACAGTTGTTTATTTTTGTGCTGCTTTGCTCCTGCCTACTCCAGTCTAAAATGGCCTTCAGAAAGAAAATGAGAGAGTCCTGAGGACATTTATGAGTTTGTCAGCTCTGAAATGGGAGGTGGCTACTGCAAGGACAAAAGCAGTGCTGATACCTTGGCATGTGCTGGGGCAAATACTTTCCTGCAGCTGCTTTCCTCAGCAGGGGAAATTTTAAACTGTTCCTTGCCTTAATTGTACTGATGAAGCTTAGTAAGTGAGAACTGAACCTATATTAGTGTTTGTAGATGGAAGGCACTAAGAATTTCCTGAAATAAAAATTTTATGTTTGGGGAAAAAATATTGACTTGATCTGCAAAGTCCACCTGGATTAAGACAAAAAGAGATAAACATCTGGTCCAATTTGGGAGCAGTTGATTTTGGAGCCTACACCATGTTGGGGTATCTTTTTTGTCAAAGAAGGAGAGAATGCACTGAAAGGCAGGGCTGGGAAGTGGGTTAGGCTGGGTAGGGGGGTGAACCTTCAGAGAGTCTGGATGAATCCTGCAAAGGTAATTTCTGTACTTGGAAAAGGCTCTGGGGAGGGTCAACAGCAAGCAGGTGTTCACCAGACAGTAACTGCATGGAGTGTCATACCTCCCTGGGTGCTATGACGAAGGTTTTCCCAGCTGGAAGCCTGCCTCTGGCATGTCTGGTGAGGGGTAGGGGTCAGTACCTTGCCCCAGAATTGTCCAGAACCAAGCAGAGATGAGTCTTGAGGCTTTGATGCTGGGTCAGTGCCTGAGGCAGCTTGAGCCTCCTGCCAGCCATGCAGAGGCAGCTGATTCCCCTGCACTCAGGACTGACAGCCTTCACCCTTGGAGCTCAAAGCATGAGCACTTGAGCTTTGCAGAGCTACCTGGGGCTTACTGCAGCTGGGAGGTTTGTGTTCTCTGTCTTGCTCTCACACACTGTACTCAGCAGAGATCTGCTCATTTTCAACCCTATTGACCAAGACCCCATCAGCAGATAAATATTTGGAACTTCACAGTTGGGAAAAAAAAAGAAAAGAAAAGTAAAGGCTTTTAAACTTGCAAAGTGCTTTGCAAACTGTGCCAAAGCTTTCACAAAGTGGGTATTTTTAGCACATCATAAAAATATAAAGCCCCATTCCTATTTTTATCACTTCAATCTCTGCAAAATTAGTTGAAGGCATTTTACCTTGCTTTCCTTTTCTTTCCTGCCTTTGAGAAACTAGCTAACTTTAGTACCCAGGAGGGAAGGCATCACCAGATGCAGGCAAACACTGGCCTTGTTGTGTGTCTATTTATAGCAAGTGTGTCGAACCACCTTGTCGTTCTTTTCTTAGCATCAGCTGGACAAGCAGAGCTATCAATTATCCACGAAGCTAATGATAATACAAGGAAAGCTATGTAAAGCAGGTGCTCAGAGGTGAGAGAAAAAGGGGGAGGTAGGTGACAGGAGAGGGAGAATGAGGTTTTAGGAATTGAAAAAAAATGCCTTTGCTCAGCCTGAAAACCCTTATTATCTGCAATAATTTGTGCAGGCAACCCTGTTATTACTAAGTCATTGTGACTGTTTTCAGCTGACATGACCCTCTCAAGCATTATTTCCCTCACTCATTTTCATTGTGTTGGCAATCAAGGGCAGTGGGTTTTTCTTCCTTTTTAAACATTTTTTGTTTGTTTGGTTGGTTGGTTGGTTTGGTTGTGGGTTTTGCTTTTTTTTTTTTTTTTGGGGGGGGGGGGTTGGTTTTTTTTTTTTCTTTTTCTTCTCTGCTTACTCACTTTGCTTTTTACAGATTTAAACTGAGTGTTCTGTTTCCCCCTACTCTGTCCTGAGTTCTGATACTTGGGTTGCTAATAGCGCTTTCTAGTTTCCCTATGAAAAACGGAGCCCCTAGTATTTCTCACGCTGGGAGATTCCACACACACGTTTGTTTCCTCTTTTGTCTCCATTTCAGAGAGGATTTTGCCTGTAAGGACTCTGGAGGGAGAAGGGAAGAAGTGATGTCGTTCCACTGCCAGTGACAAAGCTGATTGTCAGATGTTTATCAGCCTTTTTAATGGCTTGTCTGTGCTGCTTTCATCTCTAAGTGCAGGAGAACAGGACAGTGTCTGCTCTTGACAGCAGCTCAGGCTCTGACACCATCTGCCACCTAATCCACTTCCAAGGAAGGGGCTGACGTTTGTGTGCATGTGTGCACACATGCCCTCCCCACCTCGCCATGCATCATCTCAGCTTGCTCATACTGATCAGCTCACCAGCAACATTCTCTTCCAGGAACTGGCCTTTGATGATATTACTTCTTTTCTTCTTCCTGCTTTAGATTTCCCTGTTTCAATTTGACTCACTGATGGGAGGCACTTTTCTGTTTTCTACCTAGCCTGGCTATCTGAGGTATCAGAGATTTTTTTTTTTTTTAATTTTTTTTAAATTTTCCTGGAAGTCCTGAGTGTGAGATACATGTATTTCTTTTGCAAAAGCAGCAGGAAACAGAACAGGTGTGAAATGTTTGTGTCAGGCTCCTTGGATAGCTGGTAAGTGGGTTCTTGCAGGAACTGTTAAGTTTTAAGCTTGAAAAGCTTCATGTCGTTATGCTTAGTGGCCAATCTTGTCCACAAGCACTGAAGGTGTTTCAAGATTTCTGAACTCCTTTCCCTAATCCATGAGGAAAGGCAGTTCTTGTCACACGTGATGCTGTGGTGTATCTGCTGGTGTTTTTGGATGAACTGCATTCAGCAGAGTTCACTGATTGTACTGGATCTTGTTTGTTCCTGGCGTTCAGTACTGTGCCCATTCAGTGCTGTGGAAAACGGTTTGAGAATTGAGATGGAAAGATATGAGAGGCTTTGGAATGATGAGGGCGGGAGAAGTATGGATTTAGAAAAGCCAGTTGTTTTACTTGCAATGATCTGTTATGCCATTTCTCTGGGCTAAGGTAACAAATGTCTGAATTAATGTCTGGCAAAATGTATCTCTCTCCACTCTGTTGGGTGGTTATTCCACCTGAGTGTTGGGATGACTTCCTCCTGAGTACTCACACATAACCCTTTCTTTCCCCTTTGAAACAGTTTCCATTGTACAAAAATTGGCCTTTTTCTTGGCTGAGGAGAAAGGAACAGTGCTTCTTTTAAAAGTTAACATGGCATCGGTAGAGATCTCTTTCCCAAGGCTAAGCAAGGGACAAGGAATTCAACTTTCCTGCAAAACTGAGCAGAACTCTCCCATGTGGTGCAGAGGGTTTGATTCAGGGCTTCAGGGGACCTGCTGGGGACTGTAGATCAGTCTCCAAACTCTCATTGATTCCTGTGAAGATCTGCTTTACTTTGTAGTTGTATTTTTTTCTCCACTCCATTTGCCTTTGTAGACCCTTTCCTTCGTTATCCAGGCACATGCTAATAGCAGATGCTATTTGCCAATGTGAGCATCATACTGACCTTGGAACAGAGGAATCCTGCCATCCAGTTGTCCTTCACTTCATCAAACACACTTAAAGCAAAATATAAAAAGAAAAAACAGTTTTATACTGATTAATGCTCACTAATTAAGAAGGTAAAAGAACTTTATTCAATTAATTGGGAGTAGATTTCTTACAAAACCTAGTTTATCAGCAGTGTTTGCTAAGTGCGTTTTATTTTTCTTGCAACAGAAAAAAATTACTTTTTTGTTTCTGTAAGATTACTTGTGGAGGTGTTCAATGAGAGGTTCATACTGAGAACTGTATTGATGTCTATTGATGTTGCCTGGAAATTTCTCTCCCTTTCCCATTGACAACTTAAAGCAATTTTCTGCTCTTCTAAAAGATGTAATGGAATAGTTCTCTACCTCCAACTAGCAATTTAATATTGATCTGACTAAGACAGAATATTTTAAACCATTGATCAGAAAATTTATTTTCTAACCCAAGTTTCAGATTTTGTTTGGGATAATTTCCTGTTCACAAGACAGTTGTAAGCTTCAGGTTAATTTTGAAAGTGGATTCTCCAGAACAAAGTAATAGTGGAACTGGCAGAAATGTGTGAAGATCTGGTTTTGTTTAGAGGATATTATCCTTCACATTTTGCACTTGTCTGTGTAGTGAAAATAGCAGTGTGCCCAAGAAGGAAGCAGGCTTTTGAAGTCACACTCTTTTGTCAGAACATTGTAATTTTTCAGTGAAATACGTATCTCCAAGGCTATGGAAAAAATTGTAATGAGAGCTGGGTGTGTGAGAACTGTGCCTCGTTTTGAATTCCAAGTATTCAGAAGGCCCACTTTTTCCTAGTTGGTTTATTTTTCATTGAAAAATATCTTCTAATGACTACTAATTAATCCTGATGGGTATTGGCCATCTAAGATAAAAACAAAAGCTCCTTTTGCTGCTGAAACATTTTTAAAAAATTAGAAAACTCTCACTGCCTTCAGTACTAGAAAGTTTTGTGATTTGTCATTTTTCAGCTATCTCTCTGCTTCTGTGTCTCTAGCTTTCTATCTCAGTATGGTAAGTGTGTCTCATAAGCATAGACCTTTTCCAGCCTTCCCTTGAGGCTTTGATAGAGTTCCTGCAGGGAGAACTGGGAACTCCCTTAGGTATTCTCCTTGTGCCTCTGGCCAAGCTGCAAGGCGCCCAGCTGCTCCTCATGGGAGGTGCAGACTGGTCTTGCAGTTGAAAGTTTGGAAAATTCCAAATAAATCCCTGGAAAAACACGAATGTTTGAACTAAATCCAGGCATTTTGGAGTTCAGTTTCCAGAAAGAAATAATGAGTGAAAGAAGAGCAATGGTGTTGAGAAGACTCTTTAGTCAGCTTGTTGCAGTCAAGCTTATCCAGCATTATTGATAAATTGAAACCCCAGGAAAAAAATGTCCAAACAAACAAAAAAAGAGCCAAGATTCTGTCTTGTTTTATAACACTGGGAATAAGTGTTGAAAAAAAAGGGACTAAAGGAGAGACTGATCATGCTCCTGAATCTGGCAGTTTGGAGTATTTTTTTCTGGATTTCCTGTATTACATGTTTGGAAGACTCCAGCTACTTGTGTTATTCTTTATGGAGAGAAATGCTTTTCTGTGTTTATTAACTTTATTATTGAAAAATAATGTAATTTCAGAATGTGCATACAATTTAAAACATGTTACTTTGCTTTTATTTTTTACTTAAGAAAAAAGTGATCATGCCCATACTGAGACCAATAATCTGCTGAGAATGGATGCATGGTCATTTTTGAAAATGTCCCTTTCAACATTTTTTATTTGTTCAACTATTGGCCTCAAATTAACTTTGAAAATGTCAGTAATAGGAAGTCACACGTTCATTCCCCATATTTTGGAAAAGGCAAATATAATATATGCTTGCTTATTTCCTCGTCTGTAATATGCATATTACATGGCAGCAGATATGTTAAATCTGGTCAACCTATCATAAACTGTTTCTAGGCTAAATAATTTTAACAAGTTCAGTCTTTTCTCATCAAAGGTAAAATCAAAGGTCAAATTATTGACTGCAACTACATAGACAATTCAGATGCATTTTTCCCCATGTAGTCCATAACTGGATGTCTAACTTGCCACAGCTCGTTGAATGGAAGAGCAACAATTGCTTTACACTGGAGATTCCTGAGTCAGTATTTGGTCACTGAAAATGTAGATTCGAGCCACTGTTTTTAGTGATCAGAAATATCAATGAAGAGGCTGCAAGACTGATGTGAATCTTTATGAAAATTGTGGTTTAACTGTGTTTCAGAATTTTCAGACAGCAATAGGTTATGGTCAGATTCAAGGTGGCAAACTCCCATTTGTGTGTTTGTGGTGATCTTGAGGCAAATATCTAGCATCTGGTTTAGCAATGTGATTTAATTTAAAATCAAGTTAACCTCATATGGAAATATTTGTTGCAAGCAAATTTGAGATTTTTACACCAGGAACAAAACATTGCTCCATACTGCTTACTCTTCAGTACTCTGGATTTCAGATCTGCTAATGCCTATTTTATACAAAGCAACAAAAGAATGTGAGGTTAGATCACGTAGATAGGATGGTACTCATCTTGGGTTACTGCAGGGACCAAAGTGTGAAATAATACCAGTACTGATGAGGACATGTGATGATATATCCTGAAAAATCTGCAGCTGCTGGTGACAACTGACAAAGCACCAGTGTGGGATCTGCCTCCAAACTGGAGCAGCAAGGGGCTGGAAATCAGGGACTGGCCAAGCTGCCTGGTCATTGCAGGGGAACTGCATGAGAATCTTGGAATAGCAAAGGGCAGCGTGTAAATCTGGGGTCAAATTGCTATTTCACTCAAAAGCTGCAATCTCACATGTATTAGGCTTTGCAGATATGAAGTGGCACAGAAGTGGGACTGCATATAAACACAGAATAAGGGCAGTCCAGCATAGCTGACCTGAGTTACTTGGTTTTTCAGAAGACTTTTTCACTGAGTAAGTTATCTGTGAGAATTTGGAGTATCTATCATGAAATTCTGACAGTAATAATTAAGAAGTGAGTGTAACTTCTGCCAGCTCTCATCTCTGTCCTATCATTTTAGTCAGCAGGTTCTTAAATTCCATTTTGTTTTGGTCTGAAGCAGTTCATACATTTAATATCTCACCCTGGAGGTGGATAAACACAGTTCATCAGTGTACCTTTGTTCTTTCATTTCTTGGAAATCTTCATGCAGCAGGCTGCTTCATCATATATTCCTAATACTTGACGAGCTTCAAAAAACCCCCAATGCAACCAAATCCTCAAACACAAACACAGCTAGGACATGTACTCTTTAAAGTCCAGATGAGTATTTGTACCCATTCCGAATGCAGAAAATCCTTGTAATTGTATGTGTGTGTGTCTGGAAGCATCTGTGCAGGTCACAGCTGCAACCCCCTGCTCTCAGCACTGATGTTATGTGGCAATCCAAGGGGTCATCTGAGCAAGGGGTATGAAGAACTCTGTGGGCTTTGACCCTGAGCATCCACTTCCTTTGGGGTGCATGATCCCTTTGTATGATGGTATTGACACACTGAGATAAAGCTGAATGGATGAATTTCCATCTGTTTATGAACATCTATGCTCTTTGGAGAGACAAAGTATTTCACGGGCCTGTCAACAGGGCACTTTTTCATTTGCAGAAAATTCTTGTTTGGAAGAAAAGGAGATGAGAAAACATTTGGTAGAGACTGTAAAGGAGGGCAAAAATCTCCAAGTAAATTTTGGTGTGCCAGGAGCTTTGTATCATGGCAACAACTTTAAATGTCAAGTAATGCATGCTGGCAAAAATGGCCTAAATTCACAGAGAGTGATGTGCTCTGGAACTGTGGAGTTCTCAAAGGAATAAGAGTCACTGTAGATATTTCAGTGAGGATATCTAAACAGAACATTACTGCAGTGGAAACTAAGGAGAAATTTAAAGTGGGCAACTAGGTTCATCCATGTCTTCTGTATTTTCTCAGGGATCACTCTCTCCTGTAATAATCTTATTCTGCTTACAGTAGTGGAGAAAAGTGTGCAATTTCACTGCAATTAATCAAAAGAAACACTGAGGTGAGAAATCTTTGCCTAATTCTTACTCTTTCTTTGCCTGCATAGATCTTGAATAAAAATCACCATGTGTTTCCATATTTACTGAAATTCCCTTAATTCAAGATTTTCCCTCAGTTTTGAGACAGCAAATCTGTGTTTAATCATTGTGAATTGTGAAGGAATTACTGGAGTCCTTTGGCTGAGAGGAGCTCCTACAAGGTGCAAAGCTTTCCACTGCCAAAGTTCTTTATTTTTATGTTGTTTTGAAGAAAGCGTTTGAATTGCTGTATATTGTTATATGTCCTGGTGAATATGTAGGCAATTGTCAGGAACAGAGAGCGGCTCACACAGCTCTGTGTTCAAGTAGGAAACTGCTATTTTAGATCAGGTTTGAAAAGATAATTTTGAAACTGAAGATTGTGCCCTTAGAAAAAGCATCATTGGAAAGTGTATAAATACTGGAAAATTTACCGCTTTAAAGAGTTTTAGGTTGGGATTTACGGCCCTCCACGGGGAAGGAAATAGCCAGTCACCTGGATATTTTGGAAAAACTGGGATGCAGGGGTAGAGGTGTTACTCTCCATCAGGATCTGAGATTTTGCCTACGAAAGGCAAAATCATCGTACTCATCAGAATGAGTGTGGTGACTACAAATTAGTACTAAGCAGCTCCTGATGGCAAAAATCTCTGCCCAAAGGGAAAATGGTTATGGAACTGTAGTATCTCTCTCGCCTTCCCCGAAATGAGGCTGGGAATCAGCTCTCATGGACTGAGCTGGAATGTTATAAATAGTCAGGGAGGTGACTAACATGAGAAGCTCTGGAAGCTCTTGTTATCCAAAAGGATTGGTTTGGGGTCTCACTGGCAATATCGGCCATTCATGCTCTGTCTCAGGAAGGCTGTTGGATCTAGGCATGTAACTGCAGCCCCCTGATGTTTCTCTTCTCCTGACAGACAAGGAGGCTGACTCAGTCCAGTATTTAAAGGCTGCCTGACAGTTCACTTCACTTTACACTCATATGTATGTTTTCAGGTGAATCTTGTTTCTTCCAAGCAAAATAAGCAGATGACCTTTCTTCATAGCTACTTTAGCTGATAAGGACATCTCTGCAGGATGTTTTAGGTGAGAAAATTGCCTTGTAAGATGCTTAGCATAGTAGTATTATTCAAGAGTTACTTTATTTTTCTCTTCAGGTCTTCATTTATACAATTTATTCTGTACCAAACAGACTTTGTGCTGGGATGTGACTTCCATGAAAGATGTCTAATATTACTTAGAAACAAATTGATCCTTTTCTAGCTCCTGTTTAAGTAGTCATCTATGTTAAGGGTCAGTTATTATTTTAGTGAACCTGTAAAAACATGTCTTTATCCTGTATAGCATAGAGCTTAACACAAACAGTGGAACTTTGGGCAGTTTAGGATTACGTCCTGTGGGAAAACACAAAACTGCTGTCAATATAAGGTCAATAAACCCTTGAACTAATCTATACTGGCATTTTTCTGGGTTGGATCCTCTTTTGCCATTCCTTGTGTGAGAAGGAAATAGTTTTCTGAAAAAGTTTCTGCTGATGTCAGCATTGATGTTCCTAAACACAAACCAAATTCAAATGGCCTGGGTTTCAGTGACAGCTCAGCACTTCTTGGTCCTAGTCAATATGAGGCTTAGTTATTTTATAATTTATTTGGCATGCATTTGGACCTCTTTCTGAATTTCACTTGTTTTATGTGTGTGCACTAGAAAAAGATGTGCTAGCAAAGATTTTTGCCTTTCATCCATTGGAGAGGCACCTCTTTCTTTGTTTTCTAGCTGTTTGGCATTGCTGTTTAAGTATTTTTCTATGAAAAACAAATTTCAGTCTGCATTGTCCTTTCTATGAACAAAATTACTGACAAACAAACCTAATTGCACTCTTCCTCTTAGGTCAGGACTGTTGATGCTTTTAATGGAAAAGGGTAAGAAAGGCTTCAGAAGTGCACTTTAATTTAGAGCTGCATGTGAATTTGAAAAGATTTACAATACTTCTCTTAAAACAATGCAGAGCTGAAGTCTGCAGGGCTTGAAATTGGAAGAAGTCTGAGAAAACAAATGGAGTTATTAGACTGTATTGAAAATAATTATTTGCACAGCCCAGTGAACTGAAGGGAATTGCAGGAATGAAAAAATACATGCAGCTGAATTCCTGGATTTTTTTTCTCCATTGTGAATGCTTCTCATAGAGGATCACTAACGGGCTAAAATAATGTACATCTCTACAGTGTATCTGTCCTCCTTAGCAACCCAGTCTTATGCTGTAGAGGCTCACTAGTGCTTTATTGTCCATATATGTAAGCTTTGAGATAACCGTGAACCCTCGAGGGATTTGGATTTATTTATCTATTGATATGTAGAGAAATCCCTAAGCCTGACTGGGATTTGTTTGGATTGCTCAAGGCTGGAGATGGGCTGAAGTGGTAGTATTTAGTCACTCTACTTCTGGTCCCTCTGCCAAAGCTGTTTGTTCATTCCATGATCTCATTGATGTAGCATATCTGTATTTGTTACTTTTTTATTTTTCTGAGCAGAATTCTTCTTGGTATGGAAGAAACAAAATTGCATTCTGTGGGATGAAGATTCTTGGTCTCAAAACTGATTAAAAAAGAGTAGATGAGTGATTTTTAGTCTAGAGGGGTCTTTATATGGAGCTAGAACAGTTGGTGCTAAATGCACTCCTGGAAATTGTTTGGAAAGAGGAAATAAACTATGGCATGCTGAAACTTGTCTCTAAGCTATTTAAAATGAGAATTAACTGTGGAGTGGAGGGAAGATCAATTGTAGTGAAAGAATGGACTATAAAATTGGGGTTGCACTTCTGTGTTGATAAGGCCACTTTTTTCCATCTGCACTATATTGCAGTTAACTTGGGCAAGGATGGATGGTGCATTAGTTATTACCCATTTAGAGAGAGATTTAGTAGTCACTGTAGATAAGTCTCTGAATATTTCTGCTTACTGGTCAAATAGAGCAATAGTAATTTGATCAGTGAAATGGAACAGTTTATGGCTGGGAAAAGGCTGAATAGAAAAGTTTTACCGGCTTGAATGGCTTTGAGAGCAAACAGCAGGCAGGTAGGGAAGGCTAAGTTAGTCTTTCCTGCAATGTGACATCCAACTAAATTTGTCAAACAGGTTTAAAAGAAGACAAATAGTGTTTGCTTACAATTCAATATTATGTGGTAGTTTTCATTGCCGAGCAATGTCATGGAGACCGACATACCTGTGTTAAAAGTCAGAGTAAATAAACACTGAGAATCCACTAGTGAACAGGAACTAGGAGGATTGGATGTTTTTAAGAGGAAGAAGACCAAAACTCTGCTTTGCTAAAGGCAAGATGGATATGTGGAGGGCAGCATACCTTTGGACTTGCCACATTCTCATACTTTCTCTGTTAATGTCCATCACTAATTTTCTGTGAGCAAGAGCTGCTGGCTTAGGTGAACATTTGTTCTGTCTCAGAGACAGTTCAGTAAGATTGTTCTCTTAGTATTAGAGTCTGTCTACAGTAGACAGAGGTGAAATTATACTGCCCTTTGCATGGTACAGGCTGGGAACTTGAGTCTGAAGAGCAGCTCGTCTTGTTGACATGATGCTGAGACTGATCCAAAACCCCTTACTAGCAAGATTGCTGGACCCTGCTGCCTTCAAGTGGTTTGATGTGAGATCCATTCATGTGAGGTGGTACAGACATGGAGGCACTTGCTCTCCTAAAAGTATCAGGACTGCATGTGAATTTTAAGCAGATACAGAGATCATGCTTGCTGCACTTTCCTATCACCTCCCTACTAGCCAACTTAGTTGCTATGTTACTTGGAAGAATTTAATTCCTTTTCTCTCTATAAAATATTATGCAGGGAGCCCGTATTTCTTTGAGGGGCCAGTTATCTAAAACTGTATCTACAAGACTCCACATTAAAATACATTAATCTGCTTCTGCCTCAAAGCTGTTCTGGAGCTTATTTTTTTACAGATGTTTCCTGTTATGTTTCATTGTTTTTATTAGTGCTACAAGCTATCCTCATGTATGTTTTAATGGTCTAAAACCAGTTAGGAACTGCTGAGAAAGTTCACTAAGCTTGAAATAATCCATGTTACCTACATGCTCCTAGTTTTGCTGTTGAAGTCTTAGAAAATCCTTCAAACTTCATAAAACTCGGTTTGAAATACCGAGTTTGCAATTTTGCTGAGCTGCCAGACAGGAAAATTGTTGCATTTGCCAGATCTCTGATGTGTATGCAAGGCCAAAAGAACAGTCATGGAAGCTGGGTTTGCTGTCTTTTTTTTCCACTTTCATGATGCTCTAGTCCTGATTGCAGAGCTGCACAGAATGGTGCTGTCCTCTGCACACCAATGTGGCTCTGTTGTGCCATGGCAGTTTTATACTAGCTAAAAGCTGATTTATGAGACATTCAGTACTTGCTTTTTTTGGCCAAAACCATAGCAAAATTTATTGCAAGGCAGTATCATTGATTTTTAGCAAGCTCAGTATATATCCACTTGTCCTTCAGCATGTAGCATCCTAGAAATCCATGCCAAAAAGATTTTCTACAAAAACTGGTGTATAGTTTCCAGGAAAAACAATTAAAAATACTTTCTAGTTCTTGTATATTTGTACACAGTGCCCTCCATGAGTCCTCTGAGGTTTACCTTTTACATTAAGGAAGAGTAATGTGGTTTAAAGGAAAAAAATTGCTTTTTTTAAAACCTCACCTCTTGGCTACGGTTTCTAGTTCAAAAGAATTTTTGTTTTTTCTTTACTTTAAAAATTGTTTCTCTGTTTGAGCATCTTCTCTGACTGTCTGGAGCTGGGGTTAAAATAGAAGTCAAGCTGGTCCCCTCAGTCCTAGCACAAGATGTATACAGCTTCCGTGAAGAAAACCAAAATGTTGAGTCAAATGATTTTTTTTCAGGTAGCATACTCTCCCTTTGATCTCAAAGACTGTACTGTCATGAAAATTAGAAAGAAAAACTGCTTATGTAAAAACCAGCCAATCAAAACCAAAACCCCAAGCCCCTCCAGAAAACAACTCTCAAATCTAAAAACATAGGCAAAACAGACCTTACAAGAAGAAATGTGGGAGAGAGAAGAATATAAGATATTGGAAGAACAGAATGAATTCTTAGATGTGTATAAAGTACCAAAATTTAGGTGCATGGGAGCAGATTGTATTTTCTCTTGATTTTTTGCTGATTTCAATTAGTCTTCTGCACCCTTGGGCCAATCTTTTTGAGAATTATCTTTGGCCATGGAAAACATAATTTTCTGGCACTGGTGTGTTGGGGGAAAACTGCTGTTTCCACTGTCTGTGAGGTCCAAGGCTGACCTTTCTACACTGGAACAAGTGGTTTCCCACCATTTGTGCAGACCAGATTGTTGGACTTTGGAACATCCCCCATTCATTCAGTGACTCCTGCCTCACATAGACCTTAAGAGGCATGAGTAGCATGTGGTCTGAAATTAGGAGCATTGGGAGGCTAGTGCTACGTGAACTCTATCCTTTTCTGTGAGCAGCTGAGGAATGAATGGTGTGAGTGGCACCCACTCAGGAGAACAGGTTGGACATATTCATGGGTGCAAATACAAGCCAAAGGAGAATCCAGTGTCCTTTGTCATCTCTCCTGTGTCTTGTCCATCTGTTTGGCACCTCTCACCTTTCTGCTCCTGCAGTGAGGGCTTGAAGAATGAAGCTTTATGTAGCTTTACCTGTCTGGAGAGATGTTTTTCTGACAGCTACCTTAGCTTAAAAAAAGGAAAAAGCCATAGATCTTGTTACATATCGCTCTCTTGTAAGATACAGAAAAATATAAAGTTTGGAGGAGTGCTTTTCTTCACAGCAGGAGTGCCAGATGAGTGGGATTTGTTAGTCATTAGCACAAGTAACAAGGATATTCTGATTTGCCTGAAATGAACAACCTGGGGAAACCACATGACAGATTGATTACATGGAGTGCCCTGTTTTCTTTGTTTAAAGTCTCTAAGTTCACACAAGGACCTGCCCTTCTGCCTGCTAATTTTGAGAACACTTCTGAGGTGAACCCAGTGTAGAGCTCCTTCCAAGCACATTATATATTACAAGGTAATGCATCAAACTGAGAGAAAATAGATGATTTGACAGAGAGTTCTGCACTTCAAAAAGCAACGTTCCTCCTAGCTTCCAGTCCTTTTGGTTAGCTATTTTTAAAAAGTATTTTCCCACAAAAGCAATCCATTGCCAAGTCTATACTAGCAAAAGTGGAAAGTGCAATCACTGCTTCGAATTTGAAAGGTCTGGGAGGGGGAATGATAGGTGGTACAAGCACTGTGGTTTGTCAGCAATGACTGCCAACAATGGCATTGTTTGATTTATTTTTGTTTAAGTGCTTAGTTCTGCTTCTCCAAACACTTCTTCAGCTTCCTGTTTTCCCTGTTTTGACTCTTGCAAAGTAGGAAAAGAGAACAAAAGCTATGCTTATCTACCTTTTTTTATAAACAAGGCAGGAGAAGTAGGCATTCAGAGGGGATTTGAAAAGGAAGAAGATAATGGTTTAAAGTGGTGCAGGAAGTAAACTTAAGAGGATACAGGATCTAATCTGTGGTGAGTAACATTCTTGACATGGAAGAATGCATTACATGCTAGAATAACAATAAAGCACTTAATTTTAATTTGAAGGAATTGGAAAAATTGTATTTTCCATATGTGCCTCTATTAAAAATGAGAGACCTGTTTTTGGGGGAGGAAAAGTTATCTTGTATCTTTTATGTGATATCTGTATTCGGTACTGTTTTGTATGTTTCAAAAATCATTACAGGTGCAAGTACCTAAGTGGAAAATCAAGACTTTCTTTTCATTCCAGGCCTCTTCAATAAGAATATTCTTCTCTGACCAAATCCCTATGGAATTAACTTCTTTTATCTGAAATGGCCCTAGGGAACTATTTAGGACTCCATCAGATATTATATGTTTCAAAGTCATTAGGCATTTTCTAAAACTGTAGTCGTGTACACCTCTTTTCAAATAGTGCTTTTTATTTTAAAATGTACCAAATAGTTCATGAGCATTCTGCTTTGGTAGAACCACACTTTCCTCACCAAAATCAACTGATAACAGATTCTGTATTGCTGGAAGGGATTTTGTAACAGTGACCTCCAGGGTCACTTGTATGTAGAGTCCAACCCTTAGCATGACCTGTTAATGCTGTGACTGGATATATAAATACAACTGAGGACATTGCCCAAAAGCTCTTAAATATACAGCAGATTAAATAAATGCTGAGGGAAGGGAAATCTCAGCCATGAGGGCATACATTAGCTAGTGGATAGAACTGGGATGGGAATTTTCTAGTTGTGCTGGGATTTTTCCAGCTGTAATAGTGCTGTCCCAGAGTATTGGATCCACTATTGCTGCTCATTTGTGTTTGTTCTGAAGCAGTCTACATGGACCAACAACATGTTCCTAGGGTGATCCAGCTAAACTGCAGCTTTGGAACTGATGTTCCAATATTAATTGATAGCTTCTGTGGCAAAGGAGCTTTACATTCATTAAGATAATCTCAGACAAAATTGTCTTTCAGCATGGAGACTGAAAGTATTTTGTCATTTCTTAATCTGTTGCTCATTGTATTTACTACTATTCTGTGTAGGCTTGATTAGCTTTTGCAACAAGACAGATGGGGATCAGACATACTACCTGAAGAAGACTGGTCAGAGAGGCAAGAAGCTGGGAGTGGGATCAGAAATACAGCTATTGCTAAGGATGGTATTCCATTTCTTGATATTTCTTTTCTATTTCTCTTACTTCTCTTGCCTGCATTTGGTTCTTGGCAGAGGAGGTATATATGGCTTTATAGTAAGTTAATTGTTCATTTGTTATCAAATAATGCTTAATATCAAATTATTGGAAGAATTGCAGCCTTTTGTATAGATAATCTAAATGTAGAATGTGACTTCCTCCTTTCTTTCTTCTGAAACTGAATAGAATAGAGTCAGCCCCTGGAACCCTTGAGTTGTTGACTTTGAGGTGGAATAATTTAATCCAAAAGTTTATCTCTGCAAGAGGAGAAAGCAACACATATCAGCAGCTTCTGAACTACTCATGTAATGCTACAAGTGGCAAAACCCAGATGATTGGGGTCCAGTTATTCATCATCATGTTTCATTGGCAGGCAGGAGTTATGAGAAAGTGGGGAACTTACCTGCACTGGAGAGATCACATCATATTAACAGAGTTAGTTGATGCAGCTAGTTTGAGTCCTTTTAAAGGAGCTTTTTAAGGTCCTTTTAAAAGAGGTCCTGTTCAGATTTTTCTTTTATTCTTCCTCGACCCCTGCATGGATCTGCAACTGTGCTTGGCAGCTTGCTGTTGCAATATATTCCTTTAGTGGTGGGCTTCTCTGAATTCCCTTCTTTTGAGCTGCCACAAGTTGCCTGTGAGTGCTAGTCTTAGTGTTAGCTGAATTTTTCTTTCAAAGGCTATTTTTGCTCCATCTACAGTTCTGATGGGTTTATGACCTGCTGTGTCAATCCTCCACTTGTAGAATGGACCTGAATTCCACTTCAGGATATTTGTATAGCATGAGAATAACAGTGGTTTGGGTTTGGGCACCCTCCCCAGCTGCAGAACTGCAAGGTGAGTCCCATCCCTGCAGTGACATGGGGGCACCTGCTGGAGGCTGTGGCTTCAAGGAAGTGGTTAAGTACAGTGCAGCCCTTCAGTCTGGGGAGAGCAGTGCTGAATTACAGCCTGGAGTGTTTGTTTACATACTGGACATGTGTTCATGACATATGGAAAAAGAGTGCTCATGTGACTGCAAAATCAAACATGCCATAGTTAGGAAATGCCAGGATGTGGATTTTCCCACCCTCTTGCACTTATGCCTTGTGATTCAGTCTTTAATTACACAGTTGCATGCTGCTTTTCTCAGAGAACTCCTGCAACCCTCTGTGCATGAGATGCCCCATGTAGTTTCAAAGAGAAGCTATTCTATATTTTGTTTTCTTCTCGTTGCTCCTCATGACATTATTCAGGCTGCACAATGAGGGAAGAATTAAGGATGCTCTCATGGTTTTGTTTTGTTTTTTGCTCATCTTCATGACAGAATAAGTGTTTCATGAACACTCTTTGCAGTGGTCCTGTCTGATCCTGGATACTGTCCTGACCACATTCACGAACCATGGGAATGCAAGAACATTGGGGATGTGCTTTGGACCCACAGCCTTACCAAGTGTTTCTGATTTAATCATCTCCATTATTCTCCTCATTCCCAATGTCCATTTCAAATCCAAGTTTAAGCCTTTTCCTCCTCTTACCTGGCTTTAAAAAATAAATTGATATCATAATGTTTTTAGTTACCTCTATGTGATTTTACAATTCTTTTCAGAGATATCCTGTACCAGAATAGAGCACCAAACCTCTTGTAAATATAATGCTTAGAGAACCACAGGGGAGAGAAAAACCTAAGGAATAGGGAAGGTAGAGCAGTTTTTACACCTACATTCCTTTTCATATTATTCTTGGTCTTGTCTGTTTCAGTGGAATTTCTCTATTTTTTCCCTTTAAGTAGTGCTTTGAGAAGATGCAAATACCACCCATTAGCTTTCTTTTAGTTGGTAGGTTAGCACAGCATTCTGTTGCCAATAAATGGTAATAGATGTAGAAAAGAATGGGTAGGGCTGCTGGCTTCAATAAGAGTCTGAAAGCCCAGCTCAGATTTCCTTCAGTGCTCATGAGTTTTTGTAGGAAGCTGAAAAAGCCACCATCTTGTTTCCTTTTTAATTTTTAATAGCCAAACTATTGTTTCTCTACTTTGGTGCTACCATTAGAATAATCAATGAATATCAGAGGATGCTGGGATACTCGTTGAGGCAAAAGCCAAATAAGTTGATTGTTTTTATACTCAGCTGGTTACATTTGAATTGATTTAAGTGTATTAGCTTCAAAGGCAATCCCAGTCTAAATATATTGACATGTAGCTGCATCAGAATGATTCATACATTTGCTGTGGTCAATATCACAGATTGTGTTTGGTGTTTACATTTTGTGTGCTCACTGAGTTTACCCAAAACATGGAGTTATTTTATGTAAAGCTGAGTTTTGGAGTCCGAGCTGGCAAGGAAAAAAAAAATTGATTAGTAAAACCTAAACCAAAACAAAGCAACTGACTGCTTTTTTTTTCTGCATTAGGCATTCCAGTTAATCAGAGTTTCTTTACAGTCTTAATCCATACCATATAATTAATTTACTATCATTATGACTGGCATTCAGGCTGACCCACTTGCATGGTGGTCATTCCACAGAGTGGGGACTAGACTTCTCTGGAGGTTTATGACATGATCATATTTGAAGTAAGAAGAAGGGAGACACCAAAGCTGTAAAATGAGTCACCCAAATTTAAGTTTTTCACTAGAACCTCTGTTTCAGGTAGTACTGTATGCATATGTAATGTATATTACTATGAAAGTTATTCTTTGAATTCCATCTCTTTATACAAGATACTGTAAATATGTAGCTTTGAAAAATGACAATTTTTTCCAGAATAATGTGTAGCCTTATTGCAGGATTTGGGAAATTCTGGTCTTTTATGTTAACTAATCTTTAATTTTAATCTGCACAAAAGACTCACCTTTGTCATTCCTTCTACTTTCTGGTGCTCTGAGCTGGTGTGAGGTAGGGCATTCACCTTTATACAGAATATATGGGGAAAAATATTCCACATAGATCTGTTGCCCCAGACCTTCAGCATCTGGCTTTGTGGTTGTCATGGTGCAAAGGATCACAGGCTGCTCTGCTTTCTAGACTAACTAAAAGTCACATTCTTTTATGGATCTAAATTTAGGATAAAAAAGGGAATTTTTTTTTTCCTGTTTGCAGTCTCTCTAAGGCTTTGCATGCCTAGAAGAGCATATTAATAAATCAGGCCTGTTTTTCCTCAATGTGATTTCTGTTTGGCAAGTCTTCTTACAGATCCAAAGTTAATTTATTATTATTATTATTATTTTATTTCTGTGTTAAAAATCAAAGTTCAGCAGCAGTTCCCAATGGGTTGGTCCTAGTGACACTTCAGGAGATTCATGTTTTGAGTAGCACTGAACAGCAGAATCCAAAGTAGAAACAATTATAGAAGTAGCCAGAAAATACTGTGTTTTGGTATTCTTTTTTGATGTCCCAGAAAATAGTAATTTAGCTGATATTTTCTCTGCCAAATGTAGATGTCTTCATGTGATCTGTCCTTTATTTGTTCTAGGTATGGATCTCAAGGTGGACTGGAGTTTCTCTGGTCACAGAGAAACTTGTTTTTTCCTTGACACTTCAGCACCTGTGTAGTGTGTGATGTCTCTTTGGCCTTTGGGTGGGCACTATGCAAACTGGACTGACACATTCTTCACTGAATCCTTTCAAGGCTCCAGTTCTGCTCAGTGAAAAAATGATGGTGTTTGCAGTTAGGACAAATGGAGAGTCAGGATGCTTTGGCACAAAGGAATGAAGAAACAGACATATCTTAAGTCATCTGTGGTTCAGATCTGCCAGGCTGAAATCCTCAGCACAGCAAGGGCTACTGTTAGCAGTGGTGAGGGATGCAATGAGTATCTGGAGGAAACATGACTGCTCTTGTCTTGGCCATGGAAAAGATGAAACCTGGACAGTCATTTCACACCTCTGTTTCCTTTCCTCTTGCCATTAGACCAATAGCTCATAACAGTAGGGTTTGTCATTCATGGCACACATTCCTAGCTCAGTAAAGCTTTGGTGTTTGCGGTCAGCTCATGCTGTAATTGTGATAGCACCCAACACAGCAATCCAGTGATCCTTTCCAGTCATCAGCATACAGCCATGTGTGGCAGGGTTAAATAAAACTGAGATCCAGACACATTGCAAGGGGGCTGGAGCACAGCAACACATTTTGAGTGTTACTTTTATTGAAACTGCCCTTTCTTTCTCTTACTCCTCCTCTTCCTCCCTCAGATGGTGATGACATTGATTTATTTGTCTTGCTTCTATAGTTAGCAAACATGATTACTGAGCCAAATTAAAAATAAATCAGCAACCCTTCTCTGTTCTAACACTGTGAGAGCTGTTTCTGCTGAAGCTTTGCATTGCAGAAAGGGTATCAAATCCTACCCCTAACTGGGGAGGTTGTGCTCCAGATTGACACTCTCTGGAGTAACTGGCAATTTCTGTCCTCTTTCTGTCTTGTGTTGACTTCAGGCATATGATCATTAATGTCACCTTGGTTAAAGATTGAAGTCCCATTTCCATTGAAACATGGGGAAATGCCTTTCGAGTTTTAAAGGTCCTTTATTTATTTGGTAGCATTTTCACCTCCTGTTTAAGCATTTAAAACAAAGAAGTCTACAGTGCTGAAGTCTTTTAAGAGACTTAGAGTTAAATGAGGGGGGCAATTATAAAAATTACATTTAATTTTGTTCTGCTCTGTACTTCTGTTTAAATACATCAGCTGGTGAAAAATCAACCTAGATAGCCTGAAATCAATGAAACTAGACTAATTCACTACAGCCAGGACTTTGTCCCAGAGCCTGTAGATGTGGATTAGGTTCCTAAGGGAAGCTATGGGACTTTCATTGCCTGAAATTCAAATCCAGAAAATATAACAAGTATGAAGATTTTTAATTCTTCCTCAATTCTATTAATATTCTATTACTATATTCTATATTAATAAGGTGATAAAAAACATTCCTTTGAATTTATTATTATGCTCATGGATTTCCTGATACAAGGTATATTTATGTCTAAATGACTTACTTTTTGCATGGCTTAGGAAAGGAAACCAGTACTGTGCAGATATTTTGTGTTTTAATGGGTACATGTTGTTTCCTATTTAGTATGAGATGCATGATAAGCATGATATTGCATTGACTATTTAAATAGAATTCAAATGCTGTGAATTGTCCACCTTGTTTTTTTTTTATTATAAGTTATTTGTAATATATTACTGTAAAGACTAATAAAATACTTTATAAGATACTTGGTGCCATGAACAGTGCATGGAAAGATGGAATGCACAAAAGGCAAAGTAAAGAATATGTTTAAAAAGGCTTAACTGCTGGCATGGGAAATCAGAGTCTTTAACACAGTTACTGAAGCTGAGGGATAAAATACCTGTCCAGGCAATGTTGATGTTAGGGTTATTGTATTAGATGAAACCTGGTTCAACCAAATATTTTTAACATTATACATCCCGTTGTTTCACCTTACAAATCACCAAATTTTTTCCACATATGAATCAGATCCCTGTTCTGATATTAGAAAAAGTTTTCTTTCTTTCACCAGTTGAATAGAAACTATTCCAGTTTATTCTGCATCTGAACTTTGTTTTTTTCTGATAACCTTCAGAAAGCTCTGCAATAGCAGATGTTAAAACCTGCTTGGAATAATAACAACTACATGTACGTGTCTCTTGACCGATTGCCAAGGGAGCAGTGCAGATAGTCAGACTTAAAAGTAACAAGATACCTGGGTGATATATTTGTCTATAAGTAGTAAAGTGAGAACACAGAGGAGCTTTGAATTCAGCAATGGCCTTAATTTTTGTTGCCATCTGTCCTGGTTTGAAGGACAGGTGTCTACCAATAACAGCAGAAGCTCCTCTTTGAAATAGAAAATGTAAGCCCTCTCCCTCCCGAGTATTATAATTTTTGAATCAGGGACTCTCAGGCAGATGTAGTGGGTTAGGAATAACAGCTCTTTACTAATGTATCTAACCGGACAAACAGAAACAACAGCAGCTATGAAAATTAACAACCAAACAGAACAAGTAACTCAGTTCCAGCCCTTTCTTCAGCTGCAGAAAGAGTAAGTAAGAGAACAAACCCCAACCCTCAACACCATCTGATTCTGCCTCTGTTATTACATAGCCCTGGAAAAGTTATGTTTTGCCTTTCTGAACCTTGCTGGTAAAGGGAGGTAACATAATTTCACTTTGAGCTCCCTGAATGTAGGACATCACATATGGAACAGAACCAGAGGTGTCAAGTGTATTTGCATTTACTTCAGCGTCAGGCAGCTCTTAAAAATTATGAGAAGATGTAGGAGTGTGTAGGTGTCTGGGGGAAATGTTCCATCTGGGATAGTAGCATCAGACTTGTCACTTGGTCTTCTGTGCAACAGAGGAAATTCCTAAAAGTAGGGATTGCAGGGAAAGGCTCAGGGCACCTGAAACTGAAATCTTACTTCTGGGCAACCTACTTTTTCTGCAAGTTTCTCATTAGTTTGGTTCCTTCTGTATAGACTCTGGCCTCAATTTCTTTAGAGTGTCTCCCTGCCAGATGAAATTAAGGGAAAAGACAAGGTTGGCGAGCTATATGACTAGGCATGATACATTCAATAGTAAGCTAATTTTCAGTGGGCTCTTTGAAGACTGGAATGTTAGTAAGACAGATGAAGTGCATGAGTGTAGAATAAGTCTTCTCCCTTCTCCAGAGCAATATTTCTCAGTAAGCAATTGTTAGTGCTTTCCCTTCTCATCTGAATTTCAAGCCAGTGACGATGGATACACTAAAGTTAACATGATCTCAGAACAAGGTCTTGTACAGATTAGAAGATTAAAACACTGAGCTAAATTTAGGATGCAGTCATTTGGATGAGATATGATGGCAAATGCCTTTTATTTGTTTTAAAAGAAGAAAATCCAGTCCTCAGCATCTGTTGGAAATATTAGCTGCTCTGATCAAAACTGAGATCCAGAGCTCTGGATCTGGGAAAAAAAAGAATATCTGAGGAAGATATATCTTTTGGTTTATATCTACAAAATGCTGGTTTATTCCCTGTTTCATAATGCATTTTAGAATCTGCAATATGAAGGACTCTGTAGAATGAAATTTCACTTTTTTTTTTTTTTTTTGCTTACGAGTTTAAAATGAGGTTACAAGTAAACTGTTATTTTAGGAAATGGTATATTTTGGCATTACAAATGAACTCACAAGATATAATAAATAGCTTCTCTCAAGTCCAAATTGCTCTTTGTTTTTCTGCTGCTGCTTCTGTAAAAGCTCCTGAAACATTTTATTGATGAGGTAATGCACTCTTGTGCATGTAGTAGTTCTGTAATTCCAGCAGAGGTTTCTGGTGACATGCTAGACCACAAGAACAAAGCTCAAGTTTATTGTGCTCCTCCAGATGGAATTACCATCTTCATGCAGCATCCCTCAAGTTTGGAAATCTGAATCCTGATTTGTGAAGAAAATTTGGCTTGCAGTATTGCTGCTACCAGCAATGTTGTTTTAAGGCCTACCCAAAATGAGAAGTTGCTCAAATAACTGTGTAGGTATTCATCTTCATCTCTTGTACCCTTTAATTAACAGTGCATTTTCAACAATGTCAAACTAATGTAATTGGCATTTGAATCATGACCCTTTTAAAACCAAAATTGCTGCATCAGTTTCTCTGCAAATTCAGACAGTTTTTCTGCATTACGGATGGGCTGTGGTTTCAATATTGCCTTTTGCAATCAGATGTCTTAAAATACAAAGCACTCACAATAACAAAATAAATGGACTTTCTGGAGGACCTATAAAAATCTTAGATGGTGTTCACTGCACTGTACATCTTGCAATTTTTATTATTTACGCAATTTACTGTTACTTAGTTTTTCTTGGAGCGCTGGTAATTGGGTAGTTTGCACTTGATTTACATACTGGTGTGAAGGAGCAGCTTCAGAACACAGTGTCTCCTGTAGGCACTCCCTTAGCAGGTTTTTCAGTTTATTGTAGCGTGAGGGGCACAGACTTGGTCCCAATTGCAATAAAATATTATTAAGTGTAAGTAATTTTCACGCTCTTATTTGGACTAGTAAGAATTAAGTAGTCTAAAATTCAAGTTGAAGCATTTGATGTGAGATATAGCATTTTATTAACACCCACCATACAAAGAAGTTGTATGCTTCTGTGCCTCCCAGCAGCAATGGGAATTGGAGGTTTTTTCTTGTTCTTTTTAATTTTTCCTGACAATGCCTAATTTTTTTTTCACTCAATTTTTGCTTGATGTTACTTATAAATAATTGATTTAATATCATACGGCTAGTTTGTTAAGAGCTAATTTGGGGATATTATCTCAAGTGATCCAAAGTGGTATTACTTCACTGGAGTCAGAGTTGCACCATATTTGCCAGCTGGGGATGAGGGCTCTTGATCCCAGCAAGGCAGCTACTGGTCTCTACATGTTCAGAAGTAGTCATCCCTACTCAGTTCAAAGAACAGACAATATATTGAAAAAAAGCTGGGGCTAAAAAACAGCAAGAGTATATCACTTTTTTTATCTTTTTATTTTTTAAATTTTTATTTCTGACTGTTTTGTTTTTCCACAGAAGAGATTTATTTTTCTTTCTTTTTTGTTGCCCAGGACTTTATCTGTGCAAGAGCTTTAGTGCAGTATTTGTTAGAGAAGTTACCTGCCTGTATTTGGAATGCTCTTACTGAATAGTCGCAGTTGCCTCCCTGGCAGATTTTTCTCAGTAGGAACTTTTCACAACTTTTCAGTATCAATTCATGGCTTGAAATCCTGAATGTTGCTGCAGGGAAGAAACATCATCTGTGGAGTTGTCAAGATAATCTGCTAGGGGACAACTAGCAAGGGTGGGTTTTGTGGTCATACTAACTTCACCAGTTAGGTACTTTTTGCAAGACTTGGGAGCAGAACTCTTCCCTGCTGCTCATGTAGATGTGTCAGGATGTGAACTCTGGCCTGCTATCAGGATGAGATGATTATGTTCATTTTTAGAGCAGCAAAAGCAGTCCAAAAAGTATATTTTAATCCTAGGTTGAGCAGAAAATGGTCATGCTCCCCTTAAAATTTCAGGATTTCTCTGTTTTTTGCTATGAGCCTTTTATTTATGTTCTCTCTTCTTCTTAACTATATTCATTCTGTCCTTTTGCTCTGGTAAAATGGAAGGAATGAAGCTGGAGCAGGCTGATGTTGGGATGGGAGTGTGCAACTTCCTTCATGTCCTCCCCCATGAGAGACTCATGCTGTGGGCCAGGTCCCCAAGCAAGTTGGTTGGTTTGGCCAAGCTGTGCTTTCCCTCCTGCCAAGGAATATCACTAGAAAGAGGGCAATGATGCCATTTGAGATATCCTTCTCAAAATATTTATTCTCTCACTTTTCTTCACTGCCCATTAGTATTTTGTTGAAGTTTTTATTGAGGGGATACACGATGTAGTTTCAGGGGAGAATTTATATTCCCTCTAAAATGGATGTAGTACTAAAATCAGAATAACACCCAGTGATTCAGTCCTTTTTTGAGTGCTGGGAAAGTGCTGGGGAAGAACCATAAGTAACCTGGTCCTGCACTTGGGTGATTTTTATATCTATATTGTGATCCCATCAGATCAGATGATCTAAGGTAGTTTGGATTTCCATGCTAAGAAAAAGTCAGGTTTCATCTCATATGTGTGCAGTGAGCTTCTAAAGGGTATCCTGGCTTGGCTATTTGATATCTGCCAGACAAAAGGCAGCTGGGATATTGTTACACCTTTTATAGAACAATGGTCATTTTGTGGTTGAGGTGTGATTTCATCCAACAGATGGTTGCTATCTAAAGAAGCAGTTTCTGTTGATGCAGAAGTAAAATATGTGGCAGAAAAGTAAATTCCTGCATTTCTGTACCTTACTTTGCTTGGTGGGGCTAATGTAATGAAACAAGTAAATTGCTATTTAGTTTTAGTTCACCAGGGTTGGATTTTCTTTCTTTTAATAGTGCTGTATTTCGAGACACTGCCATTTCAAGGCATGATGAGCAGTTCCCTCTAGGCGATTTTTAATCCAGATTTGATTCTACCTGAAACCAGAACAATTTAAGGACTATTTAGTTTTGTGCCAATGTAAAATGATTCAACACCCCTACACAGGTCACATCTTAGGGGACATGTAGTTTTATCCTGTGCAAGAGGACTAAGACACCTAGATCCATGGCTCCCTTCTTGAAAAACCCCAAGAAAATACAAGGTTGGAGTTGGACTGAATCTGGTGATTGGCCTGTCTTCTCAGTGCTACAAGTGTTACTCCAGGATAAAAGTGGCTGGGATGGTTGTATAGTCGATACTTTTTGCTCTGGTAGTTTTGTGGTAAAGGATTTTAATTTCCTGTGCTGTCAGTTATCTTCATTTCTTAATGCTCAATGATTGAAAGGAGTCTCAGATACTGGTCTTGTTCTTTTATAATAAAACCAGTACATAAACAGGTAGTATTTTCTCTCTATTGTGGTCTTATCAGTGAGTTAACTTCAAATAAGTATTTTGACCTCAGTGACTAAATAATACACCAACACAAGAGTTAAGAGTGTGGCATTACAAATCCCTGTTTTGCACTCAGAATCTTTTCAAATTGAAATAATGTCCAAATAATGGGATATGTCCCCTTGTAATATTGGTGTCCAGATCTCTTCCAGGCCAAGGTAGGCAGGTCATTTTGTCAGAGGATTTATCCAGCCCTGAAGGAATACCAGCAATTTACTGTGTCCTTTTCTGAAGCTATATAGGCACAAGAGTAGCAACACCCAGGATTACTGCAGCCAAAAAGAAATTATAAGAAAAATAAGGTTCCTTCCTCCCTGCTGTTTGCTTGTTATATGCATTTGACAGTGCTTTGTATTGTGGAGGTTATTTTAGCCTGCTTGTATGCAACTGATGAGTCAACAGGGAGGAAGCAGAACCACATAAGTATAATTTAACAGAGTTTAGATGAAAAAATAAAAGGGCAGATTATGAGAAAAATGAAAATTTCTTAAATTGGTTCCAAAAGAAAAGAAATGCAACCCAAACTCCAGTTATACCATTTTTTAAACTAGATCTACAGAGCTGGTAACGAAAGTTAAAGAGCTCCACTTTCATCTCAGCCATGATGATCACTGCTCTAGATGATGTACTGCTTGCACTTTTCTGCCTCAATGTCTCCCTGAAAGTTTCCCTATTCCAAGACTGAGACCTAGGCTCAACCCTGTGATAGCTGTCCCTTGGGGTTGGGGTGAAATGCAATAATCTCACTCTCACACTGAGAGTGCCTCAGTGTCTTTCTGCAGCCCAATTCAGTGTCTGCTGCATGGTGAAGGGAGAAGGCTTTCATTGTGATTCTGGTGAGATTTGGAACAATGAATGACAACAGGCAACGTTGTTGTCTTGATCTGATGTGAAACCTGGTGTGATTTCTCCTTCAGGCAGAAATGTTAAGTTTGCTACACAAAGTCTTCTTTAAAAATAAAAAAAAAAGGTTACATGCAATTCCAAAGTTGATTACCAAGAATAAGCTAATCATTAAGTATTTTTGGTAGATAATTCATGTTTATTTGGAGCTAAACAGCTGGATAAGTACATCATGCAGTGAGTGAGCACTGGCTCATGGGTTGGGCAAAATGGTTGCTGTCAATGGGGTGACATTAGGTGGAGATTGTCACCAGTGGGGTTGCACAAGGCTCAGTCTTAGGCTCTTCAACATCTTCATAAACTACTTGGATGCAGAACTCAAAGGGATACTGGACAAGTTTGCAGATGATACAATCTGGGAAGATCTTGAAGGCAGGAATGCCCTGCAGAGAGACCTTAACAATTAGGGGACTGGGAATCACCCATTGGGTGATGTTCACCCAGTGACCATGTGAAGTTCAACAAGGGGATGCCAGATTCTGCACCTGGGACAAGGGAGCCCTGGGTGTACAGACAGACTGGGAAATGGCAGGCTGGGAAGCAGTGCCACCGAAAGGGACCTGGGGGTCCTGGTGCATGGCAGGTTGAAGATGAGCCAGCAGTGGCCTGGCAGCCAGGAGGGACATTCCTGTCCTGGGGCATCAGGCACAGCATCGCTAACCGGGCAAGGGAGGGGATTGTCCTGCTCTGCTCTGAGCTGGGGCAGCCTCACCTCCAGGGCTGGGGACAGCTCTGGGCACCACAATAAAAAAGACATTGAGCTGTTAGAGAGAGTCTAAGGAGAGAACAAAGGTGAGGGGCCTTGAGGGGAAGCTGTAGGAGGAGTGGCTGAGGGCACTTGGTCTGTTCAGCCTGGAGGAGACCAGGGGAGACCTCACTGCAGTCACAACTCCTCACGGGGGGAAGAGGAGGGGCAGGACACTGATCTCTGCTCTGTGGCAGTGACAGCACCCAGGGGAATGGCCTGAAGTTGCAATCAGGGGAGATGTAGGTTAATACTAGTAAATAGTTCTTCACCCAGAGAGTGGGTAGGTACTAGAACAGGGTCCTCCAGGCAGTGGTCACAGCACCAAGCCTGACAGAGCTCCAAAGAAGCATTTGGGCAATGCTCTCAGCACAGGAGCTGATTCTCAGGGTGCTCTGTGCAGGGCCAGAAAGCTGGACTTGATCCTGATGGGTCCCTTCCAACTCACTATATTCTGTGATTCTGTGAGTGGGAATTAATTTTTTTATAAACACACTGGGCATTCTGAGGTTAGAGCAGGACTTGAGTCAGATTCTCTTCCAGTTTTAAGCTGTTTCCTAAGTTTTTCTTCTTTCTGTGGCTGAAGGGAGAGAGGGAATCTTGTCAGGAGGCACTTTTTCCTCATTCTGTATGGCATACCGTTGTATCTGATGAGGAGAGGGGAAGGTGGTGCTTTATTGTGTTTTCTACACACATCCTTCATTCCTGTTTAAGTTTTTTTTGATGAAACTTTATCCCTAAGCCTCTGTTCTTTGATCCTAAAACTTGTTAAAAGCAATCAAACCTTTTGATTAGAATCTGAGCTTTGGATGGGGTCCTGCAGGGATAGGCTTTCTACACAGACTTGTTGGTGAACTGATGCTTTTTCTTTCCATGTGCCATTCACTTACTGCAGTAAATTCTCTTTCTCCGCCTTCTGCTGAGACTCTTTCATTTGCCTTAACCAGAGGGAAGTGAAAGTGGTGGGCACACATCTGCTTCCTTGGGATGGGTGCATATAAACTATGCCAGAGGGAAAGGAAGAAAGTTGGGAATGGTATGGACAGGATGAGGTTCTTGGAGCATTGTGCTTGTCCCACCTGGCAGCTCCCAGCCCCTTGAGGCATTAGCAGCCTCTTATCCCAGGTGCTCAAAACAAATTTTTAAAAGTACTGCATTAGATGCATGCCATAAAACCTGGTAGTCCTTTGTGGTGAGGAATGACAAGAAAGAGACACTTGTTGAATTTTTTTCAGTTTTCATATCTCATAGGATCCTGGGGAGGCAAAGTGGGGGAAAAACCCCTTATCTTATCTCAGTTATTGGACTTCCTTCCTTAGAGAGAAAATAGAATTTATTTGGTTAGTCAATGGTAGTTGTATATTTTTATCTGTCTTTCTCGAGTTGGGTTCTAATGACAAGCAAATGTAGGATTTTCCCCCCCCCTCTTTTATTTTCTAGTTATCTCCTTTTTCTTTTTTTTCTTTTTTTTTTTCCTCTGATAGACTGTGCAGGCAGAGCCTGAACTCCCTTGACTCTCTAGATGGTTCTTGGAGTGTGGAAGTCTAACTTGCTTTTTAGAAGAGAGATTTCTCTGTCCTATATACTTGCAAAATCTTTCGTTAGAAAAAAAACTGGTGTTTTGTGGATTGTTTTAAGCATGCTTTTGTTATTTCCTTGAGTCCTAGGTATGTATATATCTGTTAGGAAGAAAATTTGATTCTTCTATCAATACTTGGTAATAAAACTTGTTCTGGAATCTCCTGTAATATTCCTTTTTTCTTAAATCCACAGTCTATAAACTGTGGTATGATTTTTTCTTTTGTCTAGTAAGTATGAATCTCCATTAACTTTTCAATGTTTCTTTGCATACTCGGAAATGGAAGATTTTTATTTTTATCCCCTCTGGGACCCTTGCATGCTAAATGAAGGCTTATAATGGGGAAAATATGGAAATGGACAATCACCATTTTTGGTGTTTCCATTTTCAAGGAAAAGACACTGCCCAAAGAAAAAAGAACACTTAATGATTCAGGGGCATGGAAAGGTTCAAAAAATCCATATTTGAAATAACTGTCTGATGCCTACAGTGCAAACTGCAAGGCAAACACTGGATTTGCAGAAAAGAAGAAAAGCATAGTAGTTTATTATATAGTTTATGTGAGGCTCTATAGTCCTTGAAACATAATGACATTTCAGCTTGTGTAAATAGCTTATGCCAATGAGACATCCTGGTCTGACATAGAAATTACCTTAAATTGAGTTATTTTAGAAAGCATGTGCTAGCATCTGAGTGGCAAGAAAAAATTTCCAAGACTAATGTTAAAATGCTGCTCTAAATTCCTCCCTTCCTCCCTGTCTTGTTTTGTTTTCTTTTTCCTTATCTTCCAGATCAAATGAATGTTAATTGATGCCACAAGAAGTACCCCAAAAAAAGAGCTTAAATTTTTTTTTTTAAATCTGGTTGGCAGACAGATAACGTAGAATATCTGCACTGGTGTTTTTTTTATTATTTTTTTTTTTTTTAAATATTATTTTAGAAAAAATCACAATTATACCATAGTTATGTCCATCTAATTTGCTGTCACCACTGTTTCTCTATACTTGAACTACAGAATGTAGGTCCTGCATATCCCATGATTTTTGTCTGGATGAAATGTATAAAAATGACTCCCATTCAGACTTTTGTTTTCTGAAATACTATAAAAGCAAATCAATCATCTTTAATGCTAATGTCCAGTCTGTGATGCAGCTGGAAATAATTTATGCTTGGAGCTCCCTAGAGCATTTCTTGTTGTTTTCTTGGAAAGACAGTGATTAAATGTTATCATCTTGCTTACTTGATTGATTCCAGAATCTTTGAAATGGGAGATTCTAACTCCCCATGCACATCTCTGCCCTACATAAACTCACTCAAAGGATTTTGATCCAAAGTTTTAAAGATTTCTGGATCAAAACATTCAGGTACCTTTTATTCTGTAGAAGGATTGTATAAAATCATTGGTTGTCAGTTCAACTTTAACACTTTGGATGAAATGTGAAAATCCTAATAATGTAAATTTAAGGAAGATTGTACAGGGGCATGCATATTGGATGGAAATCACAAAAAAAAATTAATTATGAAAAGAGTGGAGATCTAGCATAGCTTCTCAATAGGAATAAGAGAGAAGGTACAACCGGGCTTGATTTGAAATGGGTCTTTGTGAATTCCAACATATGATAACTTTGCCTGAAATACAGTTGACTGGATTTCATGACCTAAAAGGTCTTTTCCAGATCTGATATTAATAGCTTTAAAAGCTAAAGGCTAGAAAAAATTTAAATGCTTTTCTGAAACAAATTTGTTTTGACTGAAGCCAAAACAAAGCAAAATAAATTACTTCAAGAAAGCTTTCATGGATTTTTTTTTTATCCCCAGCTTTCCTAGGCTCCTTTGTTAGTCCCTTTCTCAGTAAATTACAGGGATAGAGAATACTCCTGATCTTTATTGTATCACCAAATGTATCACTTTTTTTCCTTTCTTCCTCATAACACTAAACATTGACATTTCGTTACTACAAGGAGGCCTCCGAAGCCTGTCACTTTTTGTGGCAAGAGAAACTACTGTATTTGTTCATATTTTTCAGAAATTTTAAACAAAATATTGGGAGAAATCCTGTTGGTCCTAAAATTAGTTGCCTTGTACCTTCCTGTTTTATCTCATTTGCTAAGAAATCTAGAGAATAAACTAAGAGTAAGGCCAAAAAAACCCTAAAGTGAGCAAAAGGAAAAATGGGTGCTTACCATTGATATAGGGAAATCTGAGCCCTGATAGGAGCTCAGAGAGAATTCTGCATGCCTTTGCTTTTCTGTATAATTATCTTATTATTATCTAAGTTTTGGATCTAAGCCATTTTCAGTTTCCATATTGCAGATGAGGATGTTATAGTTTCCAGGGGAATTAGCTGGATCCAGGGCTGGCCAATGAAGGCATGCAGGACAAAGTCACCCTGATTTTAGGTAATAGAGACTCTGAAGTGACTTACAGATCTGGGACAGGATATATTGGTCACCTTGATAGGACCTGATACAAAACTGTGTGCTTTCTCTGGCTTTCATCAAAATGTATTTTTGATGGAAGATAAGATTTAAGGGATTGAATAATTTAGCACAGTTCAGGATCAAATTGAAACCATAAATTGCTTTCCAAAAGGTAAGATTTTGTCCTTAATGTATGCCTACTGGTCAAGTGAAGCAGAGAAGAGAAAAAAAAATATATAATAGAAATCTTTAGCATTTGGACTTGCACTGTTTTGACACTAAATCAAGCTCCAAGTGTAACCACAGGGCAGTGATGATTTGCATGTCTGCCTTCAAGAAACTGCAAACATATTCATGCCACAACTTGTGAATGCCTGTTGCCACACAAAGACCTTTTTAATGAATTCATTTTATTCTTTTGATATAGGAAAGTAACCTGCCATTCTTGTACCCAGAACTTTGGGGGGCATACCTCAAGAATACCAAAAGATATTACTTCCTTTTTACAAATATCCCTCACGTACATAACACAGAAATGTCTGTGAACTGCAGTGTTGATGCAGAAAAACATCATCATGTGGTAGAGACCTTCCTCTGTTAACCTGGTCTAATTTTCTGCAGCTCATTTCTGCTTCTTTGCTTTGCCTCATGATTCTTTTGTTGGAAGGCTTGTTGGCTCTGTTTGATCTTGCACCTGCTCAATGCAAGCTGAATAAGTGTTTGATGTATATTCAAATGTTCCTACCAGAACTTACTAGAGAGTCGATGCGCTGTGTTGCAGGTCTGTGGTCGTGTTGGAGGTACTTGGGAAGATGGTTGTAGTGGAAATTTGTTTCACCTCTTCAGGACAGTCCTAGTGGACGTGAGTTGCCCCAGGTACAGGAGGGCTGGGCTTGAGGCTGAAGCAAAGCTGCATGGAGATGCAGTGTTTCATGGAGATGTGCCAGTTTCCATGCACCTATTTTTCAGACAGCTCTGTGTGGTGAGAGGTGGAGAGAGAGGTAGGAAAGGTTTGTTTGGGGTATTGGTGATGTGGATGTTGACTGGCTGGGAAATTACCCAAATCTTAGCTTTCCCATATGCTGGTTCACTGGGCAGCAAGGGGTGACAGATGCTTAGGAAAGCATTTCAAAGGTCTGTTTCTTTTAGTGCTAATTGAATTTCTTGCAATCAATGTTCACTACTGAGGGTGCTCGAGAGTGTTCTAGGCTGAGCTGCTCCTTGTGGGATGAACCTGAGGGAAAGAGGATGGTTGATGTAGGAGGCTTGTAACCACATGACAAAAGGGCCACTAACTAACTACTAAGGTTTGATTTTGCTAAGTATTCTGGTGGAATTCAAATAAGAAACTGCTGAGAGGGTTTTATAAATCCTCTGTTAAGTGATCTCTACTCCTAAAGGAGTGGGGTGGTCACATGGGTTCACAGAGTGCTGATGGGGAAACCCAGCAGCAAGTTTAATCAGAGAAACTGGTAAAGCTGCTGATAAGATGCAGGATTAGTAATGCACAGCTGAATGTGCTGTGCTGGAGGAGAGCCAGCACACTTCTCCCATACTGGAATGGGTGAATCTTGCCGAGGTTGCTGACAGAGGCATGAGGCCTGAGAACTGGGTGGTCTGGATAAGGAGAGCCCAGGCTTTCCAGAAAGCTTCAGTGGGGTAAGAAAAGCACCTTCTGATACAGAAACCAGGGGTGAATACATGATGTCCTTGTGCGTAAAAAACTGTGTAAGTGTGGACAGCAACTGGAAGCAAAATGAAAGGGGACAAAGCTTCCTGTTGCATTGCACAATTAGAATGGGCATCGTCTGATTGCAGAAATTTTTAGAAGGATGTCATGATGCTGAATGACTGAAGCAGATTGCAGTTGAAATGTGAGATCAGTGAAGGTAAAATAATGCATGTGCAGGATTAAAAAACTATCAAGTTTATGGACTTTATATTATCATTTAACACTCAGGAAAGAGATCTTTGGTTAATTATAGAGGGTAGTGCAGAAACCACTCTGATGCAGCCAGATGTTGAATATTTTTTTCTAGTTCTGACAATTGTACGTCAAAAAACCCCTGCAATTGTGCTATAGAACATTGATAAAGATAGAACAGATCCAAGATTAGCGGAAGTCTAAGTAGTCTAGGGTGCTTCCACTTGAGGTTGTGGTTATTTAAGGGATGTATCTATAGATTCATAAAGTCACAGAAGGCGTAGAGAGGCAATATGATACAGCAATTGAATTATCTGGCAGAATTTTAAAAACAGACTGAAGAAAGTACTTTACATAGCCCATAATTAAATTGTGGAGCTTATTACATAGCCTGCTGTGGAGACCAAGACTATAAATGGGTTCAGGGAAAGACCAACACATTCCTAGAGTAAAAAGCCATTACAGGCTATTAAGTAGAAAGGTCTGGAAGCAGCCTCCAGCTCAGGAAGTCCTTAAACTACTGATTACTGGAAACTGTGACTGGAGTATGTCAGGGGAAAGATCACCCAATTTGTGCCAGGGCTTCTCTAAACACCTGCTACTGGCTGCTATCAGGAATGGGTTGGTGCACCAGACAGGTTGTTTAATTTGGCTGAAGTTGGCACCTTTCATAGCAAATGCAAATAAATCTGGGAGTAAATGTTGCAGTGAAATAATCACTGCCAGTGGTCAGCTTAAAAACAAACAATACATCTAGGAGGCCAGCTGGGAACAGTAGTTTCAGGGTCCTGATGCAGTCAGCAGAGATGCATGGGGAAAACTTAAATAATGCCGTAGATTAGCCAGTATGTTTTATTCAAAACATCCATAAGCACCAATTGCTGGAGTGAAAACCTCCTCTAAATAAACTTAGGCACATATAATTTGTGCACACAGTATATAAGCGCTGTTTGGCCTGGTACAGGGTTTTTCTACCTCTAGTTGGCAAAGCTGAGGGCTGGCTGTATAGGGTTTATTCACATTGAACATTCAGAGAAATTCAGGGCTATTGAAACTTAAACATCATTATACAAATGATTGTCCCTTTCTGTGTAAATATCTAGGTTAACTTGGAAAAAAGACTTCCAAAACATCTTTCCTGGCAGATGTGCTAGCCATAGGATCTGTGGAAGCCAGTCTCTCTACATTTTTATATTTTCTCAACCTTGCAGCTGAGACTACCCTAATGTAATGCTCATATACAAAGGAGGATGAAAACCCCAGCCTTGGAAAGGTAGCAACTCCAACACCATGACAACTAAATTGACAGTCAAAGTTGTTAATCACGTGCAATAGTACTTGTTCTTTTTATTCAAAATGTTTTTTTTTCCCTAGCACTTCAATAGTTTGCATACTATTGACTAATTGTTGTGGTCTTTGAGGGTTCAGGTAAAACCATGCAGTCTAAAGAACTCACTGGAGGATATTTATATGCCTTCAGTGAAGGAAAGGGCTCAATAAAGCCCTTTAATAAACCCCAATAAACGGCTAGGATATAAGCTCACATCTCCCCTGATCAAATGTGTATCCTTTGGTCTGATAAGTAGGTTGAGTCTCTCCTGATTTTTCAGCAAAATGCAAATGTAATGCTTTTAAAAAATAAAAAAAGTCAGTTAGTGTACTTGAATGCTTTGAATGTCTGATTGCTTTTGGTTTTCAAGACAGTTGACTGCTCTGTTAAAGAATTTCCTTAGTGATATCAACCTTGGAATTAGTATCAGATATTTTTGTCTGTTTTATATTCGATGACATAGGCATTCATGTGGATGATGTTATTCCTGCTGAGCAGGGCCCCTGGGACATACTCCCCAAAACCAAAGAAATTCCTTAGAGCATGCCCCCCTCCCTTATCAAAACCTCTGTTATGTCATACGATCTCTATTGGTTCTTAAAGTTGTTAAGTGATTGGTTTTTTCTTACTTAGAATTTTAAGGTAATTGGATAGTTTGTAATTTGTAGTTTTTATTAGAAACTCAATCCTCTGACAAGCTATAAAACCCCCTTGTTGTATTATGTAATCGGGTTTTGTATGCGGACCCCTTCGAAGAAATAAACTGTCTTTGGAACTTCTGGAGCAAGGTCTCAGAGTCTTTTAGCTGGCTTTGGAACTGTAATGCATCAAGGACTTTTTGGAGCTATCCTGACTTGTAGCTGAAGGCTAAAAAACCCCATCTAGCCCGTTCAGTTACATACCCATGCTTGTTCTCAATGGTGGGGTGTTAGCTAAGTCAATAATAATATCTACTACAAATAAATGATTACTGGATGTGAAAAAGTACTTACCGAAATACAGCTCAAAATATTTCCTAGCTGTTGGTTACTACATCAGCAACTGGGCTGGTAGTGCCCATTTTAACAAAGTTGTGCTTTTCATAGTTTGAAAAGATTCACTTTTACTGTTTGTCTCTTATCAGAGAAACAGTGATTACTTCTATTGGAAAGGGTGTCTGTCAAGCCTGTGTTTTCATTCATGCACTCAGCATGGTGGAGATGAAATTTCTGGGAAAGATAACTAAAAGCCAATCATGTTACCTTACCATTGGAAAAGTGCCAGGTGGTGTAATTTATCAAAGCAATATGAGATATGATCACCTGGATACACTCAGCATTTGCTCTGTTATCAAATTTGTGCTACCTTTCCTTGCCCCCCATTTTCCCATCTCTTGTCTGTTTTATATTTATTAGGCGGCCATGTTTTTGCTCTTTAGCTTGGCTTCCTTCTTCGATGGGAAAGCCTTCTGCAGTGCATACAGTGTGTTTTGACATTCTGTCTTTCTTTCCTCTGAGAGAAAATTCTGATAAGAAATTGTGCAAAGTAGACATTTTTAGCTTGTTCCTGAGCCTAAGGGTCACTTCTGCCTGGCTCATGCAAATTTGCTACCCCTGAGATAATTTTAAGGCTTTTATGTTAAAACAGACCAGAAAAAAAAAAAAAAAAAACCAGAGGAAAAGGTCATTATTGTCATGCTTGTGTTTTGCATTCTTCTTAGACGAAGCCAAAAATCCAGCTCGGCGTGCAGAGGAAGGGCAGGCTGTTGGCACAAAACTGTGCCAGGTCTCCCCCAAAAAAGCTCATCAGCCTCTGCTTGCTCTGAAAGAAATGTGGGCCAAGTCTCAGGTTCTCCTGTGGGAGGCTTGCACATCTCTAATTCTGACTTGAGATAGTATCTGAAGCTTGGTGCTGAGACTTCTGCAAGCACTTATTACACATATTTGCCTTCCTCTGTTTTGACGACAGGCCTAAGTAGGTTTACTTTATCCCTGTCAGTGATGAAGAGTGGAAAAAGTGCTACTGCCCTATTTCCACCCCAACAAACTAACACATTATGAATGTCTGTTATGAAATAGACACAAGAATGTACTCTTGTGTTTAGGAAGCCTGAATGTCTTGATACCAAAGAGAGCATGGAAGGAGACTGCCAAATATTGGGAAGTTTTCTTGAAAAATATATTTAAAAATAATTGTTTTAGTTTCTTGTAGCTTATTTCTCTAAGGCCTTAATCCAGTTATTGAGATGTGTAGTATGTGTTGTACTTAAATATTTGGCATAAAGTCTTTCTTGCTAAATTGTTCCCTTCTGATACACTGCCTGATGGTAAAAGTGTTTTCCTTGGGCTTTTTCCCTTTTTTTGTCAATTTCAAAGTATTTTGGAAAAAAAACCCTTAATGTCAGTTTTGCCCAGTATAAAAAGAGGGCATTGGATGATCAGAGGCTGATGTTAATGTTCTGAGTTGTTCATGCTGGCCACAAGAGAGGGGATTTAAGAGATTTTGCTTCAGTTCACTCAGTTCTTCCAGAGATGCACTGTAAGCATCAAGGCTTCCAAACTCCTTTAATGCAGATATATATTTCAGGACAGTGAAAAGATTTATTAAGCATATGGCTGACCTGCATTGTCTCCACTGGTTCAGTTGACCTTTATTGCCTTGGGACAGTGGTAAGACTAGGAGATGCTATAAATAGCTGCAGCACTGTGGGAGCGGTATCACAAAAATGCATTTTACACAAACAGCCTGCCATTTTACTTTGTGGGGCATGGGTATTGGGCTTACAAAGGGAAATATCTCCCTGAGATTATTTTTGTCCTCTTCTGAATCACTGCAGCTGAAGCTGTGAGATTATTTTGGCCACTACTATCAGGTTCTAATACATACAATGCAATAATGTCAGGAAGCTGTAGGAAAGAGACTGTTTGGGTGCAAATGAGCTTTGCATTGGCAGTGTTCTGTACTTCTACCTGAAGGCTCACTGGTGGAGGCAGCTCTGCCAAGGCTGGGTGTCTGCAGGGAGACAGGCAGGGGGTGATATCCCCTCCATACTGGAGCCAGCTTCAGGAGTGTTTCTGGCCACCACCTATGAGTTCTGAGGAAGGTCACATTTCTGCCTCAAGAGCTGCAAAAATTACTTTGGATCAGAAAGATAGTACTTAAATAGAAGTGGAAAGAAGCTGTAATTCCTTGAGGGATCCTGATATGATCAAAGAAAGTAGCAGTTTGTGACTTCCCTTCCTGGTGACATCCTCATGTTCTGTTTTATGTAGTTGGATGCTGAATGGATGACTTTTTCCAGCCTATAAACTAAGTAAAAGCAAGTTTGATTCATTGTAAAAAAATTGTATTTTGTCTCTCCTATAAATGTTTTTTTTTTTAAATTTGATATGAATTGATTCAACAGATCTAGTTGTGTGTAAGGAATAGGTGTAATGAATGAGGACTCCGCTGACACTGGCAAACATAACCACAGATAGTCCACTGGATTTGGTATTTCAGCATAGTGCTAGATGAGTGACTGATCTCCATTAAAGAGTAATTTCCAGTGATCAGGTTGCTTTATTCTTTTCCTAAACAGCTTTAGCAGGAGATGGCATTCAAGCCTCATTTCACTGAAGCTGAAATGAAATGCATTGCTGCCTCTTCTGATTTCTGGAGAAGGCTGGGGAGGATGTTGGGTAATTATGTTGGAGAGATATATTCATTATGTACATACTCCATATATACACTCCATTTATTTGTGGTTTTTCTCTTTCTTTTCAATTTGCAGGAAAGCAATCTCCAGGTCAGGCCTCCAGCACTTGGCTCCTGTGCATTCCCTCAACATTCCAGTCACCAATGGACCTGTGAAGGAACCGAGAGCAGCCTTAGAGTGGACTGTAGGTGTTTGGTTTTTTGGCAGTTAATTTGAGCAGTATCTCTAGCTGGTGCTCTCTCCATCCTTAAATCAACATTAGACATCCTGTTGCTGTCAGAATTAGTGCTAGTCATTGGGAGTATGCTTCGATTATGAACTGAAGCACAAGGCAGAGACATGAAAACCTGTGGCGCCTCGTGCAAAACAGGACAGATTTTCCAGCTTGGCAGTTGTCTGGTAATGCTTTCCCTCCTCCTTCTTGACAAATTCTGCCATCAAAGGTTGATCTAATTTTATCAGAGCAGGGGTTTGTTCCTCTGTTTGATGGGCCAAAATTTAAGCTGAAGACACATGTTGAGTTGTCTGTATGTGTAGAATAGGTAGTTGAAATCTTTCGTCACAGTTCTTTGTAGGTATGATTAGATTTCTTCTGGGCCCAAGCTAGTGTGTCAACATGAAGAGCATGTTTCCACCACTTTCAGCTTGCTCTTTTATGTTCCTGGGCTGAATCACTCTAGGGTTGGCCAAAAGTTAAAGCAGACTGTTAAAGGCATTTTTCAAGTCTTTTAAAACAATCACCTCTCTAGGAAGAGGGTTCCAGGGCTTAGCCACCCTTTCTGTGTTTACTAATGGCAAGTCTGTACCTCTCCATGCACCTTCCATGTGGTTATGCACTGGCAAGAGCTAAAAAGATGAGTTATAAGCCAACAGGTCACACAAATGTCTCAAAACAAAGCATACATTAGATGTTACACTTGGCTATTGGTAAAGAGGTTGATACATTGCATTATCAAGGCACCAGCCACCCAAGCAGCTTTTAGTTGAAGATATCTTCTGTTTTGATGAATATGGCTTATACTTATCTTTGTTCTCTATACCAAAACAAATTTGAATTTTAGATTGCCTGCTCTTCTTGAACTCCAGGTGTTGTACTCAAAGTTTAAGGGATGAAATTTTGCAGACTGTATTGCAGGAAGTTGGATTAGATTCACTATGAGGGTCTACAGTTTGAAAGCTTGCATAGAATCCTCTTGCAATTGTTTTGGAGAATACCTTGTTCTTTCATTATAGAAAACTCATGTGCTTATTCAGCAAGGTAATAAAAATGCCTGTTTTGAGTCATCACTGCTGTTCAGTGGGAATCTGAAGGATCCTTCAGATCACAAAAGTGAAGGGTTAAGCACATTAGCTAAATTAAACACCTTTGAAAACCATACTTGAAAAAATCAGCAGCAACAATCCCTGCAAAAAACCCCTGAACCGCAAGTGCATCAACCACAGCTTGCCCTTACTCAGCTGATTGTCTGCTACTCTTTTACTGGGGTGATCCATGATCCCATGATGATTACTTCTTTTACCTCATGTTATCTCTTTACATAAATACAACAAGAGTTGCTGTAAGTTAGTAAATATTGATTAAATATTTTGGGTTTTAATTGTATGTGATATTTTCATAGTTTACTTCCATGCCTATGGTTTAGAGTTTTGATCAGTTCAACATTTTAGCAGATTACAGCCTGGTGTTGCTGCTTTACTTCACACTTTTATTGGAGAAGCAGGGGGAACTCTTTATCATGTGGGGAGAGGGACAGGATAGTGAATGTAGGCCATCTGTGGCTGCTAAGACACTGAACTGACCAGCTGTAGTAACTAGTAAAAGGGAGAAAGGTATTCCTCACATCTGAGATATGAGTTTGGAGTATGGTTTGAAGATGTGAGGATGTTGAAGTGGACCAAAGGGTTTTTAATATGTAGTGAATTTCAACAAAGAAAAAAATTTAAAATTAAAAAAAAATTAAAAAGTTCTAAATTAAGCCCAGGGGTGTATTTGGTAGAGTGAAAAGATATTTCAGTTGATGTGGGGGAGCTAGACAAGAAGTTTTTGTATTTAATCACTGGAAGGCAACATTGATCAGTGTGTGCTGCATCCTCGTACATCATCCTTCTCTTCAGTATTTCCGAGGGTGATTCTCCAAGGGCAAATGATGGGAGATCTTTCTCTGCTCTGTCACTTACCTTGTGAGTGAGCTTAGATGAGTTGTTTTGCCTCTGAATACATCAGCCTCTCTAGCTGTGAAACAGAGGTGATGATTCTCATGTCTCCTAAACTTTTTACATAAAACCTCTCAGTATTCTTTATTATTGTTGTTACTGCTGTCTCTCTTCCCTGAGGTTTCTTTTCCCTAACGTGCTTTAAAATGTCCAGTTTCACCACATTTGTTACAACTAATTCAAGATAACTTGTGGCTTTGCTATATGTTTTAAGGTTCTCTTTTCATACCAGGGCTGTACAGAATACAGTGTCTGGAGTAGGTGTTATAATAACCAGAGGGGAGTGCTGGGGATGCCTTACCAAAAAGGAATTTACCTAAATGGCTGCCTCTATGATATGTTATGCCTCTCCCTTTCTTCCACATGCCTTCATTTTAGACATCACTCCCAAGTGTTGAATAATTAATTAATTCTAGCCCAGATTCTCAAGTGGGTACAGACTGAGCCACCCAATACATTGCCTGTATATCTTTGAGGATCCAGGTCTTTGTGTATTTTTCCATTGCCATTTTCTACCAAGGATTATGACCATAAGCTTGTGCACAAAGTCCTCCTGTAATTTTCTTTTAATACTGCCTTCTAGCTCTTGCTTTCTGTGGTGCCTACAAAACTATTGACAGCCACTAGAACATCAGAGTGTTAAACATCCCCAAATAATTTTTTTCCATTGTGCATTTTTTTCTGTTAGTGCCCATTTCTTTCATTCTCCCATGACAACAAGACTGAATCTTTCCCCCATATCTTAAGAGGCATTTGAAGGTATTCAGCTTCCATTCTTGGAGGTCAATGAAAAAACTTGACTGATCCATGCTTTGTTCTCTGTGAATGCACAATTGGAGTTCTCTATGTACAAGCTGAGCGTTTTTTAGAGGTGAAATATTATAATTTATACTGTAAATTATGTGCATAAAAGATAAAGCCAGAATTTTTTTACATCTTAACAAGATGAAAAAAATATGTGTCAGAGTAGAAGTTGAAAAATGGCACATACCAATATGTCAAAGCAGGCTTAGGTCAGGATGATTGTACAAGATTCTGCCTGATTTTCTTCCCCAGAATAGGACACATAATGTGTTGACCAAGGGTGTGGAAAACCTGAATTGCTCAGTTTTGTTTGTTATTTTTTTTTAAAGCCTCCATTTTTGCTGGTGAGAGCTGCCTTCATCAGTCCCAGGTCACTGCTACCAGGTTCAGAAAGAAGGAAAACTAACTTTTGTGGAGGATGATCAGTTTAGGGAATACTTAGACTGAACATCCAGAAGTCCATGGGACCTGATGAGTTGCACATAAATGTGCTGAGTGAGCTGGCTGATATCCCTCTCTAGCACAGTCTGTTGTCTTTGAATGGTTGTGATAGTCAGAGGGTGCTCCTGAGGGCTACAATAAAACAAATGCCAATTCTGCCTTCAAGAAGGATGAGAAAGATCCAGGGAACTCCAGGCTAATCAGTCTTACCCTGACTTCTGGGAAGGCTATGGAGCAAATCTGGAGGTAATTTCCAAAAATATTAAGAATAAGAAGTGACTGAGAGTATTCAGCATTGATTTATTGAGGGGTAATAGGGAGTGGTGGCCATTGTGTTGACTTTTGCAAGTCTTTTCACACCATCTTCTAAAACATCCTTGTAGATAGATTGATTGGGGTATGGACTAGACAAATAGACATGAAGTGACCTGTACCAGTGAGGTGTTTAAAATTAGCGGATGTGTCTTTGAAATAAGTCTGTTGCATTGCATTCTGTGCCTTTTTGGCACTAGTCAGTAGTTCTGTCTGCTTACCTTCATGGACAGTAAGTGTTTGGAAGTGCCTAATGAGCTTGGATAATTAGTACATGTTTTAATAGAGTAGCACATATTTTACATATGATGAAACATTTCTGTCATTCGAGATGAATTTATTTCTTTTCCTCATGAATGATTTGTGTGCTGTATCATGAATTCCTAAAAGCTATACTAACTTTTACACTGAAGGATGGACTTCCCTTCCATTAGAGGGTCTTCATGGCTAAGTTCTGTAATTCAGAATTAAGTATAAATTGAAAAGAGATGTATGTTTTTATATGCTCTCATGAAAAAAGGAGAATCCCAGGGTACTTCATTACATTAAAAAGTTACATAAAAACATGAAGAGGTGATGGGAATTCTAATACAAATTAAATAGTGATGAGTGCATATTTAAAAACTGCTGAAATTTTGTGTTCAGTTGACACTTGAAGTGCTCTGTTCTGGATCAGTAGTTATACTTCGCTGCTTCTTTTTCATGAAGGTTTGAGATCTGATATTCTTTCCAGAGAGATCTAAAGAGAAAAGAAGTCTGTCATATTTCAAAATGGTGGCTATATCTTTGTATTTTACAAAGTGCTGTAGAGGAGGCAGTGATTTTGCAGAAGGTGACCATCTAGAAAACATGTATTTTTTCACATGGCTGAAGTGCAACTGTTATCAGCAACTGTTATCAGGAATATCTCAGATTCCCTATAAGAGCATAGGGAATCATCATCTCAGCTGATAGCATCTGAACACTGCTGCTCCATGAAGACAAATATTGTTATTCAGCTTCTGTATAGATGTGATCTCTCAACTGAAGATTATGGGGATCTCAAAAGGCAGTTGATGCAGAAATGTTGGAAAGCATGGTGGGGGAAAGGAAAAATGTATGCCTATGCTGTTTTATTTTGTTCTATGTCCATGTATTACATTTGCAATAATTAAAGAATACATGACCTCTACATGAAAAATATTCCCAAATCAAAATGTGCTGAGATGGAGTTAAAATTGAGAATATACATCAACAGAAAAATATTTGAGGCATTGCTTCCGTTTGCAACATGAGTAGTGTGAGCTCTGAAATTTTAGAGTTAAAGCTGAAACATAATCCAAACGTGACAGAGATATTTGGAAAAGAAACATCCAAGCAAATTTGTATCTGCTTAATAGTCATCTCATAAAGAAAAGGGCCAAAAGTAATAATTTTTGCTTACAAATATATTTAATTAAGTTTAGATTGATGACCACTATTTTTACACTAATCCTAAGTATCACCTACATGCATATTTGCAAGAAAATTCTCCTCTCTTGCTGGAGTGTTACCAAAGGGAAAATTTTCTTACTGATTCATTTTAGAGATTTTTCTTAAATAATTTTTTGTGTAATGTCAGTCATAGAGGGAATAGAAAAGAGTTCCATTCCTCCTGTTACAATTGGAGTTACAACTCTTTTGAACTAGAAGTTTGGGCTGACTGATTTATTTGTCTGAATAAGTACAGCTGCTTGACATGGCAAATTAAAACAGTCAGGTATATCTTTATTGGTTTTGAACCATGACTTCAGTCTGAAGAACAGTGAGATATGGGGATAATGGTGGGCATTGCTCTGTCATTTTCTGTGCTGGAGCACTCAAAAAAATCTAGCTGAATTAGTGAAATGTGCACAGCAACTCATGAACACATTACATGGTTCCCAACTCTTGGTCCTTGAATTCTTATTTCTCTTCCACTTCAGGGGGGATTGTATGTGGTATTTGTTTTGTGTGCAAGGAATGTTTGCTCTACTGAAATTATTTCGTTTGCTATTGAGGTGGTAATGGATCAGGAGCAATCAAAGGGAACATCTCCATCTGGGGGAACATATTGAGATTGTGTGTGTCCCCTGTGAGCCAGGCTGCCAGGAAGGCACTGCTGCCTCCGCTTCACTGAACAGGGGTTCTCTTTCTTCCCAGGTCACTGAAATCACACAATTGTGAAGGGAAGCTGGAGAGGAGAGAGATTTCACAGTTTTCTTTATTAGGCCATAGTCACTGTTATTTTATCTGCAATGATGGACAGTATCCATTTTCTACATAGCAAGTCAGAGCAAAACGTGTCAGCCCAAAGTGTGATTTGATGGGTCAGCTGAGGTGCCCTGATACTGAGCTGGCACCAGTCCCACTGAAGCCATCTTTAACCCACCAGTCTTTGTGTCAGACAGTTATGTGGTCACAGGGTGAGTCATTTTGTCTAGCTGATTTGGCAGATTAGATAGCTATTTTTTTCCTTTAGCTGAACTAATTTTATCCGTAGTTTTACAGCCACAGATTCAACATGAAGAAAATGGCAAGAGCATGAGACTGGCATCTATGTCTTCAGGGACAGAAAGGGAATAGCTACTCTAACTATTCCTTTAGAAGCCATTAAATCTTAAAGCCAACGTAAATACATCAAGTACAAAATAAACCAAACTGGCAAATTTCTTATGGAAAAAAAGTCTGTGTCAAAATATACAAGGGATGACAGAACCTTTATTGAGGTTTAACTTTATGTTTAACAGGATATCTTAGAGGTGATAGGAGCTTAGTCCAAGGACCTGTCTCAGCCTCTGTGTTGGGAGGTGATGAGTGCCCTTTTTTCCAGCATGCTGTGTAATATTCCCTGCAAATTTTAGACTAGAAAATACTGTTTTGTTGAAGTAAAAATGCTTCACAGAAATATACTGATTTTTGTCAAAGTTTTCTGGCTGAAGTGAATAAAAAATTTGTCTTACGAAAGGTCACAGCACTTCCTTTGACTATATCATCTTGATTTTCATAAGTGGCAAGAGAATGTCTCATCATATAAATGAAGAGCCCTGTAAAATTTAAAAATGAAGTTCAAATAATTCCCTTTGACCTTATTGGGACAAATTAATTGACAAAGAAAGATTTTTGAGGGAGGAAATTTCATCATTGGCATTCTTAGCTCTTTGTGCTGATTCAAGATGGAAGATTTTTCAAAACTCAATTTGCTGAAATTGAAATTGGGAGTTTTGACACACAGTGCTGCGAAATTCTCTGTGTCAGTAGGAGTCTGGAGGAGTGTCATTCATACCGGACCTGGTTATTTACATTTTTATTACTTCTCTGTGTTAGAACTCTGTAATAACATGAACTATGAAGATCATCCTTGTAGACTGCTAACCAGTTTTATTTACACGGTGATGTAAAGTTAGATATGTAAATCTCTGATACACTCTGAAACAATAGAGAATGAACAGTCTAAACTAGGTTAAGGAAATAGGCCACTTTATCTTTAGAAATCCTGATGGCAAGTTATGTGGACCTGGTCCAAATGAAGGGGTGGTTAATCTATTTTTTAATATATTTTTCATTCCTTGTTAAAAATTCTCTCCCAGGAATTGTGTGCTTTCTTATTTAGTTTTCAGAGCTGGTCTTACCAACTTTAATACCAAATCTTTAATAACCTACAAAATTTACCTCTGGGTTATAATGTTGAGTTTGCACTGTTTTGTCAGCAGAGAAGCTGCTCAGGTCAAGCACTCTTTGGTGAGCTCGTATCCTGCTGCTGAAGGGAAAACAGCTGCAATATAAAGACACACATGAGAGACAAAGTTTACAATCTGAATAATGTACCTGCTAAGAAAGGCTTGCTCAAGGTAGTGCAAGATATTAGAAATTATTTGCGTTATGAGAGTGTTGAAAATCCTCACCTAAACTATTGTACTCTGGGAATTGGAACATTTCTGATGAAGTTAAATGAGTTGACTATCCTTCAAAGAATTAAATATTTAAGACAGGTAGACCTCTCACCAGAAAGCAGTGTTGTCTTATCCTCTTGTTTTACTAAAGTGAACATTGTGGTTGTGGTAGGCACCATATGCAGTCTTGCATAGGTCCTGGCTGTTATGGGTGCACTCCAAAAAGCAAAGGATTTTGTTACTTCTGCTTTTCTGCTATGCCTAAGAAATCAGCATAGCAAGAGAAGCTATCTCATTTCATCACTTTGAAACTGACAGTGATATTTTAAATAAATTATTTTATCCATGATGGCTATTTCGGAGCATCCTGCTGTCGGATGCCATTTGTTTGGTGAGTGTCATTATTTGTCACTTCTGCAGTGTGGGAACTGAATGTCAGACTGTCAAAGCATTTTCTATCATGCTCTAATTCTGGCTGAACAGAATTTCTTTTTATTCACTTTGCTCAAGTAGTGTACAGTAGATTTTTAGGCTTTTTAGTTATATCAGAATTACAGACAAGTGAAACCCATTGTCTACCTACAAGTTCCCCTAGAACATGAATTTGCATAGGATCAAGGTGCAAATTTGGTGAAAGGGTGTTGCTGAAGGTTAGATGTTAACCTGTTAATCAGTCCTAATTGTCAGTGTGCTAGGTAGATTTTTTTTTGAGAGCATTTTCAGACAAATGTGCTGTTCTTTCATGTATAAAGTCTAGTCTCTCCTGGCAATGTAATGTTTTGTTGAGGTGTTCACAAATAGAGTGATGACCCTGCTATTTCAAAGAAAGCATTTTTCCTTGTCTAGTTTATCCCATTATCCCAAAGCTATAGTCAGCATGTTTTTTTTTTACTTCTATGCCCAGTCCTCACATTTTTGGTTTCTCCCATTGGAAGTTCATTAGTCGTGTTTTTGTTTTGTTTCTCTGGATTTTCTCTTTTCTTCAAAATTCTGTGTACATCTCATGCTTATGAAATCTGAATTCCCAGTTAAACTATGCAGCATGTGGGAAGAACACCAGCAAAGTTTAACTGAAGTGTGTTCAAAAATACTTTGGTTTCAGTTGGTGACACATCATTGAATTGTCAACATCTTTTACGCTGGGATGGTCAGCCAGGGTAATGTTATATGCTATGGTAGAAAAGCAAAGCAAGGCCTGTGATGTGGTAGTTGGTGCTTGCTTGACTTTTTAAAAGTTTATTTTAGTTTTTAAAATTTGTTGAAAATCAGAGTTTTTACCCCTGTGTACTCACATGGCTGAATTTCACAAAACAGATTAATAGCTACATTTTTTTTTTTTTTTAATTTTTTTTTTTTCTCCCAGGAAAATGCTGTGAACGGAGAGCATCTGTGGCTAGAGACAAATGTTTCTGGGGACCTCTGCTACCTGGGGGAGGAAAGCTGCCAAGTCAAATTCTCAGTGAGTTATTTTCAGTTTTTTTTTTCTCTTCCTGAAGTAACAAGCCTGACTTCAGACTGATGCAATGCTCAGTCACTTGAGAGTTTGAACTGTTTGCCCATGTTCCAAAACAAGAGCAAAAAGGGCAAAAGGCTACTGGTAAAGACTTTATTGCTTCCGGAGAAAAGCCCAAACCAGTTTTGATTCACCCAGATTTTTTATACATGAGAATATATGCGATGAACAGCTTTATTAACATGGAAGGGGGAAAAGAGTAGAGTACTAAAATGTTTCAGGACTATTAAAAGACACTACTTTATTTTACATGAAAATATATGCAAATATATATTACGTGTTGCTGCCTCTGAGAGGAAGGTCTGATAAAATTTCTGCAATTTTAATCACTGCAAGGATTTGAACTGAATTTTCCAAACTCTTGAATGTACTCACCAGCAATGAGTGCACTCATATTTGAGTGTTTACCTTCTCCTATTTGGGAATATTCAAGATTACCTTTCTTCTATTGAAGCTTTTCTGCTGTCTATAGAAATGTTTCACTGGACTGATCTCATATCCATGAATATCTCTTCTTTGAGTGTTACACTTCCAGTCTATTTCAGGAGCTCTTTTTGCCTTGTGTTTCAGTTACATTGCTTCATCAAAAGAGAAGAAAATACCCAAGCCCCTCTAACTTTAGTATTTATGAAGCTTGGGAAGAGAGTGGAGATCGAGTGTTCACATCCTTGATTTAAAACAATGCTCTAAGGGAGTATCCTAGCCCTTGAACTGAGAAGGTTAAAGGGAATTCCTTTTCTCTGGGATGTTTGTGGTTACCATCTGTGACTCTTCATTATACTGTCTTTTTGCCTGTATTAACGCCCTCCCCCAATGCTCTGTCCCCACCCCCCCCCCCCCCCCCCCCCCGGATTTTATTAAAATCAAAGCAATTTCACTAATCACCCCCAGCTTTCAGGACAATGTGATCCAAAATACTAGTGCTTTCCACAGCACATATTTAATATCCATCTCCTAAAACTTCTCAAGCAAATTGGTTAATTATGGTATATCTCATTAAGGAAGCCCGTGCCTCCTTCAGGGTACTGCAAGTCCCAACAGCTGCTGATTGTGTGGTGATTCTCAAAGGAAGTGTCACTGTCACTGTGTTAGCTGTGCACTTGTATTGGTCCTTCAAATCCAACCATCAAACAGGCACCAAGTTTTGGCAAGAGCTGGACACATCTTTTTTTGGCTGAGTGGACCTTTGATCTGACCCAGTGTGATGATTCTTGTGCTCTCAGTAGAAGTTTGCCTTCCTAAAATGGAGCAAATTCTTTTTTATGATTTAGTGCATTGAAAGCAGCATAGAAATTTAGTAATATGTTCCATATGGTTTTCACAGAGATAAAATACAAACTTGGCTAAACACAGAGATAATAACCATGAACTTACCAAGTAATGAAACATGTAAAAGCTTAGTCTGTTACACAAGGCCATGATTCTTCAGGTGAAACATTAGAACACCATGTTAATGCGAACATGTACAGTTATGATGTATCTAGATAATTACAAGAATTAATAAAATTATTATAATTATTCCATAATGTGATCTGAAGCTGTGTTCCCTTTTTTTATGAGCTTATTTAAAATATGCTGAAAATTATAAAAGAAATATATAGAAATAAAAATAAATAGAAATAAAAGAAATATAAAAGAAATAATTTATTAGAGATTTAAATGGACAAGAATAAATTGAATGCAAAAAATCTGAAGCTAAAAAATCTCTATTTACTGTGTATTTATAGATCTTCTATCCCTCAAGTACAAGCCTGTAAGTTAAATTTCTATGAAAATCACTTACATCTGGTTAATTAAATTGAGTTTATGGAAGTAAAGTAAGTAAACACATTCTCTCTTCTAGATGTATTCTCTTGTCTTTGATATGCCTTAGCCCAGCGGATTCAATGGAAATTATTTCAAAAGCCCTACTGAAATTAATAAAACTAACTGGCATAATTGAGAATTTTGTCCCTGCTGTAACATTTCATAAGCATTTAACAGCATTCTCTGAGAATTTTATCATTTTCTGCTAAGATTACCCAAGTACACAATTTTTTTCTGAAAGGCAGCGTTCAGGCCCATCAAATGAAGTATTTTATGATAGGCATGAAATGATCTCTTGCAAACTGATCCGAATTCTCTGGTTTGAATGTGCAATTCTTCTCCTCTTGGCTCATTATCTTTGTAGGATGCTCACTTTCAGAGTGATGCTGTGCAGTGTTAACAACCTGATCTGCTACCCAAAGTGAGACATTCACTCCTAGTTCACAGCTGGAGTGCTGTGGCTGTTGTTTTCACAAAGTTTGGGTTTTAACTGGAAGAGCTTCAGACCTTTTTCATTTATTTGTCTATTTTGTACACAACTGAGAGCACCAAAGGAGGAAAAAAAAAAAAAAAAGTATGTTGCACAGGGAGCTGACTTTGTTTTCCTCCTGGGAATAGCTCACACAGACACATGTCCCTTTGCTGTTGCAGAAGTCAGCCCTGAGGAGGAAGTGTGCTGCCTGCAAGATCGTGGTCCACAACGCGTGCATGGAGCAGTTAGAGAAGGTGAGATATTGCCATCTTCTGGAGCCTGATGCAGCCAACATGCTTTGAGTTCTTTTAGTGAGGTTTCAGCCTGGACAGCACTCTATGCCAAATTAAGTTTTCACAGCTGTTTTAACAATGTACTTGTGAACAAAACCTGGCTTAAAATTCTACTTTTTTTTTTCTTTTAAGTATATTTCTTCAAACTCTGTGAAATGTAAGAAGACCATAGAGCCAACAAAATCCAAAATCAAACAAAGAACAAAAACTAAAGAATGCTTTCACACTTTCAATGTTTAAAAAAAAAATTGTGTCTACTTCTAGATTAAAAATTGAAGCTAGAAAATGGAGAATCCTGTTATATGCAAAATTGGCCTTTTACAATTCCTCAACTAAAGCCAGCATAATTCATTGTATGACAGCTATACTTATTATGAGCAGTGCAACACAAGATGCTAGTGTGAACTTTTCCCCCTATTTATTATTTACTAAGTATCTACTTAAGTAATTACTTAAGTATTAATTAATTACTCAAGTAATTAGTTAATTAAGTAATTAATTATTTACTAGACTATACTGTTTTCTCTTCAGAACTTCAGAATTCAAGTTTTTGTCTGTAAAATGGAAAACATCAAACCTGTCCTTCATTATTTCTGTGAGCATCTGTCCTGCTTCTCCTTTCCTTCAAGGACCCTTGATCAATCCCAAAGAGCTAGAGAATATCTATCACTGACTTCAGTCTTCCCCTCAGAGATTTGTCTTCATTATGCCTAATTGGAAACGTGCTAGAGAAATCTCCTCCTCACCGTTTTCATTCCTGGTGGGATACATGCAGGGAAATATGTGTGGGAATTTTCCCATTGCTTTCATTAGAACTTTATTTTCACTCCTATATGTTTAGCAGTGTTTTTCTTCATAAAAGAAGCTGATGAACAACAAATTTATAGCAGCAACTCTATAAGGAAAGAGCTTTTTTCTTTCCAAATATTTGGATTCATGTTGATAAATCCCACAGTGACTGCCATAACACCGAGTTGGAGAGGTACCATTTCCACCCCCAATGCTTTTATCCACAGCGAAACTCACATTAGCACATGCTTTCAGCACAAAATGTTACCAGTGAGTTTTTTGTGACTTCCTTCATCACCAGCAATGCTGACTTTCCACAGCCCAGCAAGTTGGTGGCATTGTCAGCCAGAGAAAATGAGCAGTTAGATAAAACCCAGCTTCTCTGTTGCTGTTTTGGAGACCATGAAATCCACCTTTTGGTAGAGAGCTGTTATAAAGTCTGTAAGGTTTAAAACTAGTACATAGTCTTCTGCTTGGCTCTCTCTGCAATGGTATACATTTTAAGCAAAATAAATATAAGCTGGGAATTTCCAGCCTGCTGTGACTGAGCAATAAATCAACAAATTGCAATTACAGGTGAAGAGCAATGGAACAAGATTAATATTACAATACCTTTTATTTATTTATATGTACTAGGTATTTTGTTTGCTTATTTTTTTTTGTGTGTGCCTTTAATTATTTTTCTCTCTAGAGTTATTAATTTGAAGGCAAATATTAAATAAGGGAAGAACTTTATTTAAGGACGGTTGTATTTAAATTTGGAGAAACTTGGTCATTCTACCATTGTAACAAAAGCATAGCTGTGCATTATCTTCAAATGTTTAATTCTTTGAAGGATAGTCAACTCAAACTTGAATTTATTTCATTTAGGGCATCCTTACTTCACATATCCTTTAGATTTTTTGCAGAACTCTCCACACACTTTTGCAAACCACCATGCTCTTCTTCAGTATCTTTTTTAGTGTCCACATCCCTCTATTCTTATTTCTACCCTTTTTCATTTCTCAACACTTTTTTCCTCATAGGACTGCCTTCCTTTCTATTAAATACTTTTTTTTTCTCTTCACCTCCCTCAAAGTGAGAGCATTTATGAGAGCTCCTCTTCTCCTCTTTAGAGTGGCAACACCACTGCATGAGGCAATGCAATGCTCCCCAAATAATTTGTGCTTGGGGAGGTGAATGCAAACATCCTTGTCTAAGGAAGAGGTAGAAATCTGTGAGGATTTGCATGGTTCTTTATGTAAGTGGCAGTTTCTCCACAGATTTTGTTTATGACATATAAAGATAGGACGTGCACAAAGGTCTTACAGAGTGAGATTTCCAGCACCTGCTGACTTTTGACACTTGAGCTGAAGTGTGCACTTGTTTGCAAATGATCTTCAGAAAAACAAAACAGATAAAGTGGTTTCCTTCTAGAAGGAGAAGGCAGTTTAAATATTTGAGTTGTGTAGGCAGCAATAGCATTAGTGAAGATGGGGGGTAGAGGTAGAGGTCTAGCAAGGAGAATTAATATAGCATGTGAAGAGAGATTTTTCTGACATATAGATAAGTTATGTTTTTTTCACCTAGTGAAGCTAATATTTTAATAGATAATAAATATTTTAGAAGTCAAGTTTAGATTAAAATATTGGAATAAGTTTTCTTTCATCTCACTTTAAATTCTAACAGTTTTATTTCAATGCCAGATTAATTTTCGCTGCAAACCAACTTTCCGAGAAGGAGGCTCCAGATCTCCAAGAGAAGTAAGTAATGGACAAATGATGATCATTTTGCATTTGACATGTGTACTGATCCCCATGGTGTGCTGCTGCAGAGGTGCTTTTAGATTGAGAGGAATCTTAGACGGAGAATTGGTTCCCAGTGGAACATGTTTCCCTCTCCAGAATAAATGTAAAATGAACTCTAGCTGAAGCACTCTATTGCTTACACTGACAGAAACCATTTCACCTTTTTGTTGTCTTTTGCCCTTTCATTCAGTTATTCTTTTTCTTTTTTTTTTTTTTGATAGCATTTTTTTTTCTTCCTGGCATTTTTCCTGGTATTTTTATTTTTTAAGAAACTATTTTGCTCTCCTTTCACTTGTTCTCTCTTCATTTTTTTCCCCCTCTAGAAGTATCTCAAACATAAAATCAAACATCTAAAAACCCAAATACTGAGGAAGTCATTCTGGCCTTACTTCAATGAGGCTAAAGAAAACACCACCTTGTGCTTATTCCTCCTACAGCTTTGGTGGCTTTTGGGGTTTCCTGCAGTGCCTGCTGCATATTTTGCTCTAGGAATTACTCTGTTGACTGAAGAGACTTTTTCTTTGGTGTCTGTTAACAGATTTCACATAGATGGCACTATTGATTGCAAGGTGCCAGTGCTTCCTGTGATGCATCTTTTTGTCCTTGTTTGCAGAACTTCGTGCGGCATCACTGGGTGCACCGGCGGAGGCAGGAGGGCAAATGTAAGCAGTGTGGAAAGGTAAGATTTCCAGCACAGCCCAAGTACAGCATAGGCCACTTATGAATTCAGGGCAGCCAGTGGGTCCTCTAGTCACCACATTTTTTGCTATCACAAACATTTGGCCTCTTTTAATAACTAATGACAAGCCTGAGGTGTTGAGCATTACAGTCCTGATTCCCATGTGGGAAGAGAAAGACAGCTGTATCTGCAGGAATGAACACATCATTTGTCCTGGGAGGTTGTGGTGTAATGACTGCTGAAAATGAGGAGGAGGAAAGCTGTGGCTACTTTTCATTGCTAAGCTAACCCTGTACTAATAATATGTTCTTGCAATACTGTCCTCTGTGCCAAAACTTTGATGGCATTTTAGGCTCCTGAAAAAGAAGGACTGTTGTTTTCTTTCTGCCCCAGCAGCCTCTAAGATTTGTGTGACTGCTTTGTGTTTCCACTGTTTCATAGATTGTAAAAGTTTATTTCTAAAAAGGTATAAAAAAGGGAAAGAAGTACTTTAGCAACTGAGGGTCTTTCTTCTGCACTGTATGAACCCCTGTACTGTATGAATATGAAAGATATTGAGAGATATATAAAAATGAAATTAACAGGGATATAATTTCTCTAGTACTATATTATATTTTGCCTCCCTCTTTACAACTACTAAGGAAGTTCATGTCTCCATGGCACAGCACTTCAGTCAGAGGAAAATGAGATTTGTATCTGGATACTCATGCAGATTGTCAGCTACCAGCTGCAATAGGACATGCAATAAAAATGTGATGCCCTTTTATAGCAAGTGCCACGGAAATGGTGCAGCAAGGCAGTTTGCACACAGCATTCTTAGGGTATGACTTTGCCATCCTTCTCTGCCTTCCTGGCCTGGATCTCCCCTACAGGCATTTGGTTTTGCAATGAGAGTACTTACTAGGTATCATATCAAAACCTGTGCTGGGTATGTTCCCCTGGGCAGCCTTGGTTGATAAAGGGCCTCAAATGCAACCATCAAACAGAGAATATAGGGAATAGAGAAGTTCGGAGAAAATCTCAGTTTTCCCCTTAAATAGGAAATATTCTGTTAAGAACAATATGAGTATATGGTAGTAGAGTTGTTCTTGGCCAGAAAACAAAGAATTAGAGAAAATTATAACAAAAAAAATCAGTTATATTTATTGGCCAAGCAGCCTCCTATTATAGCAAAATGCATGTGCTCTGCTATAAAAATCTCTAAGTAAGTACTGTATTATTCTCTTCTCTTGCAAGAAAAGGGAAACTGTCATTGAAATAGAATGGCAATAAATTTAAAGCAATAAAAAAGTATTATTCATGGAATACTTAGAGATTCTGGTAGATCCAGGTTATAGTCCTATAACCTATAGTCCTATTTATAGTCCTATATCCCATGCCTGGGATGGCATGGTTAAGTATTATAATGATTATTAATTACAGCTCAAATAAAGAAAGTTTTCAGGATATACCCATCTCATACTTCAAATCATAGGAAGTAATGCACTCCATATTCTTAGCATGGCCTTGAGGCTTTATGTTCTGTGTGCCATTACGTGCCATGGCTGACACCTCCTGTAAAATTGAGTACACTGGGGTCTGGCTGTCAATGTTCCACCTTAGATCAGAAGTTCAGTTGGAAAGAAAATTTCCTTGTTATAATCACTTACAATGCTTCACATGTGGGATAGTCTTGTAACAAATGAACTGAATTCCTTTTAGATTAAACTTAACTGAAAGCTCACTCTGCAGTTACTGGTGGGAATTCAGTCCACAGGACCAGACTACAGCTAATCCAAAGTAAAATTGTCTGAAAATGCTTGTGTGTAATCTCTTGAGTTCTAATAGAACCTATGGTACCCTGTTACCCATTACTTGCTAGTGCAAATAGAACTTGTCTAAGCTCTTCTAGGCTTTAGGTTTTTGCTCTTCTTTCTAAGGGGGATTTCACTGATTTATTCCTGAAGTACAATGTAGAGAAATTGGTACCAGGGAAGGGGGCCTGCAATGTGCAGTGTAACCAAGAAAATTATTTCTATTTTTGTCCTGTTAATTTCCAGAAATCGTGCTTTTATGGTTGACAGTCTATGATGATCTCTTTACTGTGGTCTTGCCTTGTTGAACCTTGAGTTCATATAAAGTTGTAGCATTCACAACAAACTTTAGCAAGTTCCTTTAGCTACATGCTATGAGGAAAACTAGATTTGGTTGTTTCAAACCTATCACACATTAGTTTTTTAACTAATGCTTCATAGCTGTTGTGTTTGAAGGGATGCTAATTAAGTGTTCCCAAGCCATGGCATCCACACCATTCATGATGTTTAAGAATTCTTTTCTTTCTCTTGAGGACATAGAAAAAAAAAGACAGTTTTGTAGCTGTTAGCTGTTTATTACCTGAGATCATCAGAGAAATCAGGGTAATTTTTTTAATCTTTCTCTAATATGACATAAAAGTACTCAGACCATGTGGCCCAGCATCCATTTCATAACTATGTGTAGCAATAGAAGCTTAAGTATGAATGGAAATAAATCTTTTTCTCATAAGCTTCCAGTTAGCAGTGGCTGAGGGGTTTTCTGAGTCTAAGAAGACATTTTGGATCATAATACTAAACAGACACTATTTCTTTAACCTTATGTGGTGTCCAGGATGGGATGTCATTCATAAAGATGCAGTATGTGGCTACAGTGTCTCTGTCACTGGTCCCTTTAGAGTCCTGTGGATTGACGCAGAGCTGCATGTAAAGTTAAGACTGAAATTTCTAGTGCTTGAAAGGCCATTCTAGTTCTTTGTTATTTAGCAGAGATCACCATCCAAGTACTTCTGTTGCAGTCTGTATTCAAGTTGCAATAATACCTGGCTCTCCTACAGTTATGTTGCATTAGGGTATCTCTAAGAGCACTAAAAAGAGAAAATCTTTTGTAGGAAAATACTTGTAAAAATATTGTTAGTGGTGTGGTAATAATCTTTAATAATAAATACTTCTGAGAATATAAAAAGAAGATATCAGAACTAGTAATCCCTATGTGCACAGGTGTCTATGTTAATTTGTACTTTAATCCAGACTATTCAGATAGTTTGAACTACCAACAGAAGCTGGTTTTTTGGACATTCAGGTGCTCTTTTCCTACAAGTACATATTTTCTGGTGTGCTCAACTGTTTATATTTACAGGAACAGCTTACAACATGTGGTTTCAGGTGTTGTGGAGGGATTGGTTGCTGGAGAATCAGTGCTAATTGTATACTGTTAGGCTGATGCTCTCAAAAAGGTGAAACTCATTTTCTATCTCAAAATTTATAATTTGATACAGAAGACCTCCTTGCATGATTGAAGACATCTGAAATTCAGTGTTTCTTCTCATTCAGAGAAGGCAGAAAATATGATTTCTAGTGAACTATGTAGAGTTCCTATGTTTCAGTCCAGCAGACCCTGTCAAATCTCACTGTGACTTACAGTGCACAGTTTATTTTATCAATTTCATAAATTACTTTATTTGTAAAGCTGGCTTTCAAATAAACACTATTTCACCTGAAACTTGTATCCTTAGGAAGAGTTAACTCACATTTGTAAAGCAATTTAAGGAAAGAAAGTGATGGTTTATTGCTACTTATCATTAATATGTTTTTATTGCTGTATAATTTTCTCTAATGACTCCCTAAAAGACAAATGACTTACTAAATAAATGAAAAATGATCCATCTCAAACCAGACAAGCTCAGTCCATATGTTCAGCTGATGGGCTGTTGAATTAATGTACTGAATTTACACTTTTATTTTTGGGGATTTTGAGAGAGAAGAGTTTTCCCCCTGGATATTACAAAGCAGAAAAAAAACCCAAAACACTTCATGCCCATGAGGGACTGAAATAATTCTTTTTTATTGTAATACACTTTGGAACAAGAAGGAGTGAGATTTGTGAGAGACATTGTGAAGCACTAGAGTGAGTAAATGAGGAGTGTTTTGTCCAGTGTCAGTCCTCTGTGATACAGTCCTGTATCACAGTTACTGTTCTTATGCCCACACTGAATGGCAGCAAAGACGTGCTCAGCCAGAAATATCTGGCCAGCTTGTCTTTGTTAAGCCACTTCACTACACTCCATTGCTAAACCTGAATATGCCAAATCACTATCACTTATGAAGAACATACCCTTTGAATTTCTCTGAATGTAAACCCTGAGGCATTAGGAGAAGGATTGAAGCAAAACCCCAAAAATCTAGCCAGAGGTGACACAAACCTTTTCAGAAGTTGGTCCTGGTGATGAGGTCCATGTGGCAAACTGGTTTGAGTATTTGCTGGGGACATCTGTAGATGAAGCTGCAGGATGTACTTGTCCATTCTGGGCAGGCAGGTAGAACCTCCTTGCCTTCTGAGTATCAATAGACTTGTCTTTAGCCACCCTGTTTAGACAGATTGTAGCTCAATCTCTCACTCAGGAAGACCAAGGGATCTCTGCATGGTATATTTTGATTGTTTATTTACTTCTCCTCTTTGGTGTGCTTGACCTTGTCATTTCACTGAGCACTAATAGGCTCATTTGTCCTGCAGGATAAGAAGAATTTCAAACATAGAACCTGTTAAATGTTACTAAATCAGTTTATAACTTTTTTTGTGTTGAGTCTTGGGCATTGTCCAGCATGTAGGAGATTCAGGTATTACTCAGCTTGTTGAAAAGAAAACTGGCTTGCAAATTCATCACTTGGTAGAGAGATTGAATTACAAAATTCTGGGGGGTGATGGGCTACTGACAGAGGTAGAGGGGATTGATGGGAGGCTGTGAATAAAGGATCCAACCAACTGCAAATTTGAAATCCAAGTAGTAAAGGCAACTTTGACAAACTGTTCACTGAAATTGTGGACTTTCTATCTCTCCAGCCAACAACCCAAATCAAATTTTTTCTCTGATTAAAATAAGCTTTAACAGCTCAAAATTGCAGACTGTATCTTAGTATTTGTTGCCTGTGATAGATGTAGAAGGATATATATGACTCAAGTTGCTTTTCCAGCAAAATCGTGTTGCATTCCATAGAAAGCAACACCTCTCTAGGAGAATAAGCTGTATTTTCTGGTTGGGGTGGGCTTTTCTATCTTTAAAAATGTAAAGAAATATTTCATTTTAATTTTGTGGTCTGCATCAGGCCATACTGGTTTTTTTGGAACTTACTGGAAAGATTTTAATCTAAGTCAGTTCAGTAAAACTATAAACTCTATTACTTTGTTTCCCTGTCAGAACATTCCCAGACAGACATTGTAGTTCATTTTTTTCTGTCATTAAAAAAAAGAAGGAAAATACAAATTCTTGCTTATATTTAGAACAAACAAGGCTGCAATGACAGAACACTTTGTTCAATAGAAAATATGAAACTTTCAGGTCTGTAAAAATCCATTAAAAATTAAAATAGACATTTCTTCTCCATTTTTTCCATTATTTGTAACTAGAAAAAAAATTTAAGGAAAAGTGCAAAATTTTGCAGAAACCCTTTCAAAAGAATTGTGTACATGTACCCCAGTAGAAAAGCCTTCTCTGTTACCTCCTGTAATTGTTTTATCCCCTAAAAATCTTCTTGCCTAGCACACTCATTTGGTTGGAGTTAGAGATATATAATTTCTTACAGTCAAGAGGAATTTAATCCTTTTTTTCCCCCCCTGGTTATTATAGGGCTTTCAGCAGAAATTCTCCTTCCATAGTAAAGAGATTGTGGCCATCAGTTGTTCCTGGTGCAAACTGGCGGTAAGTGGAAAATACTTCAGGAGACGTATCTGGGTTTAACTAGAAGTAATTGTGGGTTTGGTTTTTTTTTTAATTTATTTCATGATTGGGTTATTTTATTTGTCTTGGTTTGGTTTTGTTTTTATATTTGTTTTTATTTTTATTTTTTTTCTAAGAAGACATGGCTTAGGAAGATAATCTTTACTTACATGTCCTAAATCTCCATGGTTTGAAGAACTTGAAGATGGTGGAGTTGGGAATATTGCTCCAGTTTTTGTACCATCACCCTCTTCTACTTCTGCAGGCTTCCCGTTTATCTTTCTTGTCCTCTTTCTTGACTCTACTCTTTTCCTTTTTTCCAGTTTCATAATAAAGTCACTTGTTTCATGCTGCATCACATTGAGGAGCCATGTTCCCTGGGGGCTCATGCTGCTGTCATCGTGCCTCCCACCTGGATCATTAAGGTGAAGAAACCTCAGGTAACTGCATGCGATGTCTGTTTCTGAAGCTGTCTGGCTGTGCAGGGCCAGCCAGGCTTCTCTGCTTCTCCTCCTTCACCAAGGCATGCTTGTTCAACCCTGGCTCTATCCCTGAAACCCAGCATACCTCCATGGTTGTTATGAACCTGTACCCTCTTTCCCCTCCATCAAGGCCTTCAGTAATTTTTTCCTGTTTGGGATGATTAGCAACAAACAGCTCAGAGTTGTTCCTATAACTGAGCTCAGCAAGCATACTGCAAGACAACCCCTGTGTGGTAGGCAGTCAAGCATGTTTCATTAAATAGAGCTGAGCAAATACAGGGAAGAACTTCACAAACATTGACTTGAAGTGCAATAAGAATTGGCTGTGTCTGGACTGGCATCCTCCTGAATTTTCCTTTAATGGACATGTAAAGAATCAGGTCTTACTCAGTCAGCAGTAAACCCACATGCTCATTGAATTGCACATAACAGCATGGATGTCAAAGATTTTGTGATGGATGTGATAGGTCTTGGAGATGGTAATTCACTGCTGAACACAACAGGGAGAAAAGATATCCAAAAGTGAGCTGGCCAAAAATTAAAAGGGGGTTCACATCATGCAATAATAACTTTTTCTTTGCAAGTCTGTTTTTAGTCCAAATTGAGCTGAAAGAAACATACAGTGAACATATCAGGGAGTCAGAAATGCTGGTTAAACTTTCATTTCAGAATAACATTCTTTATTTTAGTCCATTCTTGGGAAGTAACCTGGTCTTTTTGACTCTGCCTCCTGGTACTCAAGAAGAAGCTAAGAAATTCAGGCTGTAGCCAAGGCTCTAAGACAAAAGTAGTTCATGAAACCAGAAAAAGGCCTGAGGCCCAAATTTTGGCACTGTCTTTAGTTCCAGTTTAGGGATGTGACAGATTTGGGCATGAGTAGGAAGCTGTTAAAGACAAAGGGCAGAGGGAAGGGGAAATACATGGGTAAAGTAACCAAAAAGTCAACCAAAGAGACCTGTATTTCTCCTTTAGGTCAAGAGAGAGCAGAGCAAGAAACCTAGCCACCTCCATTCTGAGATTTGCCATTTGTATATTTTCCCCAAGTTGTTATTTTTCTGTTTTACTCAGTCTCCTCAGGAGAAATACTTTTTTCTCTTTTGTTGAGGAATGTTTGAATTCTTGGCAAGGACTTAATATCCTTGGCTAATTTTCAGCAACTGTGTGGTGTTTGACAGATGCATCGATGTTTGACCTTACTAAAAGAAGCTTTTCTTCTTTTATGTTATTCAATTTCAATAGTAAAAGAGAAAAAAAACAAACCCCAAACCCCCAAACAAACAAACAAAACCTCAACAAACCCTGACGCACAATTTTCTTGTGATTTGGCTTTTGCCCAAAGCAGAGTACCTTCCTTATAATCTTTGTAGAGAATTTGTTTTCTTATCCATTTTTTTAAACTTGAAATTAAAAATAAATCTAATCCAGGTAATTATAATTTATGGAAAAAATATCTTTTAAATAAAGGCTTAAAATATTAAACTCAAAGAAAGTATATGTTAGCTTTGTGTGCCTGAGTCATGAGCGCAGAGAAGGGACTTCATTATTATCTTGCCATCACATCTCTAGTCCTTGAAATTCATGGCCAGTGGCATGCAGAACCTTATCTTGAGTAGATGAAGAATTAAATAGATCACAATTGTATTTAACACAGACAATGGGTGCATTTTCATGAAGCTTCCTAATAGCACACATTGGAGTTATGGGAAATGCGTCCTTATTTAGAAAATAGTGATATATCTTTTGGATATGTTTTCAGATTTTTGGCAGAAACCTTGTTCTCTTATTTATTGTTTTCTTAAGAAATATTTTTCTTCTCCTGCTGTTTCTGGCCAGCTCTGCTTTTATGCATTATGACCCTCTTCACCCTGTAGAAATGTTTGGTAAACACTGTGAAATTTTCACATCACTTGATCCAGAGAGTTCAAACACAATATTTAAAAACTGTTGTAATTTCACATTAAAAAAATGAATGTGTAACCAACAATCTGTTTTTCACATATTCCACAGTCAGAACAAATATGGCTAGAAGATTTTGGGCATAAAATATTTCCTCAGCTCTAATTAACTACTTACATTGGTCACAGACAACTCCTGAACTGAATTCCCTGCTCATACAAAATTTATTTTAGTGGCGCCTGCATCCTGTTTGTTTGTGGTTTCTTTTAAGTAAATAAGATGGCATTTGGTAGCAAAACCCCGCCCAGTTTTATGATTTTTTATTTTTTGATTGCCACAAAAATGGTTTTCCATGCTTATTTTGTACAACGTGGGTCACCTCCTTTCAAATATTAGGCTTGCACAAAGACCGCACTCTGTGTCTTGTTACCAGCAGTGTTGTGCTAGTGAAGCGTCATGGTGTAATTGGTTAAGAACAAATTTATGCTGACAACTTATGCTCTAAATGGGGAGTTTTTGCTTCTTGTAAGCAACTGATTGCAAGATGAAGATATTCAGAATGGTTCAAAGAGTTTTGGAGTTGGCAGTAGCCCTGTGTGTAAAAACACCCTTACATGAATGAAAACTCCCAATACTTCTTCCATGTTATCTGTAATGTGAGCCACTTCTGTAACTTTTTTACTGATTTCCAGTATTTTTGTATTGCTAGCAGTGCTTTGATTTCAGTTCTGTTTTCCTGGGCTTCAAAACAATTCCATCTCCTAGTTTGTGAAGTGAGTCATCCTTGCTGATTGATGGTATTTTGTTTCAGGTGAGGTTTGGTAGCCAATGTGGTGTTAGCTCTAGCAATGTGTTGTGGGAGAAAAGTAGATGATAAGGAGGATCCAACTTATGGATTTGCTGTTTTTGTCTGTCTTCTGTTTGGGAAGACAAAGGCAGTAAATTGTAAAATTCCAAGGTTTTTCTGTTCAAGGTGAGTAAACTTGTTTTCTTCTCCTCCTTTGAAAACTGTGAGCTAGTTCAAGTTCTGTTTCTGGCTTATTTCCTTATTTCCTCAATTGCTGAGTGCAGCTGACTTGTCCGATAGTGGTTTGTGAGCAACCAGAAGATGGCAAAAATTGACCTTCCATTGAGATGCTTCTCATTGTTTAAGTAATTTTAAAATCAGTGTGCGAAAAGCCTTTGAAAATTGGGAATGACATGTTGTAAAGGGAAAGGTTGAAAGGTTTCATTGGATTTGTCTGAGGTAGTCCGTGGCCTTCACACCATCCAACAGTATCCAATGACTCCAATTCTTCTGTTCATCTACCTAAGCTTTCTGAGAGCTATACTGACCATTCAATAATGTGAAAAATCTCTTTTTGAAGATGGACAAACTGACACCCACAAAGGAGAGGTTTCCTCTCTAGAGGCAAGTTAGGATTTACCTATGGTGCCCGTTTAAAATTATGCTTTGCTATGAGGTTCCTTGCTGAACGACATTATGTGTTTACAAAACACTCATTTCCTTGTTCTGTGAACAAAGTATTATGTATCTATTTATTCACTTCAGTGTGCAAAGACTGCCTATACTCTTTGGCTGTTACTTTTCTGCATGCTTGCAAAAAACCCCTGGGTGTGTTTTAGCAGCTTTTTGCAGTTCATCTGCTACAGACAGGTGGTTGCATTTACTGTAGCAAAGTTTTAGGTTCTGTTAAACATGCCTACTATAATTGTAGGCATCTTTAAAAAGATTAAAAATAAAGAGGTGAAATAACATTGTTGAGATGCAGCATTTAGTGCCTTTTTGAGTATGGGAATGAAAATGGTTATAATCATGAATGGAGGCTTAGCCTTAAACTGCTTCTTTAATATAACTATATATGTTTTCCCACCCCACTGTTAGGTACATTAAAGTGGAATTTAATGACAACTACATCTAAACATTCTTTAAATTATTCTTTTATAATTAGTCGGGGTTTTACTGAACTGTAATGAGAGTACAGATAGACTAGATCTCCTCTCTCTGCTCAGTGTTTTGCCCTAATCCAGGGAAAATCCCTCAGAGAATGCCTGAGGAATCAGGCCCCCATGGGAGGCAGTTTTGAATGTAATGCACTCATAACTTTCCTTTGGCATCAAGACTTTTCCCTGGAGTCAATGTGACTACTGCAGTAGGGCAACCCAAGGTGATGCAGATGGGATTGCTGATGCACTCGGTATCAGTGCAGTCTTTACGGTTTATCACACTTTCAGGATCCCTTTGTACCAGAGTAGTTAGAGTATGAATGCTTCTTTAGGTGTTTTCTCAAAATCTGGTCTAAAAGGCTAAATTCGTGAAACTGCTCTACAGAGCTGTCTTGTCTTCTGTACTTTCAGTAAACAACAAGGCATGACTATTTCCTTCTTCAGGAATGCTGAGAGCTTGGCATCTTGTGCTCTGTGGCAGGCTTCTCTTGGTCTACTGTGATAGAGAACAATGCCTTTAGGTATTTCAGTTAGATAGCTGTTAGTTTTCTTCTCAGAATGTGGAAGCATTAACTTGTGTATCTGATGTGTCATACTTGAGTCCTGAAATTCTGATAGTGGTTGATGTGTATTTAACAAAACAGCAGCTATTCCTCTTGATGTGAGTTAGTGAGCAGGATCAAGAACAAATATAACTTTTTACAAATTTGATGGTATCTGCTTGTTGACTTTCATTAGTCGTACACTTTTGATGTACCACTAAGTCAGGACAGAAATTAACTTTCAGATGACCTGAGTGGATCCCACTTTCTCTCTTATGTCCAGGAAAAAAAGAGAAATTAACTGTCTTCTAATTCTTCATGCTACTTTATTTCCTGGTGATGGTTAAAGTAGAAGTTGAAATACTGCATAAATATTTGGAATATTTCCCAAAAGACAAAATTTCAATTATGGAAAGGTTTATTAGGGTTTCCTGCAGGTGAAATTTCAATCAATGAATTTAAATACATTAAAAAATATAATAAAATTCCCCTTTTTTTGACTGTTCTTATCACACCAGAACACCTTTTTGCTCAGTAACATGGAGCAGACTGTCATCTGCCTGGAGAATAACCTTGACGAAAGTTCTATTTTAATAGGTTCTGCAAAAATACAAGCACTTGTACATTTTTTTTCCTATGTATTTAAGTGATATTGTTATTTAAAAACACAAAAAATGACCCCGTGAACACCTTCTTTACTTAAATCCTCAAAAATTAACAATTCAGTTTGTTCCTTAGCAGATGATTACACAAGCTTCTTGGTAGGCTGGAATGACTCTACAGTGCCAGCATCATATGCCATACTGGCCTACATTATGTTGAGTCATAATGGTTCCCAGAGCTAAAACTTGTTGCTTTCTTTCCTTTAAAAGAAAAAAAAAAAAAAGCAAGCAAGCAAACAAACAAACAAAAAAAACATGAAAAATATCTTATTTATCATGTTTTTTTATTACATCTTTATGCAGGTGGTCTCCATACCAGGAGACGAGCCTGATTGGGCAGGAGACTGGAGCCCCGAAGGGGAAATGGGCGTCTCCTACCCCTATTGGGAGGGTTGGCAGGTACAACGTGTGGTGTTATGTGAGTCTATGGGAGCATCTGATCTTTCTTCCCCCCTCACAGCGTGGGAAAGTTTCCAGTTCCAAAGCACCAGTCTGGTCTCCGTGTGTGGCTTTCTCCATAAACGGTGGTGTGGAAGTGTAAAGCATGCAGCGCATGTAATTTAAATCTCAAGCATGTGCCAGATACTCTTATCATTCTCCAAGTGGACATGCATGGAAGAGCTTCGTAAAGGGACTCTGTCTGGGCCTGTCTTCTCAATTTTGTTTTGCTTTTCATGTATTCTTTTTTTCTTTTGATGCAGACCTCCTTAAAGACTTCAACAAGGCGAAAGAAGAGAACGTCCTTTAAAAGAAAAGCCAGCAAAAGAGGAAATGAAGTAGGTAGTCGAGTGCTTTGGAAATTACACTCCTGTTGTTTAAATGTCTAAACACAGACTTAAAAGGTTTTTGAGTTTTTTAAACTATTTTTTCACAGAAGTGTTTAATATATTATTCCCCTGTGAAATTACATGATATTGAATTTGTTGTTAGAAGAGATAAAACTTGTATGCGAAGTTTATTTTCTGAGTTGATTATTTTCAAGAAACTATGTACCAGACTCTTGGAGGAACAGCACCCTAAGGATAGAGTGTTCCCTTGGGATGTAAGAGATTCAGCTCACACTTTTTTTTCCACTAAGCAAAACAGGGGTGTGAAACAGGGGTTATGAGACCCATGGTGAGTGCACTGATGCAAGGCTGAGGTCCAGATGTGATCCATTTTAGGATGTCTTCTTCAGGGGATCTAATATTAAAATTGGACCATAGAAAGAGAATACAGATTATTGATCTATTGTTTTGATTTAACATGTGTCTTATAGAAGACCTTGCTTCCAGATCCTTCCTGGTGGGTTAATTATATGGACAAACAGCCTCATGGGAGAGGTGGAGCCTGCTTATTCTGGGCTCTCTGGTTCAAGTCCTTTCCTGCGTGGTGGGAGAGCTGCACCCCAGAAAGTGGAATCTGTGTCTGTTAGAGCCCAGGACAGTGCTCTCATTACTGGGTTCGTGGGTGTCTTGCAGGGACTACAGAGTAGGGAGGCAAATAGTTTCCTCACTGATGTGTTATGTTGAATCTGTGGCATTTGTTCAAATGAGGGAAGGCTACAGGGCCAAGAATTTGACAGCAGATTATCTGCAAATTAGTGCTTATACAGCTTGTCTGTTAGATTGAATTAATGGAATAAATGACTTATTTCATTCTGTTTTCCTTTGGAAAAACTCTTTGTATTAGCAATAACACTGTATCTGATACATTATTGGTGTTGTATGAATAATTTCAGAGAATGGGGTCAAAAATAATCTCGAAAGAATTTTGAGATAGTTGTGTGCTACGCTGGAATGGTATTTTCCACCTCTTATTTTATTTTGTTGTCTCAGCTGGATAAATTACTTTCAGCTGGCTGCACATTGACATGGCTGTACCATTTCCAGTACATGAGGTACTTTTGTCAGAACCAGGTTGGGTTTTCTCTGTGTGCTAACTTGTACTAAGGCTGTTTCTTGCTTCTGTTTCTCAGGATAACAAGGGCCGGCCTTTTGTGATAAAGCCTATCTCCTCTCCACTCATGAAGCCACTGCTGGTTTTTGTCAATCCAAAAAGTGGAGGTAATCAGGTAAGAGTGTCAGCTGGGTCTGGATTGCAAAGTTTAAGTATAGCTGCAAGGTTTGTGCAAGTGATACTATTTCTTGGCCAGTCAGATAGAAAGGACTATGCCTGAAGAAGCCTGAAGACCTTCCTCAGAAGAGGTCCTTTCTGTGGAATGGCCTTTCTACTTGAGTAGAGTTGGATGACTGAAGTGGATATTTGAGTATTTGAGTAGTTGTATTCCTGTCTTTAGATTCTTGAAAGGAGTTGAAAAGTTTGGAGGTTTTCAGATTTCATCCTTTCACAGAAAATTTAGGTTTTCACTGAAGTTTTACTTACCTTTTATCCAAAAAGTGGTTCAACTTTAATAGGAAAGGCTATTGAAATTACTGAATGTGAAATGACATAATCCTGTGGCATCTAAAAGGAATCATTAATGGTCTTGTACTGTACCTCAGAGGCCAAGTTTCAGTGACTAAAATGCAGCAGACTTCTTCCTTAGGATTCTTGGAATAAATACTTACCCAAGTGAATATTTTCCTGGTTCTGCCACTTGTTGAATATCAAAGAATCTGAGTGTCTTTTGATAAACAGGGCTTTGTCATAGAAAAGATTTGTATAAGATACAACAGAGGCCTATAGAGCATAGAGAGTAGCATAGCACTGCTCATTTTCTCCTCTGATAAAATTAGGGAGGATATCAAATGAAACTGTTTAGACTGATTCAAAACAAAAGCAAAAAGTTGGTTCTTCTCACAGTCTGTAGTTCAGTGAAAAACTTCTTGCAATAGGATGTTGTGGATGCTAAACATTTATACAGGCTGGAGGACATATTTGGAAATGAAAAACATGAAATCCTGTACCACCCTCTGGTTCAAGTGTTCTATGAACTGCACACAGCTGAGACTGGAAGAATACATATGGCAAACATCACAATTATTTTCTCTCTTATACCTTTTCCCAGGTACTATGACTGCTATTCTTGGTTCTTCACTTCAGGGAAGGTGTCAGGCAGAAGAGCCATCCCTAGGAAGGGAGAGCTATGGAAAAGTCCTGATGTGTACCCTCAGGCCATATCTGAAAGGCATTCTTGAATTAGAGTACAAGCTCAGCCCATAGAGTTCTTAGTTCTCTGCTGCTAGTAAGAGTTCCTGTCACTTTGTGTCTGGGCAGAACATGAAGGAAGGAATTTGCATGGGAATATGAACCCCGGCCTTTGAGAAAACAGAAATTATACCTTTAGGTGATGGGCTGGCCACACTGCACCAAGTGAGGGACCATTGGGACAGCTGTACCCCACAAAGTCCTTGACTCCTGCTTCATTAGATGATAGAGGTTACAATTATGAATGATCATCATGGTGATGGTGGAGGCCACAGCACTGTCACTGCTGCTGCCACATTGGGCAGCACTCTGTCCAGTGTGATGGAGACTTTGGCTACAATCTCGTTCAACTTCTTGCTGTCATGGTCAGCTGAGGGTGAGGTGAGATAACAGAGGTTTCTTCTTGTTGCAGGTGGTGAGAAGCAGGAGAACAGGTTGCTGTGGGAGACAAACCTTTGGTCTGACCCCAAATGCCTGTTCTTATGGACCATCTGTGCTGTTGAAACTGGTCTATATGCCTGCATGTGCACCTTGTCCTGATTGCTATTCTACAAAGCAGTCATTTGCTATGCCACTTTCTAGTTTGTCTTCTTTTATGTTTGCCTTATAAAGTACAGAAAAAAAGAAAAGTAGTTCAAATGTAGAGAAAAATGCACACTATCATTTCCAATAATCATGAAACTGCTCATAACTTCCCTTCCTTTGATTTCTCTCATTTGCCAGGGCACCAAGGTTCTCCAAATGTTTATGTGGTATTTGAATCCACGCCAGGTCTTTGATCTCTCTCAGGAAGGGCCGAGAGATGCGTAAGTATTGGAGCCTTAATTGCTGTGCCCCCCATTTCTGGTCTGGTCAGGAAAACAGGAAAAGACCTAGCTTGGCTGGATTAGTGACTGCATGAGATTTACCTAGCCAGGTTTTGGTAGCAAGGGGAAGGGCTGCAGTGGGGGCTTTGGTGAGAAGAGGTCAGGAGGTTCCCCTATGAACAGACAGAGACAGGTCCAGATGGCTCCAAGGCTTGCTGAGGATCCCAGTGCCTGACTATTCCCTAATGAAAGAGCATTCCAGTGGTGAGAGGTGCCACATGGCAGCAATGGGCAACTGTCCTTGCACACTGAGTAACTAATTCAGCTTAGCAGGACAATATCTGAAGTGCAAGCCTCCTCCAAGGGAGAGAGTACCTCTCTTTAAAGGGCTGATTCTTCTGCCAAGGTCTAAGAAGCCATTCTTTTGTGGTATTGGACATGGGGATGCTGGCTTTACCTAACCCTCTGTTCAGAACTATTTTCACATTTTGTAAAATTGTTTCATATGTTTTTGTAAATATTATTACTGTAAATATTTTACAGCAATAATGTAAAATCAAATATTTGCCTGTAGAAGAATAGTCCAAGTGTTTCCTATTAAAGGCACCCAAGATTTTTATGTTCCTGCAGAAACACCTACACTGCTGCTCTCTCATGATGTTTAGAAGCTTTTAGTTAGACATACATTTTTCAGAGCTGTGTAATGGGAAAAAGGAGAGTTAGGTTTTCTGGTCACTCAGCTCTCTACATGTGAATGTTCCCCCCTTCACTAGAAGATATTTCATTATGGCTTTCTGAAGGGTGCAACTGAAGGAACAGGACTTCAGTGGGTGCTTTTTGTGGTCTCTCCTGTTGATATTTAAATCACATATCCAGAGGAAGAACTCTAGAACATATTCTTGCCTTCTGTAGTGTTAAAATACATTAGTTGAAGAAGCTGTCACATTATACAAGACTAAGAAATGGTAGCTGAACAAGTCATGATGAAGAACATTAAATATTATTATTAAACCTCAGTGTTTAAATTTATTTGCTTTAGGATAAGAGAAAAATGAAAGATTTTGACCTCCCTAGAGGGTATATGAAAATCTGGGAAGATGATAACTGATCAAACACTTGTCAGGATGTGCTGCGTGACATGGAGGAAGGCTCCATTTCACATTCTAGTAGTTTTGCATTTCCACCTCCACTCATATTCTTAGTAATGAATATTTGGAAGTGCAGTAAGTGGTGGTTACGCTCTCACTCAGCAAAACTCATGAAGAATGTCTGCATTACTGTTCTTACATTTTTCTCCTTTTTTCCCCCCCTTTCCATCCCTGGGCAGGCTGGAGCTGTACAGAAAAGTGCCAAACCTGAGGATCCTGGCATGTGGTGGGGATGGGACGGTAGGTGGCAGGGATGTGGCAGTCTCATGGTCTTTGGCCAAGTGATTAAACTCCTCACAGTGGTGGGTTTCCCACCTCACACTGTCTGCAAAGGCACAGAGAGATAACCTATCTTACACTTGTTAAATCTAATGTTTGTTTTTCAATTTTCTGTGTGGCCTGGCTTGTGTAGATATGGGGCCAGATTCTCATGTCCAAAGCCCTCTTTCCTTTATGCATAAAGGTTTTATACAGCTTTAAAGGGATAAAGACTGATTTTGCTGGTGTCTTCTCACCATACACTTTACATCTGAGGGTCTAGAAGGTTGACTTAGTGTCTGGGAGCCATTAAATCCTAATTTCTGCTCCTGCCTGCTAGATTTTGACAGATCCAGGTTCAGTACTTTTCTTTACAACAGAATTTCCATGTTCTTGGGTAAGTGAATGGTGTCAGGCCATTAAAGGATTTGGGCACCTTCGTTTGGAGAAAATCTCTGCAGCTCATGGTTTGAAGTCATGAGTGGTAATGGAGTTGTTATACCTGCATTCTCTTTCTAGTACTTGAAAATACTTTAAATCTTAGTCTGTGCCACTGAGTGCTAAATACAGTTGAAAAACTGGCCTTTAATCTCTAGGGGGCTCAGATCCCTAACATGCATTTGATGGCAATTTTAACAGTAAGTATGGAAAGGAAAATGCATTACTACTCACAAGATACAGTGACTGAACAGAATATATCAATGTAGATGTTTAGGGCATGGAAAGGTAGTTGGTTTATTTTGTAGAGAGCTGAATCCCCTCTCTTAATTTGTCTCTGCTTGAATTTCTGGGGGAATTTTTTCAGGTTCTGTTGGTTCTTTTAAAATCCCAGCAGTGGGGTTATTAATATCAATGCTTCCCCTGCAAGAATGAAGACAAAAGTCTGTTATAAGACTACTGCCTTGCAGGTACATGGGAAAGTAAGATGTGATTGTTACTTGAAAGACTGTCCTTTAGCAGGAGGCATCAGCTGAGAAAAAGTGTTTCCCTCTGTTTTCTTTCTCATCCGAGGAAGGGGGGAAAAATTAATCATGAAGATATTAAAGGAGAAAAGAATACAACTACATTGAGGTGAACCATCTTATTTCCCTTTGCTGAACTGTGCAAGCGAGAGGTGGCAGCAGCTTCTCATTAGTATGAGCAGCACTCCAGTATTACCTTTGCTGCTGCTCAGTTTGAAACAAATTAATATCTAGTTATTCCCAAAGCCATTACATCTAGAAATGAAAAATCTGGCTCAAATGGACTTAATGAATATGCAATGAGACCAGATGTTATCTCTCATTACTGAGGTGAATCAGAACTTATTGTAACTTTTCTATCGTTATTTCAGGGTGGGAGTGGAAAGCTTTGCTTTCAAAGCAATCCAGAGATTTCTGTTTATAGGGAAGTGATAGTATGTGTCATCCTGGATTGTGCAACTGATGTACTAGGTTTAGAAGTGACCTCAAGTTAAAAAGCAATGTTGTACTTATAAATTGAAATTTGATGTTTCTGTTCATCAGTTAAAAGCATTTACAAAAGTGGTGGGAATTTTGATGCTACCTGTAGCAGTGGGAGGCTGAAGCACAGATGTATGGATTAAGTCACTGGCAGTGACAATGACCAGCTTTAGGAAGTCCTCACCCTACTTATGTTATCTTGACTTTTTATTCTGTCTCCTGTTATCAGTGCAGAAGTATAGATATTTTGAAAGAGAGAGGATTACTTACCTCTGAAAATCCCTTTAAAGACCTCAGTATTTTTGGTGACATCCAAGGTCATGAGAGCTGTAAGTACTTGAGATGGCTGTTGTCAGACAATGAACTTGAATAGGGGATCACATCCCAGATGAATGCTTTAATAATTGGACAATTGGTTATGATGGTCTGATAAATGCCATTTGTACAAAATTAATTTTTGAATAGACTTGGAGAAAGAAATACCATAGAATACTAAATAGTGTGGTGGTTTCTGGATTTATCAGGGCACCTCCTCTGCAGTCCTTCAAACTCCAGCTATTGTTCATGGTGGCCATGTTATGCTGGCTGCCTTTTTTGAAGCTCCAGTATCCTCATTTGGATTGAGAATATATTTGAAACCTCAGTAATATTAGCTGGGGCAAGAGAAATTCAGTCCTGCTGTAGTCAGGATTTTGGTTTTCTGTCCTGTTTAAAAATTCACATTTGCAGTAAAATCTGTATCTTTGAAAACTGACAACAGGAAAAAAAAATCTTCTGTTAATTTTTATTAACTCTTTATCTAAAAATGCAGCACAGGTTCTTCACCTTTTTTTAAAGTGAGAAGTAGTTAAAGAAAGAGTCCTCTGTTTTTACAGCAAGAATTTCAGTCACCAAAAGTTTGATAACATCTTTAGCAACAATTCTTTCTCCCCTTTGAAAATTACCATTTAATAAAACCAAAAATAATTTACAATAATTTGTTCTTCTGTCTAGATTTCTATTTGACAGCTTTATGTAGTCCAGAAGAAAGATAAAAAAACATAGCTCTCTGAAAAAATCGATAGCTTAGGATGCAAAAGACAAAGATTCATTGTTCCAATCCAAAGCTTCCAACCCTGAGTCGGAGTCTGCCTTTTAGTCTAGTCTTTTAATCTTTTATTAGATATGTATGTGTGTGTATATCTGTGTATTGCATATATATATAGATATAATGCTTTGAACTGAGTGAAATAATTCAGCATTAAGGTCTCTTTGGGAAAGGGAGACTTGTGAGCAAGTTCATGCTTGGCAGGACAAGTTCTGAGACACTGTGCTATTTTAATGTGTTTCTAATTTTTTTTATAGCTGTTTGTCAAAGGTTGAGTTTCTTTTGACATAATGGTAATTAAAAAACAAAAACAAAAACTTGAATTGTCCATATTCCTCATTCATTTTTTTTTTTTTACTTGATCTTCTCTGTGGAAAAGAAAATGATATGATCAAAATATGTCTTTTCCCCTTTAATGTTCCTAACGGTCATCTTGATTTCCCTTTTTATAGGTGGGCTGGATCCTGTCCATTCTTGATGAGCTGCAACTCAGCCCCCCACCTCCTGTGGCTGTCCTTCCACTTGGCACTGGGAATGACCTTGCCCGCACCCTCAACTGGGGTGGGGTAAGGACTGGCTGGTGTACCTTCTGTGGGGGTTCTTAACTTGCTGTTCAGGTTATTTGTGTGGGGTGGGACTTTTGGCTAAAATAGCAGGCAGGACTGTGTCCAAGGTCTACTTCAGTCTCGCAGAATGGTTTGCTTCAATTTGCAGTCTGGGATTTTGAATTACTAATGATGTTCTTGTAATGGAAGTGTATGTAGGTGTATCTGGTATTTCAAACCAAGTATCAAGAACAGTAAATAGGCTTCTAATTTAAGCATAATTTGAACTTTCTCTTTGTTTGTCCTTTACCACAATACTGGACTTACTCCAGAAAGGCAAATATAATTTTAATTCCTCTCTTTATGGCCTTACTTTGCCTGCCTTAGACTTGTGCATCTCAATAGCAGCTTGTTAAAATGTTTGATCAAAAATTTATTGAGGATCTTAGGTGTGTGTGAAAGGAGGGAAGTCTGTCAGGTAGTTGGTGAGTAACATGATTTGTTTTCATCATGTGTGGCTGATGTTCTGTCACTCTGCTATCAGGGTTACACAGATGAGCCTGTGCCTAAGATCCTGTGCCATGTAGAAGATGGAACCATTGTCCAGCTGGACCGCTGGAATCTTCAGGTTGAACGCAACCCTGATTTGCCTCAGGATGAGTTGGAGGATGGGGCACGTAAGGTTAGAGCCTGCTTTGTTCCCATGGAAACTATGGAATGCCTATCAAGCTCTTTGGCCTGCGCTTTAAGCAGCAGGGGTGGGGAGTTCTGCAAATTTTTAATTTTCTATTTGCATCTCTCTCTTTGATTCTTTTCATGTGTCAGTGATTCCAGAGTTGTGTGAAAGGCATTTGTTTGTTGTTTGAAACACCCTGGCATTCATCATTTATGTCAAAGATTAAATCCTGGGAAAAAAAATCTCTAGCATTTTGTCAGAAAGGTCATTGCTGAGTTTCTCTAGTTGCAGAAGAAGCAACCCTGTGACTACCATCCATTCCTCAATTAGGCAAAACTAAAAAAAGGATGTAAAATTTTATTCCTTAGGATTTTGCTAATGGATACCCTCTGTTTCCTAGTTTACAGAAAGGTGTAGTGTATTTTGGTATTTAACTTCTTTTTGTGTGGGCCTCCATGTAATCTTCACTAGTGTATCTTGGTAGTTGAAGAATGGGAAAATTTTTGTGAGGAATTCTCATAGTAATACATAATTTGGACTGAGGATGATGAAAATATTACAAAATTAAATAAAACTCTTCCCAATTCTGTGAACCATTTTCCTCTTCTCAGTTATAAATTCCAGCTTATCTATTGGATGCTACAGTTGCCTCTCTACAGTCCAGCTGGGTGTGTGAAACATTGAGGATGCCAGATGTGCCGGCCTGCCTTCATGCATCTTCAATAGGATTAGGACTTCTTCTCTGGGGCTTGGATTGCTCCTGGTTATAGATGGGGTGAGAAGAACACAGGTGGAATTTCATTTGCCATGCTCAGCTTGAAGAGCCAGCAAAACCTTTGAAAACCTTTGTGTTGGTGATATCTTAGGTGGTACAACCTTATGGGGAATCTAAAAGACAACATAAGGACCCTTTGATGTGTTAACAAAGACACATATATGATCATAAAGCACTGCAGGTCTATTTGTGTTCTTTGGGCTCTTGTATCCGATTATTTTCCGCAAACCATTATGAACCTTCAGAACAACCTTCTGCTTACATTTCCCTGATATGTTCCACTTTGTTCTTAGTAGGTTTCCATGATAAGGTGAGTCTAAATAGTTAAACCATGGTGCGTCAAGAAATGTTCTGTTAATGTTGTTTTTATGTCTCTTTTTATTATCTAATTACAGCTTCCCCTCAATGTCTTCAATAATTACTTCAGTCTTGGATTTGATGCACATGTTACGCTGGAGTTCCATGAATCCAGAGGTAATAGGAACTTTTTATTTCCTTAGCCCTGTGGATGGGCATTTATTTTCTTAATAAGAAATAGAGTTGGATTTAACATCCTGTTCTTACAGTTCAAAAGTAAAGTTGGAATAGAAACCCTTAAGATGCATACAAGAAGAAATAGTGATTGTAGCATGAGTTTCCAAGGGACTTCAGAGTTAAGAAATGAAAAATGTACAAAGAAGACTGTAATGTACTGGAGGAAAAGGGCTAAAAGGGAAGCTTTCCAAAGTGTTAAATCTTGTAAAGGAGATAATATATAAGTCAGGTGTGAGTGTGGAAGTGGAGGGAAGAGAAGAGAAGAGCTGCAAGACTGGAAGTAGTAGGAATATAATTGTATTCTCAAACTGAATACCTGTTACATCTGGATCAGTATAGCATAACATCCCTGGACTTGGTACAAACCCAGACTGTCTCTCTGCAAGTTAAAGAGTTTAATGTCCGCAGAAGTGTCAGGAATCTGAGCAGTTCTAGTACCTTATCTGTCACCTTGCCTGTGGCAGTTATGCCACCCTGTGCAGATTGACATGTGGCTTAAGGACTGAAATGAATGGCTTTGCATTGATAGGAAGGACTCTATGTATACGGTTTAGGTGGGTGTGCTTGTAGAAACAAACCTTGCTCAGGTGTCTGCCTTCAGTTTTTGGTCATTCCAGCTTCACGTGCAGGTATTTTTTCTGAAACACAGCCTTCCTTATATTCACTGTCATTCTATCAGAGTGTCATTGAAAGGTGAAAAGATAGCACTCTAATGCCAGGCTAAATAAAGAGCAGAATACATGATGGAATGAGCTAATGCATTTTTTATGATGTTTAAGACTGCTTCAAGCTTTAGGAATAATAATGAGGAGCCGCAAAAGGGCACAGGAATGAAATTATGACAGCTGTGTGCATTTTTTTTATGAGTGCATGTCACTCTGCATTGCTAATGTGACTGTGAATATACTGTATAGATTAAATGCATTGCTACTTTCTCATTTAATGGAGGCATTATTTAATAATGAAGTTATGGAGCCCTATAAAGAATGTATGTTATTCCAGACATGCCAGTGTTTTAAAAATTTACACAGGTGAAAAAGGACTTGGCAGTGCTCTGCCAAGCAGTCTGTCTGAGTATGAATGGCCAGGAAAGCTTCTTGTAGCAGAAGTCTTCACTGCTGGTGTTAGCCTTGCCTTTTCAAATGCTAAATATATGAAGTGAATTCTCTGTATTTTAGAAGAGGAAAGCTTATAGCCATGGAGGAGTTGCTGGTGTGAGAGTCATATTGTTTTTCATGTGAAATTTGGGTTGTTCTGCCTGGGAAAGAAAAGGTTCCTGGAAGCACTTATAGCCTTTCAGTACTTGCAGGAGATTTGTAAGAAAAATGGGTCCTGTTTCAATAGGACAAGGGATAACCGTTTTAAGCAAAAAGAGTGTAAATTAGGACTAGATATAAAGAAGTTGTTTTCAACAATGAGGGTGATAAAACACTGACACAGGTTTCCCAAAGGGGTGGTGGATGCCCCATCCCTGGAAACATTCAAAGTTGGGTTGAATGAAGCTCTGAGCAACCTGATCTAGGTGAAGATGTCCCTGCCAATAGCAGAGGGTTGGATAAGAAGGACCTTAAAGGCTCCTTCCAGCCCAAAGAGCCCTGTGGCTCATTGAATTAAGCAATGCAAAGCAGTTTATGATCTTATTTACCACTGATGACAATCTAGAGAAATTCTCAGCAACAGCAGCAAAATGTAAAGTACTTTTACAGCTATAGCATTTGTGATCTTGAGGTGACTGTCTGTATGCATTTGCTTATGTGGAGCTATTGTAATCACATATAGTATTCAAACAAATGAATACCATGCCTGAAAACCAAAATAAGATAAATTGTTATGAGCTTTCAGCCTAGCATGACACTTTATGCAGTAGAGATTGGTCAGCTGTTATATTGAAAATAAGCAGTGGTTGTAGTGTCCCAGAGGAATCTATATATTAATGTGGCCTTTTCTATGGCAGCCTCTGCACTTTTCGTGTGACTAATCAGATTGAGGCTTGAGGGTTGGATCCAAGTCTAATGTATTTAGCTCTGCTTCTTTGGGAAGTTCTGGGTAGTGCTCTTTCCAACTTCCTCCATTGATATCCTTGTGCTTTGATAGAGCATGGAAGATGCAATTTACTTTATCCTTGCTGACAGGCTGTTTGATCCCTCAGTTGTGCAGAATTGTTTATTTGCAGGGAACTCCCCCATTGCACACAGACAGAGTCTAACACATTCCATTTTCAACTTCCTTGATGGTTTAAGTATGATGAGGGTGCAGTGAGCCTTGGATATGCACTCAATAATTTACTCCTAGAATCAAAGTTGCACGCTAATCAACTTAAGGCTCTATTTTACATCACAGTGTCCTTCCTCCCTACCTGTACTCATATCTGTTGGTAGAAGTAGGACCAGTAGGTTGAGGGACTGCTGAGTCCCTGACATCAGAAAGGTTCCTTTCCTATTGTAACCTTGGGCTTTAGTTATGGGGAGTATTTGTTGTAAGATCCAGGTAAGGTCCAGTGCTATGATGTGTGCTGTCTGGAACCATTGGGGATACTCACATGAGAGTAACAGCACAGGCACTAAGACTTCAGAAGTCTTCTGCTGCTTAATATGGGGTGTTGAGACTCTCTGCAAAGAGCTGTGAATTCAGTAAGTGAGATGAGATTGACTTATGCAATTAAATTCATTGTTTGAAGTTGAAGTGGCCCTGGATGAGTTAGAGTCACCTGTGACACAGCAACAGATACAGGAACTGAACCAGCAAGCAAATCAGAAGCCACAAGCAGCTCATTCTTACAAAATGGAGCTGTATTTTGTGTGATATAGTGTCTTCACAGAGAACTAGAAGTATTGTTTTAAATGGTCATTTGAGAGGTAATTTAGATGCATCCACACTAGTGTGAATCCAGGATTGCCTTGGTAGTTTGATGTTTTCACTAGAGAATCAATGAACTAGAGTGAGAAGTGCCAACTAGGGTCAGAAAGACTGCTTCTGGAATCTCTAAATGCCACAAACAAGGAAAGCAGTTTCCAAGGAGGCTCAAGAATGAACTGTATGCTGGGAAATGTGCCTTATTGGGAGATTAAGGGAACTCCATTTAGCTTATTGGGAAGAAGGTTAAGAGGCAATTTAATCACTGCCTATAAGTATTTACTCAAGGAGAAGATATCTGGTAGTTGAAGGCTCTTTAATCTGACAGAGAAGTATAACAAGATTTAGCAGTTGGCAGTTGGAAGACTGAAAATTTCAAGATTGGAAACTGCCATATTTACATTAAGAGTGAGAATAATTAACCATTAGATGTACATTACTACTAGACTTAAAATTCTCCATCACTTGGAGTCTAATCAAAATGAAACAGCTTTCTAAATAGGTTTTAGGGTGAGCATTTTTTTTTTTTTCTGCAGAAAACTTTGTGTAGAAATGTCTATTCCTTAGTAACAGTAACACATCTGAATTTTTGGGTCTGTTTCATCTAGTAATTTTCTAATGCTTTACTTCTGGTTGAAAGCATGGGTTACTAAATTTCTAATAAATTTCTAGTAATTATTACAGATTTGTTCTCCATTGTTAGAAACAGAAATCATGCAAATTCTATGGAGAGATCATAAGATGAATAGTCTGAAAGTTGTGAAATGAACTGACTGAATTCTAGTTACCTCTTTGCTCATGTTACTCTCTATTTCCACTCTCAGCAAGAAAAGGGAAGGATTCAATATCCATGCTGGAAATCTGATAGCAGAGAAAGCACAGATAGGTGACTCTCACAGGGAAAATGTTAATATTTTCTATGAGTGATACACTGAAAGCACTGTAGTGGTGACAGGGAATGTAAAGGTATAATGAAGTCTACTTGTTTTATTAGGGTGTTAATACTTTTATTTTTCATCCTTTCACAGAAGCAAATCCAGAGAAATTCAACAGCCGATTTAGAAATAAAATGTTTTATGCAGGGGTAAGTACAGATTTGTCTTACAGAATGATATTAGCTTAGTTTCTTGAATGTCTTATTGATTGCCTTCCCCTTCACTTTCTCACATCAGGAGCTCCTGCCTGTTCATTCTGCCTGTCACAATTTCAAGTGCACACATGCTGTTTCTGCCAGTGCCACACACTGTAGGTCTCTGTAGAGAAGAGCCTGTGGTACTTTTGTTATACAGAGCTGGGCAGGTGAGAAAAGTGCCACTCCTTTGGACACAGTCCTGATCATATCTTGATCCCTCTGCACCTGGCTCAAAAGCTTCTCAAGACCCTGCTCTGCTTTTTTCAGGGTTTGGGAAAGGCATTGATACTGACTTTCCCAGAGGAACTCCCAAAGATTTGGCCTGTATGTTTGTAGCTTTGAGGAACAGTCTTGGATGTAGGGTCATGCAGGGCACAAATCAGATATTTGGAGTGATTAATGATAGGTGAATATGCACATATAATTACCCATTTGTGCATTCAGGAGGCAAATGGACAGCACTTTATTCTAAATCCATTAAGAGCAAACAGCAGTTTGATTATCAATGACATATAATGTATTTCTGGATGATGACATCCACCGTGCCCATGTGCCTTAAACATGGAAACAAGTATGTGAGCAAGAATTTGTGTTTAATGGTCCGGGACACCATTGCCCTTGGGTTTCCAAAGCCTTTTTTTCAGTTAAGATCTCAAAAGGAGAAGTATCACAATTTCAAACAATAAAATCAAATGAAGTATTCTGAGAGAGTAAGTTTGACCAAAGGATGGCATTTTGGTAATTAGCTCTGTGGATGGATAAGAACTGAGGGAAAGAAAAGGAGAGGCAGTGTTGGAAATTTCTTCACTTATTTCTGTTGCAGGCAGCCTTTACAGACTTTCTGCAAAGAAGTTCAAGGGATTTATCCAAGCATGTTAAAGTTGTGGTAAGTATAAAAAATTGTGTCATAGTATTGTGGGAAGGGGGTGGAGGTGGAGGTTTGGGAGGCACAGTGAGATGAGAGTTTAATGGCTCTGTTACTTTTCAGTTTTGAGCATGACATTTGCAACACATTCCAAGGAAAGTCTTGGGAAAGTTGTTACAAAGCAGCAACACTTCTCTTGTCTGTGGCTCCATTCAGCAATTTCTCTGTGCTCTGTCACTTTGGCTTTGTAGTGTGATGGTACAGACCTGACTCCAAAGATCCAGGAGCTGAAGTTCCAGTGTATAGTGTTTTTAAACATACCCAGGTAAGCTCAAGACAGATTCTGGAAGTTATACAAAAAAATAACAATTCTTTTCAAAAGACACCTACCAATTGTGCTAGGCTGGGTGAATGTGCAGGAAGCATTTTGCCTCTGAGCTATTTTGTTGAGAGCTGGCTGCTTGTAATGCTGTTAACGAGCTGTGCAGAATGGCATCAGAGTTCAGGGTGCAGCAAAACCATTCTTTCAAAAGTTGAATAGCCTCATACAGTAGAAATGCTTAGCAAACACACTTTGAAAAGCAGTACATCAAACCTGCACACAGGGTAGTAAAGGGACAGATATGGGGTCTTTTGCTTAATTAGAATCAAAGTGCAAACAAAAGGGAAAGGAGTAGAAGGGGACAGAAATGGAGAGAGGGGAAGGATAAATATTTTACCAGTTAAGGAATAGCAAACTGCTGGAAGAAGTCAGAGTTGTTAACATGTTACAATATGTCCTTAATAAAAATATAGCTGAATTATCAAAAGTTGTTGATCTCTAGAACAGTAGTCTCCAAACTTAATTTAATTGTGCATTTCTATCAATAAAAAGCTTTTAAGCACCGCCCCAATAGATGTATATTTATAAATTATATACATGTACCTTTATACTAGTATTACAAGCAGTATAAAGCATGCACAAATATGAATTAAGAAATAATGTCATAATGATTAAACAAATACTTATTTTAATGTCTGTTTTTAATATTTGATTTCTTATTGAAAGTAAAAGTAATGTTTTTCTCCATACACTCTAATTGTCTTGTCAGATGTGGATTTTTCTTGCATGTACACCACTTTGGAGACCATTGCTTTAGACAGCCTCCTACTTTGCTCCACAGGCATTCCCAAGCACTTAATCCTTTGAGCCCTGCACTGCAAGCTTCTACGTGTTGTCACCTCTTCAAAGTTCCCTCTTCTATCACTTTTAGATCACTTTTGCATCTATTCTTTGATGGTAGAAAAGAGAGATGCCACAGCTGTACCTGTTCGTGTCTGTTATGTCTCCCTGCCTCCTCAAATGTGCAATGTTTGCATTATTTTTGCTGTTAGAACTGCTGACCTGGCAGGGAGAGAGGAAAGAGGGGCAAAACAGCTTTATGGCTCAACAGCTCACCAGCAGGAACCAAAGCATATAGGCAGAAAAGACTCCTGCTGCTCTGTGACCTATTTCCTGGTGTCTCCCCATTTTCCTCTCAGAGAGGAACCTGATAAAGTTTATGGTGAATACATCTGAGTGTGTTGTATCAGCTTGGGAGCAAAAAGAAGAGACTCAAAGGCTGCTAGTCAGGACCCATTGGGACAAGCTGCTTTCTCCAACTCGCTCTCCAAACCTCTCTCTGTAGGTATTGTGCTGGTACAATGCCCTGGGGGAACCCCAGTGACCACAGAGACTTTGAGCCCCAGCGTCATGACGATGGCTACATTGAAGTCATTGGGTTCACCATGGCCTCGCTGGTGAGTGCATGGGCTGCTGGCAGGCTGAGTCAGCCACCTGGGCAGCACTGCACAGTGCAAAATATTTCTTGTTACTGAAGGATAAATGTCTTTCCCCATAGTCAGATAAAGCTGCAGCATGCTCTGCTGTTAAATGGCAGAGCCAAACTGTTCTTTACTAATAAGAGTTACTTAATAACAAAAAGTATTACTTGCAAAATATGGCTGATTTGCATGTGCAGTGCTCCAAAGTTAAATGGCAAGATTAATACAGTAAGAACGGTATGATAAGAGCATGAAGTCATGATTTTACTGTGGGAGTGTTCTATGATCACATAAACACTTCTTTTTCTTTTTACCGTTTCTATGTTTCAATCTATGGCATTAAAGTCTATTTTTAGGTATGTCTGGTGTATAAATATGAGTTATTATCTAAAGTTATATACACATACGGTTTCTGTACGCTCGCCAAAAATCTTGTGAAACTTTAGTAATAGCTAAGGAAAACTTTTTTAGCATTTCTTGCATGAATTTTATCTCTCCTTTTTATTCTGCTAAGAAAAGGAAATTCAGCTAACAGTTTTGTCAGTGCACTTTCTTTCAATGCTGTCCTTAAAGGGAATTAAAACTGAGTTACCATAAAAACAATCTGGCTGTAAGTACCCTGGTGTGCTGCTAAGGCAGTGATCAGGCACTGTGACAGTGTCCTCAGGGGGTGGTTAAATGCAGGCAGAACTGGCAATTATCCTCATGCTAGCACCAGCCTACCTAAGGCACTGCATCTTGGGCTTAGTGTGGACAGCAGCAGGCCCACATCTGGACTTCTGGGCAAGTTTTTATAGCACACTTATCTCCATACCTGTAGTCCTTTGTTGCTGCAGTCTCATGTAAGCTAGTTGAGAACAAAGGTGGATAAGCCTGTTTTAGCTAAACTCCCTTGTTTGTTGTGTGACCTGCCCTCAGTCACTTTCAGTAAATACCCACGATAATGGTGCTTGTTTCCCCAAAGAGAAACTCAGGCAAATCTAATCTTCAAAGTAAGCAAAAGGCAATCTTGGTCAATCTTTTCTTTAAGAGTTTGTCTGGGTTAAGGATACTTTCCTGGATTTTTTTTTTTTTTTTTTTCCTATGGGTCTAATGGATTAGGGAAATAACTAACAAGAAAAATTTTGTTTATTAGCTTAATAGATCTTGTGGAATAAATATAAAGAGTTTAGGGCATGCTTTTGAAAATACTCTTCAAAATTAATCTCTCTTTAAACTCTCTAAAAAGTCAAAATTCTCTTTAGCATGTACAAACTGACAGTTTTGAGTCAGAAGAGATTTTTTTTTTAGTGGAGTATTGGCCACTAACACAGTTCTAGTCAATGAAAGTGGCTAGACAGATCTCAAAAGCTACCAAGATTTTCAGTTGGGGCTGAAATTAAGAAGTAGGAGCCTTTGAGCTGCTGATTCTCTTTAAAGAAAGCCTAATGGAGAACTGAGGGTCTACAGATGCGCTTTGGTTGTGATACTGCAGAACAATTTTAACCCTAGATTATATAGATATAATCCCGATTTGCCTTTTATGTCTCTCAGATGTGCTTGTTGTACCTAAGTGGGTCTGTGAAACTGAGAGAAAGAACTACTTTATTAATAGCATTATTACATTATTGATAATATTGTCAATTGGTCCATAATATTAAGTGCACAGGCCTTGACTTGTGTTTAGGCTGTTCTATATTGGCATTGCATTAATATGAGATTTTTTTCTGCATCTGAGACATGAGTTACTTGTCACATAATAGTCATAGTCATTAAAAAAAATTATTTCTGCCCAAACATGTCTGCCTAGAGCTTGAAGGATCTGCTCATTGTCTTCCTTACTTAGTTTCTTTGAAATGAATTCTTAAGCATGATATTTAATTGTTGTAAAAATGTCCTTCTGCTTGCTCTTTTCATCCTGTCTAATGTTGAGGCTGACTTGATATGTAAGCTTTCATAATAAAAAATTTAAATTTATCTAATTCACATTAAGGACTATTCTGTTCAGGAAGGGGAAATAATTTTTCTGTCTCACAGATGTATCTAATTAGGGATGTTGTTTTAAAGAGCAAATAATTATTAGCATTACTGTATTGTAAAACCAAACCAACCAAAACAAATTGAAAGCTTTAAGAATGAACACAGTTATTAATTTGTATGCACATGTGCATATATGTAAATGATGAGTCCTATAATGCATGTGATTAGACATCTGCTTGTTCCCCACCACTTTCTTTATTAAATTTTGAGTATTTCTTTGCAATTTTGGGGTGAAAACACTTTCATTGTGCTCTTTTGGAATAGCTTAGGTATGGAGTACTGTATAATGGATGCTGTCAGCAAAGAGCCATTTTGAATAGACTAGCTGCCTCAGCTATCTCTGTTCTGAGGTACCTTTTCTTTTCTTTGCCTGGTGTGTTGTCCTTTTGCTGCTTTTTGTTTGTCTGTGTTCTGTGTTTGTGCTTTGCAGGCTGCCCTGCAGGTGGGTGGTCACGGAGAGCGGCTGCACCAGTGCCGGGAGGTGACGCTGCTGACGTACAAGTCAATCCCCATGCAAGTGGATGGTGAACCCTGTCGGCTGGCTCCCTCCCTCATCCGCATCTCCCTGAGGAACCAAGCCAACATGGTGCAGAAAAGCAAGAGGAGAACGTCTATGCCTTTGCTGAATGAGTGAGTTGCATATGTGCATGTCCTAACAGCAGGAGGCCCATGTGGGGCAGCATATTCCATCTTGGATTTTGCATGTACTGGACGACTTGCAGCACATTCGAAAAATAAATTAAAAGAGAAAACAACACATCTTCTGAAGTCCCTTTTCACTCTGTTGTAAATACTTATCTGACTTTCTTTTACTCTTTATCTTCTGAATTACCCCTGTCTTGCTTTTAGACTGGTGGTGTATCTTTCTGTTATTTATTTATTTATTTATTTGCTTGTTTGTTTGTTTAAAGAGGTTTCTGCAAGCTTGGCAGTGTGCCCCTTGGCTTCTGACATATGTATGCCATTTCCCCTTGAAGTTTTTTTTATTTAATTTTTCAGCTTTATTGAACTGCTTTTTAAGCTATGTTGAAGACCCCATAAGAAATTGCCACAATCAAGAACTAATCAGGACATATTTCAGTCTCTGTTGTGAGCACATGCTGCCTGGCCAAGTTTGTGGAGAAAGATTTGAATGTCCTGAAAGAATTGTTTGTACTTTGTAGGAAATCCTTCTCCAGTACAGAAACTCAAATAAGAAATGAGTGTTTTAAATATGACTAGAGAAAAGCTAAAAAGATTGGAAACCAGTAGCTTGTGAAGAGGGCAACACAGGGCTAACATTCCTCTTCATGGTTCAACTTTCTTTGCAAGAACTGCATATATTTTAATCAGAAGAAACCTAAGTAGTCAAATTTTCATTGGCCATTCAATAAAATTATTTATATTATTTTGTAGAAGGTATTATTGTAATCCTTGTATAAGTTTTTATTACTCCTAAAATGAGTAATGCAAGGGACTTCACTCTTTCTCATCAAATATTCTCAATGCAAAGCAAAACAGTCTGTCCCTTACCCAAAGATAATGGCCTAAAATTATTAAGGACCTAATCAAACTAAAGGCCTAAAATTATTAAGGATCCACATTTAATTCAAACACTCATGCACCAAAGCTTTAATATTTCTGGGGAAATTGGTGGGGAATTTTGCAGTTGCAATTGTAATGGTGAAGCAAGTTCTGTGAAGAGATGTAACACCTTTCAGTAGACTAACCCATATAATTGGAAAAAAAGGGCAAGGTCTTAGGCACACCTTTTCTCTTCAGCTATCTTGAAAGTTGTCCCTCTCACAGCTGTATATCTAGAGAAAGATACTGCTTTACTTCAAACTTTGACTCCAGTCCTTAAGAGTTTTTTGTCGTCCCCTGGCTCTCAATCTATTAATGTAATCAAAGCCACCCTGGTTGCTTTCAGCATGTTCTTGTTCAATTTAGCACTCTGTTCTCTTACTGAGACTAATGCTTGCAGTAGAAGCCCATTTCTTTAATGTGCAATTTCTATTTGCCTGGAAAATACATAAGGTATACTCATCTTTCTTAGGCAGAGATAGCAGGATTTTGACTATGAGCAGCAGTACCCAATTTCACCCAACCTCAAGGCCTCAGTCATCAGGGAAAGCTAGAATAAAGCAAAGGATAATCTTGGGACATCTTTTCTATATGGAAGGAGACTAATGCAAATTTAAAAAAAGAATTCATGGTATTTCAAACTGATAATTAGCATGGTTAGGTTTGCATTTTTAGATCTCATTTTAAACCGTGGCAGGGAAATGCAGATTTGTAGCATATGCCAATTGTCAAGCAGATATTGTTTGTGGTTTAGCTTGATTTAAATGTGTCATGGGACACTAAATTGCTGTTAGAGTCCTTTGATTTGGCTGAGGTATTTTTCTGCAGATCTGTGTATTGGGAAAATGCAAATGATTTATCAGGAACTCTAGTCTTAGCTTCATATATCAGAAACTGTATGTGTATATATTTACATCTATTTCTGTATGTATCTGTGTATGTACTTCACTCTGAGGTGTTGAAAAGGAAGGAGGGAGGACTTGAATCTTCTAATGTGATAAAAAGCAAATGACTTGTTAAAGGCTAAAATCTACAAAGCATATTAGTATTGTAAGAAGTTCATTCAATATGATGCTGATTGGCAGTATTGCACAAGTGAAGAAATTTGTAATTTAATATATTTTTCTATTTTTCTTAACTTGATCTCTAGGCTATAACTCCTTGTTCTGTTGGAATCTCCCAGAGAGCCTTCTATTGGATTGAACATGATAGATTAGGGGTTTTTTAATGACTATAATTTGAATGTAGATGTGTGAGATAAATCAGTGGGTCTGGAGCTGTCCTTAATTACTAGACAGCCCTTATTGAGCTCCTTGCCAGGAAAGCAATTAGACAATTAACTTGGTCACAGAAATGCAGAGTTGTTATTATTGTCAGCTTTGATATTATTGCTACGTAAGAAGTGGGAATGAGTAGAAAAATAATTAATTTGAAGAAGTTTTACATTGTTTCTGTAATTTTTTGCCCCGATTGTCTTTTTTCTGTGGGTGTTTGTTTTTTTTCTCCTTGAAACACTTGTTGGCTAAGTTCTCATTCCTGTTCTCCACTATTGATCATGATAGCATGTGAAAAAGACAACACATAGCTTGGTTTTATGTGACTGAGCAAAGAACGTGGTTGTTGTGAGCGATACCAAAAATTGTGGGGAATCAAAAGAGGAACTGTGGTTCAGCTTTTCCAGGAATAATTTTCTGATTAGATATTCCTGTACAGTATATTGCCCATTAAGCTTCAGTTAATTAACACACTCTGAGTTGCAAAACGTATTTCGCTCTCACTGACTTTTAATTTGGGTTGAGGAAGAGCATCCTGCATAATGAAAGAGAAAGAAGAGGGAAGAGCTTTTAGATAAAACTTATTTGATGCATTCAAGATAAAGAGAGGGATAATTTGAGTAAAAACACTAAAGGTGAATTAATATTGGGAGTCACTACATATAAAATTCAAGTTTCCCTAAGGTATGAGAAAGAAGAATGAAAAGAGGAATTTGTCATTGTGGATACAAAATCTCTAGTAAGGCTTTTTTTTCTTAAACAGTAATTAGACATGGTCAACCCTTGGAGATAATTCCATCCGTCTGGATCTCATCTTTGTTGTTTGTTTGCATTTCTGGACCTGATTCCAAAGTCTGTTGCTCTGAAATTTTTCAGTGCCTGTGGAAGAAATTCGGGGGTGCCTTGTCTTCCTTGCATACTTGTGTGCCTAGCTTGTCACTGGTCCTCACTTGTATCTTTGGAAACCTCCTGTGTGCCTCATAGCAGTGATTTTCTCCATTTGCATGTCTTCGGTTGCTCTTGGCTTCCCAGTGTGATCTCAGAGATTTGCATGTCACTTCATTCAGCTTTTATGTCACACATTCCTTTTGTTTCTGTTTAAATGTTGTGTGTCTTTGTCTTCTCTTCCACTCTCTCTCTCTCTCTCTCTCTCTCACCTTTTTTTCTTGTCTGTCCTCACCATGTGCCGTTTTTCTCCTGGCCACTCATTTCCTGCTGCCTTATAGTATCCATAAAGTGCAGTCTGCTGACCTGAGGAGAGTCTCAGCTCCCCCTGATTCCTTCACTGTGTGAGTATTTGGCTTTTTCCTACTCTGTGAGTTCCACAGCCTTTTGTTATTACCGTGTCATTCAGCTGAGAGATAGGGCAGTAAAATCCAGTAACAAATGGAAAGAGGGAAGTCAAATAACAGCATGACTGATGGGCACAGGATCTTGCCATGAAGTCCACAGTTCCACAGTAGCCCAGTAAGGTGAGCAGGACATGTCTGGTGATGATGACCAGGTCCAGCCATGAGCCTGCTCCCCAGACATCCATAGCAGCAGGCACATCCAAAGTTTGATGCCAGGCACCATTCCTGGAAAGAACTGAGATGAGATCTTTTCAATTAAACACAAGAGGTTTCCTCTGAACATGAAGAAAAAGTGCTTTTTACCCTAAGGTTGACAGAGCACTGGCACAGATTGCCAAGAGAGGTTGTGGAGTCTTTATCTTTAGTCATAATCAAATCCTGCCTGCACATAGTTCTGGACAGCCTGCTCTAGGTGGTCCTGCCTAAGCATGGGTTTGCACCAGATGACCTCCAGAGATATCTTCCAGCTTCAACCATTCTGCAATTCTGTGAAATTTCAGAAAACTGTGAGTACTTCTTTGTTATTTTGCAAACAAGAAAAGATTCCCAGTTTGGTGTCCCTTTTTTGTGGGTCAAGTTTGCTGTATTCTGCTAAGAAGCATAAAGTAATCAAACTAACTTTTCTCAACAATTCAGCATCTAAATCAGCCTCTAGAAAATAATTGAGGTAACCCTTATTCCTTCCACAGAACACTGAGCTGTTTGTCTAGGAGCATGAATACTATTTCCAAGCTCAGGGATATCCCTTGGAAAATGACCTCCAAGTTTTGATGCAGTTCATTTTAATGACCCATTTGTTATCAATTGTCAGAATAAAGCAGGGAGAGAAAAACTTGCAAGCCCCAAACTAATTTGAAAGTCAAATATGTTTGTATCTTAAAATCTGTAAAAATTGGTTAAACAATCTGCTGCACTGGGGCTGCCAATTAATGTGTCTGCCAAATTAAAAGAAGAACCCATGAGGTAACAGGGAAATTTGATTTGAATTATGATGGCTTTGAGATTCAAATGTTCCTTTGTTTTTTTTGTTGAACAACATAGAAACAGACTGAGTTCCAGTTAGTACTGAACAGCAGGGCAGATCCTACTGAGACCTGGTGATGGATATAGTCTGTCTTAGATAAATGTCAGGATTTCTGCAGCATGAGGTGCATGGGAATTTGGGGCAGCCAGTTAGGCTCATATAGTGAGATGCACATGTGAGAGTACATTCGATTTGTGTGGTTGATACAAAGTTTATATAGGACAGCTTAGGGGAGGGGTAGAGCATCGTTGAGGGTGCAGGGAAGGAACAAGGTGGGAAGAGCCAGCAGGATACAAACAATTTGCTTAAAGCAGTGAGACATTATGGGTCCTGTCGGCTCACCAGCCTCCACAACTCCCCTTTCTTTATTAATTAAGAAAATTTCTACTAAGGATTTTTAAAATTAAATAGTTGAAGTAATGAAAGAACACAAAATGACCAAAACAAAAGCATTCATAAAACATTTCCAAAACGTAAACAGTTTTTTGATTCTCTAATGTCTGAACAGATTTTTGAAGCATCTTGGACTTGGTAGAAAGGGAGGTGAAGTTTTCTCAGCATGACTTGTCAGGAAACTGAGTCAGGAAAGGGATTCTTCAGCATGGACTAGCACTCTGATGGCTAATAGCAATGTGGCTAGCTGTGCCTGAGCTTGTATGAGGTAGAATGGGGGTGGAGTACCTGTTGAGACTCCAAACAGAAATCATTAATTTTGAGGAAAAAACAAAAGTTGTTACTTCGGGAGATTTTTCTTTCTTTCCCCACCCGTATCACAAAGGAATGCTGAAAAAATTACCATTGAAAATAAAATATTTACTTGCCTAGATCCTACAGTTATTCTACAAGTAGAATAAACACTGTGGGTAGGCTGTATTTTTTTTTTTTCAATTACAAAGTCTGCATAAATGAAAATATAAATATCACTGTATTGGTAAATACTGGTCCTTTATGGAGTTTATGTGATAATGATTGCAGCAGAGTATGTGTATAAAACCTGTGTGAATAACAAAAGGGTAATAGAAAATAATGTTTTTGCTTTTAGAGGTCCAAATTCCAAATAGAATCAACTTTCTCAGGCTGAATATGGTTACTGTTTATAAGAGGAGAGTCTAATAAAGAATAGTAGGAGGCAAGGTGTAAGGGAGAAAGTGGTAGAGCGTGAACTATTCTCAATGCAGAGTTAAGGATGAAAATGCTCATAGGAATTGAGTCTCATTGTTTCTTCATCAGTTTTTCCTGTTTAACATGTGAGTTTCTGAACATGAAGCTGTATTCTGTATTCTCTGTCCTGTATTCTCTGGCAGCCAGAAAGCCAGCCATAACCTGGACTGCATTTGAAGCAGCGTGGCCAGCAGGGCAAAGGGAGGTGATTTTGCCCCTCTATTCTGGTCTTGTGAGACCTCACCTGCAGTGCTGCATCCTGCTTCAGGGTCCACATAATGGGACAGATGTTGAACTGTTGGAGTGAGTTCAATGGAGGGCCCCCACGGCAATTAGAAGGATTGGGCACCTCTCCTGTGAGGAAAGGCTGAAAGAATTGGGGTTGTTCAATCTGGATAACAGAAGGCTTGGAAGTAACCTAATTGTGGCCTTCCAGTGCCTGAAGGGAGCCTACAAGAAATATGAAGAGGGATGACTTACAAGAGCATGTAATGACCAGTGGAATAGTTTCAACCTTCAAGAGAATAGGTTTGGATTCGATATTGGGAAGAAATTCTTTATGGTGAGGCACTGGCACAGGCTGCCCGGAGAGTCTGTGGGTGCTCCATCCCTGGAAGTGCTCAAGGCCAGGTTGCATGGGGCTTTGAACAACCTGGTCTTATGAAAGGTGTCCTTGCCCATGGCAGGGGAGTTGGAACTAAGTGATCTTTAAGGTCCCTTCCAACCCCAAAAATTCTTTAATTCTGTTTAGGAGGATTATTACTTACGGAGAACACCCTGTGCTTGGAAAGGTAAAGTGTGAGAGAACCACAGTTAGCATGCAGAAGAAGAAAAGCAAATATCAGGATTCTACTGGGAATACCAGTGTGTGTCTGTACTTTGTCTGTGTGGGTCTAGCCTCTACAAAGCAAAGTGTATTTGCTAAAGCAATTGTGAGACAAGAAAGTGCCAAAAAATTTAGTACAGTGGGTTAACCTGTCTTATCTGGGATAGCACTTCTGTTCTGGTTTTTGCTGTGACATGGCAAATTTTCTCCCTAGTAGCTGTACAGAACTATTTTTTGAATTTATGGCAAAAATATGTTTTGGCTCTTGCTAAGTAGTGTTTATCCTAAGTAAAGCACTTAGTGTCTCAAATTTTGCTCTGAGGAACTGCACTCAGTGCTGGGAGGGAATGAGGCCAGATAAGCTGTCACAAACTGGCCAAAGGGATGTTCCACACCAGAGAAGATCATTCCCAGTATGCAAATTGGTAGAGTTACCTGTGAGGGGTCTGGCTGCTGTTTGGGGATATGCTGCATGGTGAGCAGCTGTGTCATGCATCCCTTTTTTCTCTTGTGTTTGTAACTCTCTCTACTCTCCACTTACCATTGCAATTATAATTATTATTATTACCATATTTATTATTATCTTACTATTTTGTTCTATCATTGAATTATTCTCCCATTTATGAGGTTTATCTTTTCTTTCCAGTGTTTCTCCTAACCAAGGGGAGTTTCCTTTGGCCCAGCATTCTATAACATGCCTACTCATACATCTCAGATTCCCAAATGAAAGAAAAAAATGTGGTAGAGCTTATAATTTCAAGGGTATGGTTTTTTTCGGGTAATGAATTTAGCAAGAGCTTACCTTAAAATAGTAGTGAGCTTTTGTGAAGCACTGAAATTCATCCATAGAAGAGTGTGAATGAGTCTGTTCTGTTGTGGCATTCTTATGTTTGAAGCAGAGAGATGCTGTCAAAAACTTATTTTTAATGTATCATTTCCAAGCTCTGTCAATGTGATCTTGAAAGTAAGGTGAAATAATTTTTCTTTTGACTACAGTTTTCCTCTTTCCATTTCCCCTAAACACTGGAACACTCTAATTAATTTTTCATGTTTATTTCTTCTCTAGGAGACAGGTAATTTATTAATCATTCATTGTCACTGCAAACATCCCCTAAAGGACTGATTTTTTTTTTTATTTTTTACTCAAGTATTTTTTGCATGGGGGAAAGTAAGTTTCCTTTCCAGTTTACTGAATCACGTTAAAATCTGTTTGTGTGTAGGGATGGGGTAGGCTGTATTCTTGAATATCAGAAATTTCTCATTGGATTCTGTAGACTTGTTGGACCATTTATTCTTATTACTCCTTTCTCTGTGGAGACATGAAGCATAAGAAATGGCTCACTGGGTTCATAAATAATTGATATAGGGATTAGGGTATTTATAATTCACAAGTCTGTCTTCCCAGCTTCATACCAAGCTAGTGGCATGGCAGAAGCATAACCAGCTGCTGAGCCAGAGTGCCAGGCTTGGGCAGGACCCAAGCTCACCTTGCCTGTGCTCTTCCCTGCATGACTGGAGACAGGAGCATGTTTCATAGGAAAACCACTGCCTGGCTTCCTCTCACTTGTTGCTGGGTGATTAATAGGGGTGAAAGGAGGAAGTCATCTAAAGCTAAGTGTGTTTTCTAGGTGAATGATCTTGGAGAAAATTTGTATTTAAGTTTGTGCTTAAATGAAATCATTATATATAATAAACATGAAAAAATAGAATGTTTTAGTTGACCTCAGTCTTTCTTTACATCCTCATGAGGCAAATGATATTTAGGATTTATTTATGTGGATTGATGTGCTTGTGGAACAAGTTCTTAATTAGATTCTTTAGAAGGTAATGAACTTCATTCATCTGTACTTTCAAATACTGTTTGTTGACTACGTAATACACCATTTAAAAAAAATAATTTGTAAGAGGTAAGTAATTTAAATATTTTAGGTTGAATTTAACTGCAGCAATCTCCCCAAATTTATTTATAAATTGCTGCTTTGTGTGGAAAGCTTATCTTCCTCTCCTTGTGGTTGAGCAAGTTGTTTTAGTGGTATTCAGAGACATCTATTTCTATTAATACTGTACTACTGTTTGTGTTCACATTCATCACCCTGTTATTTGCCTTTACATGGACATGCTTACTTAATCTTTCTGGTTTCTGCATATACTGAGCATGTCTGAACAAAAATAAATTGATCTATTTGTATAATAATATGGATTATGATGCAGTGTCTATGAAAACTGCAGTAGTATTGATAGTGGAAGTATTTTGCTCAGCTGCACTAAATAGAGGTCTGTGAATGAACGGGTTAATTAGTTTGACTGATGAGGACAATATACCCTGGTTTCAATTGCTAGTCTGATAGCAGAAGAAATGAATATTCAAATAGTGAGTTTTAGAATCAAATTTATTTTGAATAGGTAATAAAATTTAGTGACACAATGTGTCAGCCAATGACTGTTCTAAGAGAACAAAGGGTGTTTGCAAAGAACTGAAGGAACAAAACCACAGAGCTTCAATTACTGAATAAATGTCTCCTTTGTGTGTGTGTCAATACACACACATTTTTAGGAATGTGTATATATGTTTACTTGTATTATGAATATGCTACTTGTGTCTGGACCTGGCTAAGTGTATAAATCACCACCCTGTAGAAAAGAACCCCTGGCATTGTTGTTTCTGATAATAATTTATTTTCTATAGAAAGCTACTGTTTCCAAGGTTACATTTTTTTTTCATTGAGATAACTAAACTTTTCAAATGGACAAGAGGCCAAGTTCTGTTTTTCACCAGTTGTATGTTTTAGCACACAACCTGCTTATGTAATGGTTTTAGCCTGTCTTTAAAAAAGTGTTGTGAAAGGAGGGCAGAACAGAATGTCAAACTGGTACTTGCCAGTTGATTGCCCTCCTACACTGGACCATCTCCTGTTTTTCCTCAGCAAATACATCACACTTTAGATGATGCACTTATTGCTCCTTCAGGAGCAAAGTTAGAGATATACAATGTGCCCATATATATAAAAATATACTTTTTGCAAAAGCATGGCAAGTGTCTTCTTTTGCATTTTCCAATTAAAAGAGAATTTTGAAGAGTATGTGTGTGTTCCTGGAAGAAAAAATGTATTCTAGATTTGCTCTTCATTTTAGGTATTTTTTTTTCTCCATCTCCAAACAAAGAAAAAGGTCTTGTTTACTTCTTTTCAGGTGAAAGCACTAATTTGATTCAGAAGGTGATACTGCGCATGCAATAGGCTGCCATTGGCTTCAAGCTAAGAAAAAACATTTGTTTTTCTTCCTTACATGGCATTAGTAGTGAGTCAGCATATCTACATAATTCAGTGTTGTCTTTCCCCTCCTTTGGTGCCCAAACACCATCTGGTTCTCACAGGTAGGTTGGAAGGGAGGCAATTAGCCAAGGTTTGGCAGATGTTGGAGTGAGGTCATTCTGTTTCCCTGTCTTTCCTCTCCTGCTTTCATGAGATGTCCAGATTATTCACCGTGATAATGAGTTTGAATTGAGGCCCATTGTGATAGGACATAAATCTACCACTAATGAATTGATGACATCAGTGAAGAAAATTAACGTTTGAAGTGGTCTTTAGAAATTAGGTAGCACAGGTAAAATTTGTGAGATGTGCCTTGTCCTTCGCTAGCAGTGCAAATGCTGTAAGTCAAATAGTTCAAAACTGAGACAAAGAAAGAAGCAAACCCATATATTTACAATAGCACACAGCATTTTGACTTTCAAAAGGCAGTGTGTATTAATCAATATTACTGTAGGCATAGTCCTGTTATAAAAAAGATTAAAATAGAAAATATAGACAGTCTTATGGTAAAACTACAGAATAAATAATCTACTTTTAACTGACCTGGGCCTGAGTTCCTATAGGACAGACATTTGCTATGTGCATTGTAATACATGAATTGTCTATCTTTCTTGAAAAGTGGAAGATGCAAGCGTGGCTAAATTGATTTGCATAGCATCCAACTAAACTTAAAAAAAAATAAATAATAGGTTGCATTAAGGTAGAAACTAGTGTGAAATGAAAGCTTTTCTGGACATATTTCTATTAGTATATGAACACACAAATTTCTAGATACTGACCTATTGAGTCTTTCAAAACTACCAATAGCTGAGGTATCTGAATCAGACTGAAATCTGTAAAAGTGAGGTTACCATACTGCTACTTGCTTTTAAAAGTCCTCCTGGGTTTTGAGTATTAGACTCACAACTTTAGGAATCTGGTTCCTAGCCACATTATTGTTGACTGTTTCTCAGACCTGAGATGTTGTATCAGGATCCTTCAATAATATGGTGTGGATGCTCTCATGGGCAGAGGTTGTCCTGAGAAATTTCAAAAGAAGCATCTTTCCATGTCTTGAAATTCAAGTTGGCAGATCTATCTACTGGTTCTGGTAGGGCTCTAAGAATGTACATAAAGCTGAACTGGAGAAGGGCAGGGTAGCTTCATAGGGGTGTAAGAACTCAGGAAAAATCTTTACAGTTTCAGGTCACACAAATAGCAAAGGGGACTCTTGCTTGTTATTTAAGGTGGAATGCTGTAGATGCTGTTGTGCAGTAGAAATTCATAATTTAAAATGCAGGAATTGGCCTGTGGGGACTTGGCCCACTTCTGAAGAGGCTTGTTCATTTTCTTATTTCAGAGAAGATTGAAATCCCTTCATATCTGGCTTTGTTTGCTATTCCAGGGAATACTTTGTCTAAGAAGCTTTCTCCTTTTCTTGCAGTCCTCATTCCATCCCAGATCGCCTGCGCATCAGAGTGAACAGGATTAATTTACAAGAATACGAGGGGCTACATTACGACAAGGAAAAACTCCGGGAAGCTTGTAAGTTGGAAGAAGCAAGGTTGTAGCTGCTCTTGGTAGAACATTCGGTATAAAATTTGCATTGGCTTAAACAACCGCTGCCCCAAAAATAACTAGAAATCCCTAAAGAAAGAGTCAAGCACACATTTTTGGATGAGTAATGTAGAGAGTATGCTCATCTATATGTGCAAATGTGTCCCCTCTATAAAGACCATTTATAGGGATTCCACCTGCTTTCTTATTTAACTATGTTTCTGTCCTCTGATTATATTTACTGTAAAATAAGTGTTTTTCACACAGGGTATTTTTTTATTCATGTCTGTCTGTTGATTCTGCTGGGTTTCTAGGATATGAAACTGTACCAGATTTTATGATTAGCATCACATTTCAAACTGAGTGGAAGACCATGATATATTTGATATTGAGAATGTGCACTGACCTGGAACATGGTTCTTGCACAGGTACATTTATCTTGGGGAACAAATCTGAGTTCCTCAAACCCTTATTCTTTACCAGCCTTCAGTTTTCCATTTCAGAGAATAATCACTGTTTTGTTTCCTCATGTAGTGGCTTAATTACCATGTTTAGGGGTAAGCCAAAAGCAGACAGTGGTTGCTTTGGCAACATTAATGATGACAATCTGAACTTAAAAATGGAATTCCTTTCCTTGGTGACACAGAGTCATTAATCAATGAGAGACAGGGCTGCTCGTGATAACAGTTTAATAGTCTTATTTTGCATCTGGCTCATTATTCATATTAAATTATAAGCACGACTGTTGTGCAACAGAGCTTCAGTTCTCTTTGGAATACAGAGTGCTCTGGTAATTACAGGATGACAATCCTTTTAATTGGTTTGCTTATCTTATTGTTGGGAGATAGTTAAATTGTTTCCATTTCACTCTTTTACTCCCACCTCTTCTCAATCTACCATCTCTCCTTACAAGAAAAGAATTGAAATGGCTTAAATTTTAATATAAGTCTTGACTGCCTTAACTGAAGTTAGTGGATTTTGATTTTATTTAAAGCAATCAAAACCTTCTTCACTGGACTGAGAAGAATTTTAACAGGATCAAGATTATTCCTCACTGGAGGAGAACTTGCTTCAAGTTTCAATTCAGGGTTTGACATTGAGTAAATTTCAGGCCACATTGAATATACAACTCCCCAACAGAAACAACTGTCAGAAGCAACTTGGTTCATTCGAGGATTTCCCATCTGAGGAGAACTATCCTCATCCATCCTTACTATGGATGTAAATTTTGTGTCTGTAGTTAGCATGTATTTTGTACTTAGGAGCCATTGCACATTCTGACATAAAATATACAACTTCTTACACTATTGTCACTGCAGTGGTAATTGTGTATATATGTTTTTTGTCACCTGCCAAAATTCATAATGATAACATCATAAGAAAATGCCAGCAACTCATCTAACGTCTCAGTTTTAGGTTTTGTATGGATTTGATCACTTACTAGGAGTGTGCTTAAGAGGTTATCATTCAAAAATCAGATGTTTGTTCATCAAGAGTTAAAAAAATTGCTTTTGGATATTGGTGGGTCATTTATAGTAAAAACCTTTTGTCTCTTTGAAGTTAATGCATGTCCACCTTGATAATATAACATAGTTAGACTGGACTTCTCCCAAGATATTTTTTTCATCAAGTTGTTTTTCCTACCAGTCCTCTTTTAACTGTCCCAGTAATGCTTGTGCATTGCTGTTACTATTTTAAGAACAAGAGAAAGCAAATATCCCCATTATCCTAAAAGAAACCAGAAAAGATACTTCACCTTAGCCTTTGCAGCAGGAATGTCCTGTGAGAGGGCATGTAACTTGCACTATACACTGGTGGTCAAAAGCCTATATAACTTTAAATGCCTCTTTTACTGGGGAGTTTTTACTGAAGAGGTGCTGTTTTCCTTCAGCAGAACTGTAGCTCTTGTGTGTATGGATGTCTCACTAGATGCTTGCAGGAGACCAAGTCTATGTACTAGTTCAGGCTTTGGCAGAATAGCCACGACTGAATCCAGAATGCTGCACTTAATATATATTCTCCATCCGCAAAGATTAAAAACACTTTGACCTGCCTAAATAATATGAGAACAAGGCAGAATCTCACAGCAATCTGAACAGGGAAAGGAAGCCAGTTAATAAGCAGTTTTCCCTGAAGGAAAAATAGCAGAGACCCTATTATGGTTTTTGCTTGTTACATGTCTTCATAATAGCGTTTTGAAAACTCTGACCTCAATGTAATAATCTGGATAATTTTAACCCACAGTAAATACCTTAATTCCCCCTATTGCTTGAAATACTGATTTGAATCTATCAACTATTTCACCTAAGATTGCACTTCCTGAATTAGAGGAGGTCATGATACAAACCGTTCCATGAAGATTCATCTTCACTCTGCTGGAGGTAGACATCTCATTTTGAAAGCCTCCAGAACAATTAAAGAATGCCATTTTGTTCTTTGAAGGGCATGACTGTCCTTAGCTCATTCTCCTTCTGTTGTTTTCTACTTTCCTTGTCAATGCAGCTGGCATTTAACCAGGATGCTGTTTCTGAATTGTCCCTTTCTTCCCTTCCCTTGCTCCTTCTTTTCTCCTGTCAGCATCTCAGTATTATTGTGTGGGAGATGATTAATGATGGTGCAGAAGATGCTTATTGATCCTTCAGTGAGGAGGGTTGTATGCTTCCATGCAGCATTTTAAGAAAGGGATGTATGTTGGTATTTTAGTTATGTTATAATGTTTCTCACTGAAAATGTAGCTGTCTTTTCTAACTCTTCCTTATTCGTGTCCTGAGCACTTGTCACCTTAGTCACAAGCTTCACCGTCTCTGGCCAATATGAGAGTTGGACATTGCAATGACCATAAATAAGATTATCTTACTCAAGAATTGTGGTAGACTGATGTTTCTAGATGGACAGAATTTAATTCCGCCTTCTTGTGTGCACTCTCTCTGGCTTCCTGTTATAGCAGGAATGTGTGGTCCAAAGCAGCACTGTGGGTAAACAATTTAGTTATTTTTAAGATTGCAAAATCTTTCTGTGTGACACCCTATTTTCTCCTTTCCAATATGAAGAAGAATTTCCTGGCAGTGGAGGCATAAGCAGAAACTAATTATGTTAAAAAAATACCACAACAGACAATCCAAACATAAGATAGCTAGTGACCTAGTGATCTTCAGTGCTTCAAAGTTCTTTCTAGCAACACCATTTCAGATTTGCACCATAAAAAAATAAGCAGTAACGAAACAGTTTTGGGATTTTTAATAGTGTATGTCAGTTTTTACTGCCCTTAATTTGTTGTGTGTGCCCTAGCCATGGAGAATAGTCTTAGCTTCCTCAGTACCACTGAGATTAAGGAGGAATCATACCCGATTGCAGTGATGACAGTATCAGAACTCTCAGCCCTGTAGCAGCTCTGAGTTTCCCACACTTTCTTTTACATAGAAGCAGATGCTGCTTATGTCCCCTAGAATAAAATTGCACACTAGACTCAAAAGAAATTTTGAGAGGAAATTATTTTCATGTATGTAGTGATTGGACTGTCTGTAACTTAACAATCTTTTTCTGTGTAGCCTCCTTGCTGTGTGTGTGCATGCATGATCCATGTTGAGATCTTAACCTCTCATTCTTGTCTCTTTGGTTATCTGTAGCTAAATGTGTGTGCCTCCAGTATCTGTGGGTTACCTGAAGGTTTTGGGTTCTTCCTAGGTGTTCTTATCAGACACATGGGGGTACACAGAGTGACTAGCTTGTGAGTTGTTCTGATGTGTACATGTACAGTGATACACTAGCTTACTCATACCAGAAATGCACTTATAAGCCTTCATCTATCAAAAGCACTCTGACTCTCTAAAACTTAGGGATAGCACAAGTGAAGCTAATTTGGAAACTAGCTCATGTGATTTTGAACAACTAGCTAAGAAAGAAGGGATCACCACTTAGGACTTGGTATTTATGTCCTGATTATGTAATATAAAAATCATCAGGGAGCAGAAGACTTCCTAATGAGCCATGAAGGAAATGTGCTTATGTTGGGAAGCAACTTTGAGCTGGATGGATTTACATGAGGCAGGCTGTGCAGCTACGAACTTTGTCCTTCATCATGTAAAGGATGGACCAATGGGCATTTATTTGTCAGAAGTGCTCTTTGGGCACATGGTAGAAGCTCCGTAAGAGACAACATTACCTTCACCCTGCTTAGAAGTCAGTGCCTTGCTCTAACAGCTTTGTTAGTATGTGTTGTGTGCACATTAACTAATTTAGGCATTTCTTCATCACAGTGATTTCATAAGACCTGAAACTGAGAGGAGTTGAATGGGTTGCTTACAGCCTCCTAGCTGTAAGTGAGAGCCAGATGATTAGAAGTCAGTAGTGAGTTAAATCCTGGAAATCATCATTGCCTGAGGTTGGGGAAAGGAGTAAACCCAAGTAATTGAAATTTCATATCATGGAGTTATAGAATCATAGAATGTTTTGAGTGGGAAGGAATCTTTAAAAATAATCTTTAAAACCCATGGTTATGGGCAGGGACCTCTTCCACTAGAGCAGGCTGCTCAAAGTCCCTGACCTTGAACTCTCCCTGGGATGGGACATCTACCACTTGTCTGGTAAACCCATTCCAGTGTCTTGCCACTCTCATTGTAGATAATTTCTTCCTAATATCTAATCTAAACCTACCTTGTCCTGTCACCTCACAAGACATATTCTGTACAGTCCTCTGCCATTTGAGCTAGTGGGAAATTGTCATGTGTTAAGTTTGTCATCTTTAAACTAGAGGAGGGCAGTATTTCAAATAGGTACAAATTTATATTTTTGCCTTAGAGAAGTGGGGAGAAGCAAGAATATCAAGTTCATTTTCAAACTTTCCAGGAAATCACACTGTAGGTTTTTTTTTTAGTTTTTCTCATGCAGGCCTTTCTGGGATGTTCTTCTGTCCATATTCTACTTGTGTGTTTCCTTAGTTCTTTCCTGATTTGATTTCCTCTTACTTTTTCAGTCCTGGTTATTCCCTTTGGATAACTCATCCCACACACATCCTTCCTGCCTGTCTTAGTCTGTCTCTGCAGACCTCACAGGTCAGGTTCCTGTTCTTTTTCTTTACCCCAAATACTTACTTGTTGTTTATCCAGATCTCTGCTGTCAGCTCTTAGTCCCAATATTCATTCCCAGCCAGTTTCAATTCCCAGGTCTTCAAATTATTTTCTATAATCTGTTCTTTTTGTGTGTGTGGTGTTTGGCACAGGTTCTCTCTTCCTTTGTCTTGGGCAGCCTTTTCCCTTTTGGCAGGGTATTGGGGAAATCATTGAGAGGCTAGAGGGGATGACTTCCTTTTCAAACATGGTCTGGTTCAATCTGATAACCCACTGTGTTTTACCTGCTTTTGTGGGGATTTTGAAAGTGGGCTAAAAAAAACTAGTAACCAATGAACTAGGGAGAATTGGGATTTCTCAGTGTAATAAGCAGAGGGGATATGAAGAGACACGTGGCTTAGATTTGTGTGGTAAGAAAATCCTTTTGTACAAACTCAGTTTTATTAAAACCATAGTGGCAAAAGCCAAACCTCTCAAGGTAAATGTCTGAATATTTTATAATTCTATGCCATTAATTTACTTCATCCTTCATATTCTTAATATCAGTGAAAGCCCCTCAGGAAAATGGCATTCTTATAACATATTCAGTAGTGAGGATCCTTTATTTGTTACATTAAACATTTACAGTCCAATGTCTAAGCTCCCCAGTCTCCTGAGGTATGTCAGAATTAGAGCTAGTTTTCCTGGCATTTGCATCTACTGTAATATTCTGTCTCAAGGCTGTTTTGTTTGGGATTTGAGTGGGCTAATCATGGTATTAAGATCACAAATTGAATCCTTTCATAACAATAAACAAGGAAGTTAATTGGATTTTGTAATATATGTAAGTATATGTGGGCTTCCTTCATTTGTGTCCTCAATGCTATTAAAGAGTTAATTAGCTCTAGGTATTCAGCATAATGGGCACTTAACAGGTGGAAGATTTGTTTGTTGTTTATGAATTCCATAGCTAATTTCATGAGGACTGAGGAAATCACTCCTAATCTTGCAGTTTATTAGAACACCATGCTGGCCATACTGCTGCATCTAGCCAACCCTCCTCCTGCTGATCCTTAGCTTTGGTTAGTGTTGCTAGGAACAAAAATCTTTCTGCAGAACTGGTTCAGATTATGAAGCAACTGTCTGCCTGCCTCATTTCCTGGGGTTCTTGCACTGCTGCTCATCACAGCTGCCTGGACAAAATCCTTTTTCATCATTCAGGGAGAACAAAGGAACTAGAGATGGAAGCAAGTGGCCAGAAGAGCAGATGCCTCAGGAGAAATGTATCTGGCACTTGAGTGCTGGGGCTTTGCTCATGATTTGAGACTATGTCTTATTTTTGGCATGTTCATGTGTGTGGGTTTATCCATATATTCACAGGAGTGGACAGTGTGTGGGTACATGGAAAATAGTTTTGTAGTGCCTTTGCTCTTTATGTGTTTGCACTCCCACCTCTCTCCTGGCATATCCAGTAGTCCCTGTGCTCCACAGCACAGTTCTGTACTGTCCACATCCTCATCCACATGGCAAATGCAGAGGCTCCTTTAGTCCTGGATAAAAGTTCCCACAATGCATGTTGACTTGGTCTTTAATTGATTTATCATAAATTAACTAATTTTGCTTCTATTGTATGGTATTGCACTATTTGTAGAATGAGCAGCAACCCCAGAGTTTCTATCCCATTATCAATCACTAAGCATTTGCTTTTGTTTTAGATTAGCAACTATTGTGAAGCACTTTGCAATTCTTGACTCTGTGGTGGATTTTGTTTACTTATTGCTTTTTATGATTAAAAAATGAGGGCTGTGAACATTTTCCTTGCTGAAAGCCAAATGAGTCTTGCAAAAGGAAGCAATCAAGCAACAAACAAACAACAACAGCAAAAATTGGAAAGCAACATTTTAGCATATACTGTAGTGTTATTCAGTAATGACTTTGAAGGTTTTTTTAAAAGCCATGAACCATGTGGAATAGAACCACTAGAGACCCACCCCACACATAACCCCTTAGCTAGCCGTTGACTCCGAGAACCATAGATCATGCTAATTCACAATTTCCAAACACTTAAGGCAGCACTTTTCTTTTTAAGAACAAAGTCACACAGTCCAGGGTTTCAGAACTGTTCTTTGACTGCTAAGAATCACCTTGAGATAATTTAATTACTGCTGTGAATCACTAGTTCTTCAATGATTAGATGAGACTCATGAAGTATCACCACTAAGATATATAGTGCACGATATTTTTTTCTTTTTAGGTACTTTGGTGGATTTCTTAAGAATTACAAAAATTTTTAAGGTCCTTCTCTTTTGGTTTGTCAGGAATGGTGATAGTTAAGGATTCCAATTCTGTTATCTGAGTTGTTTTGTCAGGTCAAAGCTTTAGTGCCCCTTTAAGTGCATAGAAGAGAGAAAAAAGTCTGTGGTGACAATCTGTGAAACAGTGCTGTAACTCCCTAGTGCCCTGTAACTATTGGAGGTGTAGCTCTGTTTGCTACAATTCAGTTTTTAGTGCTATAAATGAATTTAAAAACCACTTCTTTCAGTAAGGGCTGTAAAGAGATCTGCTCAATTGAAACTAGATAGCTATTAAGAACTCTTGCTAAGAGCTTAAGGGGCTCCTGCCAAGGCAAGTTAAGCAATAATAAACAATAAGTGTAGAGAATCAGTCTGTAACCCAGAGCACTGGAGTGCATGAAGCAAGCCCTGTTTGTGACCATCCTTCCACTCTCTTGTCTCTCAGTCTCTGTTCTGTAGTGGAAGAATCTGGGAGGTCTGTTTCCACTTGGCCCTTCTGAAAATGGGCAGGGGGATTGTCATCACTATTGGATGTCAGTGTTGTTTCAGGAGATGTGTGACCTCTTCCTACCCGCCTATTCTTTCTTTATGTTTTTTTTTTTTCTTACTCCAGCATTTTCCCCCTACCTCCAGTTTTTCTGGATCCATAGCTCTTCTGCTGTTCAATTTGCTTCCCAAGCCCAATTCTGGCAGCATTGTTGAGCCCTGTGCTGGACTCTGAGGTCCACAGTGACCTTGAGTGCATTAGATGCTCTCCAGCTCTTCTCTCTGGAAATCACTGAACTTTTCTTGGTGCTTCAAGCCTCGGTGGACCAGAAAAATGGGAGCTCTCTTCCCCAATATCTTTTAGCACTGTCTTGTTCTTTTATCAGAATGAAGAACTTGACAGTATTTAAATATCTCTCCTTCTTAATCAACTTCTTTTCAACAGCAGGAAGGGTTGCAGCACAACTGTTTATCTCAGAAAACTTGGTGATTTTATGTTGCTGCTTGTTATCCAGTTACCAAAATTATTTATGAGTTGATACTCTGTTCTGCTTCTGGAATATTTCATGGGAAGATTTAAATATGTTTCCCACTGCTCCCATAAATTTTTTGGCCATTATTTGATTAAAGACCCTTCAGGGAAAAAAAAAAATCAGATACTCAAGAATATTCACTTGTTTTCTTTTTATTTAATGAGATCTTAGTAGGTAGGTTTCTTGGTGCCTTTCTTGCAGACTCGCTTTTTTCTGTTCTATTGTATTCTTTATTATTTATTTTTCTTTTTACAAATTTGTTTTGGACTCATTTTGGTGGCAAGAACAGAATGAATGTGGGAACCTCAATCTCCTGTTATTAAAATTTTGCCCTAACCTGAAAGGTTTTGCTGTATTTTCACAGATTATCTTTTACTTCTTTTTTTTTTTTCTGTTTGACTAAATAAGAAAATATGTAAATTCTGTGTGTAGATGGAATAATACCTGTTTTGATTTAAAAGCAGCCTTACTTCAAGACAACATGGCATTGGATAGTTTGCCCTGAAATCACCAATGACTTCTATTGCTTTAAGTCTGTAGACTTTGAGTTCTGAGAAATATCTCTCTTATTTCAAAGTATAAGGGTGTCCCCCATAAATCTTGCTTTGGGGTATGCTCCTTTGTTTTACAGATAATATTTGATGTTCAGATCTGAAAATGGAGTACACAGTTTAACTGGATATGTTTTAGCCTCTTTTATGAAACCATGAAAGATGGTTGAAAATGCAATATTTGATAATTATAAATGGGTGAAACTAATATGAATAATATGCTCTTGCTTTTACATAACTGTTAAGATTTAGAGAGTAGAAAATTTTCATGAGGATATTAAAAAATAGAGTTGGAAAACCATTGCAAGTCTGTTACAGTTCAAGAGACTTCAGTTAAAGAGGTTTTTATTTTTTTTCAATTTTTCAGCCATTCCGTTAGGAATCATAGTTGTACGAGGAGATTGTGACTTGGAGACTTGTCGTATGTACATTGATCGTCTACAAGAGGTGAGGCTTTTGTGAATTCAGGTATCATTTACAACATTCTATGTTTCTTTCAGTTTTGAGTGCAGGGGCCAAATAATTGCAACAACCATGTATCAAGAGTATTTCAATTTGTCTACCATTGAAACCAAAATTCTAGAATTAAGATGTGACAATAAAAGTACTGAAAAATATCCCCTATACAGGAAATAAAAAATCCTACTGGTTACTTTTAAATTATAACAGCAGTGAAGTGAATGGGTGTGTTTACTTCTCCTTGATTTATAACGGAATAGTAGGACTTTCTACATACCTTGTTGAAATTACATAAATTATGGATTAGAAAGTGTGTTAGGCAAGGATAAACACTGTGGTATTTGAGTAGATCTAATTATGCAAAAATTGTTCTCTAATACTGTCATGGAGATTACTCAATGGAGATTACTGAGACACCACTAAAGACAACAAATACTAACTAGATATTTTCAAAGACACAGAAATGGGTGTTCATGCAGCTAACAACAGTTTCGCTTTTATTCTCTAACACCTTGCCTCATGAGAATCCATTCTACAATACACTGGAAATGCAGACTCCAAATGCCTCATTTACCTGAATCATTTGAAGTATGAATCCCTTTTGTAATAAACAAATGGATTTTCATTAATGTATTTCAATCTCTTGGTGATAGCTTTCAATAACATTTACAAGTCTGATGACATTACATTTATAAATAATTTATATATTCATATTTATAAAAAATTATAACTTGTTAGTCTAATTTATGTAGGAGCTATGAACCTCATCCCTTCCATTGAACTCTTTGGGAGCCATTGACTTCCCATAGATTTTGGAACTCCACACTTGCAGTCTGAGTATGAAACTTAGTATATCACTTAGGCTTTCACTTTGCATTTCAGCCCGAATTCCCTTCATCAATTGCAGTTTTGGACATTCAGACCTGGGATGTGGCTATTATTATCAGACCTAAAACCACATTGTAAGGTGGTGCATATTTGAAGTATCTAGTGCAGAAGATTACAGTGAAATAATAATGATGATGATCGCATCAGACTGAAAATGTGATCTCACACTGAGTTCAGGCAGTTTTAGCTACAACCCCTGAAGGAAGCACAGCTAGATATTTTGGTTGACTTACCCATAATGGTTGTGGAGGAACTGTGTTTCTCCAACCTTTTGCAGGGTTTGTATTAATTTTTGTGTATGTGTGCTTGATTTGGCTCAGTCCCATTTGCTGGGAGTAGAGATGCCAAGGTTTGCATGCTGCTGGAGGACAATGGTCTTTAGGTCAGGCTCGTTAGTAGACTATGTCATGTGCTGTAACTATTTGACAAAATCTCTATTAAAATAAATTAGATACCTGAACCCTGTTAAATATCAGGATCATTCTGCTATGACCTTCTTGGATTGAGGTTGTTTTAAAATAGAGAGAACTGTCCGTTGTTTCCTATAGTGCATTAATCACTCGGAAATATTTACAGAGGTGTCTTAAAGATTTTTGACGTATTTGCATTAATTTTGTTGCTGATATTGTAAATTTAGTTTAGTTCTCTTGGAGCAAATATATTTTTTTAACGTGTTAAAGATACATTAGTATAATCTCTTTTTTTTTTCTAACTATTTTTTAAATCAAATGCATACAAATCTAAACTTTGAGTGAGCTTTCCTTGACTTTTCTATGGAGTTTGTTTCATATGCTTAAAACCAGTGAAAAATATTTGCAAAATTATTTGTGTTTGCCCAGCCATTTCAGATAATAGGACTACAAACAGCTCTTATTGTTGCTTTAATCTTTTTCATCACTGCTGTGTCTTTCATTCTCCTGCTAGGACCTACAGTCAGTAACATCTGCTACACAGAGAGTTCATTACCAGGTAAGATAAACTTTCCTTTTAGCAACAGAACAGAAAAATGGGAATGGCACTCTTTGTATTTGAACCCATATGTTCTTGGGTGAAAGACTCATATTTTAGATTAATTTCTAATTATCTGATTATTGTATTTACCTTTAAATATTGGAAGCTAGTTCTGCTTTCTCTTGGACTAGTTTTATGGAATCACCTTTGAAATTACTGGAGCTTGATGATGTGAATGATACTGCAATAGCAGTGTTTTCCATATTGAAGTGAATGTGAAAATGTATCCTGTAGGACAAATGAGAAAAGTACAATGGTTTCTCTGTCTGAGAAACTTAACAATGACATGTTGTATTGCATAGCTGTTGTAATAAAGTCTGTCTTCAGGGGAAAAAAAGTTGCTTTATCAGGCCCAGCCTCTTAATAATTCTGTACAGGACAGGCATTCATTCTTACTTTACATAATCTTCAGAGTAATTTTTTAGTCCATCCTAAGCACATGTGCACTTTTTTCATGAGATCAATAGGTTTTAGTGTAGGTGAATAGTTCTTAAAATTGGTCTCTATGTTTTCCAAATTTATTCTACCATTTATGCAATACAGAACTTGTCTTTTCAGTTGGAAGTATCATTCCATAATGCATATTTCGCTCAGTAAAACAATTCATTGAAGAGTGCTTAAATTGGAAGTAAACTGTGACTAACTCTACTGACTCCTGAAATTATATGATATTAGCAGGGAGACTTGGCACAAACTATGGTCAGTTGACATAGTACTTAGGGTTACAGGACAAGTTTTCATGGTGTTCATAGCATTTCCCTAGAAATAACAATGCAAGTAATGTTGGATCAGCAAGAATGAGTTCACTGAGAAAGCATGCAGAGACTAGCCTACATAAACCAATTGTGGTGAAATTGCTGATAATTTTTTGGGTTTAATGTTTACTTGGGTAATACAGAATTCCAGTTTCACATGAATGCCTGTAGATGAACTGGCTACAGACACTATAAGAAAATGCCATTTGTCATGTTTTCCTTGAACTGCCTTCTTTATATCAGTTCATGGTTTGTTTCTTTCTTTCCATATCCAATCCTAAATTCATATTTGTGATATTTCCATCAATCATTGCTCTGGAACTCAGTTTTAGAACAGTGTTAGTGTCTAGAAAATTGATTAATAAACCAGCAGGTATGAGTCTGCTCCACTCATTCTGAATTAACCTAAGTAGCTGCCGACTGCTCCATGTGTAGGAAACCACCTGAGGTAAAATGAGGAGCAAAATCTGTGTATATGGGAAGATGTCCAAAGAGTATGAAATGTCAGAAATCAGCTCCATGCTTGGCTTTAACCTCTGCAGTTACAGCAGTATATAAATTAGTTGCTTACCTATCTTCTCTAGTGCACAGCAGTGTGAAATCCCTAACATACCAGTCATTTTTTATGATGTTACATTTCAAATGCACCTCTCTGTGTTGTGTCTTTGGCACTTGTTTGTCTAGGATTCTTTTTTTTTTCCCCTCAGTGTGTCATTTCACCAAATTGTCACATTAGGTTAATTTGAGGTTTATTCCATATTTGTTGGTATCCCTCCACATATTACAGAAATGGGAAAAAGAGAGGGATAAAGAACATGAATAGGGTACTTTAGCTGATGGAACTGTTTTCATACCTCACTAATAAGGTGTCATGGGTACTTTTAAGTCTCTTACATGCAGCTCTCTGGCATAATTCCTCTGCAGTTCAAAACATAGGGAGTCAGCAGAAATATTACCAAAACCAAGTGCAAATGAGAAAAAATATACTGGAGCATTTTCTCATTCTGTTTTGCTTCTCTAATGAGTTTAATGCTCACAAAATATCATTCTCATGGGCCTGAGACTTTGCAAGCTAATTCTGTAGTTGAACTGTAATGAGGTCTTGGAGGGAGTATGTCACAAGGTTCAATTTATGAACATAAGTTGACATTTACCAGCAGTATTCCCATCTTCATTTTCTCAGCATTTTGTACTCTATGAATTTTGCTCATTTCTCCACTTCTTATAAACTGTGTTTTAGTACAACCCATTGGATGTTTTCTTCCTTTTCTCCTTTGTGTTGCAGTCTCCTCCATTCCACACAGAGTGGACTAAATATTAAGATACATAAAGCTTTGTGCATGTAGATACAACAATGCCAGAAGACTAGTGGATTTCAGAGATCCTTGATTTACTGACAAACACTCTAGTGGCAATACAATCAAACCTAAAAATCCCACAAGTCTGTTTGCCTATGTTAGACAAAGTTGTATTTTCAATCCGATTCTGTGAAATCTCTGAGATATGTTATTTGCTCTCCATGTACAGTTATAATTCACTTTCTGTTATGCTGTCATTGTCTCCTTCTCTGTGATGCACAGAGGCTGGATACCATAAGAATAAGGTTTATGGTATCCTGTAAAATCCTCCCTGTTGCTTTTACTTTTCTTTTCCTGCCACCTGACTTGGTATACTACTCTGTGGTCTGTTGTCTGAAGGAGGAATAAAGTTTAATCTCGAGCCATGTTTCTGAATTTACAGCATTTACAGATGTGCTGATTGTATTGCTAAAGATGTGAATAAGGATTGAATATGTCTCTAAAAAAATTGTGTATGCCAAAGACCCATGCTACTGTTTTGCCCTATCTAGATATATTTGTGCTTAAATGTTATATGCAGCAGATTTGTGAAGTTGGTTGACTATGCACTGGCAGCATGGAGCAGAGCCATGATCACCCTCTGCCCTCTTAGATCCCTTTTGATCCCATTTGCCTCTCCAGTAAGAGCTAAAAACATGTGGGGTAGCCTGCTTTAGTATTTGATAAGTACAGGTCAGGAAGATCTTAATTCTTCCCCAGTAATTTCATTTGGTTCCTGGGTTATATAGATTTTGCACATTGTGCAATGTTAGTAGAGCAAAATGAAAAAGTCAAAATGTAAAAAATAGCCCTTTTTAGTGAAGAAACAGTTTGTTGGGGTTTTTTAATAATGTAAGTTTCATGCCCTATCCAGGACCAGGAAAGCTCTTTCCCCAGAGTGCTTTCTGTTCAGAGGCTCTCTCCTAGATGGTGCTTCCTAGATGGTAAGTACATCTCCCTTCTCCTGTGCCTAGCATGCTGCTTGCCTCTAGTGTGCTTTGTAGGATAGTTCTGAGTGTATTGCTAGAGAGGCATAACTGTTCCTTCTTGTTACACTGAGCAGGTAAAAAAGCAGCTGTGTGCCCCCCTTTCCCATCTGAAAAATGAAACAGGCCCTTCATCTAACAATCAAAATATCTGCTGTAGCTACTTCCATCCCACAGAAAGGTGTTTCCCTGAGGTGAGTTAGAAGCTTAGTTTATCAGACTCTGCTGTGATTGAGCACTGCCCAAGCTCAGAGTGCAGCCAGTTGTACAATTCACTGCTGTTGGTTAGGCTGAGTTCTTCACCCTGGTTTCTCTGCAGACACTCTAGTCTTTAGGCACTGCAGTGTTCAGGTACCTCCCTTTCCTTGTAGCTCTGCAGAGCTCTGGAGAGCTGCACTTCTATTTGAGCTAGACTTTGTCAAAGCAGATAACTTATCTGGGCTTTACATCAGGCTACAGAGCACAAGAATTGGCAGCTGGAATGGATGGCATCTGCTTTTACAAGAGCGTCACCATGGGGAGACTTAAAATTTTAATGCTCAAAACAAAACTAAATTCTCCTTAGCAATTTCTAATCACCCTTCCTTGTCTCTCAAGAGGGGCATTGATAAAAGCTTTAGCAAGAATATGTTTGGTTTTTGGAGAAAGCTGGATGGATAGATGTGTTCAGTTTTTTGTCTTCAGTGTTTGATATTCCTGTGAAGTGCCAAAACCTTCAATGTTACATCAATGTGCTCTTGTGTCAAAACTGCAGAGTGAATCAACCTGATTTCACTCACCCAAATAAATGCAAAGCAGATACAAAAAAAAATCATATCTGATGAAGCACACTATAGATGATAAATACTTTTGTGTTTTGCAGTATAAATTATTTGGCTATGACAAGATTCATAATATGTGAATTTATTTAGTGAATCCCCCTATTTTCATGTGTTTTTCATGAGTAGCATAAATTTTTCTTTAACATATTACTAATTCGATGTCAATATCTGTGGCCAAGCATTTGATTTATAAAGAGCTTCCAAGCATATTATTGTTCTTTAGACTCAGAATCAGAATTATCCCATTAGATCCATCAAATTCAGCATATGCTTGCTCTCAGCGGAGCAAAGTATCTTTTTCTGTCACATATTTTAATGTAATTAATTCTTCTTAGAGGACTGAAATCCATTTTATGTATTTTAAAAAATATTTTTTTTCATGTTAATATTTTTCGTGACTACTACCTTTAAATTCAGCATTTAATGGGAGAGGAATATCACAGAATTGTAGAATGTTAACGGTTGGAAGGGACCTTAAAAGTCGTTCAGACCCAAACCCCCCTGCCATGGGGAGGGACATTTCTCACTAGACCAGACTGCTCAATGCCTTACCCAGCCTGATCTCAAACACTGCCAGGGTGGGGCATTCACAAGTTCCCAGGGCAACTATCTCACCATCTCACAGTAAGATCTCCAGTAAGATCTCTTCCTAAGATCCAGCCTGAATTTCCCCTTTCTTCAGTTTGTACCCCTTACTCCTTGTCCTGTCACCACAGTTCATGATGAAAAGTCTGTTGTCCGCCTCTCTATAGACCTCTCCAGATGCTGGAAGGTTGCTTTGAGGTCTCCATGCAATCTTCTGTTCTCCAGGCTGAACAGCCCCAACTTTCTCAGTCTGTCTTTGTAAGGGAGGTTCTCCAGTCCCCTTATCAACTTCCTGGCTCTCCTCTGGACTTGCTCTGACAGTTCCAGGTCCTTCTTGTGTTAGGGGCAGCAGAACTGTACACAGCTTTCCAGGCAGGGTCTCACAAGAGCAGAGTAGAGGCTGAGGATCTCGTCCCTTGATGTGCTGTCCACATTCCTATTTGCTGGAGCCCAAGACACGGTTTGCTTTCTGGACTAAAAGCGCACCCAGCTGGCTCGTGCTGAGTTTTTCACCAACCATCACCTCCAAGTCCTTCTCTGTACGGCTGCTCTCAATCACTTCTCCATCCATGGGATTGCCATGGCTCTTGTGTAGGACCTTGCATTTTGTTGAACTCCATGAGGTTTGCAGTGGCCTGGCTCTCAGCATGTCAAGGTGGTCCTGACTGGTGTCGCTTTCCTCCAAGGCTGGTGTGAGCAGGGAACTCGCCCAGGGCACGCCCCACCCCTCTGCCCCTACCACTGACAAAGATGTTGGTCACAGTAATGACCTGAGACATACCCCTCACATGGACATAAGGAGTTAACTCATGTCCTTGTGGAGCCACTGTGACTTCCCTGGCACAGGGGTTGTTTTATGAAGCAGTGATGTTAGTGCAGCCCATCTTGTCCATGCAGTCCTGCTCAGACTATTTTCTGCTATTGTTTCTCTGTCTTGCAGCTACTTCTGCTGATCGTTTTTACCGCATTGACAGATCTCAGGTAATTCCTTATTTGTTTTTTGTTTCTATAGATTTATTTTTGTATTAAGCTACATCTAATGCTGCTTAAAATGAATTATCTGCCATTCTTCCTGTGTTGCAAAATGTTACTCATGATGTCTCATGAGAAGTAGAGAAAAAAAATTCTGGGCTGTTTTTTAGTTGATCTAATTCACGTTGTTTCATTAAAGTCTTGTATCTTCTGATCATCTGCCATTCTGTTTACTACCAATGTGATGCAAATCAGAATTTTCTGCAATTGTTTTCGTTATCAAGTCTTACTAGAGGCGTCTGTGTGGTGCCAATGTATTTGTATTAATCTTTTCACTGATGTTTTTAGTCACCAGAAGTCTTGATCATCTCTGTGTTGGTGTGTGTGCCATGAAATAGCTATTGAAGTTAAGATGTTGTTACAATTTGAGAGTTATGAACAGAGGTGCATAAAATATTCCCAAGGAAACCCAAAACAATGTGTATCTCTGCTGGATTCAGACCTGTGGCACAGATCTGACAATCTGAATATATTTTCTAAAAGACACTGAAAATTTTACAGGGCTTTTGGAGTTTCTGATTTGTAGGCAGAACAGGCCAATTAGTAACTCAGCATTAAGCTCAAATTGTTGATTTCACACTGTGGTTGTTTGTATTTGGTCCCCCTGAGAACTGTATAAGTTGTTTCTGGATCACATGGACATGTTACTGTTTCTTAGCAAAATGATTTAACTCTAGCAGAAGGAGCTGTGACTTCAGTTCAGAGTTCCCATGTTTTGTATCTGCATGTAGACACCATGGGAGTTCTTTGCACGCAGTCAGATAAATGGTTTAATGTTGTAATCTAACATTGTGAAGGCAAGGATGAAGAAGATGCTGCTACAGATTAAACTGGCAATTTTTCTCTGGCTTATTCTGCATTTCGCTAATATTTGACACTGTACTAACTGTAATTTTTAATGCCTACTCCTTCATCCTGTGATTCTGTGGGTAAAAGAATTAATACTGTGTGTTGGTCTCAGAACAAATAGTTACAAATTTCTTGCCCATTTGCCTACATAGACAGACATACACTCAGTGGTTTTTTTGAAAGACAATAAGCCTTCAGTGTCAATAACAAAAATAAAGGATTGAGAAAGTGAGCTTTGGTAATGGACATGTGAAAACAGAATATACAAGTGGTGGAGATCTGGAAGAGTACACCCAAACAATGAAAAGTCCTGTCAACCGTCATCAAAGAAGAGACCACAGGTTTTGGTCCTAATTTCAAAATGCAAACCTTGGCTTTATGGGTAGATCTCCAGGTTTCATCAGAATGGCATAGTCATCAAGTAACAGCCTTTAAAGTGGTGCTGTGAGTGTGCAGCTAGCTCATGGGGAATCTTGTTTGGCTTGAAATCTATGATATTAGTGACTTCTATGGCATTGATTTTAATGTGTATGTCTGTATGAGTGCACACTTAAATACACAGAATCCCTTGAATATTCTTCAGAGAACCTGACATGCACTTGACTCATTCTAGGGCAGCTGGATACTCTGAGAGATCAGTGATGCTACAGGTTTACTATTTGTTGCTTGTGTCACTCCAACAGGAACATTTGCACTTTGTGACGGAAATTTCACAGGATGAGATTTTTATTCTGGACCCAGAGATGGCGACATCTCAGCAGGTGGGGACACCACCAGGAATGCCTGACCTGGTAGTGGAGCAGGCAACTGGGTGAGTGTTGCTGGGATCTGAGTTTCAGCAGTTGTATTAGTGATGGACATCTCTTTCTGGTCCCCTTGTCTGAAGGATTAGGAGATATGGGAGGGTGGGTATTAGGTAGGAACAAATCCAGCCGTGGTAATGACAGGAGGACAGTAGTGTGACATCTACTCCATTAGACTTCCTGGAGCACACAGCAGGACTAGTGGACTTCAGCACCTTTTAACCATGTCACACCACTTGACCCTAAATCCTGCCATGAATATCTAATGATTGAATTACAAACTTCTCTGCGTGATTGGAGTCCTGACTCCACTGTGTAAGGCCCTGAAGCCCTTTGTGTCTAAGAATGACCATGAAGTGCCTCTGTTATCATCCTCTTGATAGACCAGAAATGCTTCTATTCCTCTGCAGAAGCAGCATTGTACTCTTAGCGAATTCATCTATTTTAACTTGCTATGGGCTCAAAAATGCTAGGAACCAATTGGCACAAGACAACTTCAAAGTGGAGCACACAAGAGGTGTGAATGCCTTTCTTCTCCTCCTTCTCTCCCTAGGATATCAGATCGGTGGAACCCTGTCGTTCGGAAGAGGATGCTGAGCGACAGCGGCCTTGGAAAGATTTCTCCCCACTACGAGGTACCTGACAAACAAAAGGACGCCAGCCAGACACATATGCTGCAGTAAGAGCCCTCTGCATTTCTCTGCTTGATGATTCACTGTCCCTCTCACCACAGACAACCTGTAATATCTCCTTTATCTTAACGAAATGGGCCAACATGCTTAAATTACAAATATTTTTTGCTACATCTCTTTTGCTTCTCCCTTCTGTTCTTCCTTTTTGTCCATTATTTTATGTTACTGCCTTTGTTTCATTCTCTTTGGCAGCTGCTCCTCTTGATACACCTAAATCCAAGCCTTTGAAAGAAAATACCTTATTTGTCTGAAGCTCCAGACAAGAAAATCTTGGCAACTGGTTTGGTGAAAAGTCAAAGCATTCACCCTCAAGGCAGCTCTGATGCAATGTGAGAAACAGAAATCTCTAGAACTGCTGCTTGCTATCAACGATGCAGGAAATGGTTTTCATATAATCTTGAACCATGCAGGATGGCTGTATAGTGGTTTTCTTTTTGATAATTTCCCCATAAAATAATTTTTTACCTTAGTAAAAATTAGTACTATCTACTTAGTACTATCTACTATATTCTGATTGATTTTAAAAACATCTCTTATTCTGGTTACCTATTTTCCTCAACTTATTGGTATTTCACTTTAGATTTTCAAAACCATCAGAGGATCACTACCAAAGATTGTGTGGGGAACATCTGTCACAACTCTATTGCTGACTTTGTTATTTGTGTTTTGTGGTTCTATTCTCCCATCCCCCAACTACATAATGAATAATTGTGTCTCTGGTTCTACTGTATCAGCAACCCAATGGACAGGTTTCAAAACCTAGTATAGAAAAATTAGGAATAGTGTCAATGTGGCCTTTTTTCAGGTTTTTTTTTTTTTGTTTTTTTTTTTTTCTGTCAGGATATGTGTGGGAGAGAGCTGCAAGGCACAGAGCAGGCAAAGCCTACAGCTCCAGGACAGGTGTAGTGTGGATGGCAGGCTGTCTAGCCATGAGGCTGCCAACTGGAAATTTTCCAGCTAACTGGTGACTGCTGTCAGGAGGAGATGTCACAGCAAGAAAGGGTTATCAGGGTATCACTTCCAGGAGAAAATTGCCTGGTTTTCTTACTGGGAGATTCTGGATCAGTTCTTTATATTCTTTGCAAAGTGAAGAATGGTGAATTGAGGTTAATTTTTCCATAGATTGGAATGGCAGGGCCCAAAATCGGAAGCTGTCCAAGCTGTGAGAAAAATGATGCTTAGACAGTTTTAGGCAGTGTGTAGTGATGGTGAGAACATGTGGACTAATTTCTATTGATAAGAATGATTTTGTTTGCATCAGCATGACTGGAAATGTTTGCTTAGCTGTAACAATTGCATTTGCTGAATTTATTAAATACAGGTAAGCTCGTAGCATTGCTTGGAGTAAAGTTCCCCTCTCACTGCCTGCTATGAGGAATTTTGTTTACAGTTTCTCCAAACTTTAATTGTTTTGGTTGAAATTTTTCACGCTAAGACTCAGTCAATGACTGATTCTTTTTCTTTCAGTAAAAACTTTACCAAACAGCCAGTTCTTTCTGAAGACAAGATTTGTGGGAAATGTGCTCCCTTAAATGACCTTATTTCAAATAAATTCAGTAGCTCTTTCCTGAGATGAATTAGTGCTACCAGTGGAATGAACCTCACTGGAATGAAATTTTGGAAGCTTGACATTTAGTAAAATGTCATCATAATACCAGGGAGATGCCTTTTGCTGTCTTGAAAATACCCCTGAATTTGCCCTGCTGATGAGGTTGTTCATTCACTTCGGAGACACCTCAGATTCAAGAGCTTTGCTTTCAAAAGTTTCTGTCTGTACATGCTCACAGAGGAGTTACTCCTCTGTACTTAATTCATGTTGCAGATCTGCTCACAGGACTGAGGGAAGTGAGACTGAGCTGTTCATTAGCTAATCTCCAGCAGCAAGGAGAAAAGGGATGCAGTACTCATGATCAGATAGAGATTGTCAGGAGAAGGTGTGTGAAGGAACAAGGAAAAGAAGTTGCACGAGCCAAAGGAGTAAAAGCAAAAAGGAAGCATGTGCAGGAACTTGGTGAGTAGGGTTAAAGGATGGGAGCTGTTCAGGGCACAGAGGATAACCAGGTGTCTGGCGAGTCAGAATGGGAATAATGAAAATGAGGAGTGCATGGGTTACAGATAAGGAAGAGCTGAGTGACAGGCTAGGGGCATGAGGGAAGATTATGTGGCTGTTTCTTTCCAGAACACAGAATTCTGGGTTTATGCAGGTTAATAGACAGGTAAGCAAGCTCTGAAATATGTTTAGATACGGCCTCACTTGCTACCAAGGTGGAAGATGTATGGTAAATGAGTCAGGGAACCTCAGTGGAGGCAGCAAGGTAATAAATTTAAGACAGCTGAATGATGCTCAGTGGGACTGGCTTCTCTTTTCAGCATCCATGACAGAATTTCTAAATGGCAATTTACAGCAAACTTTTTGCAAGTGGCTGTGTAACCATGGGCATTGTGTGCATGTCCACTGTGAAGTAGGTTTGGTTACTGCGAGGACACTACAAGGAACTTTTTAAAGAGTGTGAAGGGCTGGAAACTAAGAAATACATTTATGTTGCCTGAGGTTGTCTAACTGGAACTTTAAAGAAAAAAATAAAGCACTATTATATTTTGACAGCTGAAGTTGGTCACAGGTTTTTTTTGCAGAGATTTGTCCCTTCAGAAATTATTTTTCAATTAGAGCTTTAAAAAAGGATTTCAGTAAAATTCCTAAACAAGAATATGGCAGAAAAGAGAGGAGTCAATTTCTCCTGCACATAGAGCTCTTCTGAGGGTCATCAGCATCCAATGTTTTTTTATGTAGTTGGAAATATTGTACAGCTCAAAATGCAGTATCCTATAGCCTAGGGCAAATGACAGGGGACTTAGTGTGAAAGTTGATTCACTGGGAATGCTTTCTTAGCAGTCATTTTTCTCCTAAACAGGATATGACCACAACTGGTCATAATATAGCTTCAGGATGTCAGAGAATATCTGTCATCACTATATGCACAGATATAGATGTGTGTATATGCATATCTATCTATCTATATCTATATCTTCTTTAAGATTAAGTAATTATTTCTGAGAAGTGAGGAATGTAGCTAAAAATTTCAAAGTTGAACGATCCCTTATATTATTTCAATAAATGAAAGCAGAGAACAGAATATGTGATCAGGAAGTAATTATAATGTTAGGTGTTGCTTTTTATCACAAGCTTGTTTGGTTAAAGCATAGTGTGAATATAATGATTTTGAGGCAGGAGTCTTTCTGAGGAAAAATTACGCTTTTTTTTCCAATTAACTGGACTTCATGTTATTTTCAGGTAGCTATTGGTTAATAGTATTTCATGTTTTGTTCCTTATTTGAAGACTCTTTGATCTGTGATGGATTGGATAGGATCTGAAACAGTGTCTTGATGCAGTAACCAGGAGCTGGGGATGATTATAGTTTAATAGGAACATCAATTAGTGTGAACACTGCATTAAAAAAACCCACATTGGGAAGACAATTTACTAGGACTAGAGGTGCTTGATCTTGAAAAAAGATAATAATACAGGTAATTGGACCCTTCCTTTGTGAATGAGGGGGTTCATTCTGTGATTAAATGGTGCAGCGAGATGCAGAAGACCTCACAGCTTGCTGTGTGTTGTTGGCCATATGTTTCTCTTGGTTGTTTGTCACCCTGTTATGTTATGAGAGCTGGAAAATTTGATAAAACAAAACCCCTAACAGCATACAGAGATGAAAAGATGACTACATCTTGGTAGAGGTTTAATCTATAGCTTTTAATTGAAGTAATTAATTTTCCCACTACTGGGGGCAGTAACCAGCACTTTTCTAGCATCTGTCCAGCTGTGATGGTAATGTGTTTCCCAGGCTGCTGGCTGCATTTTCTGAATCAAGGGCATGGCTTGTGAAGGATGGGTGAAGGTTGGCCTGGATGCCATCTGGTCTTGCCAGGGAGAGGAAGAAAAAACACCTGTAGGCGCTGGAAGATGGCAACCCTTTCCACTAACTAGACATTAATTAGCTAGTAGTACCATCCAGGCATTGCTTTATAAAGCAATAATAACCGAGTTTCTCAGAGGGAAGAATAAAAAAGGCAAATGCCAAGTGTTTAAGACAGCCACAAAAATCTGATTGTTGCCCAGGAAATCCATGTGACAATGCAGATGTTACAGGGTGGTTTAGGGTATTTTTTAAAGAGAAATTGTTGTGTATTACAAGATGAGAAGAGCATCAGGGATACAAACTTGCATGTAGAAAGGAACAAAAATGCTCATTTAGAGAAAGTTTAGAAAATATAAAGAGATGATTCAGAGCATGCTAGGCAGGAACTGCCTAGTGATAGTGACTCTAAAATTCCAAAGGTTGGTAAGGACTTGAGAAATCCAATGGTTTGCCCAAAATATATTGCACTGAAAAAATCAGCATCAGCTCATAAATAGGCATGGTAGTCTACTCTGGTGTTTTTGATAGCAAAATCAGAATTAATTTTCAGTTCAGATTTAGTTCAAGCTGTATTTCTAGAATTACACTGCAAGAGTGAAGTGCATATGTCTTAATCAGGTATTTGTACCCCTGTAAGAATTGCTTTCCATTTTGCAGATGAGGCTCCATGAGTACTGATTGCTTCAAACAAATCTTATTTTAGTGAAGGCATAAATCACCATTACCTTTACTGTACACTCCATGTAGTCCTTATAATAGAACTCAAATATAACAAAGTGCAATGTCTGTTTTTTGCTCAGCTCTTCCTTTTCTTTTTCTTCTGTTGTCTTGGATACTTTTACAAATAGCTTGTAAGAGATCTCTCTCACTACCTAAAAGTGGAGCATGATAGATTTGCCTGAAACAACTCACCCTCTTGCTAGGAAAGTGATGTCAAAAATTGGGGTAGCCACTGGAAAGGAAGATGTAGACTCAAAGAGTAGGGAAAGTGTTGTAAGGAGGACTTAGAATTATTCAGAAGAAGGTAAACATGGATTAAATAGGTAAAGAATTTTTAAGAATGCAAAGAAAAATAAATTATAAGAATACAGCAGATGAATAAGAAATTGTTTGGAGGGAAAGCAACTTCCCTGCATGAGATGGAGTGCAAACAAAGTGATGCATTTTGATGCATCTTTCCTGTATTTTTAAAACTTTTACTATTTCATAGCATGATGCAGTCACAATACTTAAAATTTTATACACATCCCAGGGAGAAGCTACAATTTATCCACCATTAGGCAAACCTTTCTTCAATTCCTCTAAAAATCTTCCCGTACTCCCACTTATGAAGAATTCTTTGACAAGCATGGCACCTGCTTACTTTTTTAGTCTAGTGCACAGGTGTGGTAAACAATTTCATGTATTTGAATCTTCTGTTGTGAATATAATTTCCCTATATACATCAAGTTCTTAGCCATGTTCATTGTTTTGGGAGATTCTCAGTGGGGAAAAATACAAAAATTATTCAGGGACTCCTGGCCATTTCTGATTAGTAGACACACCTTGACTCATCTGTAGAAGAAAGGCAGAGTTGGGAGAGGAAAACAATGCTAAAGTGAGAGAGAATGGAGAGGAATGTTCATATTAAAATAGCTTTGCAAAGACTGGCTTGCATTAGATATGCTTTTGATTAATCCTGAGCGGGTAGAAAATGAGAACATATGCTCTCAACTCAGGATTCAAGAGGCTTTGTGCTACTTCAGGTAGAGTGGTACCATTTCAGGGATGGTTCTGGGCATGGAAAGAGCCTAGCATTTAATTCTGATATCTGAAGGCACATAAACAGGACAAAGGAAAGTGTTGCCACATACACTCCCTGCTAGGTCAGGGGGATGAGCTGTGGCTTTGTGGTGTTTCAGGCACTGGACCTGAGGGACCTTTGCAAACAGTGAGAATCAGGTGGTTCTGGAAGCTATTCAACACAAACTTTCAGCAGCTTCTAATGTTACATTCAGGTTATTGCATACAGGAAAAAACCTTATTTAGTAATCTCTTCTGTTTTGATGAGTAGAATTTTTATGTCACTACTGTTAAATAGAAAATTCATGGGGTTTACTTCATAAGATTTTCTGCAACAGTCATTAGTAATTGGTACTTACACACCATCCTGACAACCCAGCCCAGTAATACTGAGCTTTAAGACACATTTGCTTCTGCTATTGTCAACCATAATTGGGAAAAGAAGAAATCAGAATTTTGTTTAGATTTTTATGTCTATAACCTTATTTGTGTATGTGAATGCAATGAAGAGAGTGTGTGTTTTCTTCAAGAATGAAGTCCCCAGCCTTTGCTGTTGAGGCAAAGGGGTTTCAATAACAGTAGGCACATGGGAGGTAGGTTTGTGCACCTGCCCCTTCCATAGATGGCAGAAATAGAGCACATCATGTACTGTGTCCTACACGGTGTTTTTTTTCTCATTAATACTTATTACCAATGCATTTCATCATTCAATATTTAACTCCCCAGAACGGATCGGGTGGGATTTTATCTTCCTCTTTTCTCACCAACCTGCCCCCTCTTAATGACTTTTGTGGCATCTCGACACCCGATGCGCAGCTGAGGAAATTCACCCTGCTGACAAATTATTTTGACAGACAGTGATATGCAAAACACTCCTACACATGATGAGACTACAAACTTGCATCTTTAGAGAGATTTTGCTTCTGGATTGGCATCCCACTTTCTGAAAGGGAAATGCAAGCAGTCCAGCTCTCCTCCTCTCCTTGGGGCAACTTCAAACAATAGAATGCACACGTACTTGACAAAGGAACCATCTTACCTGAATGCTAAAAAGTCAGTTACCACTTAACTTGAAAATGCCTTCTGAATATTTCCAGTAGACAAAGGGACAAAGCCAGTTTTTCCACATGGAATTTAAGTTTTTATTTTGGAGTGCATTTAAAGGATAAAAATTTATGTTGTCGAAGTAGAGATAGCTGGGTTCCTTGGTTTCCTTTAAGAAGTTTACCATAACAGCTATTAATCTGCATTCCACTCTCTGGCTAATAGCCAAGACTGAAGCAGTAGAGTCTCTTTTCTCTTTTTCTTTTAACAACAGTTTTCTTTTCCCCCTTTGCTTCCAGCCTTGCTTGCCTACTTTAGTCTTTGGTCTGCGAAGCAGAATCTTTTATGAGAAGTAAAACAGGTTTACAGCAAAGAAGACAGAAATATAACAGGAGAATAACTTCTCATAATCTCATTTTCTTTTTGTCTAGGTACAAGAAAGTAACATTTGATAATTTGATTTTTAGGCCCTACTGCTTTCCCTGCAAGCATTGGACAGGTGGTAACTGTACCTGGGAGGAGCAGGGTAGCAAGAGTGGATCTGACAATGCCACTGTAGAATGTGAATATCCCTGTGTCCAGCTTTAGGGACTGGAAACAGACCTACAGTCCCCAGTGACATTAAAAGTGCTGGAAAAGAAGGTGGATGGGTTTATTGGGGTGATAAAGGATAATTGACAAAAAGATATATTCTTCTGGGTTTACTTTAGGCACTGTTATAAATATAGGTAAAATATTCTCCAGAATGTCAGTCTTATAAGCCAATCAAGGTTGAAAAATTGTGCACCTTGTAGTTTGAGGCATTTATGCATTTATGTGTACTTGTCTGCATTTATGTGTACTTACTCAATTGTAAGAGTTGAAGGATGGAAAAAAAACGTACCAAAATGACAAAAACAAAAACCTAAACCTCCCAGTTTTCTGAGCATTGTACAGGAATAGCAAGCCTGTGTCCATGTGCTCTGTCCCTGCCATAAGGATCTGCCATCTGCTTGGAGAGGAGACTGGTTCTTAATGTGTTCTCGCTCAGTACCAAGCTGTCTTATCAAAGCCAAAACTAGTGAGCTTCTGAGTCCAGGGAAGAAACACAGTCCTGTACATGTGTTACACACACATTGGGCTACATACTCTGTTCAAGATTTCACACCTGGACATCTCATTATATTCATTCAGGCTGTATTTCTATTTTTGTTCATATCCCTAAATTCTGGTTTAACAGGCTTTCGAAGATAATAAAAATGTAGTTTGGTAAAACAGCTGCTCTAAACTATCACACAGAAGTACGACTTTGCCTGAGTTGACTGTGTTAAACTCAAAAAAGCCAAACCTTTTTGTAATTCTACAGATATGTTTGTATTTTTGCTGTGGCTGAAAACTGGGAAATGTCAAAAACACCATGTGACAAAAAGCTAAAGACAAAGGATTGTTGTGTGAAAATAGGTCATCTTTTGAGGTTTGCAATGGAGTATTTTAAACCTGCAAAATTTAGTGTTTGGGTGAGGCTGGGAATGATATTCTGACATGAGCCTTCACTTAACTCATGGAACAAAAGCAAGATTCTTCACTGGAGCTGCTTGGAAAGTTCATCGTTTCCCAGGTTGTGTGTCTTGGCATGGCTGCTCTGCAGAGAGCTGCTCTTTCTCTTCCATGTCTAGTGTGACTGTCTGAGTCCCCTGGTTCTGGGCTTATGCGTCAGGGTGTAGGAGGTACAGTACATTTTTAACATGCCTACCAAAGAACTTGGGTGAGCAGACAAACTTCTGAAAGCTTAAAAACATTCTATTTGTCCCTGCTTGCCTGCTGCTTCGCTGCACTAGAAAAGGACCACTAAAACCCATGGCTTTGTCTTGGTAGTTGAAACAGAGAGTGTTTAGTAGTGCTGGCACAGAGGTGTGTGCAAGGAGGGAAATACAAGGGGAGCAAGGCCAGAACACAGAGCCTTGCTGAGGTCCTGGCAGTGCTGATGCTCATGGGCAAGCAGGGACAGATGGGCCTGGCTAAATTATGCCAAGAGGTGAAATCAGAGAGCCAGAGGGGGCTTAGAGCCAGTGTAACCCTGACTCCTGCTTTCCTGTTTCTGTGCCAGACATCCAAAAGTGCAGCACAAAAGCCCTATCTGAAATTCCCAATAGAAGTTTTATTCCACATCAGTTAGTCTACAGCAGAGGTGTAAACAGCTCAGCAGTTTTGCTCTGCCTAGGATCTGTGTGTTATGTATATTAAGTAAGGTTATTCTTTAATATTTAGATTATTTTTTTAAAGATGGCAGGAAAGTGAAGGTTTCTTAGTGCTTAGTATTTGTGAAAATCAGGCCACTTCTTTAACATAAATGCATGAATCTGTTTCTGAGGAATTCTTGTGTTTCAGGAACAAAATGCTGTTTCTCAAAAGTGACTCTTTTGCATAGTTGTAACAAACACACCATTTAGGGTAGCTTCTGGATTGTTTGAAAACACAAAGTGGCCTAAAATTATTTGAGTAGCATCTCAAGACATCAAGCAACTGATGTGCTTCACCTCCATCTAGCCTGAGGGCCAAGTGGAGATGTGTCTTATGAACCAGGTTATACCTGAGGTGCTCATAATTGGGCTGTCATTGCATTGGGCTTAGCAAAATAATTTTTTTTTTCTCTGGGTTAAATAAAAGTTGAAGTCCTAATAAAGTGACCACTGCTTTAATCTTTTCCTGGAATTAAGTAAAAGTGCACTGATTTGTTGTTGAGGAAAAGCCAGATGTTTTGTTACCTAACAGATATGCTTAAATTTTCATGCAGAATGTTAAGGAAGTGCATAAATGTAGCAATTTTGGGTCCTGTTCCAGGTCTTAATAATCTGTGTCAAACAACATCCAGTCCCTTGACATCCAGGCTGTTGTTCCACTAAGGTGTTACACGGCATACCGAGATCTTGATTTCTATAGGTCGGTGAGGATTTGGAAGATTGTCTTGGTTTGGAGGCCAGGTGTCTGGCAAGAAAGGCAGGAGCTTCTCTTTAAAATGGGAAATATAAACTCCCTCCCTCCAAATTATTATAATTTTGAAATTAAGGGGCTTTCAGGCAAAGATATGGGAAATGGGAATAACAGTTCTTTATTAGGAAAATTAAAATAGAAATACAGTATTACAAAGAACAAATCCAAAACACTGACAGAGTCAGAATACAACCTGACACCCTGTCAGTCAGGGTGTTGGTAGCAGTCCAATTGAACAGTGGCTACAGCCCTCCTGCAGTAGCAGATGTTCAGTTGAAGCAGTGCTCCTGTAGAAGAGTGCAGTTTTTCTATGAAGGTCCAGTGATGATGTGGAAAGGTCCAGCTTTCCTCTGAAATCCAGTGGAAAGAAGGCTGCCTTGGTGTTCAAGATCTCATTTTTTATCTAGGTAGGAAAGGCTTGGCCCCTCTCCCAGGTGGAGCATCTCTGAATGGGGTGATGTAATTTTATCAGCCATACAGTGGGACTTAATGGCCTATTAGCAGGTATCTTCCTGGAGGAAGGATGGGTTGTGAAAAAGATAAAGATGACTGCCCCACCTGGTTTTAAAGATGGCCCATTAGCAGATAATATGTCCCACGGTGATAAGGATCACTGCACCAGCATATGGTGATAGAATACACATTTCTGGTCACATCCTGTATTGCAACCCAAGACAAAGATTTAATTAAAATCTGGAAATGAAAGAACATTTCAAAGAAGATGGGATAAGGCCCTTTTCAAATTAATTTTCTTGCATTCCATTGACATATTTTGGTGCCATGTGATGATAAGAGAAAGAAAGGCCAAGTATTCATAAAAAGACAAAACATAAAACCAAATCCAAACAAACTGTGATTATCCTGCAGTGATCTTGCTGCTCATTTGGAAATACCTTCTTTTTCGAGTAAGTACCAAGCCAGCATGCTCAAGTCATGTTTTGAGGTGGAACTATCTTATCCAAGATGAATTTAATAGAACATTTCTCTATCTTTCTTCTCCTTTTAAAAAATTAACTATAGGCACATTTGGGTTTGTATCTGATTTTGCAATAAAATCTTCTATTTCCTTTTTAAGCAGCAATTCCCAGACAACTCCTCTGGGTGTCAGTACAGCTTCAGGGAAGCTGCATTGTGGTGGTACAAGTCTTCATTAAAACAATCCACAGTGGACAGAGGAATGGTAAGAGAGACAAAGTTAAGCAGCATTGAAAAAAGATATGTGACAATACAGGAGACACTGACATACCTAAGACCCAGTATAGAATACATCTGAGCTCCCCTGGTTTCCCTAAGAAGCACCAATTACTTTCCTTTATGTTGGACTTCATGTGAACAGGCTGAGGCAGTGATTGCTGTGCAGGTAGAGATGGAGACTGCTGAAGTCTGGATGGAGACTGAGAAGTTAGAGGTGCTAGAATTAGTATTGATCTTATCCTTTAGCAGCAGTAGGAAAGAATAATCTCCCTAGTGTTTGTCTGTTGCAGGTTACAGGACATGTCCAAACAGATACCTGCAAACTAATAAATAACTTGAATAGAATTTCTTAGATTCTGGAGGCTTTGCTGGGCAGCATTTTCCCATGTATGTGACAGTATGGCCATTGTCTATGGGAAATATTTGAGAGGAAAGAATGACAGGAAAAATGGGGTAGTGAAACCAAAAGCTCTGTAGAGAGACTTAGAGAATTGCAGAAAAACTTGGGTTGGGAAGGACGCTGAATATCATCTAATACAAATCTTCAGGATAGATCCAGCTAGATGAACTTCAGAGCCTTTTTCAGATGAGTTTTGAACATCTGAAAAACTGGAGTTTCAACAGTCTCTTTACACAGTGTGTTCTTCTCTTTGATCATTCACGGGGTAAATTTTTTTCCCCTAACATCCCATCTGAATTTCTCATGTGCCGGCTTGGAACTTTTGCTTCATGCAGACTCTGTCTTCTCTACCCTTTCCTGTTAAGTAGCTGAGGTCAGCAATTCAATTTTGCCCAAACCTTCTCTTACTGAATGAACCCAGCTTCCACAGCCTGTCCTCCTATGCCTGCACCATCTCTGGAACTCAATCCAATTTGTAAGTGTCTGTCTCATTCTCAAGTCTCAAAGCACTGAGAAGAGGGTCAAAAATCGCTTCCATCTACTTTATGACTCTGCTCTAGCAAATACAGCTCAGTGTGTTGTTGGCGCTTTCTGTCACAGGGAACCCTGCTGACAGATGTTCAGCTTGTACTCTGCTAAAATCAGGCATTCTTTCTGAAAAGCTGTTCTCAGGTGTTAGACTCCTGCAGCCTGTCTTGTTGCATGGGTTTACTCCTCCTGAGGTGCAGGACTTTGCGTTTGCCTTTGCTGATCTTGCTGTACTTCTCCAACCTCTTATGATCACTCTGATCTGGGCATGTATAAGGTCAAAGTGAAAGTGTGGGGAAGCTCTCAGAAATTCTTATTGTTCATCAAGTGCCATGGCAGAAAATGGTGATGCCCAGACTGAGCATTATCTGGTCAGGGACCAGAAAAAGAAGCAGTTCTGCTTTTCTACCAGTAAAATCATGTACTGTTTGCAGCTGGGACTGCAGGGGACACACAGCTACAGAAGTATTGATACAAATGAATGAGAGTGTTTCCTCACGTATATTCTAAAAATACTTGATATGCTAAAAATTTTCTACATTTGGAATTGGGATATGTGAACAAATCCCAACAGGGATGCCACTTGATTTTTAAGAGATGCACTTGCAAAATGAGAAGGAAGGGGTTTGACAGCTCTTCCTCTCCCCTCATCACAGGTAGCTGTTAGATTGAATTAAAAAGTTTGCAGAAATACATTCCTTAAGCAGGAAAAAAGGTGTAATGGTCATAAACACCAGTAGAATTGCTGCACGGAGATTTTTATTTAGCCTTTGAATATTAAATGGCTGGTTTTAAATAGGCCTAGTGCAGATGGTTTCTGCTACAGGTTTATTGATTAAAATAGCTGCTTTACATCAGCTCCAAGTTTGTTTCTCCAGAGGCTTTTGTCTTCATGAATAATGTACTCATCTGCTGAAATTTTGTTAGAATTAATCTCTTGGAATCTGGCTGTACATCTCTAGGTTCCTTAGTTGACTAGCTCAAAATTGTGACATTCCCTCCTTAGAAATGAATATTCCTTCTTCTACCCACCTAGTGCTGAACAAACCTAGTGTTTGCACATCGAAGAGTGCACTTGGAAACAGCTCTGAGAGTTTGGCTCTTTGAGAGAGGCTTGTGTGATAGCGAAGGCTGCCATGGCTATAATGAGGATTAGATTTCTGCAGAAATTCATCCAAACCCTGAAAGAGTGAGTGGAAAAAGTCTAGTGAGCTTTGGATCACACAGTGAACTTGGAGGCCTGTTGCAGTTTTAGGTGGGCAGGTCTCATGCCTTCAATATTGTAAGTATTCCAATTTACTGGATGCATTCAGAGTATGTATGATCAAGCTTTTTTTACACCATTTTAATGGCTTTTTAATGCATTTCTAAATATGTGTACCTGGATTTCTGGAAGAAGCTTGCGAGTTTTATGTAAAGCCCAAAGGGTATTGCTTTGCTTATGTAAGGGGTGTTGGAACAGATCTTGCACAGCTTCCTCTTGCAGGCTGAGGCTTGCTAGTTCTATTATCCCTCTGAGCTGAGCTTGCCACTTTGCAACAGAACACTGCTGCAGGACCTGTAAGAAAGAAGGGCTTTGAAAAGCATAGAAATCAAACAGAGGTGATAAGACCTTTCTTCACAGTGTGCTTTTCTTCCTCCTCCCTTCTGATCCTCTGCCCTATCACAGAAACATGTCTTTACTTGAAGTATCTGCTGCATCAATAGATGTTTGTAAAACCAGAGCAGGAGGAAAGTCAGATTGAAGCGTTTGGTGAAAATATGTGAAATCAGGCTTCCCAGTTTCAGTTGTGCATGGAAAAATAACTGTTGGTATAAGAGATAATTGAATCTCATTGTTCTGGAGATGTAGCCAGTCACAGTTAATTTGGCCTGCCTTTACTCTCTTGGGGAGATGGCGACCCCTTCTTTCTACAAGTTAATTTTGCACCAAGGTAAAACCAGAGGAAAACTCAGTTGATGTGTGTGTGTGTGTGTATAAAGAAAAAAAGTTATTCCATTCTGAAATGGACAAGAACAGGATATTGCAGTTCCTTAACCTTTTCCTGAAGATTTTTTCTGTTTTGTTTGACCAAATGAAAATCTCTTCAACATGTCATTTGGCAAAGTGTTTTGACCCAGGTGAGACCACAGAACTTGACAGTATATTAGTTTTTCTGAAGTATCTCTGACTTGTCTCTAATTTTTTTTTTAAGGCATAGAAGCTGTGGAGATGATAACTTGCTTCATTATGACAGTAAAACACATAGCCAGGGTCGTACTGGGTGGGTAGCTGACACTAGACAGATGGTTCCTGTGTGGATGTAAACAGATAAGAGTCGTCCCTTCTTGGAACACCTCTCTGGTGACCAGTGCTGCCACAGTATATCTCTCACACTTCTTAGAGACCTGAGAGAAAGATGTGTGACCAGAAATACAAGCATCTATTGGATTTTTTTTTCCTGTAAGGAAAGCCTGCTGTGGGTGTGGAGTGAGTGGATGTCATTTAGAACAGGTCATTAGGCTTTCTCTTTTTCCTCTTTTAGAGCCTGTCATAAGCATGGGCAGGATGAGTCAGTGCATAAAATGCCCAATTCTATTTAGTGTAGAGGCTTCTACAGTCTCACCTATTTCCAGCATAGCTACAAACAAGAATCCCCTTGGTGTACTGAGGACAGGACTTGAGCAGTTGGGAAAGCCTCCCCCTTGCTAAAATGTATGGCCTGGAATTATAGGAGAATGCTGAAAGTCTTCTATACTCTTTGCCAAAATACTTTGTGTCAGTAGTGGAACAAAGGAAGCCCAGTTTATTGTGGTTGAGCCTTTGGTATCTCCAGTGGTGGAAACTCTTATTGAGGCTTTTACTGTGGCTGGGATATATAAAACTTTTATTTGTGACATCAGAAAAGTTGAGCTTATGCTATTTTTTCCTGCTGCGTGAAAGCAGGAATTGACTCTCTGTCAATTAATAAGGGATGAAATGAGCCAACAAGAGTTTATCAGGGTGAGACAGAGACGTGCATATGTGCACATCAAGATACCAATACGAACCTGATGAAACTGATATAAATAAGGTTAAATGAACCTTCTTTTCTCAGGATACCAGGCTACACAGTTATTTGATGGATTCTTTCAAATAAAAGCACTGATAATAGCATCGGTAGTAATGCTAAATTTCTTACAAGCACTGTATTTGAGGCATGCAAAAAAGCAAAAAGACAGTTATATTTTGAAAAATATATAATAATTTTAGGCATGCAAAATATGCGTAAACATATTTTTCATCCTTCCCTTCAATCAATGTTTTAATTTAGAAGGCATTGGTATTGTAATAGCATCTCTTCTGTTGTTGATGCTTTAAGGAACTAATGACATCTGTTTTACCAAGCATAAAGAAGAACGAAATTATAGGATAATCTGCATTGTTTATTTTATTGTTTCACATAAAGAACTGAAAGGTGATGAAACTGGGCAATTAAAAAACAAAACAAAGGAATAATTCTGCTGATGCAGTGGAATACTGCATTAGCAATGGGTGGAGAGTCAGGATACGTGAACCAATGAACCTTGCACGACTCTTGCATGTAAAAATACTCTCAAATATTTAAACATTTTCACCTCTTGATATTACCCATTTGGCATTGTTTAACCTTCTAGAAAATGAAGTGGATTTTGATCTTCAGAAGGGGTTCTCTAGGAGCTAAGGACAAAAGTCTGCAACTAACTGGTCAAAGCAGGACCATTCTACTGGTGCCTGCTAAATCCTTTGGGTTACCTGCATTCCTGCTGTATCTCTGCACATGTGGCAAAAGGGTGAGGGCAGAGCTGATCTGGCTGGCAGCAGAGCAGGATACAAGCTTGGAATGTTCAGCAGCAATCAGAGCCTTTAATGGGAATAGAGGATTAATTAATTCTGGTCCATACAGACACATTGTCTTCTTGTGCAGCCAGAATCCTAATTAGGCAGTCAAATGTTTTCCCTTCATAGTGACCATTGCTCCAGCTGTGCTCTAACTCTTTCCTCTCTTTATTTGCAAATCCTTATTTTACAGAAAACAAAACAAAAAAAAAAAACAAAAACAAAAAACAAACAAACAAACAAAAAAAAACCAAAAAAAAATTATATACTTTGGCAGGAAAGCTTCCCCCTTTTCTTTCAATTTTTCCTGTTTGCATCTACATATTTGCATATCTGCTTCTGATGTACTATAATCCCCCTAACTTCATTTTCAAACCCTTGTTATGAAATGAGATCATGGCTTATTCCTCAGCTCCTTTGTTCCTCTAACCCATGGTTCCTTCACTTCTTTTCCCCCACCCAGTCCTGAGCCCCTGCTGACTCAGTTAAATATACGTGTGCTCTTTTCCCCTTTGTTCCTTCTTTTCCCTTCACCCCTCTGTGGCTGCTTCTCTTATGTTGGCTTTGATCTGCTTGCTGGCAACACTAACATTTAAAAATCTTTTCTAAATTATTGTTTTTGTACATTGTTGTGAAATTAAATATCTTGGAAAGGAAATAAGGGTTGCCCCACTCACTGCAGGAACAAACACATTGTTGCTTGGATAGGAAGGCTGTGTATACAACTGGAATCTGTGCTGAGGAAATTCTGAGGAATGGTCCAGTCCACTGGACTGTGTGCTGTCAGTCTGGTCTAAATAATGAGCATACATCCAGATTCAGCTCCATGGTTAGCTTCAGTTTTGCTAAGCCACACTACTGCAACAAAGGGAAAAATGGAGGGCCAGTACTTGTGTGCTCCTTTGTTCTAGGTGATGAGCAAAACCATGAGGAGTATGATCCTTAGTGATGGGAACTGTGACATAAATCTCTAGAATTCATTGGGGTTCTTCTCTTTATCCACAGGGACACCCTGCTGGTGGTAAAACAGGGGGTACCAGTGTTTTATAACCCTTCCCTCTCTTGGAGTATTATCAGAGTCCTTAGCCACTGGTTAAGGTATTCTATAACTCTTGTGTTGCTGCTGGTATGTTGCTATTTTGGTACTTACAGAAAATTTGATCTGCTGTGTTACTTTTGTGAGGGTAGCATGAATTGTTGTTAAATATAACTACTGTTTTATGCTAACCAATACATTGATTTACAGCAAAAAAATGTAATGACTATGACTATGAGTTCCTGCCAAGGTGTTATTTTGTTGATCACCCCTAGTTGTGAGGTTTTCTTCTGGCAGTGAAAGTAGCAGATGAGTTTCTGCCAAGTATCTACAGACAGTCTTGGCATCAGTCCTCACAGAGGTGGCTCCATATGGTCACTCTGGCCTGCAGAATCTGCTGCTAGATGGCCTGCTCAGCTCTAATTTTTAAAATTTAAAAATATTTTTTTTTTTTGTCAGATGGCTTTCAGTCCTCTCTTCTAAGGAATAAAGAAAAATACCCTTCAAATTACTCCATATCCCATTCCCCAGACTGAGACTAAACTTGATTTGTGACCTTTTTTTTAACCAAAGATTGACTGGGTTTTGTTGCTTCATTCCAGGTCACCGGTTTCTTCAGAAGATCAAGGTAAGATCTGTTTTATAGGTACTAACAGTGTATTAAAAATGAGACCAAAGACTAGTAAGCTCTATTTTAACATGGTTGTAGTGGAGAAAAATGTTTTTTATAAAAACAGCACTTTGATGTTGATGAAACTTTGTTCACCCTTAGACATTAAGTGCTTGATCATTTAGTTAGTTTAATTGGGACTGACAGAAGTTGCTGAGTTATTTGTAAAATGAGTCTTGCTTAATCAAATTGAACTATTGCAAGAGTTTAGAGTTTATTCATCCAACTGTGAAGAGCTTCACCTGTGGAAAATGATGTGTAGCTCAAAGGACGATACATGTTTTTTGTAAAGATAAGCACACCTCTTATGACTCTCATAGGACAGCATGTTTGTCACTGAGAGGAGAATGCATTGTGTTTTAAAGGTTTGAACACACATTATCTTGGGTTACCAGTAAAGTCAGTTTAGTAGGACAGTATGGAATTTAGTGTAGCTAGGCTCTTCTACATGGAAAAATCTCACAGCTTGAATAGCTGGTGTTGCAGGTTATGGGAATATGGTTGCTGTGAGGAAGACTTGAAGGATCTGATCTTTCCCTATGCACTAAAGAGAGAGTTTGTGGTTACCAGCTGCTTAATAATGTGGTAAACTTAAGTCCATCTGCAGTATATCAGTAAATGGATACATTGGCACTGAAATCCACAGACATACTGTGAAGGGGTGGTAATTGCACTGCCAGAGTTGCACAGGGAGTAAGGAACAAAAAAAGGGAGACTGCCTGAAAGCAGAAAGTTCATCATGTGGCTCTGACCTGGGAACGCTATTTTGGTCCAAAAAATAAGTATCTATTTTCTTCTGGCATCTAATTTGTGTGCAGTCACACAATCAGAACATTTTCTGGCCTATACCATAAGCATTACTCAAGAAAATTCCAGATGGGAGTAGTAAGGACCATTGCAAATGGAGGTGTAAGGACATCTGAGCCTGGAAGTGTGTCACTGAACTATGTTCTCTTGGAGTGTGGAGTGACTAGTTAGATATCAACCTACATTGTCCTTGGCTCCAGTCAAGGTTTTCAGTCCAGTATAATGGATGGCAAACATATTGCCATTAATAAACTCTCTTCCATCTCCTTGGCGAGTCCTTTCTCAGTAACAAAAGTTGTAAAGAAAGCCATAAAAATGAATAAACATGCAAGACCAAAGATATATCTGGCCCATATAGTACATTTCCAGTGTCTGGTAGCAGCAGATCCTGTGACAAATAAAAGTACGAGACTCGCAGAAGTATACAGGTTTAATTTCCTGGTGTGCTCTATTAGATTTTTATGATTTTTAGCTCATTGATTTTGTGAACCAGATGGAGTTTTCCTGTTTAATAGTTCATTTGCTTTTTACTGTGACCACAGCTTCAAATAGGACACTTATGAGAAGTTAACATGTCTCCAACTGTCAGAAGAGATTTGAAATCATAATGGTTTAATATACTATTTCAAGTATTTTCAAGTATTTCATCTTAGTGCATAAAACTGTTAGTGATAGGTTGCTCTTGCTATTTCATTTCCCTTGCATTTAGTCTATTGCTTCATCTTTATCTATTAATGGAGCAACAGACGGTGTACTTGTGTATCTTTAAAGGTTAGCATTTCATGCCATAAAATGCTTTCTTTCTTTCCACTATTTTTATACTATTCTGGTTTTTCACAAAACCTTTCTGTTTGCCATCTACCATCTGCTGCCATGGTTTGGCTTTTTGGGTTTGATCAACATCTCTGAATAGCCTCTTCTTCCCTTTCTCTGACAATCAACTTCTTCTGAAATGCAGAGTGAAAGGATTGACCAATTAGTGACATGATAGTGCCAGTTATTAGGAGTTTTGTGACTATGGAGTATCTATTTAGGTTTATCATCCATATAAATATGTAGGAGCTTCTCTCAAGAACAAAAGATTTCCCATTCTCCAGTGACTTTTCAGATAGAAAGGTCCAATACTTGGATTTCATCTATCCCAATATGCCAGCTACAGACCATGGTAAATCTTGGAATCAGTTTTGAGACTTATATGTTCACTAATAATCAGTACTCAGCTGTGCATCTATTCAATATTTTAAACATTCAGGTTTTTTGGTTTTGTTTTTTTTTCCTAATAAGGAAATAATGCTTTGTGCTACATAGTGAGGAAATCTGAATGTTCCAACTATGGAGTAATATACCTTCACTGTACCTACAATTCTGTCCTGTATTACAGCTGCTCTTTCCTGTTATGGACACCATTCTAGCACTGATTTTCTGATGATGTGATGTGTTGATCATTACTAAGAAAAGGCTCTTTCTCTTTTATGTTAGATCTCTTCTTTTAACCTTCCTCTTGGCTCCCAATCTTTGTTTTGTCAGCTTTAATATTCAGTTGTCACTTTTCCTTCTTCTGTTTCTTCATGTTTTTTTAAAAAACATCCTCTTGCATTTTAAATGACTCACTCCCACAAGATTGCATTCTGCATAGATTTCTGCGTTGAGCTCCACACCTCGTTTTCTGAATGTCCTGCTTTTGCTCCAGTGTGGACTGACTGCTACAAGCACTTGTGGGAAACAGTAGCTGTAGCATCTATAGTGTTCTAACAGACTTGTATCAGAATTAACATCTAATGTGAGTGGCACTTCCATTAATACCTGACAGGACAATGCATTATGCTGTTTTGACAAGTGGGTGAAGATAAAGCACCATCTGTCTGGGACTGGGCATCCATTGAACATGCTCCTTGTTTTGGATGAGTGTTAAAGGTACCTATATCAGTTACAAAACAGAGCCATTTTAATTGGCACAGAAAGAGAAAGAGCACTGCTAGAAAATCCCAAACTTCAAAAGAAATATACCCAAAACCTCTTAAGGTTTTTGTCTTTGTTCTTGGTAGCTAGGAAATAGATAACTACAGTGAAACCCATAATCCATCTTTTTTTTTTTTCTTTTTTTTTTCCCCTTTTTTTTTCTTTTCAATAACAAAAGGAGTAGACAAAATCCGTAACCCCCAAACGCTCTAACTGATTGACAAAATGATACAAGCCAAGTAAATCCTAAAGCATTCTAGTTTAGACAGGATTGATGACTCTGAAGAATGGCCTGTTTGGTCAGGTAGGCCCTGGTGCAGCTGCATTCCTCTGCATGCATCAGGTGCAGCCTTGGAAGTCAGTGCTTTTCATTCAGTGTTGGGTTAGATGAGACTCAACAATGGGCAAGTGCCAGGACCACAGGAGGCCTGGTAGATGTCATGATGGAGGGCCAGGCAAGTAATCTCTTAGTGGAGGGTATCACCTGCTATATTTTTGCTGTATAAAAAGTCCTGGTGAAGGAAGCCTGATACTATTGCATGTTATTGCACCCATTGCTTCTTGAACAGGTACAGTAGTGTGGTGCAAATGCAGACTTCTAACGTTGTCTAATGTTATCATGTTGCCACTTCACAGTGATTGTCGGGTTATCATTAGGTGAAACCCTTCATTCACCCAGCACCTTTCAGAGCTGCACTGTATTTTGTGTCCACACTGGATCATGCCCTGCCCACCCCTATTTACAGCCACCCTGCAGAAATCTGCATTAAATATTCATATCTGTAGTTTCATCTGGCTAAAGTTAAGTTCTCTTTATATTCTTTGTTTGCCTTGTGTGTTTTAGTTGATCCTTCATAATCATGTGAGCAATTGAAGGAAATGGCCTTAAAAAGAGTACAGTGAGTTCTGTTTCCATATCAAGCATTCTGAAAAACACTCAGCAAACTCTGGATTGTTGCTATTAATGGTGTAGGGACATTGGTGCATTATTCATGTCATGGCAACTTGTGTGTCTACTCAATAGACACTCAATATTTGTGTGTCTATATTTGTGTGTCTAACTTCAAACAGAAGAACCTTGCCTTTGATGGAATTACCGAGTTTTAAGTAGCTATACTAATGCACCTCAAGTAGCAGTCAACAAGAGCTTAATCCTTAACACATCTGAGTTGCATTCTGATCGGGAGACAAGAGGTTTCAAATATTAATGTCACTACTCTCCTACTCATTTCCCTATAAACCAATGAAATTGGGCTTTTTGCCATGTTTTTTTTTCCAGCAGACATGTGGTTTTGGTGCATAGCATAATTTCTCTGATTTAGGGTTTGTGGTTTTGGGCATTTTGTTTGTAATAGATTCAAAATTCATGAGAGAATAGGGGACAACTGAGAAATTAAGACAAGAGAGAAATACATTCAACTGAGCAATTTTTAAGACAGCTAGTTATTACAAATTAATAATATTATATAAGAGATTAAGATAAAGAAAAGACAGGTAGCAACATTCAAAGGTCTTTCAGATTCTGCCAGATGCTGACTTCGTGCCATGGAGTCATTTTATGACTTGTAGTCATCCAGCCTGAATATCCTACACCTAGGAGGGGTTTCTGTAGAGTCAGGAGTGCATTAGAAGTGAATTGAGTTGATAATGGTGACTTCTAAATTTGTCTCTATTAGAAAAATAATTCCACAGGGATTGCTTGGCATGATTCAAACTGGAAGTTTTAGGTGGAGGTGTAATTCTGCCTCCGGACATCCTTCTGAATAGAGAGACCTCTATCTGAATTATAAGAAGGGGACTGATCATGTGTGTGCATGGAAGGCAGTGGTGACTCCATCCTACAAGGGAAATGCTTTGCTATGCGGTATCTGCTCCTGCCTTGGGGGCAGAATGTACTGTACACTCTGGGATTTGCTCCAACACTGTTTGCTCTGCTCAAGAGAGGAAATCTAAACACGTGCAAGGAAGATGATGGTTTCAGGAATCCCAAAAAATAGCACAAGAAGGAACAACACTTTCTGGAACCTCCGATAGATGGAATTTCCTGTTGCCCATGGTGACCTCTGGGAATGCAGACTTCACTCTCTTAGTCTCCTTTCTTCTTCCTGGAGCCACTCTCCAATAATCTTGATAGTCACAGTCTGCACAGGGATGTTCTCCTCTAGAGTTTTTAAGAAGTCTACCATACTGATTAAAAGGATGAGCAGGGTGCTGCACATGAATCCAAACATCTCAGCACTGGTATAATTGAAAAATAAAGATTGAAAAAATGGCTGTTTTGTACATCAGATTCCCTTAAAAGAGAGAGAGGAGACACTGTATTCTTCATGGGAATGCTGCAGTTGTTTACCCAGCAGCAAATTGAGATGTCTTGGAATGCTTTCTCCATACAAACTAAAGAGATTATGGGAGGAGCTGGAGGGAGGCTCGTGAATGCAGGCTTTATCTTGATTAATTAGCCACTTTGGGAAGCCCTCCTGGATAGTGTCTGTGTCCAGCTGAGCCAATGATGCCTTGGTGATCTGCCCTGGGTTTGTTCATTTGCTCCTCAGCTCAGCAGAAGCTGGTATTGATGCTGACCCAGGGTCCCCCTGGCAAGAGAAAGCATTCTGTGAAAGCACATGCTAGGGCTGAGGGAGATCCTTTCCAGATAAAACCTTTAAAAGGTGCCTACACCCTACCTCTCATCATATCCAAGCAGCCTGAGGAGTCAGCAGGCAGCTGAGATGAGGGGAGGTGTCTGGTAGATTTGGGCATCTGAATCAGTACTAGGTGAAAACAGAAAGACATTTATTTCATGATGTCCACTGCCTTTATTATCCTTTTCCCCTCTGGAGGAAGTATGAGGAAGGTATATGTTGTCTGAATCTCAGTGCTTGTCTTAAAGCAGAAGCCCTGGGTAACCTTGTAACCTACTTTGCTTCTGTGTTTTTTTTTCTGATGAAGGCTGGTCATGGTCAGATAGAAGTGGCAATCACCTCACCCACTGAAGAACTTGGCTAGAAAAAATATTCTTGAACTGAATATTGGATTATTTAGTTCTCCTGTGAAGTCCTAGCTCTTTGAGGTAGGGTTGCTTAGATATTGCCAGGCAAAGGCACTGCAGCCAGTGTTCAGTGGCAAAAACCTGAAAGTAGCATGCTAAGAGTGCCTGTGATGGTAATGATCCACAAAGCCAGAGAAGAGGAACAGTGTGGCCCACAATGCTTCTTTTTTGCAGTCCCATTTATTTTTAAATTTAAAATAAACCACTGTTTAATTATTTTACCTAGAATTCTCTTTCTGCCAAGGTAGTGCCACTCTGTTGATAGAATTACTGCATTGGTCAGCCAAAGTCTTCCCTGCCTTGCATTCTCACTTCATCACAGATTTTTTCTTCCACTGCATCACTCCTGAGAATGAGAATTGTTGTCTTGGCTTAAAAATACAAATGGTGGAAGGGAAAAAAGGGAAGGCGAAAAAGTGATGCTGTGAGCCAGATGGTGCTTAGTTTATCTGCGAGTTTTCTTTGGGATTCTAAACTATTTACAAAGGATATCCTTTTTTTTTAACCATCATGTCCTTCTGTAAATCTGAGTTAACTGGTTGTCCTGGTTTGAAAGGACAGGTGTCTGCCAGTAAGGGCAGAAGTTTCCACTCTCCCCCCCAAGTATTACAATTGTTTGAATCAAGGACTCTGAGGCAGAGATAAGGGGGGTGGGAATAACAGCTCTTTTACTAATATATCTAACTGTACAAGTAGAAAACAATAACAGTTAAAATTGCTAACAGAACGAAATAGATAACTCGGTGTCAGTCCCTTTAGATGCAAGCACGCTGTCTCTGTGCTTAGTCCCAGCCCGGATCTGCTGAGGGCAGACGAAAACGGAGGCAGGAAGGAGGGGGGTGGGGCGGCAGCGGCCACGCTGGTCTCGGTGGGAACGGGCTGGAGCGGCGGCTCCTCGCTCACCGTGTGTGTCCGGGGGATCAGCTGTGTCCGCAGAGGCAGGAGGCTGGAACGGGGCAGATGCAGGGCAGGTGATCGCAGAGGGTCTGGCTCTCCTGTGCTCCGGCCGCGTGGGCTGAAGATCCTGGGCATCCTCCTCTGAGCTCGCTGGAAACCCGAGTGCCCTCCCGGAAGCCTCAGAGGCCCCTCCGGGAGCCATTCCCACCCACCCCCTTTTGTCTGGACCCATCAGAGACCCTGGGTGTAACCCGGCCAGCTCCATTGGCATGATAATGGGAAAAATTCTTTCAATTGACACAGTAACAGAAAAACACTCAACCCCCAACACTGGTCTTGCAGTAAAACTTCAACATTAGGGTCTGAATACTTCCACTCCTAACTATCAACTGCACTCCCAGCTCTGCACTTGTGCCACATAAACAATTCAGGTTGGACTCTAATTGTCATCAAAGTAGCTTTAAACTGGTCTGTGGCTTTAAAGGCAGCTTGACTGCAATTTACATCTACTTGAAAGCCTCTTTATCCTACCAGAGTTTTATGAAGGGACTTGTGTGTGAGAATTTAGCCTTTCTTTCCCTTCAGTGAGCATGTGTGGCTATTTTTGCCTTTCCCCCTCTCCTCTCTTACAAGTGTTTTGGTGCAGTTGTTTGAATTTAAAATTCTTAAAAGGTAAATCTTCATAATGCATATTTATAGCCACCTGAGTAATGATTGATTTTTTTCCATGTTAAATTTTTTTATTTTTCACAATTTAGGCAAACAGTTGCAATCAAAACTGTGTCAGTTCTCTAAATCTGCATGGGATGCAGGGCTTTTTTAACTAAAGGATAGACCTCAAATATTTAGAAGGGTTTTCTACCTTCTTGTTGCTGCACTGTCAGTTTTCTTGGTCTCTTGGGGGTATTTTGAGAACTCAGGCTCTTTGTTAGCTTGCCTTTCATGGGAGTAGTGCCTCACAGCAGAGCTGTTGGGAGCCTAGGCTGGTGGCCATGCCTTCAGATTTCATAAGAAGACTTTTGACAATCTGAAAACCTGTGGAAAATTCTTGGTTTTTTAGGGCAGTGGCACCAAACAGATACATTCTGGGAAAAAATTAAAAATCAATGAGTCCTTGCTTTATTCAGCACAAGAGATATTATGATTTAGGCAGAAAACCTCTAAACTGTATGTATTTTTGCTGTATTGTTTCTATCATGCTTCTTATGCAGTCTTTGGGCTGAGTTAGAACTACTCTAGCAAGTTCAGAAACCTTTTTCCATTTGCTGTTTGATGTAAAGTACTTTTTCAGTGAATACAGAAGAAGAAGTGATTTTACCATTTGATTCTGGATTTTTTTTTTTTTTTTTTTTTTTTTTGCCAGCATCTAGAAGACCCCTTAACCTGCAAGGTTTATTTTCTGTTTAATTTTTTTCATGGTCTTCAGTTGTCACTTCCACTACTTGCAGGTGCATAAAACACATGAAGAAAAACTTAATTGCTCCTTTCACTCAGCTTATCTTCAAAGGAAATATTTAAGCATCATCAGCTTTAGTGAGGCTTGAGACTGTCTGTAGATCAAAGACCTGTGAGCTCACAGTCATTCCAACAAAGGTTATTAGTTTTGCAATTTAATTTCTCAGTTATGTAGACAGTTTGGCATATGTATTTCATAGGTGGTTTGTGTTTCTTTCCGTAACTTTAAAAGCAGATAAAAGGTTGGAAAGAGCTAAAGTTTATGCAAAAGTTCAAATGCAGAGATTTGCAACTTCTCTTCATGGATCCCTAAAATTGTTCCATGGGACTGGCAGGCCCTTCAGAAATACCAGGTGAATTCACTGCTCTTCATCTTAAGTGCCTGTTTCTCACAGTCCTCTCAGAAGGGAAGTAATCCACAAAACAATTCCCTGTGGTATCCTCCACCCTTTCATCTGCAGGTCAAGGCTGAAGATCATGGCTAGAATAGAAAAAAATCCTTTCTGTACATTTCTGGTAAGTTATATTACTGCCAGTTTGTCATAAAGCTTTTATGAGCAAATTTTTGTTTTCAGAGAAAAGAGTGTATTTCTGAATGATAATCTATATGGACTCCAGTCTTTTGAGAGCATAGCTTTTGGAGTGATTGAAATAGAAGTTACTATTGATTTCTGTAAAACTGGTGAAAAATAAACCCCAAGGGCTCCTTTTGTTATTGTTTCTGTAATGCTGATCTTTAACAGCTCAGAACACTCCAACTGTGTATAAGTTCTCTTCTAATCAGGGTCAGCTTTTAACTTCCCAATGTATAAAGCAGTAATTACTTTAAATTTCTGAGTCTCTAAATTACACAAAGACTAAAACAGCAATAAAATGTTGGAGATGTTCTGGAAGCTAATGATAGTCCAAGTTAAGTTTAATAACTCTCAAAAATCTGTTGATGTCACTTTCTCCTATAGTTTCTTCTTCATTATTAGCTCTACAAGGTTTGAACGAGGCAGTATTTTATGAGGTATTCCTTAAGAGTTCCCCTGAGCACTCCAGTGGGAGATGGTGGTGAACACTGTCACTAGTTCTTGACCCTCCACACCAAAGCTCTTTTTTTCTTTTATTTTCTTTTTTTTTTTTTTTTTTTTTTTTATTATTAACTACCTCCAACCAGTAAGAAGCATTCAGCACTGAAATGCTGATGACATATCAATTCAAAATGCTGAATCAGTGCACTAGATGTGTCTAGAAAGATCTGGACAGATGCAGACATTGTCTGTTAAATGAGATTTCTGCAGGGGGCTGATTAGTTCAGATTATCAACTATCTTACTGTGTCTTCTGAAAGAGCTAGAGGTTGTGTGAGCCCTAATTCTGCTTGAGATCAGAGAATTATAGAATGGTTTGGATTGAAAGACACCTTAAAGAACACCTAGTTCCAACTCCCCTGCCAGAGATGCCACCCAACAAATCAGTTTGGTCAAAGCACCCTCCTCCAACCAGGTCTTGAGTTATGGTAGCTGAATTTTGCCATAGTTTCCATGTGCTTGAATATTGTTATAGTCTGATTAGATGCATTGATACCCTGGTATTTTTTAACTCATGCATTATTGCAAATAATACTCTGCTGTCACACTGCATTTCATTCATAGACCTGTAATTGCCTGTATTTTGATGGTGAATGTGACAACTCATTGGTGTGGTACTTACACTTTATAACATGGTTTAAAATAATTCTGTTCCCTTCAGTCACAATTTTTAGATCTTCATTAAAGAATTGCTGTAACTGTTGAAAACTTCTAAGATGCTGTACATTTTTATCATCATTCCTTGTGGTTTAGTTGGTACAGAAGTAGTGGGTTCAAACATGACATTGGAAGAGTCAGATCAGGTGTGCAATCTGACTAATAGAATCTGGAGGATGTTTAGGGTTTATGAATAGCTTTTACTCAAGTGAAAAGACACATTACTGCTGTATTGCTAACGGTGGCAAGCTGTAGAACTACCCTGTTCTTTGAGATTCTTTCCAGTGCAGACCATCTCTTACTGTCTCACTAAAGATAATTCAGCTAACTTACTTAATATCTTCCATGTCAACCTATTTTAAACAAAGAACCTTGCGATCCTGACGTGTTACTTAAAAGGTCTTAGAAGAACCTTTTTCTTCATGTTCTTTCTGGAAGTTTTAGCAGCAATGTTTCTGGTGTGATAGTAACATAGCAATGAGCCCTATGTCTGTGCTTGGTGTTAAGCTGATCAGCAGCTTTGGGATTATGAGAAAATTTTTCTGCAGGGCATCCAGGAAGGAGTAGTTGTTTGAGGTTTTTCCTTGCTTGTGGTTCTTCTCTGAATTTTCATGGCTTCTGAAATGAGTGAGGTGATGGTCATGACTTCTGCCCCTCTCCTGCTGTATTTTTCTGATGTGCTGCAGTTGTGGATCTTTGTCAGCCCTTACATTTATGAGACATTTCTCATTCTGCACCTGTACGGTATATGATGAACTGAAATTTCCACCACCATGGGAATTGCTTGGTGCTAGGAATATCACACCTTGGAAAACCTTAAAAGAAGACCTCTCATTTTGCTCTTTTTAGGCTGCTATTTCTCTGAAGTTATAGAGTATAAATACTTCACTCCTTCCTTAATGATTGACTTTGCAGCACAGTTTTAATGGTGCTGGCTTCACATGCAAGGCCAGAGAGCAATTGTTATTTCAGAAATTAATTTTGTCTGGGAAATAAAAATGTTTGTTGTAACTCAGTGATATTAACATAGATTTTTAGAGTATGAAATAAAAATAGCTGTTTCCAATGGAAGCAATGGACACTAATATAGAAGTTAGACGAGTGATATATGCCCTAGGAAAAGTATTGTTTTCTGCATAAGTGTTTACTAGTAGTTGTTTATCCTGTGTCTCGAGCTGTATTAGCTTGCAGCATTACTACAATTCAATTAGCAGCCCTTTCAACATGGCTTTTTCCTATTGGTGCATTATCCACTTGTATCTCCTCGAGAATAGTTTATAAGTCAGGCGTGTGTGTGTGTGTGAGGGGTTTTTTTTGGAGTGGGTGGTTTTTTGGTGTTTTGTTTTGTTTTTTTTATTTTTTAAAATTTAGATTCTTTTCTAAGTTGAGTAGTTAGAGCTTTGCAGAGGAGACAGCCTGGGAACCAAGTGCTTCCACAGTACACGAACAGAGCACTCCAGTCACCAGTTTTGACAAGCTGTCACCTTACATCAGCAATAAAGCTACTTGCTAAATAAATATAAAAAGTAATAAAACACTTTTATTAATAATGATAAATATTTTCCTTGTGATAATAATGACTTGATTAAAATATTAATTAAATCAAGTAATTTTTAGATGTCTTTAAGACCTGAAGGTATATTATATATGTTCAAAGAGTGGCATAATTCATTTTATCTATTAGACCTGTGGGGCAGTGTTGCTTAGAAAAAATAAAACAATTCCTACTTTAACTTTTCTAATTTTAAGCTAGCCTGGCATTGCATGTTAACAGCATTTTTCTCCACTTCTCAGTCTGCTCTCTCTTGTCAATGCCATCTGCTTGCTTGCTTCATCACCACTTTAACAACCAGGTGATTTTTGCCATCTTCACCCTCCTCCTCAATATGCCCAGAAGTCCCATTTGGGTTTATGAGTTTAGTGTGCTAAGGGATATCCATATATTTATGTAAATATGCTCCTGATTCTAAAGAACATTTCTCCATTTCTAGCTCAATAGTTTCTAAATCTTCCTGTGCTGGGATGTACAGCTCTGAATTATCTTACTGTAGTCTAATCTCTTGTTATGCCAGCTGGTTTTGTTGATCTGTAATGTATTCATTTATCCAATAGGTTCTACTCTAGCAAAGCACTTAATTTTAAGAGTGCAGGTAGACTTGGTGTGAAAAGAATGTAATTAGCTCAAAGCTAAGCACTTGCCTAAATGCTTTACTGGATTTGAGGCTTAGGAAAGAGATTAAAAGATTGGTCTAATTATGTTGAATTTGTTTTAGAGCTGCTTTATTCTAATAGCCTTATCATCAGACCAGTTCTGATTATGGATATTCAGTGCAGAAGATTTTTCTCATCTTGTCAGGCTTTTCATAGAATCATAGCTCTCTGTCCTGGTTTTTTTTGAATTGTAATCTTCAGCGTGGCTTGCATAAGAAAATGTATCACTGACTTTTAGGAAAGTGATTTCAGGGAAGCTATGTCTTAAGAAATTGGATGTAGATAGCAATGAAAAACTCATGTCACCAGTTCATTTGATTTTCACATACGAGGAGTGCAAAATATTTATACATGCTCAGACTGCAGTAGCCTAAAGAATAAGGGTGTCAGTGAGAACAGATTGGCAAAAAAAAAAAAAAAAAAAAAAAAAAGAGGGAAAAAAAGAAAACAAATTACATGAGTTAAATGCTGCTCTGCTATTAATTTGGGCTGAATAATTGTTAAAACTATTGGGGAAAAAAAAGAAGGATGTAAACCACTGAAAATAAAAACTGACAAATTTTCTAGCTCTCACCTGCTGATGTTTGCCTTCTTCCATTTCTAAAATCTGTGTGTCCTCATTCTCACAGATGCCGAGGAGACTTTTAGGGTTTGATTTAACTCTTATGGTCACTGAAAAACTTCCCTAAATCTAAAGTTGCAAGAATTGCTTCCTCAACACAGATCTTAGCTGGACTGGAGTTTTGCTTTTCCCATTGCTGCATGGGCAGGGCATGAGGCATTAGTGAGACCAGAAAGCCACATAGTCCCAGGTGATTTCAAAGAAAGGGACATTTGTGGAGTTGCCTTTGAACATCTTTCCTCTTCTGCAGTATTTGGCTTGGATGTACTGTCATTTCCGAAGGCGTTGCAAGTTCATAATGGAATTCCCACAGTCCAGCTTCCTGTGTGTTATTTTTCAGACTGTACTGTGATTCTCTTTCCTCCCTTGTTTCTGTTTACGTGAATTTCTGGCATCTTTATCAAGCGTGGTACTTGAGCAAATACTGAATTTGATTCCACTGCCTTGATGCAAAGATAGAAAGAAATGGGCTTAGATACTCTTGAAAAAGTGCAAGACAGATGTTTAGTGTTTTCTAAGATGAAACCATGTATCTTCCTCAGAAAGATAATTCATCATTGTTTTTTACAATATGTATCATGATAAGAAAGAGGAGGGGAAAAGAAGGAGATAGCCACACAGTGATAGGTTTGTAACAGCTTTTCTGCAGCTCTGTCCTGCCTTGTAGTGAGCCCTTGTCCATTTTGTCTCTTTTTCCTTCCATGTCTTTTTAAAATACAAAGGCTGATGAGGTGAGGACTGTCTCTTGCTCTGTTTTTGACCCTGCCTGCCATGCCCAAGGGACTTGCTCCCCTCTGGCATCTCAAAATGTTTTTGTATTAAAAGTAACTCTTAAGAAATTTCTCTTGTCACTTAATCCTCTACAATTTGGGATTCTCTGTGTATTGGAGACTGACTGACCACTCCACCATCAGTATGACGAACTCCAACAGGTCTTTAGGTAGTTAATTTCAGATTCTCTGAGCAGATAACACTGGTATCTTCAGTGATGATTCAGGTGCCGGATACTTGACCTTGTAGATACTGTTAAAAGGTCTCAGAAATGTCTCAAGTGAAAAATTCAGACAGAAGTCTGCAATTCCAGAACAGCATTGGAAATGATGCCTTGATGTCCATAGAGCTTTCAATACCATGGATTGTCTTCTGCCTTTCCAATATGTGGCAGTGCAGGGTTTGCACTGGTTCTGGTAATAATGAGGATGCAAATGGGCTGAGGGATGTCTTCAGTGTTAACTTGCATGTGCTGTGAGCTATGTCCTCAGCTGTGAAGATGTATGCATAATGCTTTGTGCCTGACATCAGTTTTCTTTTTGTCTTTTGCAGCACTTTTACAGGCTGTCACATCTGGTGATCTATTGAAGGTAAGTACAGAGCACTGAGTCCACTTATTCACCAGTTTTTGCTGGTCAGATACACTGTAAATTTGATCACACCTCTGCTCAAAACATAAATAGGTTGCTGTAGGGATTGCTTGCAAGTGCCATTTTACAGCCTTTCCAGGAAATCCTGAATACTGGGGGAACACATTATTCAGGTGAGGTGGGAAATTAATAGGATCTGGTGTTAGACAGCACCTTTTGCCCAGGTTTCAGAGCCCACTGCATGCAGCAATGTGCCAGTTACAAACAGGAAAATTACTGTATTGGCAGTGTTGAACAGAAGGGTAGTTCTGACACACCCTTACACAGGAAAGGATATTTTACCACCAGTGAGGTTGGTGGCTAAGCCCTCAAGTGCTATCTCACTCAAAGTCTACCTAGACAATCACCAGACCAGGTAGCACAAACCTCAGCTGGCTGTTTTATCACCTGATGGATGTCTCAAAACATGTAGTGCCTTGGTATAGTAAGTTTGGGAGGCAAAACTCCTCATGCAATATTTTTTGTGCCAGTGACTGAAGTCCCACATCAGACAGCTATGTAGGCTGTGTGTCTCAGTAGCCAACTCAGGATCTGAAAACATGCCTTCGAATTTGGATGAGGGCTGTGATTAATGATTGCAATTTTATCTATGAGAAGCAAGCTTGGAAGCTTAGAGCCATTTGTAAAAATGGCAGTGCTGTAGACCAACTTTTTGCCTGCAGGCACCTCTTCTATACCACTGCCTCAGCACTTGTGGCTGCAGCATCTAATAAGCAGTCCTTAAAGCAGTCATAAAAATATTTCTCCTTTACACTTCTCAAAAACCTTTTGCCTGAGCTGGCTTTGAGGGGGAAACTTCCTGTGCTTCTTCAGATGTACTGCATCATAAATTAATTCTTTCCTTTTCCTTCAGTGATCTGCATTGCAAATCCCACCCCCTCCCCCGCAAAGTTTGCAGCATTTCTGAGACCTGCCTGGTTGCTTCTCCCCTCTCATTCTTACCCCAGTGCTTCCTCCTCAGCCAGCCTTGAACAGGAGGAACTGTGAGAAAGGAGGTCCATGACAGTCACCTCACCTCCTTGTGGAATTTTGTGTTGGAATTTTCTCATTTAGTCAGAAAATCTTTGACTCCTGTGCTGAGGAAAAGATTGAGTCTTCAGCAAAGAAGCCAGAATTTTCTGTCAAGTACATGTATTTTATATATCCCAGCAGTGTTGCCAGATGTTCTTTGCAAGCATTCCTAGCAAGCAGTAAATCATCACCAGTGGAGTAGCAATGTCTCATTGTTTAGGAAATACAGACTGTTTTCCTTAACCCATATAATTGTCAATACTTCTGGTTTCAGATGTTTTATATCAGGGCCTAAATGCTGGCTTTAAATTAATGCTTTATTTTATTCTATTGTATTTTGGTACTGACTTACAATGAGAACCAGTAAAGAATTTACTGACATATTTTTCTGCTCCTCCCATCTTATCCTTCTGTATATTAATTTTTCTCTCCCTTCTTTTTTTTCCTTCCAGTTCATAGAATGTTGTAAAAAAGGAGCCAATTTGTTAATCCAAGGACCTGATCACTGCTCCTTGTTGCACCATGCTGCTAAGACTGGGAACGGTGAGATTGTGAAATACATCCTGGAGCATGGTGAGTCCCAGTGGGCAAATGCACGGAGAGCTGTACTTCAACCAAGTGTCAGTCAGGCAAAACCACACTGGGCTGCTGGAAGTGGCCTCGCTCACCTGTGGTGCCCCTCAGTGAAGTGTCCCCCTGCAGCATGTGTGAGCAGGAGGCTGGGAATGGGGTAGCAATGAGAGTGATGGCATCAGAATAAGTGTGAAAAGAATTAGAATGGCTTTTGAGGAGGATGGTGTTTTCACATTTGCATCAGCTGTGGGGGCTGTGAAGAAGCAATATGAAGCTCTAGTTAAAACCTCTGCCACAGGAATCCTCTGAACTGTTTTTCAATTAGAGTATATCTTACAGAAAGCATCTAATCTCCATTCAAACATTTACAAATGTTTGTGACAAAGAGCCGATACAATCATTGCTATTATTTCAGCATTTAGTAACACACTGGTCAAGAAGCTGCTTAATTTTTTCTAGATGAATTCACCTAGCATCCATTCCAACCTTTGTAGATTATGCCTGTTAGATTCAAGACCACCCAGTAGCAAAAACTTACGGTCTCCATTTTGTACTCATAGACTGTGATCCTGTCATTGCCCTTTTTTCCTTTTCACACTTATTTTTGTCAGTAGCAGAGACTGCAGGCTATCCAGCAATTTTTTGTGTCTGAGGTAGTCACATTTAGGAGCTTCTGCCTGTTGAGCCACTGTAACCTTGTTCCTTTACTGCTGGAGAGTGGCACAGTAATACAGTCACTACTCTGCACATAGAGTTGAAGTCACACTTATCAACCTCCTTCATTGTAGGAAAAGTTTTCTAGTGGTAACTCTTGTCTCACCACATTTCAAAATATTAATGGCTATTTCAGCTTCTGAATGTCAAAATCAGCTGCATTATTTCAGCAGTAATGTTAGTGTGAACATAGAGACTGTCCCTGGCAATTAGAACAAGTGTTAGCTAATGTTCCAAGATACTGCACAAATTGTACAGAGAGAGAAGAAAAATGCACAACTCCTAAGAAAGGAAGAAGGAACATTGCATCTCTTCAAGCTTGACTCCTAAACTAGGTGTTAACATACAGGTGTCAGGTATTTTATAGGTCCAAGTTTCTGTACTGTCAGCAGCAATCTGTGACTGAGCTCATTTGCCCTGGTATGACAGAAGCACTTTTGGTGGCAGATGGAAGTGGAGGGGGCATCCTTAATAGCAGCAGACTTTTAGCATGACTAACTCAAAGGAAATCTTAGTTGAGGTAATCACTGGAGCCCAGAAAGTTATTTAGGCAACAGTTACCTGTGTACTTTATTAATTTAGATATACATAAATGACTAATGTCATTTGCCCTTGGATATCCAGGACATTTGCTTGGTTCTACAAGATAATGCACAAGGCCCAGAGGAGGCTTGACCTGCACTGACAGCCAAAGCCCAAGCAAGCATCTCTGTCATTGCAAATGCATCCCAAGGCTTGCCCTTAGGTATATCAAATGACACAAAATATCTGTGTGTGGGCAACTGAGCCGTGCCCCAAAAATCTGACTGAAAGGGGCTGAGTTGTTCTTTCACTCCTTTACATATAGATACCTACACATGGATAGGTCAGTGCAGTTGTGCTTATGATCCAAATAATGGCTGGTTTTCTCAGCAGTTCTAGCAAGCCTTACCAGTGCTAACTCTACCTCCTATTTAAGTGCTCTGGATTATCTCATTAGTCACAGTGCACATATGTGCCACTGAATTCTGAAGACAAGAATAATTTTGCTTTATTTTCTTACCCCGGTCTCTTTTCACACTGCACATGACCTGTGCCAATTCACTGTCATAGATGCTTCTCTAGGATTTTTATTAGATGCATCTACTTTAACTTAGTCACAGTCTGACCCAGATAATGTTCTTTTGTTGAAGGGGTAGTGAGATAATTTAAACTGATAAAAATGTAAGCAGGGAATTCATGGGAATTTTTGAAGTAAATAGAGAAGTGTGAGGGATTAAGAACTGTTAGACAAATACAAATCAGAGGGTTGAGCAAATGTCAGCTCAGTTCCTCTCTCCCTTCTTTATCTCCAAGGATGGCAGGAAGCTTTTGCAGCTTTCCAGACATGTCCTCAGGGCTTCTCCAAATGCACTGTTTGTTTAATGCTCTCTGGGGATCATGGAGTGCATGGGACAATGCACGATCTAATAGAAGCTGCCTCTCCTCTCCCCCTAAGCAATTAATGAAACTCATTTCTACTCTGGGCACTTCTCAGCCACAAATGTAATCATGTACTTGTTTTTCTTTGTGTCCTCTGGCATTTGACATCTTCTCAGCAATAATTACTGTATATGACCTGATCCAATGCTACTAATATCTAAGGTTTCCCTGTGTGGAGGTTCTTGTTTCTGCCGATATCCACCCATAAAAATTTCATATATATTAGTCTTCCTTCTGTTCTGGCAATTACCTCTGCCCAGTCACACTTCCTCTGGAGTTTGTCTGTTTCCCATACATGGCTGAGGATAGTGAATGATAATAACAGTACCACTGTAAAATGCCCTCAAGCACATAGCACAGGAAGTGTGTTATTAACCACACAGGGAAAATCTTCTGAATATCTTCTGAATATAACAACAACAAAGGAAGAAAAACTTCACTGCTCCAGGAACTTTAACTGTCTAGTATGAAAAACAGTGGGGTGAATCCAACACAATACAGCACTGGCACCCATAGAACTGGAATTACAAAGGAAGGAGAACAGTGTAGTGTTGCTAAAGCTGTAGTTTGTGGAGATGGCTTTCTGCAAACATGCAGGACATATTTATATGAAAGGATATTCTGTGATCATGATCAGAATGGTTTCTGATGTTAAGAGGAGGAAAATAACCTATCCTAATTAGAAACAGGAGAGATGAGTCACACAGGAGCACTGCTGTGCAGTACTGCCAGATAATTCACAGTAGCCCAGCACAAGCCTGGAATAGCAGCTGAAGCACCAAGGTAGAAGGCATCAGGACAACAGCTGCTTGCTGCTGCTGTGGGAGAAGTTGTGCTGGCTGCTGTTCCAATAAAACAGTTTGCCTCCATTCCCTGTGCAGGAAAGGCAGATACACAGACCTATAACTTGTTCAAGATTGCCCACCTAAATCAGGAGGCTTTTGCTTTTAGTAGAAGGGTCAGTTTTAAAAACTTGTCTGTAGCTGAAGTAAGAAATGCTTAGCTAGAAACTGATGGCCAAAGTAGGTGTGAGAACCACAGCCTTTTAATGCTGCAGTGAGCAATTGCATCACATCCTATTGCATGCACATTAGAGAAGAATTAACTGTATACTTGCTTAACACAAGCAGAATCAAGGAAAGCTTAAGAACCTCTGTTGGATAAAGGGCTTCCTGAATCCCCTATATTTGATATCAAACTTAGATTGGAGTATTTATCTGGCTACTGTGAAAAATGTATAATTTATAAACATGGTACAAATAATTCCATTTGCCTTGTCCTTATTTTCTCTAGACATTCAAAAAACAAGCAAGAATTTTATAGTTCATCTAGGGTATTTTAATTTTAAACAGAAGAGAGGGAAGATGTTTACAGTTGCCTTAGGAGTCTGTGGTGATACCTTCTGATGCAACAAACAGTATGTAGGGCATCCCATCCTAAACATTTCTGTGTCCTCAAACCTCAATGTCCTTGCTTCACTAGAAAGCATCCCCTGATGCTTTAGCATCCCCCTAAAAAAAGATGATGCTTTCATTAATCTTAGCACTGCAAAGTCCAGTGTTGAGAGCGATCAGTGAATCTGGATTTCCATCCTGACCAGATTCAGAAGTTCCTTAGAAGGCTTTGAGAAAACAAATTTTGTGGTGATAGAGATGTGTGTCAGGGACGAAGTTTGAATAGTCATCAGAAAGCAGCACTGAGTAAGAGTGAGTTTGTATGTCTAGATTTGTGGAATATTTCAAGGTAGTGGTCATTTGTGAGGGGCCTAAGCAGTAAACAGTTTAGTTTTTCTAGAAGGCACAAGGTATAACATAGTCTATTTTAATTTCAAGTTTACCAGATTTTTGGGCAACATGGCTGACAAACACATAGGAAGGAATGCTCCCATAACCTGACTAGTCTCTATATTGCAGTGGAAGTTCTGAGCTAAAAGATGCTAGCTGAAAAAAACACTGTTAATTTTCACATCAGATAAAAAAAAGAGTGTGGAGTTAAGGAAAGGCTAGAAATAGTTCTGAATTTCCAGTTTACTTTTGTCTAAAAAATATTCCTACTTTGAAGGTGGAGATCCACATCCAGTTTTGCCCCCCAGATAAAAACCTCAGGTTATTAAACAAAGAGGGTTTTGACAGATAATCATCCAGAAATGTCGATAATGGCATTACTGCTTAGACTAAGCACCCTTCTTCCCCGTTCTATGAAGGACTAACAGGTCATGGGACTGGCAGGGTTAATATCTTTGGGTCTCCTGTGGTTAGCTGTAACCACATCCATTAGGAAAGGCTATGCTGTGGGCTCAGAAGCCTTTCAAGAATGTGTGGTGCTGTATATTTTGGAAATGCCTCTGAAATACGGGCACTTAAAATCTTTTTTTTTGTTGTTGTTGTAGTGAGCTTAGCAAAGGAGCGGTTGGATTTGAGCATCTCCTTGCCTTCCCTCCTCCCACACCCAGCTCAGGCTGCTTTGCCTTCTGAGAAACTGGAGAAGGGCTTTGATGGAGAGAAAGAGGGCAAAAGGAGAGAAGAAGAAAGTTAGTAATTCCACACAGACAGTCTATGGGCAATACTGAGGAAACAGAGTGATCTCAGCTGGGCTTCCCCTCAGTGCTTCATGCTTTTCAGCTCTTTTCATGCGAATTTCTCCCCCCACCCTGTCCCCCATCCCCATCCTGCCATTCTTCAGCCCCCCAGTCTCTTTTTCCCTTTCTCTCTCTTTTTTTTTCCTTCCTCCACATCTCCACACATTTCTATCTTTTGTTTTTATTTCCCCCCCTGCTGTTTTCCTTGATAGAAATCTCACTCATGCATTTCCCTTCCGGATTTCTATTGGGTTATTTTGTCCTCTTTCTCTCTGTGCCTTGGTCCCCTTTTCTTTCTCTGCCCTTGTCCCAGAGTGAAACCGCCGCCTCCCTGCTGGGTCAGGATGACAGTGCCGTTAGCTTTCCCAGTGCCAGCCCTTCCCACATCTGTGCAGCTTTTGTCCTGGGCAGAGAGGGATTTGGAATGGTCGGTTGGCAGCGCCAGGGAGACTGATATAAAAATGAGGTCCAAAAAAGAGGGGAAAGGGAATTAGGAGGAGGGTGTGAGATGGTTTAAGAGAAGCAGAAGTGAAAATAAAATAAAGAAGGGCACTGCTCAGGCTGTGACTTGGGACATTCCAGCTTCAGAGATAGGCCAGAGAGAATGAAATTAAAGAATCCTGGTACCGCATTGTGCAGCTGTTGCTGTATGGGGCTGTGGAGCGGTGAAAGAGCACAACAGGACTTCCTTCATGCAGAAGAGAAGCAAAAAACCAAAAAGCCCTTTATTAAAGAGATCACCACACTTTTTATTTTCTACATCGTGCAAGTGAGGAAAGACTTGGTTTCATTGGTGCAAAGAAAGTTAACACCCCTTGTGACATCTCTCACACATTCAGCAGGTGTTTATCTTTTGTTGTAATCGTTTCTCTTTTTATGTTAACCTTGGAGAAAGCTTCAAGGCTGGAAAAAAACCCGAGCTGGGACTGAGAAAGCTCTCAGCCTGGGAAAATCCTAATGATAGAATTTTGACTGAGCATCCACATGCAGCTAATTATTAACCCCAGTATCTGGCCCCTATGTGCATCTCAGATGGGGTCAGGGCTCTCCCACGAAATGCTTAATTTGGGACAGTGTCCAGGAGAGCATCCTTTGCACTCGGATGGGGTGTACCTGTCATCTCCTCAGGTGTGTACTCACAGACTGTTCTCATGGTCCTCAACACTGTCCTCTGTCCTAGCCCTGCTACTTCTGGTGCTCCACACCAGTTTTCCTTTACCCTTGGCTTCTCTCTAGACCCACTCTGCCTCAGCTTTCTTCTCCCTCTCAGGTCATATTCTTCTAACTCCTCTCTGTTTTACTGCCTTTACTTACCTTTTAACAGCTTCTTCCACTTACCTGGGCAAGTACCTCTATGTCCCATAAAGCCAGACTTGTCCCCCTGTTCCACCTTGGCAACACAACCTTTCTTGCTTCAACTATGAGCAGAAATAATAGGTGGCAGTGTCTTCTCTAACACACTGCAAGCCATTCCTGCTTAGCTATCACTGGGATGTAGTATTGCAGGAAGCTAGGGAATTACCTTTACTTTTGAGAGAACATGATTTTCTCCTAGGAAGTATAAAGGACTCCTTTTCTTCTTACTACATGTTGTTCATTAATTGTCTTTTTAGTTTCTCAGGCATTATCTTTTTTTCCTCCCAACAAGAGACTCTGCTTATCCCCCTTTATCCTTCTTCATGATCATAGGAGCTCAGGGATAGTGACCAATTCTTTTTGATAGGAAGGAGTAAACACACAACTGCCAAGGGCAGAGATGAGGATGTGTGGCAGTAGAGTCAGGGTGCATTAAATAATTGAAAGAGGCTACTCAGTTTGGAGAACTGTCATGATAAGTATGCAGTGGTACACAACGCCCTGTGCACTGAGGACTAAGCACCATCCTTTTTCATGATGACCAAAGATGCAGTGAAGGAGGTGCCTGCAGCTCCAGGAGCCTCCTACAATACTCCATGTGTACATTGTAAAAGCAGTGAGGTAAAGACAGGCTGCTCTGATGTATTTTGACACACAGTCAGAATAAAAGGAGTGTAGAGAGGTTGTGTGTAGGCCTTTGTGAACAAGTAGTGAGAAATTCCTCAGCTTCAGGTGAGATTTTCTGTAAGCTCTTGAGGACTCTTGAATTTCAAAGTCGCAGTGTGCTGGAACGAAATATTCATGCACAGGAAGGAAAAGTCTTGTAAAGTTTCCCTGTTCCCCTTGCTAACTGGCCTATGCCATCTAACACTGCACTCCAGAGCAATGGAGAGAAGAGTAATATGACAGACTGCAAAGGAAAAGTTGTTTTTTTAAAGTGATTCCCAGATCCTAGCCTTTTTATATCACTGTAATTTCCATTTCACTGTAATTCCAGTGACAGAGTTTGCTGCTATAAATATCTGCCTGTAGTGATTATCAAGGACAAAAGGACATTAACATAAATGTATTTTTTCCCACTTAGCAAAAATCTTTTCTGTTTTTCTTCATCTTACTTTCCTGATCACAGCTAACCAGTAGAGTACAGGATTTGCATATCAATATAAAGACTGCTGGGAATATTCCAACCTGATCTACATTTTGTATAATGCTATTAAATGGAGTAGCACAGGGATGTCATTCAGGATGGAATTTGGCTAATTTCAACTTCCTAATGACATTTTCCCTCTAGTACCAACAATAGATGTTAACTTGCAATATATCAGGATTTCCAGCATATCAGCATTTTCAATGTACTGTACTTATGTGAACCACTTAATTGAACAAGGTGAAGAGTGAGAAAATAAACTCCATGAATATTCATTCCCAGTGTAATTTAGAGACTGCTACTCCCTGTTGCTGATACTCCAGCAGTGACTGTGCATTCAGAATTTTATTAGTACAAGGGCTCATACAAGCAAATATTATATTGAAGTTTTCTGTATTTGTAGAGGTTAAGCTTTCACTTGTCTTCTTTTATATATTTTTTACTGGGAATCTTCTCCTGATAGATACATTTTTTTAGTCTTGCAGGCAAATGCTATATGACATACCTAATTATCTTTTGCAGGTCCATCTGAATTGCTGGACATGACAGACAGTGAAACGTAAGTGCAAACTACTCTGTCCTTCATGTTATGTGTGTTAAACTAGCAGACTCCTCTTGGTTTTCAAGTGCAAACTGTTAAATAGGAAAAAGCTTATAAAGTGGCATACCTCTTCAAAAACAAACAGAAGGCCCCCTAAAAACCACACATCACACTCATATGTGGCTTTCTTGCCTCAAAAAATATTTATTGGATTTGCAGAGGACTTTCTATTGCTTCCCATGCTTCCTTAATCTTTCTAGAGAAATAGAAGCCCTGCTTGTATTTTTATGTTTCTGGCCTCCAGCTACTAAGAGACCAACCTGAAGAGTAAATTCCAAAAGTCAGGAAATTAATTTTCTTGCTCTACACCTTTTTTTTCAGTCCCTTCTTGATTCATCCAGGGTGCTCTGCCTTAGCTCTCCCAAGTGGCCAGGAGTTGTGCAGTTGAAGGTTTCCATCAAGTAGTTAAAACATCAATTGCCTCTGTTCTTATATAAAAAACCCCACAACCCTACCCAAGAAAATTACTTTCCTTTCCAATTCTCAATTTTTTTACACCTTGTATAACCGAAGTTTCACAAAAGTAGGTAAGGAAAGCATGAATAGCCCTGGAAAATATGTGTAATACAGGCAAAACAAAAGCAGTCTTTCTGATAGGGATCAAGCCTACCATTTCTCATCCCACAGTGCCCTCCTCTGCTAACAAGAACACCTTTAGCACAAGGTGCATCAGTGAAGTCCGCAGGTTCTTTTCATCCAATAGTGTAGTGTCAGTGGGCATAGCTACGAGGGCTTCCCTTTATAGAGGTTCCATTTATAGAGGTTCCATTTATAGAGGTTCCATTACCTCTAACTCTTGGAAAGGTTCAAGCTGTAACTGGCAGTATAAATTTGTCTTTTGGTCCTCAAGGGGAGATAAGATAGTATCCAATTCTGATTCTATCCAATTCTGATACTAGTTCTCATACAGCAATTTATTGCAAGATTACCTCATAATATTTCAACTTCCCCTGTCATGGATGAGGGCTGAGGTTCTTTTAAGCACTCTGTGTAGGTAGGTGCAAGATTTGTCCTGCTACATGTATTTCTTGTCATTTGTTATTTCATAGGTTATGTAATGTCCCTGCTTGTTGGGTACTGGTATTAAGGACTCCTTTTCAACCCACTCAAAGCATACTTTCCTCTTCTTCCTAGGCAAATCTAGATAGATTTCTCTACTCTCATTAAAGAATAAGTCAGTTTCAGAATCCTATCAGACTTAGCTTCAGCCAGAGAGAAAATTTTCAACAAATGTGCTCCCACTACACAGTCTTCTCTTCTGAAAAACATGTGTTTAGTCTTCCCCAGTAGCTTAGCAGTCCAGTGGTGGAAAACACATGAGAGGTCTTGCTTTCGTATGTCCAAGAGAGCACAGTATCAGAACTGGGGCAGCAAGTGCACTAGTCATAGCTTTGATGGGTAGGATTTTTCTAGGATGACTCCAAGAATGAGATTAAGGAAAGAAATTGCAGGAAGAAACAAACCCTGTTGCTGTTTTGCCTGCCGTGAAATAAGAAGGTGGCTAGCTTACCTTTGCAGCAGCTAACAGTGCTGGTGGTTGGATGGGATTGTGACATTCAGTCCTCTGAGTAAGTAAAATCTGTGCATGTTTCTTGTTCATCCCTCAGAAGTTCTTCATCTGCTATTTGTGCATTGCAGGCTTTCCTACTGAGTCAAAGGATGTAGATGCTAAGGGAGAGAGAGTGCACAAGTCTACCTCTGCCAGCAAGAGCGAACCTCGCAGAAATGCAGCATCCTTCTGTGTCTATCCTCTGCACGTCATGCTTCGTAAATGTACATTGGTGTGATGTGTCTCACTGCTGATTTCTGTACTTTGGTCTAGGGGTGAGACAGCATTACATAAGGCAGCCTGCCAGCGCCACCGTGCCGTCTGCCAGCTCCTGGTGGATGCGGGAGCCTCTCTGAGAAAGACAGACTCCAAGGTAATCCAGCTCCATCAAACACTTACAAACTCAACGGAATGAGGCTGATCAGCATCCATCCCTGCTGTTTGCATGACTGAGGCTTCCTTGTGTGTGCCGAGGACAGCTTCTTTTAAGGAATCTATTTTTATAGAGAAAACTGTATTGATTTAAACAAGTACAAGAGACTTCAGTTCTGTTCCCAACACAAGTCGTTGTCACCATAGCAAGAGCCTGGCCTCAAACTATTCAGTGCATGGGGTGAAAATGAGACATCTCAATGTGAATGAGACAGCAGTATCCTCCTCCTGTGTGGTCAAAAGAGAGGCCTGTGTGCAAGGACCACCTGCAAGAGCTTTGGTTTCTGATCACATAGCATCTGTGAGGCATGATTATTGTGGCTGGCTTGCTTTGTGAGGATGGTTAACTATTTTCTTTTGCCCTTCCTTGCCCCTATGCTCACTTATATGACACTAACCACAGCACTCTCTTGGTGTAAGCTTGACTGAGAAAGAAATCTAGGAAAAATTAAATCCAAGGAATATTCTCTCATTGCAACAATCTGATTGCTTAGGAACATGGTCCAGAAGCTGCCTCTCTGGAGTTTCTGAGCACATGCACCCTGTGGTCAGCAGCTGAGAGCGAGTTGGTTCTCTGGACTCCACAGTCAGAAGCAATTGAAAACCAATTCCTACCTACTTGGTCTCTATGACATAGCCTGTAATAAGAAGAGAGATCATCCATAATTCTATGATCTCCTGTTCAGATGACAGAATTGTAATTTGCAAAAAGCTTTCTGAAACAGATGACATCTAGACAAGTGGCTTCTAACTTCTTAATTGTCTTCTGCCTAGAAATTATCTGTTGTTCTAAATGTGTTGGCATAAGACCTTCTCTTCATGTTTCTTGTTGCAGGGTAAGACCCCTCGTGACAGGGCTCAGCAAGCTGGTGATCTGGATCTGGCTGCCTACCTGGAGAGTCAACAAAACTATCAAATGGTTTCCCATGAGGATCTAGAGACAGCAGTCTGATGTCTGAAAATGTTCAAGAGGATCCCTGGAAATCTTGAGACTGCATCTGAGGCATTCGGGCATTGTGTGAGGAAGAAACTGATGGAATCCACGTGTCTCTCACTCTCGAGGAAAGTACCTGAGGATATGTCACTGGTTTCTAAAGACTACTGAGCCTTGCCATGGAATGCTTATGTTCCATAAGTTAGCCCATGATAATGAGGTGGGACACTCAAAGGTCTGTGGAATCCACAGGCCACAAAACTTACCTTTACTGCTTCCAGCAAGTAGCATGAACTTCTCCCATGTTCATCTGTACAATTTATTAAAAAAACAAAACAAAACAAACAAACAAACAAAAAAAAAACAAAAAAAAAAAAAAAAAAAAGGAAAGAGTAAAAAGGGTGTGGGGGAACAAAATCCAAACCTACTGGTACATTAGGCCAGCCCGACCAGGCTCTCCTCCATCCTTACAGTTTCCTGCATTGCTTTTATTCTCCTGTTCCCCTCACTTCTCGTCAGTTAAATATTACCTGTTACTGCTGTGTTGTCTTCACGAATGGTCAGGAAGCAGCAAAATATATGAGGACCTCTGGATGCCCTTAAGAAATATCCAGTGTTTTTATCAGCTACATCCTCTCCTTTGACATCCTCTTGGAAGCTGTGTTCTCAGTACTCAGCCACCACAGAGGTTTCTTGCTTTCAGAGAAGATGCTGCTTATTGTCGTTTCCCAGGGTGTGGGACACAGTTAGATTTACAGCAGTGACAAACCAACGTCATCATTGCTTGGCATACAGTTACAGTGTCCTCGTGAGACAGGCACTTGTATGGAAAGGAGTTATATGGGATATAGCATGCTGAAAGGCAGAGCAGAAAGTCACCAGGAAGGTTTCTCATAACAGTTTTGTGTGTGGAAGGGCTGACCCAGCTCTTCTCAGGTTTCAGACCTGCCTAGAAGTTGATAGCTGTTCTTTACTTCTGAAAAGATGGGTTTTGCACTGAGGAGAGATTTGTGCAAGTCTGAGGGAATTCTGATGAATTGACTGGCAGGCCTAGTCCCCTTTGCACCACAGCTGGAGGGAGGAAGGAGACCTGGAACATCAGCAGCCAGCCTGGTTGCGTTGGGAATGGGAAAATCATCTTTGACTGAACCTGTAAATCTGATTTTTCAAGGGAACAAAGTTTTGGGAACTCTGTCCCTGAAAAGGACAAGCAGCAGCTCTTTGCCTTGTAACCCACAATAGGTTGGAAATGTAAAGCTTAGCTGCTGTCAAGGCTAGCTGTGTCTTCTGTACTTGTCTGTTCTCTGTCTTATAACCATAAGAGAAGAGAAAGTAAAGAAATACACAGGTACAAACAAATGTTTCACCTTTGGGTTTCCAATTGCTACAGATATCTCAGCTGACAAAATAGCAGAACTTCCACCTCTACTTTGTCAGACCAATGCTCATGCCTGACTTTTGGCATAACTCTTGCAATCAATACATTTTTTAAATTTTGCTTTGTTGTTTGATTTGAAAGTTCTACCAGTGTTTGTTTTCACATGCCTTGCTAGGGGTAGCTCTCTGATAGATGGTGATCACCAGGGTTACATGCATTTTGAAACCATGAAAATAACTCAGGAACTCAGGTTGTTATCCAGATAAGCTTTTTTTCTTTGGTAGAAGTGAAGGAAATCAAATGAATGCAATTTTTTTTTTTAAACCATGAATTGTGGTAAGGAGGGGGGAAATGAAAAAAATTTTTTTTTCCTCTTTTCAAAAATTCATTTAATATGGGCAAAATATTTCCTTAATATCTTCCTCTGGAAGGAAATTATATATATTATAATCTATAGATCAATGGCAACATGAAATGTATCTTGTCTTATTTTCTGTCTTTACCTCTCTCATTTAAAAATAAAATATGAAAGCCAAATTACTTCCCTTGATAATTATCCAGAGACTCATTGAGAAAATAAGTATGTGTATATATTAGAAAATAATTTGGCAACTCTTTAAATGAAAAAAATCAGAATATAGTTTTGGTGTATGTGATATTTCCACAAGGAAAGATCCTCACACTGTGGTTTCATGATAGGCCTTGTATCATTTCCCAGTTGTGAGAAAAGACATTACTGTAATATTCTTATTTTTATCAAATGTATAGAAATATTGTTATAATCACGTTAATCTTTTAATTTGCTTTGCTGATCTGAGAAATGGAGAAAATTTCAATAGCACAGGAGCTTGGCTCTGTCCTGTTCTGAGGCCAAGCTGAGTATGGTCACTGAGCTCGTGACAGCTCCCTCATCCTTTAATCCCATGAAGCAGGTGGAGCAGTAAAGCCTTGATTTAATCACAGGTAGCCTCCAGAGGCCAAATGTGGATTATGATAAGGGAACTGCTTCTGGTCCCTCTGTGCCCAGTTGCCTTTCCCTTGCCAGCTCTTCCCTCGTACCCAGGAGGTGCCTGCAGCTGCAGGCTCTGGAACAGATTGTCAGGATGGGCAGATTTCCTGAGCAATTTTGTGCCATTTGGACTGCTCAGATGAACTCAGAGCACACGAGAGAGCGTAGCTTGGATTTTTCACCAAAAGCTGGAGTATGATATATGATCAGAGTAAGCCTTCTGTGTCTCAGGACAGCTACCCCTGCTGTGTGCTCTGTAGGAGACAGCTACTGTATGATAAAAATAGCCCCCAGTACCAGAGGTTGGACAGGAACTGGCTGCATGCAGTGCCTTTAGTGTTTAAGGTGTCCCAAAGCACGGAACATGTGATGCACAACACACTGGTGATGTTTTGTACCTGTAGGTGACAGAGCACATCTATTGCTTTCTACAATGGCTCATGCATGGCAAGGAATATCAGAAGTTGGTTCACTGAGGGCAGTTTGGGACCAGGATGCTGCAGGACTATTCCCTACCCTTTTCAAGTGTGATGGGATTACAAGAAGCAGGCAGACTGCAGCAGTTAAAGGCGACACATGTACTGAATCTCTGGAGCACTTGGGATCTAGATCAGTACAGTACAACTGTGCCTGCACTGGGCAGGGCCCAAATTCCAGTGTGCAGCTGGGAATCCACTTGAATTACATGTAATTTTGATTTACTAAAAGCATCTGTTCAGTGGCTATGTCTGTTGATGTGTGTATATAACTATATATATATATATATATGTATATTTATAAATATCAATAAGCATGTATATAGGTGCACACATATGTGAACACACTTGAAATTGTGCCATTTGAATGATAAAGTCCCTAGGGATGCTCAGCTACTGAGATTGCTGGACTGACAAAATGTTATTTTACATTTTGATTTGTTATCAAAGGGAACATTATTCAGTAGAACTGAGGAGCTTCTGAATTGTTCCACTGTACTGGTTTTAATACCTCATTTTGCAGTTAAATGGGGGGAAAGAAAGTATTTATAATGTTGATAAAATAAACTTAATTTTGTCATCTCATAGCATCAGTTACTCTTATTGTTTCATGTTTCAATGATAGAGGTATCTTTTATGTGTTATTCAAGGCATGATGATATCAAACATTTTTCATTTATTATAGCATAGATCAACAATGGAAGGGACACTTTGCACTAGACCAGGTTGCTCAGAGCTCCATCTAAGCTGACTTTGAATACTTCAGGGATGGTCCATCCACAACTTCTCTGAGCATCCTTCAATACTGTGAGATGTGAGGCTGAGTTTTTTCTTATTTTACAATTTTCTTATTTCACAATTTTTCCTATTTTATAATAGGAATTCAAGGCAAATTTTTCCTGTTACAAAACATGTCAGACTCAAGTGGCTCTTTGCCATTTCATGTGGTATCTTGCTTATCTGTGTTTTAGCACTTTGGGATGTCTGTAGGTGTTTTTACTGAGATCTGTCACTCTTGCTTCTCCCCAGCAGCAGTAGAATTGCTCAATCTCAACTCATGGTGCATTCAGTCTACGTGAAATTTCCCGTGCTACATGAGGACTGCAATACAGAAAAACCATAGACTAAGAAAATAGAACAAAATTGATGCTTTGTTGCCACAGATCTTCCCAGGTGCATTTACTGAGCTGGTACTGTTGAGAAGAATAGATGGGGCACATAGTTTTTCTGGTGGTGTGGCTGTGGGAGGTTTGTTTCAGTTATATTTCATGGCATAATGAAATATTACTGAAATATTACATCTTTGGCTCATATTTGTCTTTTTCTTTGCTGTGACTGTGAAAGGCATGATAGTGAAAGTTTCTAACACAAATTCATATAGAAGGTGGCTATTTTCCTTCCAGCTGTTCCTGATGCCTTCTGTGGGACATGTTTATGTGTTGACCCTTCCAGGATGACAAAAGCATGTTGATGCGATCTGCCTCTGGGGTATCAAATGGGCAAGATATATCAGTAGCTTCAAGTTTTCTAGGAGTTTAATGGTACTTGAGAAATGTATGGTCATGCTGAAAATTTAAATGCCTTGAAAAAACCCCAAGGAAACCCTGTCCTTGCACTCTATGTACTACAAGAAAAAAGCAGTTCCTTGTGCTGATCCATTTGAAGTGTGTAATTTTCCTTCTCCCACTTTTTCTTCTTCTGCACCAAACTAACATCTACAGAAAAGTATTTTATATGACTTGTTTTTAAGCTTGCTAAAAGTGACATTTTGACCTCCATTTTACCTATTCTTTTCCATTCATAAGATATTGTTTCCTCTCTTCAATTTCCTCCGTGAATCTGAGCCAAAGTGACATTTGCTTCCTAATTCATCTGAAGCATCAAATGTGAGTATCTTTGGACATTTCAGCAGTCCTGGAAACAGCTTATATTCCTGTGTTTTCTGGATGCATAGGACAGAGTATTGGAGTGCTCACTGTGGTACTGTGGTACTCATCTTCTCGTTTTGTGTTCTTAACAACTGTTTTTCTTAGCAATAGATGGCTGCATTGCTAAGCCTTAAATTCCGTGATCTGCCTGCCAAAATCTGTTGATTGCAACAGCAGCTTAGTAATGTGCTGCAAGTTACTCCAGGTGACCATGGCAAGTGACCATGGCTGCTTTTACTCCAGGTTCTGCCATGGCACTGGACTTCTCTGGAGTGCCTGCCTGAGATCCTCTGCGGGCTCCAGAGCTCGGAGTGTGTTTCCAGCCTGTGGTGGTGCCCACAGAGAGTGGTGTTCTCTCATCCCCTCTACATGTGCACTGGAGAAACATGTCCTACCTTGGCCAAAGAATTTCCTGACCCATGTATGGTGCCATTTGTGCAAAAGGGGGAAATGCCCTCCTTCAGGGCTTGATCACACCAGTAAATTCATTACATTTGACTTCAGTGATTAGGCAGTCTTAGAGCTGAATGACCTTACTGTGTTCAGCCATTAGAGTGCATCTTGTCTCCTGCCTTATTTATAAGGTGCCACATTCCAGTCTCAGTTGCAGTTTCTTGTTTCCCTGACTGATTTAAAAAAAGTCAAAACAAAATAAAAAACCAACAAGAACCAAAAAACTCAAACAAAAAAACCCCACCACCCAAAAAACCAAAAACTATGCAGTATACAAGTATCTAATTACCCAGAGAGCAGGGAACACAGGCAGATAATTTTAAAATCCCCTCATTCTGATGTAGCACATCATGACTTCTAAAGTCAGAGCAGGGGGTAGCCTTGCAACAAAAACATTTGTTTCAATATTAACATATATATTTCAGGAAATAATTTGATGCTAAGCCCTGTTAAAATGGTCAGCTTATGCTCTTAGATCTCCTATGTGTCAGAGATTTGGGGAATATAAGGAGGCAGTAATTCTCTTGACAGGCACATAAAGGTAGGTGATTGCCCAAAAATGCAAAAACCTGCTTTCTTAAAAAATTTGTTTCTATTTTTCTGCCCTCATCCACTAGAATCAGAACCCTGATTTGGGAATGCTTTTTCAGAGTTCATCAGTATTTTAACAGCCTCAGCATTCACATGCCAAGTATTGAGAAGCTGTAGCATTTTGAAAGGCAAGAAATAAAGCACTATTTCTTTGAGCACCGTAATACTACACATGTAATTGCCTCATCTCTTGCCAGCATCCTTTTGCTGAAGTGCCACACCTGGCTCTTCAATTAGTCTCTGTCTAGGGGGCTGCTTGATGTGTAACCCAGCACTCAGTGAAGTGCACTGTGACAATCCAAAGTGCTGCTGCAATTACCTAACTCCTAGTGCATGAACCACATTCAATTAATTTCTTTGTGTTGCACTTCATTTTAATGAAAAGAATGGACTTCTGATTCCAGCTACCTTAGTGACCTTCAATTTCCACTCTTTTTCCTAACCTCTGGTCAAGAAGAGGTAGAAGGTAATCTCTGTTCTTCAGAGTCCAAACCCTGTCTAGGAGCTGTGCAAATCAGTTAGGTATGAAGAAGAAGCTCAAGAAGCTCTTGAGCTTGATGATGATTTCTACTTGGTGATTTCTACTTGGCTAATTAGGCTTTAATAAGCAGTCCTACTTTCCTAGGGCTGCTTTCTGTGTGTGACATTCACATAAAAATTAAAGATGACAAAATTAGAAAAGTAAGTTTAAGCTGGCCCCTGGAAATGGGGAATTCAACAGAATGGCTTCCACATGCATTGCTCTTTTCTAGATACGGAGTTACAATGCCACTTCTTGAATAACACTGTAATGAGTAATTATGCATCATAATTGGATATATTTCATTGTAATATTGAGGTGGGTGCTCACTGTGTCCAATAATTATGTCACCCAGATGAAGAGGTATTCCTACCCCTATAGATATCACCAGACAGTCTGGGGTAAGACACCCTTCTGTTTGCAAAGCTTGAGGCTTTGTGAAGTGAGACATGAGCCCTAAGGTATGCAAGGACACCCCTCCCTGCTCCTTAGCCATGCTGGAGGTTTTCCTTCCAAATAAATTGAGGAAATGCCACATCAAAAAATTGTTTGCTGTAGGTCACAAAGTGAATAGCTGTCTTTCTTCTTCTGTCCCCTGCTTCAGCCCTTTTTCAGAACAATTTTTTTTTCCCTTCATCAGAATGGGAAGTCTGTTGATGAATGGAAAGTCTGTTTATGTGTCTGTTTTAACAGAAGACAGGTGCAGTTGTGGATTTTGTCTATTCTTTGTCTTTTTACTATTGTAACACTCACCTTATCTGCATGGCATAGGGGAGAAGTACATTCATGTCAAAGCTAAGGAAAAAAGTGGTCTTGCTGGCAGCTAATGACAGGAAGGAAATAGAATCTAATGTTACTTCAATTTATTTTTAAATATTCTTCAGTGTTCTTTGCTTTTCCTTCCTTTCCCCTCCCTTTCAGAGTTTCTCTACAGAAATTGTTAATCTTTCATCACCTCTTCTTTCCTTAGCTCATCCTACCTTCATTTTTTGACTGGTCCTGCTCATGTGCTTACCCTTGGGACACTTCTGCTTGACCAGTCGCAGATGGCAGGATCTCCTCTGACCATGTACAGACATGGGTAGGGAATGTTGAAATTATCTGTACTAGGAATGAGTTGGATGTGCCATACTAAAGGCTCCTCTGAGGGTAGCAGTAATGCCAGAGTTGTAATCTCAGGATTAAACAGATGACAAGTATGATTGACTTGGGTTTTTCATACCTGAGGGCTTGATTTCAGCCTTTCCAGACTTAGTTTTAATATTAATAGGAAAATTCTTATGTATATTTTCTTTTTTCCTACTCTTATGTTTTCTTCCCCTTGTGATTTTTATGTTAAATAATATTTGCCTGGGCAAATGTTATTGAATTGCTTTGTGCTTGTGTTTGCAAAAAGCCACTTCCAACTGTCAAGTGAGTGTGCTGGTGTCTCATGCAAAATGTCTGGCTTTGCTACTGTACAGTTTTCTGCTCAGCATGTACCTCACAGAAATCACAGGGAGATGGCAGAGGCTTATCAGGGGTTCTTGTTCCATTTACATGTCACTGCAGAGTGATTCTCTTGCATCTGCCTCCTTTGATCACAAAACAGCTTTGGCAGAAAAGAAAAGAAGTGGCTGAACCTTCAAAGCACCAAGTAGCTCCTGGGAGCTTTGTCTCTCCCTAGCTTGCTGTTGCACCTCACAGAACTGGGAAAGGGGAATCAGGGATGCTTTATGTGCAGAAAGATCAATCTGTCACCTTACTGGCAAAACTAACAACTCTTTGAAGGTACCTATTTCCAACACCCCACCAGTGCCAGGTAGAGTGTAAAATACATATGGACAGTAGCAAACCTGTAGGACTTCCTTTCTTAAGGGCTCTTCCAAGCTCTTCTGATTCTCTTCCTGGTGTCTCAGGACAGGGATTTTGGCCTGTGTCTTCCCAGAGCAATCATGCTGAGAATGCCCTTTGTAATGGGTGCCATCTAGCTGTTCTCACACCATGTGTTGCATATGCTCTGTGTCCCATAACTCTATTGGAAAATGAAATAATTAAGAGTTTAAAACCTTTTCAAAATGGACTTGGGAGCTTCCAGCCTTAGCCACTAACCCAGCAGGTTGCAGTGCACTGGGGAGGGAATATGGAATGGAATATGACTGCCCACATTTCTCTGTAGAAATCTCCTCAAGGTGAAATGTGCTTTCACAGTGGGAAATGAAGGTTACTTTTCTCCTGCCCATCTTATTTTGTGCTGCAAACCCTGTGCCAGTCATTTTAGATGCCGACAGCTTTTTGGAAGCAGGAGGCTTTTGAAAGATTTTTGAAAGTCTAGCCAATGATAGAGCTGAGGACTTGTGCTCTGCAGCTCCCACACAAACCTTCTGGCAGTCCATGGAAGTTTCAGTGTCCTCTCTGAGTCACTGAGAGGAATATTTTGCTACAGGCCTGCCTTTGTGCCACTGCTATTGCTATTTTGCTTCTGAACAGCCTTTAGAAAAGCTATGGTTTTGCAGCCTTGCACTGGGAAAAACTACAGTGGTATGGGGGAAAACATGTTTTTCCTATAGACACAAACTCTCCTCAAGCTGCAGTTTTGTCCTAATGAAAACGCCACCCATGTAAAGCCTGACCTTGTTTTATGAGACTCTCACAGCTGGCTTGGTGAGGACTTTTATCTAGCAAGACCTGACCTGTTCTTTTGCTGCAAACCAAAAAAGATTATGCAAAAAATAATTACTTGGTTTAATGGTATGCTTCCGTCTTATAATAGTGAACAAGTCTGTGTGCCACATGGTTGTGTCACAGAATAGGGAAAGTATTTGCTTGCAGAATTTATCAAAATCCTCCCAGGAGGCACTGGGGTTGAAGAGATAGGACCAAAAGTAGCAAATCAAGTGTTTGAGATTGTATTCCTGCCACTTCCATTGAATATTTCTGGGTAAATAATTTAGCCTTACTGTGCCTCAGTTTTCTTATCTGAAAAAGGAGATAATATCACCTCCCCAGACACGGACAGGTAAGATGCTTTGTATTACAAAACCAAAATATACTGTATATTAATTACTTTTTAATTGTTTGGGTTTTGATTTTTTTGTTTTTGTTTGAGGTTTCATTTGGTGGTTTTGTTTTGTGGGTTTTTTGTTGGTTTTTTTTTTTTTTTTTTGTGTGCCTTGTAATATTATTTGTCTATAGAATCCTGCTTCTTCTGGGGCCATTTTTTGAGAGACAGTGAGAGAAACCCTGTCCCATGCTTTTTAGTTTAAATGGTTTAAGTTGAGATTGACAATTTTCCAATGAGTTATTTTGCACTTCTCAGGCTTGATTTCCATGTTTGAGCTATCTTGTATTAAAAATTGTAACTCAGGTAATAGTTCAAATCAATGAAAGTATTCAGTTGGTTTATCTCTCTTCAGAGAAGTGTATTTTGCTGAATTTTAGAGCAGCTTTATTCCATTGTTAATGAGCACAAAATGTTTCCTTTGGGAGTGCCCATCTCAGAAATAATTCTTTCTGTCACCTCTCTGCTATTATTCTGGTATGGCAGAATATTGCTTAAGAGTCCAGAAGTCACCACTTTGATTTGTTGATGCAAAAGGCTTTTTTGGGGAATGGAGAGAAACATTTGAGGGAACAAATTCTCTGGCCTTTCATATTAACATCTCCTTTGGCCACTTGGCAAATGGGAAATGAAAACTGGTAAAGAACAAGCACCGGGATTACCAAAGATTAAGGGAACTGGAAGGTTGTCATGCAGAAAGGAAGGTGAAGAAGGAGTCATCAAGGCTAGGAAGCAGTGGAATGGTGATGAGCAGACTCTTGATGGAAAGGTTCCGTCAGGCTATATATATACAGAGGGGTGATTCCTGGAGATGGTGGAAAAAAGGCAATGGGCAGATTCTGATCTCCTCTGCATCAACTTCACTCCTGGTGAACCAAGTTGTGACTGAGGTCAGTAGCTGGACCACTCCAAAATGTGTTTGGCCCCCTGAACAGGGCAGTAAATTCAAATAGCAAATGTGCATTTTTAAGCAACACTTTGTGGGCATCCAGAGTTCCAGTATTTGTACATATCCTATTATCTGAATCCACATCTGTTCCAGGAGTTGTAATAACACCTCAAAGGGCTCTTTTATGCTACCTGACCCCGTGCATAATGTGCTGGAACATCTTAAGGCTGCCAGCTGGCAAAAGGAACCCAAGGCACACAGCAGTACCCATAAAAGGAGGATATATGTTTAACACAGAATCAAGGCATAGGTAATGATCAGTGAGGGGGAGCACAAGAAGGATGAAGGGCCTTTTGTAACAAAGTAAGAAAGTATTTTCTTCCATGATTTTATTGCATTTCCTATTTATACAAAGCATCTTGATCACTCTGTTGCTTACTAAGATGATTTTAAACTGGGGGAAGGAAAAATATGTATACAGTGAAAGAGCTGGTTACTGTTCCTTTTGGACACTTTTTCTGTATTGTGACTTGTGTGGAAATGTACAGAATAAAAAGTGAAGAAGCACATGCCTTGGGTGGGATGAGTTTCTTTGTGTTATTTGCCAGCAGAGCTTTGTTGCTGCTTCTGGCAGAGTGGAAAGAACAGTGTGGCTTGGAAGTTGTGAAGAGTCAGGGGGAGAGAAGGAAAGGGATCCAGAGGTCAAAATTCTGTATATGTGTGTATGATAGTGTAGAGAAGAGAGTGTTAAGACTCTGGATAAATCGACTTCAAGCTCACAGTAAAGAAAAAGGTTAATTATATCTTTAGTATTTACAGGAACATGTTTTCTGTCCCTTAGTAATTTGAGATTGTCAGCACAGCACTGTGCAGGAGAGATCCAGCAGAGGTTAGCAGGGCTGTAATGTAGGCATGTAGGTCACCTCAGGATCTTAACTCTGCATCTCAGAATAATTCCTCCAATGCATTCTCTGGTTCACCTCCATATTCTCTCAGGCAGGACTAACCCATGAATGAAACTCTGTTTATGCCCAGATGTGTCTAATTGAAGAATTTTTGAGAATTTCATAGCCATTGCTCACTTTCTTGTCTTCAGCAGCCCCCCCTCCCTGCCTCACTCAGGAGTTTCTGTGCCATATCTGACACAAAAATTTTGTAACCTCTCTTCTGTGCAAGTCGATGTTTCCTAACAGCTCCCCTGCCTCCACTGTCCCACCCTGAAACTGTATTTCTGAATCATTTTGTGATGTCTCTCTGGGACAGTGCCTGCCCCCCAAACCTCTCCCTCACACATGGTTGTCTCCCTTCTCCACTCCAAGCCCTTTGATGCTCGCTGTTGTTGCCAGCAGCCAGCTGTGTGTTTGTCATCTTTTAAAGGATGTTTTAAGCTCCCTTTTCCTGCTGTCTCAGACAGCCTAGGATTATTATTATTATTAATAAGAATAGTGCTCAGAAGACTGACTGTTGTGCCTGTGCAGGACTGGAGCTGGACAAGGATGGATGCTAGTCATGGGTTACATTGCACAGCAAGAACAGCCACCAAGTACTGATTTGACACCCACAAGCCCTGTGGTACAAAGCACTGACTCCTCCAGGGTCCTTCACAGCCACCAGCTGCACCAAATGGCTGCCAGCTGCCCTCTGGAAATGTCTATGGAGAAGAGGTGCTTTTTGATGTGCTCAGGGCTGCCCCCACAGCAACCTCTGGAAGTGTTCCACCACATGCAAGGCAGAGCTGCTCAATGGTGCATCTGAAAAAATGAGAAAACAGCTTTGTATCCTTTTTGTACCCCAAATTCTTGAATGTGTGTGGCCTTACATGTGTGTGTAGTTCTGAAGAGAGTCCAACTGCTCTTTTCTCATCCATTGTAATTTGCCTTTGTTACTCAGCCTTTCAGTTCTGTTAACTGTTGCTTACACAGGGCTGTTTCTTTAATGTGAAATTCATAACTATATATGCGCACACACACACACACATCTATTAAAACATCTATCTCATAGGCTAATATACTTCAGTGAGAAATTCCCTTTTTCATGCAACCTTTACATATGAAATGTAATAATGTTTCTCTAAAATGCTAAGGCTTTCATGCTAAGTAGAAATGTAACTACAATGAAAACAATAAAACCCCATTTTTGGGAGAAAAAAAACCAGTCCTGACAGGCGTAATTTGCTCTGAAACCTTTTCCCCCCCACCCTCCAAGCCCCTGCAGCTTCACCACAGCCAAGCAATTTCAGTATTTCCCTGCTGTTAAAATGCAGTTATCCCTAACAAGGGACCTTTTAAACTAGGTAGTGATGCTTGTAAGACATGTTGCCAAGGTTGTTAAGTCTAAAAATAGGTAAATATTGGAAGCAGTCCCATAATTTCAAGGTGTTCAATCACATTCAAGGCTTGATATTGCTACATGAGACTTGTATTTGCAGCTGTATTAGTTCACAGCAGCACAAGAAAACCTTCAGAGGTGCACCCTCACTGCTTCTGCCCCATCTATCCACAGTCTTAATTGATACCAGGGATGTGTGAGCATGTGTTTGTCAGGAACTGTTACTATGTGAGTGTGGAGCTAAAGTATTAGTGGGTCAAGTGCATGGATTCTTCTGCTCTTGTTTAGTAAGGCATGAGGTTCTGAGGTATTAAAGGTGAGCTGTGATTTCCAAAACCCAGAAAAATGAAGGATTTGTTTCCCATGGCTAAGAAGCAGGCTGGTGGGTGTAAATTCAGATGGGCAACCTGTAGATGATAGGAAACCAGGAGAATGAAGCACTGTCTGGTTAAGGCCTATAAACAGTTTGCTATCAGGGAACTAACAAAATTCAGTAGGACTGACTGTCAGAAGAACTTCTGACTGCAGCTTTCATTGTTCTACATTTGCCTTTAAAGCATGTAATGCCTTGATAGGAAGCCACAGAAGTTTCAGCTTTTGAATGATGCCTTCTACTAAAATTAGAGGGAAGAGGAGGCTTCTCACCAAAGGATGGTGTAGACCTTCTCAGGAGGTTTTGTGCTCTCCACAAAACATGGAGGGCACAGGGTAGTCAGAATCTATTTTTGTTGCTGTTGGTTGGGTTTTTTAAGGGTGATAAGCTAGTGAAGAAGTGACTTAAAAATGAAGGAATAAGACTAAAAATGTAATTCTGAATATTTTGGATCCTGGAGCTCATCTGACCTGAGTTACTTTGATCAAGTGGTTCACACTAGTGTTTGGTGTCTAGATTTTGGGGGTTTTGCTCCTGATATGATCAGCCATTAGGCTGAGGACTGTGTTTTCTTTTAACGGGGTATGATTACCTGTGTCTTTTTGTTAATGCATGTATGTACCTCATAAATTTCTTTGCTGACAGAGCTGATGATATTCTAATAAGCTCTGGTCTTTCTCAGTCTGTACTCAGCTCCAGGAGTATCTGTGTTTTGCTAATGGGTCTCACTATCATCCCTGAGGTATGTCCTAATGGGATGCAAAACTCCATATAAATATAAGGGGATATTATTCTGTGTGTTCCCTCTTTTCCCTTGTTCCTTCCTTCTGCCTTTAATGAAATATATATTAAAAGGGTAGATTTGAGCAGTGGTGTTCAGTTCAATGAGATGATTGTACTGTAGAGGGGTCACTGGATAACCAGCAGTTTCTCCTTGCGACACTGCTGTTAGAAGTTCTTGTTAGTCTTTCCAGTCACTTAGTGGTTTTTTTTTTTTTTGTATCTTGAAGTTTTCCCTAATACAAACCAAGTGAGCAGTATGTCTGTAAGTCACCCTGAGATTCTTATATCGGATTTGCAGTCAAGGTGATTTTTTACTTGCAGTGTCCATCTCTAAGAAGTGATCCCCTAATGGGAGAGCTAGGGCATCATCTATGGCTTCTTTTTGCCCTTTAGTAATGAAAGAGGTCTGGTCTGTCACCAGAAATGAAGCACATTTGTGGTCACGTGGGAGAAAAAGAATAAGGGCTGATTAGGATTATGAGGCACCATTTGACTTAGAATGACAATACTTTGTGACCTTGTCATTTAATATTTCTTCTTTTTTTTAAACATTCTGTAGTTTCCTGTATTCTAATTTTGAATATCCAGTAATACAGGATCTGATTATCTTCTTTTTTGTTGTTATTATGAGTAACAAATACTGAGATTAATCTTTCCAGAATATCGATTTGCAGCTCCTTCTAAATGGCAGCCTTTTTCAATGTCTCAACTCAGTAATCCAATAAAAAAGACATCTGTAAAAATGGCCATATGTATGCATAAGGCAAAGGGTTTGGGGCAAGAGTGTTAAGAGGAGCAGCTGTGGGAGTTCAGCCTGGAGAAAAGGAGGCTCATCGGACACCTTATTGTTCTTTACAATTGCCTAAAGCAAGAGATGATACCATGGGGAATGGCCTTCAGTTGTTCCAGGTGAGGTTTAGATTGGATATTAGGAAAAGTCTCTTCATCAAAAGGGATGACAAGCATTGGAACAGACTGTCCTGGGATGTGGTAGAGTTGGCACCACTGGAGGCATTTAAAAACTGTGTAGATGAGGTGTTTAGTGATGTGGTTTAGTGGTTTTGCTTGACACAGTATTTGGTTAATGATGGGACTTGATCTTAGAGTCCTTTACAACCTAAATGATTTTGTGGTCCTATGAAGGTCTTGAATCCAAGAACTTGGGAATGGTGGATAATTCAGGATCTTAATTGTCAATGGCTAAAGTTAGTTTTTCTGCTTTAGATTCTTTCTTACTACCTGTATGTTGAGGAAACAGCTTTCTGGTGTGAGAAATTAACCTTCTGCTCCCAGACTGTGATGCCCAGCTCTAGCTGTCTCAGATCTGAACTTTGGTCCTACCCAGGCATATTGAACCTTCCTGTTGGCTGCTGCCATTTTTTCCTGACCAATATGAGATTTTTTTTGCAGCTCTTTGTTATGCTTCCTCACTAGATTACAGATTTGTGTACATTTGTCCTGGTTTGAAGGACAGATGTCTGGCTGTAAAGGCAGAAATTTTCCTTTGGAATAGAGGCTTTAATTCCACTACCCCCAGATATTATAATTGTTTGAATCAAGGATTCTGAGGCAGAGATAAGGGGGTAGGAACAACAGCTCTTTTACTAATATATCTAATCGTACAAGCAGAAAACAACAGCAGTTGTCAGAATTACCAACAAAACAGAACAGGTAACTCGGTTCCAGTCCATTCTTCAGCTGCAGGCACACTCTCTCTGTGCTCAGTCCTGGTGCTGCAGCTGGAACAAAACCCGGAGCTGCAGAGGGCAGGCGGGAGCGCAGGCGGGAGGGGCGGCAGCGGCCACGCCGGTCTCGGGTGGGAACGGGCTGGAGTGGCGGCTCCTCGCTCACCGTGTGTGTCCGGGGGATCAGCTGTGTCCGCAGAGGCAGGAGGCTGGAACGGGGCAGATGCAGGGCAGGTGATCACAGAGGGTCTGGCTCTCCTGTGTTCCACAGCAGGGACTGCAGACGGGGTGTCCTGCTCCGAGCTCGCCGGAAAACACGAGTCCCCTCCCGGAAGCCTCAGAGGCCCCTCCGGGAGCCACTGCCACCAACCCCTTTTGTCTGGAGTCATCAGAGATCCTGGGTGTAACCCGGCCAGCTCCATTGGCATGATAATGGGAAAAATTCTTTAAACTGACACAGTAATAGAAAAACACTCAACCCCCAACATCATACCCCCTGAATTTTTTCCATGCCAACATGCTACAGCAAATTAAAACCTTTAAATTATATACATACATGCAGTTACAGTCACAGTATCATAGATAGTTCACCCTAGAACAAGGTCTCTTTGGGGAATGCATCGGGTCTCTCCATCCCTTTGCATCACCCACCAAGTGCAACCTCGTCCTTGAACAAAAACCACTCCACGAACAGGATTGTCTTTGCTGGAAGCAGAGTTCACCCAGACAGTTTTCCCTAACATGCCTCTCAGGTGCACCACTGGAACCTTATCTCCATCTGGTGCTCCCAAGGGCTCTGATTGGGCAGGGCCTGCTCGGTTAGTGGAACCTCGGGTATTCACTAACCATGTGGCCTTTGGTAGATTCATCTCCCAGTTCTTGGAAGTCCCCCCCACCAAGTGCCTTTAAAGTGGTTTTAAGCAGACCATTGCACCGTTCGACTTTCCCAGCCGCTGGTGCATGGTAGGGAATATGGTACACTCACTCAATGCCATGTTCTCTAGCCCAGGTGCTTATAAGGCTATTTTTGAAATGAGTCCCGTTGTCTGACTCAATTCTCTCAGGGGTACCATGCCTCCAGAGGACTTGCTTTTCCAGGCCCAGGATGGTGCTCCGAGCAGTGGCATGGGGCACAGCGTAGGTCTCCAACCATCCGGTGGTGGCTTCTACCATGGTCAGCACGTAGCGCTTGCCTTGGCAGGTCTGAGGAAGTGTGATATAGTCAATCTGCCAGGCCTCTCCGTACTTATATTTGGACCATCGCCCCCCATACCAGAGGGGCTTCACCCGCTTGGCCTGTTTGATGGCAGCGCAAGTGTCACAGTCATGAATAACCTGAGAGATGCTGTCCATGGTTAGATCCACCCCTCGGTCTTGTGCCCACTTATAGGTGGCGTCCCTACCCTGATGGCCTGAGGCATCGTGGGCCCATCGAGCTAGGAACACATCTCCCTTGTGTTCCCAATCTAAGTCTATCTTTGAGACCTCTCTCTGTGCAGCCTGATCTACCTGCTTGTTGTGCCTGTGTTCTTCATTAGCCCGACTCTTGGGAACATGGGCATCCACATGACGAACTTTCACGGGCAGCTTCTCTACCCCAGTGGCAATGTCTTTCCACTCATCAGCAGCCCAGATTGGTTTTCCTCTATGTTGCCAGTCAGCCTTTTTCCACCTTTACAGCCAACCCCACAGAGCATTGGCTACCATCCACGAATCAGTGTAAAGGTAGAGCTTTGGCCATTTCTCTCTCTCAGCAATGTCCAAGGCCAGCTGAACAGCTTTGAGTTCAGCAAGTTGACTCGATCCACCTTCTCCTTCGGTAGCTTGTGCAACCTGTCATGTGGGGCTCCATACGGCAGCTTTCCGCTTCCGGTTCATCCCCACAATGCGGCAGGAACCGTCGGTGAAAAGGGCGTAGAATGTTTCATCTGCTGGCAGCTGATTGTACGGTGGAGCTTCTTCAGCCCGGGTCACTTGTTTCTGCTCCTCTTCATCAGCGAGACCAAAATCTTCACCTTCTGGCCAGTTTGTAATTATCTCCAAAATCCCAGGGCGATTCGGGTTGCCAATACGGGCGCGCTGCGTGATGAGGGCAATCCACTTGCTCCATGTGGCGTCAGTGGTGTGGTGAGTAGAGGGAACCTTTCCTTTGAACATCCACCCCAGCACTGGCAGTCGGGGTGCCAGGAGAAGCTGTGCTTCTGTGCCAGTCACTTCTGAGGCAGCTTGAACTCCCTCATAGGCAGCCAAGATTTCCTTCTCTGTGGGAGTGTAATTGGCTTCAGATCCTTTGTAGCTTCTGCTCCAGAATCCCAGGGGTTGGCCTCGGGTCTCACCAGGCACCTTCTGCCAAAAGCTCCAGGACAGACCATGGTTCCCAGCTGCAGAGTAGAGCACATTCTTTACCTCTGACTGGGCCAAGGGCTACTGCATGAGCAATCTCCTGTTTGATCTGGGAAAAGGCTTGCTGTTGTTCAGGGCCTCAGTGGAAATCCTTCTTCTGGGTCACCAGGAAGAGAGGGCTCACAATCTGGCTGTACTCAGGGATGTGCATTCTCCAAAAGCCGATGGCACCTAGGAAAGCTTGTGTCTCCTTCTTGCTTGTTGGTGGAGACATTGCAATGATCTTATTGATGACCTCAGTGGGGATCTGGCGCCGTCCATCCTGCTACTTCACTCCCAGGAACTGGATCTCTCGGGCAGGTCCTTTGACTTTGCTCTTTTTAATGGCGAAACTGGCTCCCAGCAAAATCTGGATGATCTTCTCCCCCTTCTCAAATACCTCCATTGCTGTGTTCCCCCACACAATGATGTCATTGATGCACTGCAAATGTTCTGGAGCCTCACCCTTTTCCAGTGCAGCCTGGATCAGTCCGTGGCAGATGGTGGGGCTGTGCTTCCACCCCTGGGGCAGTCGGTTCCAGGTGTACTGCACGCCCCTCCAGGTGAAAGCAAACTGAGGCCTGCATTCTGCTGACAAAGGAATGGAGAAGAATGAATGCATTTGCAATGTCAATGGTGGCATACCACCTTGCTGCCTTGGACTCCAGCTCGTACTGGAGTTCCAGCATGTCCGGCACGGCAGTGCTCAGCGGTGGAGTCACTTCATTCAATGCCCGATAGTCCACAGTCAGTCTCCATTCTCCATCAGATTTGTGCATAGGCCAGATAGGACTGTTGAAGGGTGAGTGGCTCTTGCTGACCACCCCTTGGCTCTCTAGATCACGAATCATTTTGTGGATGGGGATCACAGCATCTCGATTTGTCCGGTACTGCCAGCGGTGCACTGTCATGGTGGCAATTGGCACCTGTTGCTCTGTCACTTTCAGGAGTACTACTGCAGAGGGGTTTTCTGACAGTCCAGGCAAGGTGTTCAACTGCTTAATGCTCTCTGTCGCTACAGCAGCTATTCCAAAAGCCCACTTGAACCCCTTTGGGTCTTTGTAGTAGCCGTTCCTGAGGAAGTCTATGCCTAGAATGCACGGTGCCCCTGGGCCAGTTACAATTGGATGTTTCTGCCACCCCTTCCCTGTCAGGCTAATCTCAGCTTCCAGCAAAATGAATTCCTATGATCCCTCCATCACCCCAACCATGGAAACAGGTACCTTCCCCACATGTTCTGATGGTATCAGGGTGCATTGTGAACCAGTATCAACTAGCACTTTATGTTTCTGTGGCTTTGATATGCCAGGCCATCACACCCACACTACCCAATAGATCCTGTCATCCCATGCCTCTCCCTGGCTAGAGGCAGGGCCCTTCTAGCTCTGGTTATTATTTCTTTCCTGGGCATACATAGTGGAGGTTCCTTCCAGGGGATCTGACAGATCATCCTCCTTTCTGTAATACTCTGTACCTTGCTTGTGGGAGGTTGAGGCTACCTTCATTTTAGTGCGGCTCCCTCGGTTAGCATTTCCCTCCCTGAGCTGACGCACCTGTGCTGCCAGGACAGAAGTGGGTTTCCCATCCCATTTTCCCATGTCTTCCCCATGGTCTTGCAGGAAAAACCACAGGTCAGCTCGTGGGGTGTACCCTCTCTCCCTAGCTGGGGGTGTTGTGTTCAAGATTTGGGGCCTGTGACTCATACTGTTACCGCACTGATCTTCCTTATCTCCTCCCTCACCTCCCTCATCTCTTCCCTCATCTCCTCCCTCATATCCCTCATCCTATCTTGGACCTGTTGGAGGTCCCTGGCCACAGCAGAGACATTGGCCTGCATTGGGCCATTCATCATACTCTCAAAATTTCTGAGTTTGTTGGCAACAGAATCCACTGTCTCTTGGTGATTATCAGCATTAATCATTGCTATGTAGGTGGTATATTGAGATGGACCCAAGGTTGCCAAATTCCACAGCATCTGCCCTGTGCACTTGACCTTGTCAGGGTCATTGTCATGCTGTCCATCCCTCCCAAAGACTACCTCTAATACTGCTGTCTCTCTCAGCTGCTGGATCCCTTCCTCAAGGGTCTTCCAGTGCATCCTACGGTAGTGCTCCTGCATTCTCTCTTTGTGGACAAACTTCTCTCTCACACTCATTAAAAGCCGGTCCCAGAGGGAAAGGAGGCCTTGCTCCCTTACAAATATCTGGTCCACACCTGAATCCTGGGCCAAGGATCCCAAATTCCTGACCTCAGTTCCATCCAGTTGTACACCTGTTCCCGTAAGGTCCCAGACCCGGAGTAACCAAGTTGTGAAAGGCTCACGGCCCCGCCGAGCAATGTCTTTGCGCAGGTTACGGAGACTATCGTATGAGAGGGACTCAGTGACAATCTCAACCTCTGGCTTCCTTGCTGGTTGTGAGGACCCTCCTTGCTGATCCCCATTATCTAGGTGCCTCGTTTTAATCTTAGATTTCCTAGTTTCCACAGGAGCAACTGCTGCTGGCTGTGGCTGCTCCTGTGATCCAGCTGGACCCTGGACAGATACGACATCTACGGGTTCCACTGCAGCACCATCTGACTCTCCCTCTTTAGGGCAGGAGGAGGGTTTCTCACCAGCTGGAGAAAAGTGCTCTTTAAACATCTGGCTTTGCTCCTTCAACATTTGTTCTATATCCTTCACTAGAGCCCCCACACACTCTGGGTGGCTCATTTCTGCAGTGGGCTGTGGGGCAGGGTCATGTTCTGGAACAACATCCCTAGTCCCTGGGGCAGGGGTAGACTCTGGGACAGCACCTCTATTTCCTGGGGTAGGTATCAGGGTTGTTATCCAAGCCAATATTCCCTTGTTTCTGAATGCTAAGTAGAACAGGCCTATCAGCAATGCCAGCCACTGTATAATAGCACTAGCAATTAAAGCAGATCTGAGAACTGGTGGGGTAGCCTCAAAAAACTGGGTGATGGGTTGGGAGAAAATTTCTCTTGCATTTGTTACCTTACAGTAAGTACCATTACTGAAATAACCCCAGAAACACGCAGTTAGAGTACGATAATTCTGGATCCATGTGGCCACTTCCCAGAAAAAAATAAAAACCCATGAATTCCTGACATAATCAATCCACCAAACAAATCGGATAATAGCTACAGTAACTTTGGTGAAGGGGCCCATATTCAAATAAGGGCTTGCAAATGGGCGAGAGATATCTGTGGCCACATGGAGTCCAAACCAGATTAAACCGATAACATGTTGCCACTTAAGAGAGCTGTTACTCCTGTCTTAACTCTCAACTCAGTGCCCTCTGTCCCACGTCTGGGTTGCCAAAATCTGTCCTGGTTTGAAAGGACAGGTGTCTTCCAGTAAAGGCAGAAGTTTTCCTTTGGAATAGAGGCTTTAATTCCACTACCCCCAGGTATTATAATTATTTGAATCAAGGATTCTGAGGCAGAGAAAAGGGGGTAGAATAACAGCTCTTTTACTAATATATCTAATCGTACAAGCAGAAAACAACAGCAGTTGTTTAAATTACCAAAAGAAGAGAACAGATAACTCGGTTCCAGTCTTCTTTAGCTGCAGGCACGCTCCCTCTGTGCTCGGTCCCAGTGCTGCAGCTGGGACAAAACCCGGAGCTGCAGAAAGCAGGTGGGAGCGCAGGCGGGAGGGGCGGCAGCGGCCACGCCGGTCTCGGGTGGGAACGGGCTGGAGTGGCGGCTCCTCGCTCACCGTGTGTGTCCGGGGGATCAGCTGTGTCCGCAGAGGCAGGAGGCTGGAACGGGGCAGATGCAGGGCAGGTGATCACAGAGGGTCTGGCTCTCCTGTGTTCCACAGCAGGGACTGCAGACGGGGTGTCCTGCTCCGAGCTCGCTGGAAACACGAGTCCCCTCCCGGAAGCCTCAGAGGCCCCTCCAGGAGCCGCTGCCACCAACCCCTTTTGTCTGGAGTCATCAGAGATCCTGGGTGTAACCCGGCTAGCTCCATTGGCATGATAATGGGAAAAATTCTTTAAATTGACACAGTAATAGAAGAACACTCAACCCCCAACAACATTATATAACCTATACATATAAACAAATCATATAATATAAATGTAAACTATTTATGTCGTTGGGGACATCTGACCCTGGTCTTGCATCCAAACCAGCGCCAGCTTTGAGGTTAGGACAGGATTATCAGGGTTGGATTCTTGAGTTTAGGACTATTATTTAGGTCTTACCAAGGTCTTCCTTGGATTTTTATAAAATTGGATTTTTATAAAAGCAGAAGGAAAGAAAAAAGTACTATAAGGAACAGAGAATATGAATTGACAAATGGAAGCACAAAAATGTGTATGATTTTCACAATCAGGTGCTGAACACAACACAGACACAGCTAAAGAGAGGCTCCTTTACTCAAAATCATCCAGGAAATCACTTCTGGGTATAAAAAATAGACCTGCAAATCCTCTGACTCCCACTATGTCAGCCTCACATCTGGCAAATTCTATTGCACTATGTATCTCCTATTGATTTTTCTAGTTTCTGCAGTCTCTTGTGCTGAAGGTACTTTCATGAAATTATGCACTTTTCTTTCAGTTTTTAGGGTTTGTTGTGGTTTGTTTTTTGTTTTTTGTTTTTTTTCTCCCTGAAGCTAGAAGTTGCATCCTTATTGTGCAAGCAGAAAATAGGAAACAGATTTGTGCTTCTCAAATGTGTTTGGTCTTTAACTGGAAACTGGGAGGAGAAGGAGGGGACAGCCTGCCGCCCTGTCACATTCTTTCCATTGATACACATGGTCACCAGGAAAAAGTCTGATTCTGATGCCCTAAAACAATGGATATGGAAATGTTTTCTCTTTTGTTTAATTTTTATTCTATCTTAATGTGAGTGTAGCAGTAAAAAGCACTACAGGGCCTGGTCCAAGACTTGTGTTCTCTGTTAGTAGAAAAAGAGAGAGCTGCTTACTCCACAGGTTCAAATGCCACTGTACTGCCAACAACAACAACAATATGGTTTTATCTCAGTGTGAACTGAATGCAACAGTTCAAAAATTATCTGCTTTAGGGTACAGCTGTGTTCATGCTTACCCAAACACAGCCATGGATGTCTGTGTGTTTGACTGGAAGAAGGACACAGAATTTCCAGATAAGCAGGTAGGTAATTCCTCATCTTCCTGCCCCAAGGGTATAAGGTGAAGGTTCCCACAGAGTTGTCAGGATGCAGATACAGATCAGCCAGCTGACTCAGGCCTCAATGACCACTGTCTCTCAATCCTCTTCTTGTCATCATTTTCTTCAATAACCCTGAAGAAAGGGAATCAGATGAGGGCTGGTGCAGCCACAAGACAAAGAGTAACCAGTGCCAGCATGGTTTGTCCTGGATGGGAGAGGGCAAAATACATGGGCTGAAGCTCCAGCAGCAGAGGGGCCAGTTCCTGTCTCACACATACCCACACAGAAGCCAGACAGCATTCAGAGGCTTGAGTTTAGCATTTATTTTGCTTACTAAAAAAATGCAAATACAGGCTTTGGTTTATCTTACCCATTGAGATAAGCACCAGTATAGAGCATGCAGTAATATGGATGAATCTTTCAGTTCTCAGATGAAATGTAGTACAGTTTTTAAATAAAAATATAAAGAAAACTAATTATCCTTAAGATAGAACTACTGTTCCAAGCCTTCTCTTTTCATTTGCCTCAGTCTTTCAAACTTACCTTTTTGAAACAATTATGCCCGTTCTTAGCTCTTGCTCTGAAATATTAATTAAGAAAAAAAAAGCAACACAAAAAACTACACCAAAAAAAAAAAGCACAAACCAAAAGTGACTAATTTAATCTCCTTCATATATTAATTACTCAAAGGCTTTTAAGTGTTCATAGTGAAAAATTTGGCACAAGAATGAGGGTCAAAACCAGCAGTTCAGTCTTGCCCCACATCTCAAGTATTGATGAGATGTATGAAACAAGACCTCTTCAAGCTGGAGGTCATTTGGTTAATGCCTTTTACAGCTATGAATGCCAGAGTTTTAGCAGTGTTGGTTAAGTAATTCTGCACAAAGTTAACAGGAAATCACTTTCCATTTTCTTGAATTCATCTTCATTTTTTAGACAGCCTGAGCTTAAAAATTATCTGTGTTTTCAAGAGGTTCCAAATCCAACACTCTTCCTCTTCTCAACTACCCTGAATAAAAAAGCACCTGAATGTTAAAACAGTATTGTTGGCTTCTCTCAAATTCAATAATCTTAGTGGGTCGGATTTGAATTTTGAATGGTTGTAATCAGAGGGAAGTTTGAATCAGCAACGGTTTTGAGACATCTCAGGTGATACCCTGATGTCCCAGGAATTGCTATCCTGAGGTTTTATAAACATATTGTTATTGTAGCCTGAGAAGATGTAAATTCTAATTAATTTACCTGACCTGCTTTTTTTTGAGTTTATTTTTTTTTCTCCCTTTAATAACAGTAAGCACAGAAAAATTTGCCTTGAATCCCCTTCCTAGAACAATTATTGTAGCAAAGTACTAGGTAATATTTCAGACACAGTCACACAGATGGGTTTATCATATTAGTGGGGAAAATCACAGGTGAGAATCAGCTCCACAGTGAGGAGAGCCTAGATGCAGTGTGCCTGCAGTGGGATCTGGGCATTCTTTACAGGATGAATCTGTTTCCTAGCCAGGCTAAGGCAGCAGGGGAATTCAGCCCTGGGGTTCATCTAGGATTTAATAAAAAGGTTATCCCTGTTAATAAACCAGGATTCCATGGAGGATGAATTTTTCCTGTCTGGATCAGGTAGTGTATTGGTTTGCATGGATTTCACCCATCTTCACTTTTCAATTTCATGAATAAACAGACCTACAAAAAACTCGCTTGCTAAACAAGTTCATGGATTCCTAGCACTTCTTTCATTATTAGAACAACCAGGAGAAAAGCACTATATAAAGAGCATTGAATTACATCTGTGACCTGGTCCTATGCCTATGCTCCAAAATTAGGTGTTTTTCATTTTTTTGACCAATACCGTAGGAATAATTTGAAACATAAAGGGAGTATCATTTTACAACATTCCAAAACACTATTTCATCTGGAAAATGAATGGTACCCATAGATGCTTGAGTAAAGATAGTCAACATAGCTAGGAAAGTGCTCCTCATTTCCTATCCCAGACAGCTGAAAAAAAACAGATGTCACACACACAGGAAAAAAAAAAAAAAAAAAAGGGAAAAATTTAATCCGAATATAAAACATGTCACTAAAGAAAGAAATTCAGGCAACAGTGATACAGGGTCCCTTGTTAAAGGCTCATGTTTTTTACCTTCTGTAAGGATATGATGAAGGAAATAAAGATAGGCAAATTGTACCAGAAATATGGGAATTTTGTTAAAAATTTGGAACATTCCATTAAATATTATATTGCCTTTAGGCAGTTAACTGTAGTTCCTAAGACAAATCTGGTGGTGTTGCTGCTTTCAACTCCTTGCAATTTCTAGATGTGCATAATTTATGCTGTCCTAATCAGAACTTATATTAGCATCATTTAGACAGAGAAGGATGCAGGTTATTTAAAGAGAGAGGGAAGAATGCTAAAGAAAGAGACAGAACTCAGCTTTTGGAAAGGTCTACTTTGCAATATCTTAGCGTTTAGGCAGAATAATTAGAAAAAGGATAGCCTGGGGAGGTAAAAACAAGAAGAATCTCACGTAGTGTTGAAAAGCAAATTGAAAAAGCAAAACCTGAAGTACAAGTACATATATTCTCTTAGGTTCTGAATATAATTTCATCAGTAATGTAATATAGTAATTAATTAGAATTAATCCTAAAGTAAGACAAAAGGAACCTTAGATAAGATTGCATTCCCCTGTTTTGAACATTTCATAAATATGACTAAAAAATATGGTATTTTCAAAAGGCCTAAAGTACCTGAGGGGTCCTAGAAAACAGGATGAGAGCCTGTTCCTATACACTTCTTGGTAGAAATAGTAAGACTAATGACCAAAAGAGCTGTGGATGATACAGAGTTAACCCTGATTGTTCCCTCTCCTCAAAGCAGAGCCAAATATCTTTGCTCAGACCTAATTCCTTTTAAAACCTCTATAATTCAACTGTAAAAATGAATGGTAAAGGCAAAATTATTACAAGCAAAAGGTGTAGTGGTTTTGATGAAATGAGCCTAAAATTAGGATTTTTTCAGTGGTGTCAGGAATTATTCTGCATGGAAAGATACATTCCCCTGTGTTCTACTCCCTGGATATAGCCAGAGGAAATATCCAAAACAACGTGTGGCTGTTTTCTCGAGTCTTTCTCCTATGTTGATGGTTCCAAGAATAAAAAATGCAAAAAAAAACTCCCACCAAGTCTTGTGAGAAAGGCTCCAAATGTTAAACATTTATATGTATTACATATTATAATATAGAAGTTTATGATACACAGTTTGACACATTCTGATAATTTTTATTAACTCTGGATTTTTTTAACAATGTTTTAACATTTTTATTCTGAGATTTCCCTCTAAAGCATAAGTGGAAGAATCAGGACTTTCTCCCTTATGTTTGCACTTTTTACTGTTGAAAACTGCATGTCTAATGCAATCACATAATGCTGGGAACTAGGTCTTTGGGGAAAAAATTCACATCATTTAGCAAGAATTGCCCACAGTAATCCCCATAACTTGACATCAGAATGAAATTTTTAATGTGGACGTTAAAAGGTTTTATTGTGCACATTATTTTTAATAATAGCCAGTCCAGGTCTAGGCCTGTGAATGATGATGCCACATTCTGTTAAACTCCTGAGCATGAAAACCTAGATCAAGCTGACGTTGAAGCCAACAGCATCCCACAGGAGTTTCCATCAAAGATGTATTGTGCTTTATGAGGGCTATGCAACTGGCTCAAGTCTCAACCAAGAAATTGCCAACAAATTAAGAACAGATGTACCTAATTTTGCTCTTATGGGCAAAAAAATCCTGGCCATTACATTAACTAATGAGGTATTGCACATGTGCAAGCTATAGCTGCTCTTCCTCCAGCTCTTATGTTTTTAACAACAGACCTTTGTGTAGGTTTTTTGTTATCTCTGTATGTGACAACACCCAAATTTTCCATTTGCCATAGTTGTTTCTAAAGAAATGGTAGCAGGGAAAGAGTTCCACATAACCTTAATACAATTTCACATTTTTATTTTATTCTCTTGTGAAAATTTGTGTCTATTTAGCTAGCTCCTAAAGTACTTTGCAACACTATTATCCTCTGAAGCAACCATTTTAGGGCCTGAATTTTATTATGTTCTACTTAATGGATGAGTTGCTGTCGCTTCCACAACTGTCAGTATCAGTGCATGCTTGTATTTACTACAGTGACTGCTACTACTAAAGTGATGAAAAACCCCCCTTTTAGTATGTGCAAGCTTGTAGTGCAACCACTGAAAGCTGGTGAACTAAGCCAGCAGAGTCTTGGGAAAAACAGCTACAAAGAACTCTCAGTAATGTATTTCTGAATATGCTTGATAATTATTTGTCAATATTATTTTTTCAGTGTTCCTTCTATTGCTGTGATTTCACCCAGATTGGTAATCAAGGATTCAGCTGCCTGTTCTGCAGTGGCTCTGAAGGAGAACTCTTATCATTTGATTGTGCATAAGAAAAACTTGTAAAACCACTTACGTTTGTCTTTAAATGTGACGTTTAGCATCATTATAATTACACAGGTGAACTCTACAAATTCACAAACAAATCAGAAGGCATGAGAACATTTTGGTAAGTGGAATTTCTTCTTCGTTCATACATTCAGCTGAGTTGTGCTGGTTGCATCACATTGTGGGTGTATAGAGTGTTGTAATGGTTGCTCCCCAAAATACTACCAATTTGTCCTAAAGGAGATATAGTAAGAAGTATTTTTTTTATTATATAGGCACAATTGGATTGAAAGTTAGTGATTATATATTTCAAAACATGGTTACTATATTTTTAACTCTGAAATGTTGTGTGTCATGATTTAGCTCATAGGGAAAGAATCAGAATACTTCTAATTTTCTAATCACTTGCCTACTATAGACTTAGAGCCTCTGATCTGTTATCGCTAGCTTGGCAGAGAGTAAAATTGACAATTTCAGTCCAGTGCCTAGGGCAAAGCTATTTAGTACCGAGTCTGATACTAGCTGATTGCCTTAATGAAGCACCAAGGACTGATTTGGTGGGATTATAAATGCTATCTTCTCTACTTCTAAAGCCAGTCCTTTCATAGAATAGTTAGGCACCTGGGCATAGTGCCTCGTGAAAAAATAGGTATAAACAAATCAGGTTCTTCCTGTGAGAAATTGAAAGGGAAATTTATATTCTAATTGTACAATAATTTTCTGCCATAAGTTTGAAATCAACTAAAAATGTTGATTTTATTGGTTCTTATTCAAAGAAAAAAACATGCTTCTGCATTTTGCTTTGATTTTACAATGTATAGTGACAAACCCCCAGAAAGCCAAACAGACGTGGTAGCTGTTGCTCAGCCTTCATAATCAAATGCCATTTTCTCTTTGTTTAAACTTCTTCCCAGACAGAAAAACTACAATGAAATGAACATGTATGTTTATGGGGAAAAAAATGTGATCATGTACTCAAAGCAAATTTTTTTTCATCATAGCTAAGGTATTTTATTTTTAATGCAGTAGGCTTCAAATCCTGGGTATGTCGGACTTCCATTTCCAGGATTACCAGCACGAACAAAAGAAAGTAGTGAGAGAAGCCAACATATGAAGAGCAGCCTTTTAAATGCTGGGGATCTGGAAAGGCCTGCTGTGCTGCATTATATTTCAATATATTTCAATATGGATTTCAAAATGCAACATGCATATGTATGCACATTAATAATTTTGAGCAGAAAACAGAATCAGTCAAATGTGTAAATTTATGACATATATTCATGGTTTGGTGACTGGAGCTTAAGATCAATTGCTGGGCCACTGACTTTGTTTCCAAGTATCTTAAGTTTTTAGCGTATATGCATGAAAGAATAACTCTTCTGGGTTCATGCCCTCAGTGTCTTCCATGTGCATCTGGGAAATCTGATTTTTTTATATGCTGCATTACTTTAGTACTAGAGAGTGAGGTATGAACTATTATTTCTGAGCTCCATGGATTTTTCTACTCCAATTATACGATTGATAGTCTCTGTGATGATAGTGTGCGTGCTTGAAATGAAAGTGAGTGGGTACACAGCTTAGAACTAGTTGATTTCAATCTTCAATGCATTCACTAAATAATTCAGTATCACTAATGGAAATCTGATCTGAGCGCGGGAGTCGGGATGCAGGGCACTCAGTTGCCAGGGCTTGGCAGCTCAATAGCTCAGGAACAACAATGGAGCACAAGGTGAAAAAAACCCTTTAAACAGTTGTGGAGTTCTCCTCTCTGCTTTCCTGGAATCACATTACGTTTTCCTGGAGCTGCTGTTGCTAATGGCTGGGGAGGGCAGGGAAAGAAATTGATATTTACAGTGGAGCTGAAACAAGCAAGACAAACTCAGCTCCAGCTGACCTTCTAACCTACTCAGCAGTGGGACCAAAACCAGGGAAGCTCTTCTTGAGAGTAAATTGCATAAAACCTTGTCCTCTGACTTGCTCTTTGAACTGTAGAGTCAGAATTTTAAGGTCATCTTTTGAAACAAAAGTGTGAACTACTGTTAGAAGCTTCAGCTAGCTCCTTCAGGTGAGTTGTGAAATGATTACCTAAGAGTAACAAAAAAATCTCAGCTTCAAAGAAGAAATATGGTGTTTATGTTTTCGGCTTTTTTTTCAAAGGTAAAAACCCACCTAATTAAAGGGAACTTTAAAGGGTGCTTTCTGTATCCTGGAAAAAACTGTATCCACAGTTGGAAGCTTCTTTCACCAAAACTGTCATAAATTTTTACTGATTGAATTGGGATTCTAATTGGGATCTAATACTTTTGGATTTTTATGAGACCATTTGCAGGTAACATCAATCAAAGGTCCTTTTACAGCTTGTTTTGGCTCTAACCTTCACTTTCCCTTTTTAAGAGATATTTCTGTCTCACTCATTAGGTTGTGCATTTTTGCTTCAGACAGCAAAGAGGATACATGAAAACAGAAATTGGACTTCTACAGCTGCCAGTCCATTCCTCACCACTGTTTTATTTTTGATCAGAGTGGAACTAGCAGCTGTAAACAAATGTTAAGGATTTTAAAGATAAGTGTCCCTTACAATCTGTGAGCAAAGTCTCTTTTCTCAGTAACCTTTGTGCTCGGGGGGAAAAGTATTAGTTGAAAAGTATTTTTTCAGTAGGGATTTTCCTATATTCACAAGAAATGTTGACTATTCTGCAGTTCCAGAAATCATGTAGCAATTATATCATTACCCGAGGAAAAAAAAATCAGGAGAGACAGAACAGCAGAGAAGATCTGGAGATAAACTTCTCCAACCTTAGTATCCTTTTATTAAGGAAAACAGCCCTATGAAAGTAAATGGTCATAGCTCATCTATCCATCCTTTTTCTCCTTGCTGTATTGCTGTTTCTCACTGGGAACCAGTGCCACAGACACCTTTGGGGCTGTGATTAACATATAGTTGGTGACCTTCCCTTGGCAAAAAAAAGTCCCATTTGTCCTCTCGAGACTGCTGTATTCACTGTCTCATCATCTTCTCTGTCCTAACAGGTTCTATCTCAATAGCAAAAGTTCAGTAAAGGAATTCAAATCTTATCCATTAATATCAAATGTTTCCAACACAGTGAGCAATTTGGAGCAAAGAATATTTTTCCTGTATTTGTACAGTGCTTATTGCAATGGAAATCTCCGTTAAGCCTCAAGGTGCCATTGGAAGAAATAATATGAACATTAAAACACATTTACTTTTTTGGTAATCAAAAACTGAGAGACTCCCATTTTTCAGTCATAGGTGCTTCGAACAATGATCCTTGTTAGCAGTTTTATTTTGGAGATTCTGAGTCAAGTAAGCCACAAAACTAGTTTCTGTACATGTCCCAGTTTCAGGAAAATAATGTCTGAGCCATGAAAAACTAGGTATGGAGAAAATATGGGAACAAATTTGGTACAAGATTAACTCTTGACCTTGCTTCCAAATTTAGAGGCCAAATGCACATCTTTGTGAAAAGCAGTTGCATTCAGCAAAGTTTCCACTATGAAAATCCTAAGCATGCAGTGTTTTGGCAAGACTCAGATTTCTGTGAGAAAAGTAGGAAATCTCTTGGCCCATTCTGATGCAATCTGTTTTGGTTTTGATCAAGTTGAACTTAGAACCATTGTTCCCTTTCCTACTTTGTTACTCAGAGAGGATTGATCATCTAAAATGTGCTATAGTGGTTGTATGGAGAATTTCTTGGGTCTGCAAAGTGTCAACCAATACCAGGTGTTATTTGATGGAAAGTTTCTTTCTACCGATGCTTGTGCTTAACACTGCACTGCCAGGATTTCATTGAGAAGCCCTCAGGAACATACAAGCTCACTATCGAGCATTCATTCAGCCTTGCGTGCTCTGAAATGCTCCTGAGTGCTCCCTTCTACTCATCCAGCTGCTAGAAAGGATATTCTCTCCATCTCAAGCCATCACTTTACAGTGCAATCAAAATTGTTGTTTTAAATTACATCACTACCATTAAAACTGCTGGTGGTGCAAATGCTGAAACAGCCATGCCAGGATTGAACACATTACTGTGTGATGAAAAGAAGATGCCAAGGTGTGGATGGAAAGGATTAGTTTACTTTACTAAGGACTCCAGGTGAGTGCAATTGCCCATGCTGGGACTGGCTGTACAGTGCATTTCATTGTCACAGATGGTAGGTGTTAGATGATGCAATGTGTACAGTGCCAGACAAATTACTTTTTTAGCTCATTTCCCTGGAAACAGGAGGGGAATCTGAACTGGATTTCTGTGCAAAACTAGAGCAGAAGCTGCAAGCTGCAATCCCACCTGAGACCTAAGCAGTGAATGGGCCCAGTCTTTCAAGTGGAGGCAGAGACTTGCTCTGGGGAGAGGGAATTACACAGGAATTGCCTGGAGTTTGGAACAAGTCCACTTAGTTTTAAATTAAGTTGTGGATTGAGGAACACTTATTCAGTGAATGTAATCAACCAAAAACTTGGAAAAGCCTGCTCCTAAATGAAAGCCCTGATACAACTCCAGCAAACACTATGACCAAGGGTGTTCAAATGACATGGCAAAGTTCTCATAGCACTTTTAGGCCAAGTTGAAATTAAAAGCTGGGGGCGGGGGACTTGGGGGGAAGAAGGGGATGGCTGTGGGTTTGAAATTTTTTATTTATTTATTTTCTTGTTTCCCACTCCCTAGCAGTATTTCCATCCTGCCACTTTCGTGGTCAAAATGGCAAGCTGGAAGTCAGTGAGGCCGAAGTTAGAGCTCTCTAAGCTCTGGCAGCCAAGGGCTGAAGTTGCGGTGGACGTTTGTAGCTGCAAAGGCATCTCAATCCCCGCACCAACCGGGCTGTAGGGCGCAGTGCCCCTCTCTCTGCCTGGGGAATGAAGAGGAGGGCAAGTTGCTTGGGCTAACAATCCCGGCAGGGAAGGTCGGGGGAACCGCGCTGCACAGCTCCCCGGTCTCTGCCGGGGAAGCAGCGGCCGAGGAGGGGACGGGAGGGGCCGGGAGAGGACGGGAGAGGCCGCGTCCCGCCCTCGCCCAGCCCCGGGGCGAGGCTGCCCCGCTGTTGACCCGCCCGATGGGCGCGCCCCCTCCGCATCACACGAGGGGGCAGCGCGGCCGCTCGCTCTGCCCTAGCGCCCGCCTGCCTTCCCTCCTCTCTGCCTTCCAGCTTGGGCTCCGCCGAGTCAAAGCGCGGATCAGGTTCCCTGCCTCCCATATAAAAATCTCGGCGAGAAGGCTCTGGCGGGACAGAGGGTTCGGCGTGAGGTGGCGGCAGGAGAGTCCGTCCGTGGGGAAGCGTAGGCAGGACCAGCCGCTGCTCGCCGGGGACCGTCGCGGCTCGCCCCTTTCAGCTGCGGGAGAAGAGCTTTTTGCCGCCTCAAGTGAGTTCGAGGCAGCGGCGGGGTCTGTCCGTGAGGTGGTTCTCAGAGCGGGCTCTTCTGGGGTCTGCCCGAGGGATGGTGCCTTCAGCGTTTGATCCCCTGTGGCAGAGTGGGAAGCGCTTCCGCTCGACCCTGCCGTGGCTCCGGGACACTTGCCCCAGCAGGACTCCGCAGAGGGTGGCCGGCCAGAGGGGCCGTGGGGCTGGGTGGGACAGGGGTGCACCTAAGGGGGACACCTGAGCCCCTGGAGACACCTGGCCGAGAGGCAGGCGGGGTGGGTGAGGTCTGGGAGTGCCCAGAAGCAGGAATGGGACCGCGCTTTGCCGGGAGCCTTGCCACGGTGCTTCGGTCCCTGGGAGCGCTTAAATGCCAGCGCAGGGTGACAGGGACAGGGGTGGCAGTGGCTGGCGTGACCCAGCGGGGACGGGAGGCAGGAGTGTTCGCGCAGGTCCGTTCCCAGAGGACAAAAGGGCAGCGGAGCGGCAAGCCCCCTGCGTGTCTCAGGTGCCCTGTGCCAGGAATGTCCCGACTCGGGAGTTTAAATTGTACCTTCAGACCGAGAGCTTCGGCTGATATTTTTCTTGGGACTTCGCCTTCTTATCCCTAGTTTACTTCTGGTAAAACAACTAAATCTACCAAGTGCTGATAGATCTATTAAAAACTGCTGTTGCTAGTTTGTATCTTCTTCACTGGGAGGGATAGGCTGTGGAAGATCTGACTTAACAATGGTGGAAAGTTTGCTCTTTGTTGAATTTATATGTTACTCTGCAAATGTTCCATAGCTCCAACCTCCTAACCTCCTAAGGTGCTTCTAACTACTTACCTTTTTAAAAGTACAACTTTTCATAGGCGAGAGGTAGTCTTCATTCTAGGGGAGCTTATCTGCATCTTCCACTTGGCTGTCTCATCTCTCTTCCATGCTGCCAGTGGCTTTACCTTAGTGGTGAATGTCTACTGCCCTTTAACTAAGTGGCATCCTCAGGAAAATTGGCTTCTAGGATGTATACCTGTGAGACTGGTTGGTTCTTGGGAGTACTGGGGAAATGTTTGTGACAGGCATTAAATCTTCCTCCGTGAGATAACCCTGCAGCTACGGACAGTGGTACTTTAACTAAATCCTGTTTGCTTGCAATGACTCGTATTGCGGTAGAGGAACATTTTACCTGTGGCTCATCAGCTCTTGAGTTGATGTTCTTTCCTTGTTTTTCCTTCAGGCACTGATTTTTTTTGAGATTTAGCAAAGCTCAACTTTTTGAACATGAAATAAAATGTGTGTGTAACTGACTGTATTAGGGAGAAGGACAGAAGGGATGGAGAGAGAAAGAAAGAAAGACAGAAAGAAAGTAAAAGTTACTACAAAGAGATACTTGGATTTTTAGGTGTCCTGAGCAGTGTTCTTGAGCTGATTACAAATCAAAATTAATGTTTCTGTGTGTTTGTATTGTTTCATTTGTTTTGGTATCCTCCCTGCAAAGGAATAAGAATTGGAAAAAAAAAAGTCTGAACTGTTGATCATGAGAAATAGTGTGAAGGGAAAATTGAATCAGTGAATTTGTGACAACATTTGTTAATTTGCTATAGGAAAGAAAATTCAGAATTGTGTTGAGAGGGTACTTCATTGGACTAAAAAAAATCCCAACCCCCCCTATAACTGATCCCAAAAAGCAGCAAAATCAATTCCTGCTGCATAATTTAGCGACTTTTGCTAAAGAGAAGGAAAGTGAAGGTTTACTATACTCCTGTCTCCAGGCTAAGCTAAACTCTTCATTATTTTTTTTATGTATGAAGCTTTGGGTGAAACTGAATGATAGAAATTCACCAACTTTACTCCCAAGCGAGCTCTTGGATGGGGAAAAAGAGAAGCCAGCAAACAATCTTTCACAAATGGTATATATTCATTTATAGTGTAGAAGCAGCCTAAGAAAAACAGGGTTTTTTCAATTATCCAAATGTCTATCCCCAGTTATTTGAGATGCAGTCTTCTGCTGATGCATCCTTGCCAGCAGAAGGTTTGTCTTACTATAGGATTACAAAACATAGTGCTTCTATCCCAGTGCCATATGCCTGACACTAGGGACACTTTGGAGGCTCATCTTATTCCTGACACAGCTGTGCTGATGGATGTTTTGTGTAGATTAATCTTTCTGCCACAAATGTGAATATTGTTACTTCCAGCAGTTGTGGCTTTGGGAAGGTACTTCCTTAACATGTCACCGGTTTCTTCTTGATCATACTGAGAATGGTTGTTCCTGAGTCCTTAGACAACACGTAAAAATAATTATTTACAGGAGCTTTGAAAAGGACTCATTTAATTCATACTGGGTTGTTTTTTTTTTTCTGTGTGTTTGTGCGTGTTGGGTTGTTTTGTCAAGGAAAATACAATTTATCTAGTGTTATGGTATAACAAGTGTTTTAGTGTAAGGCTAGGGCATTAGGGGTGGAGCTGGCATGGCTCATTGCTTCTGCTCTTTTCAGGCCTCCTCATTACCTACATTCCCAACTGTGGTGTTTTCTGTGGGAATTGCTCTTTAACAATGTATGCTTTGCTTCAATATTTACAACCTCTTGCTGATCAGTGTATCAAAAGCATTTTCATTTAGAGGATGCATTTCAGGACTTTAATTGAGGAAATCTCTTTGTTCTGAGGCTCCATAATAAACCATACAAAATTCTGTCTTTGAACGAACTAGGTCACTGTAGTGTGTGCGCATATAGACTGATTCTCATCTGCTTAGGGTAGCTGACACTCGCTTGAGCCATATCCCTGGTGAGCTTGTCCCTGATTTATCCTTCTTGGACTGGCTTGTTCACAGGGAGCTTACACTGAAAATTCGCTGCTGGAGGTCATTCTCCATTCTTGGCATCACTGGCAGCCTTAAGCTTAAATTGCAGCCTCATTTTCTATCCAATCAATACCACTCTTATGTCGCTGAGTTTCCATGGTGCCCCCAATCTTCTGTCTACACATTAATGTCTGACAGCAGGAATAGCATTCTGTGTCACTATATATACTTACTAAACCTGTCAAAACTATTTAGGGTCTGTCACACTAATTTATATCCATATCCTGATATTATTTGTATCTGTTGAGCTTTGACTGATGGAACTTGCTGCACTAAGGAATCAGCCCCAACAATGCACTCCAGGGATGGCTCAAGGGATGGATGTTTTGAGAAAGGGGAAAAAGACTCTTCTAGAGTAGCTGGGGTAGTCTAGAATCCTTTGAGCACAATAGAGTAGTTTTGAAAACATCCAAGTCTCAATGGCTCCAAGTTAATGCTTTGGAAATCATTCTTCATTGTGCTGCTCTGAATGCACAGAGGGCCGTTTCCAATGGAGCCCTGGAGAGGAAAATAGAAAAGTGGGCATTGTCAAGTGCTCAGTGTGTATTTGAGGGGAGTTTGGGGAAATTTGAGTCAGTTGTCTGACATAAATTTCTTCAGCAGAAGAGGTGGAAAAATGGAATTAGAGGAGCCAGCAATATCTTCAGTAATGCGGATGTTTTTGTTTTATTACAATAACCCACAGAGCAGAGTTGTTGTGTAAGAAATGGTGTGGTGGTGTCTCTGTGGACTGACACAGCATCAGTGAAGCCAGATGAGAAAGGGCTCATCTTCTGAATTTCAGGGCACTGACTACTTGTTACTCGTGTCAGCAGTGTTAGGCACTAAATAAAGACCATATCAATTTTTATTTGCTTTGCAAACTGTTGATTTTTAGATTGAACAAAGTGGTCACAGCTGAAGAAACTCTTTAATCCCACTACCTTTAACATGAGCTTGATCCAGCCCATGAAATAAGAGCTGGCAGTCAGGATGGAATTTGTTTCTTAATATTTTTCTTGTTCTGAGTTGTTAGAAGAACTGATCTTGTGATGCCAGGTTTGTCAATACTTTTCAGGCTCCTACAGTTTTTTTTCCCTAGTGAAAAGTAAGGACCTTGAAGACTTAAAAGTACCTGTTGCATGTGCTGGTATTGAAGCAGTTCATTTTTTTTCATCAGTGTTTCATCTTACCATGATAGAAAGGTCAGCAGGATTTCACCTGACTAGACACTCTCTTGGCCAATATGTCTCACCTTCTTCTATTCCAAGGAGCAGAATCACTGTGCCATTTAAAATATCTGACTCTAACTTCTGCAGTGGCGCTGTGATGATTTTCTTATTTTCTAACTTGTTTCATTCCTTGTCTATATGTGTGGGAGTGACTTTTGAAAAACTGTAGTCGTCTTGCAGACTGCTTTTTCATATATTTCAGGCTGAAGATTGAGAGAACAGCTGCAGGCAGTTTGATGGGAGATGAGAAGGAGGATTTGGAATGTAATAAAGAACGAGCTGTATTACTAATAAAGCCAGGGATTTTCACCCTCACCATTCTTTCATTCCAAAAAGTCCTTCCTAGCCTTCCCAGAATGGCACATTCTGGTTTCAATAGGGATGACCTCTGGAGGTGAGGAGTTAACTATATCTGAGGCAAAATCCAGTTCCATTACATTAGGAAAAATATATTAATGTGTTATTTTGGGCCTTAGGAGCACATTGCTTGGCAAGTGCCACTGATTGCATGGCAGCTGCAACAGAGGGGTAAAGCCTTTAGAGCAGAAGAGCATTACAGGAGTTGGGTATTTTCAAACAGTGTTTGAAAATAAATAGTGCTTGGAGTTCCAGCATATTGCCATTTAGTAAACTGCAAAGTTCAGTTTTAAACTGGGTCTTTCTTCTTTGAGGCCTGCCAGCGCTATTTCAGAGCTCATTAAATGTTTCATGACAGCATTATAAAAATCTTCCTTCCTCATTGGTTTCTTCACAGTTTCAGTATAGCTTGGACCTTGTAGACATCCCCTATTTGTTTGTGAATGAAACCATCACCAAATGGCTGTGGGAAGGGAAGAGAAAGAGGAGAAAATCTTGAATACCCCTACCTAAATCCTTAATTTGACGCTGGTCTACAGGTAACTAACCTCATTAATAAAACAGAAGTTTTGCTGTCTTCAAACAATGTTTTTGGATGATTTCCCTATCTGTACCAAAATTATCCTCCTAAGACTAATAAAAGAGGGACTGGGAGGGAAGATGAGGCAGGATGGGCTTTGCTTTCTTTCTCAAAGCCTCATCTACACACGTGGGCTGATGCTGAGGTATTTTAGGGTGGCTGGTCCAGCTGGGTGGAGACAGGCACAGGACAATGAGGTGTAGATAGACTGTTTCTCAGGCTTGGGTGCAAAGTTGGTCTTGATCTTCTGAGCTCATTAAGGCTCAGAGACAACTCTGCAGTTGTCTTCATCATCTGACTTTGCTAATTGCAGCTACCTGTTGCCTTTTTTGTCCCTAAGGAATAAAAAGGTGAAAAAAAAAGATAATTTGACTCCACGGGTATTCGTTGTGCATTGACACGAACAGTAAATATATGTGTATCTGTGGAAGCCAAAGTGTCTCTGCACAGAAGTAACTGAGTTAACTTCTCAGATTCAGTCCCAGGGGATATCAGGAACAAAAACTGTATTGTTCTCACTCTTTTTTTTTTAAATTTTTTTTTTCATTTGTTTGTTTTTGTCCTCAGAGCCATTCAGACAGTGGCATTAGTTTCAAAAGCAACTAAAGAGGATATGACTTTTGCATTTAAGGCTTCCTTGTTTCTACTGGATCATTGGAACAACAGATTCATTTATGTATGTATTTATTTTTTTAGCTCTACTCCTCACACATCATGTATCTTGAAGTGCAAAGGAGCCTTAGTAGTGCAGTGCAAATATATGCACCCATCTGTACCCAACAACAGAAGGCTCACAGTCTGCAGCATCTTTTCTTCTGTGATAGGAGCATCCAAAATGTGCTTAATACATTGTGTAAGGGTATTTGTTGTATCAAAAACTTTGTTTTTAAAGATAACTATTTTAGGTGTTGTTTTTTTTTTTAGTTTTCTATTTTAGCAGTTTATGGCATGCGAACAGCAGTGGGAAGAGTGACATTGTCTCAAAATGCCCATTTTAACATTTCTGTAATGCTCATTTAGGCACTTTGTCAAATGGCATGGGATGGATCTCTTAAGAAAGTTTTGTTTTCTTTGAAAGTAAGTTAGAAGATAGAAAGGGATTTGGAAATAGCCTTGGTAGAAAGATGACAGTTCTGATATGGTGGTGTTTGTGCAAAGGTGCTACAAAGTCATGGCTTGCTTTCAGACAACCAAGCTTCTTCCATTTCGGTATTTAGATCTTTTTTAGCTCACTAGAAATCATATTTTTTCTGTCTAGAAGAGATTAATATTTAACCAGGCACACATCCTCCAAGCATTGTTCAGGCAAAGTTGATGCTGCAGCAAGAGCTTAATCAGAATAAGGAATCTATAATTCAGTCTAAGATTTACAAAGAGTACCCCCTCCTTTTTTGGGCAACAAATTGTTCAAAATAAGACACAAATGTGCTATAGTGCTGCTAAATATTTGTGACCCTTGTGCTTCATGCAGCAAAATTTCATTGAAAGCATGTTTTGGACTGAAACATCTTTTAGTAAATTAGAGATAATAGGTTGTTCTGATGTTCTTAAATATTCTTAAATCTGATATGCTTAAATCTGGTAGAGAAACTCTTTTTTCCTGTAGTTCAAACAATAAAAGTTAAAATAAAAAGTAGGCTTCCCACCCCATCACATTAAACAGAAATAATTTGAAGTTCTTTTTCTGCCTAGGATGGTTTTACCTGGAAAACCAGTCTCACACTGTAGGGATTTAGCTTGCATTTTTTGTTTTTGCTTCCCAATAGCTTGTGCCACCTGAGTGCCTGGTTCTTTGCTTGGATTGCTGCCTTCCCAGAGGCCAGAAATCTGTTTTTCTTTGTACAAGAGTCAGTTGCTTTTATTAGAAGCCTGTCTGGCTGCAGCTGATACGCAGTAGGGATGGGTGGATGGAAAAGATCTACTAGCCAACAGATAGGATTTTCAGCAGTCTTCCAAAAAAATGCTCCAAGCTTTGATTTGGGAACTTCACTTACTAAATCCTCACTTTGCTAAGCTGTCTCTTCAGCCCGTGTTTCTTGTCCGATTTGTGCGTTGTCAGATGCTTTTGCTAATCTCTGTAGTTGATGTTTGCTTAAGTGATTATTTGGCAGAAGCGTGTGAGCAGGCGTGAACGTGTGTGATTGCTGTTGGCATGGCAGTTGGTATGATATGGCATTAGCATACTTGTTCTGAGCTCTGGGCCTCCTTCTCTTCTAGGCTTATTTATGCAGCAGAAGGACAAAAAATAAATAAAACCCCAAACCAAACTAAAAAACCCCACAAACCAAATGAGAAACCTATGTGGCAGCTGGTTACGGTATGATGATCCTTTGGCCAATTTGACCAGACATGTGCAGAGTTCAGAGGAGCCTGGATGTTGCTCTCATTTTCTGTCTAGTACTAATCCCAAATAGACCATCCACCAGCAGAGGATTTGTAAGGAGCTGCAGGGACTTTGGGCTGCCTATAGGGCTATCTGCATTGAATCTAGTCTTTGCTGTGCTTGCAAATACCATGGGAAACTGCATTTATAGGGTGGTAAAGAAGAAAAGGCAAGACCCTCTCCCTTCATGTTTTTGTTTTTGTTTTTTTTTCTCAAGAGCCTGTCATTAAATGGTTTCAGTTTATATATTGGACTCATTAATATTGGGATTATAGGTGTATATGGTTTAAGAGGTGCTGTTCTCTTCTTTCCATCGCTTCTAGTTGGAGCTATAATCTTTGCTTGTCTCATATGTTGTTGGAACATCTTTATGAGCTCTGAGTTGCCTCACTGAAAATAGTGGGATTTACTTAGACAAAGTAAATATAAAACTGTGTGTGAAATCTTTGCTTGATTGTGCAAACTTTGTTTATAAGGTCCATGCCCTTTGTGAGTGGGGTGGGATGAAAGCTCTTGTGATAAGTTATATAGCAATATATTTACTGTGAGGCCTCTGACAGCTTCACTTGGTGTATTTCGGGACACCTGTTTAAGCATGAGCTTCTCTTGTATGATTTTTTTTTTTTTTTTTTTTGGTATGTGTAAAGTCAAGCTAATGATGAGCTGGGTTTCTCCTCCACTTTTTGATGAAAACTGCTTCTGTTAGTCCTGTTAATGACCATACCTTTCCAAGACTGAGTCTGGGCTGTGCAAACCCCTGGCTAAACCTGTCCCTGAATGACAAGATGGTCTGGGTTTATCCTGATGAGTGTGGGAGGCTGCCAATCTTCCCACTGGGATCAATCCCTGCTTTTCTCTCTGAAGAAAGAAAATCTTCTGGGCTTAACATCTGATATGCTTGTAAAAGTTGGGCTGAAATCAGAAATGTAGGAGACAGGAACGTTTTTTCTCTGTTTGCAACTACCTGCAAAATTGGCTATGTTTTCATGATGGAAAAAGATCCGAAGTTCAAAAATTATTTTGAAATAGCTGAAAAATATTTATATTTTACAACTGAGTTAACATTTATCTCTTCTTACTTGAGTGTCCTACATGGTCATAGCCTTTCTTTGGCTGCTCCTCTCTGCCCAAATACAGCACTTTTTTACTGATTTTCCCAAGGATGAGCGTTTTTGAGAATAGCAGTAGGTTGAATACTGCCACACAAAAAAAGGACCTAAAAATAGAAGTGACATCTCACAGCATCTACTTTGTTCGTTTAATTGCTATATGTTATATTTTAGTTTGAATTATTTGTGTCTATGCCTGAAAATCTTTTAAGTAAGAGCCCTTTCCTGTGCTAACCACAACCATAGGATGAGTGGGTATGGAAAGTGTGTGCTTTTATAGAGGAAAAGAGAGAGATATGTAGAGACTTTGCCCTGACATCATGCTTTACACACACACATACCAAAAGCAAGTCTCTGCTTGGAGAAACTTTAAAAAATTTAGGGATGCGTAGCAAAAATGTGTTAGATAACTTTAGACTTACCAATTTTGCAACATGTACTGTAAATGACAAGTTCACATCTTTGTGCATTGACACCTCCAGCATGTGCAATAAGTCTCTGATTCAAGTTGGGATTTTACCAACTGATATTTCTCTAGTAATTGTGGGTGGGAAATTCTTGTCTTATTTAAACTGCAACAAACAAAAAACTCAAAGCAGAAGTCTGTGAAATGTAAATTATCTGTCTTAAGTCTAGAAAATTGAGGTTGAAATATTTATTCTATGGCTTATTGAAATGGAAATTTGAGTTACTGAATCCATGATTTCTGTTCCAGGTCAATGGAATTTTAGTGTGTATCCAAACACTTTCAGCACTTAATGAGCATAGAAAGAATGGAAACAAGAACTTAGACTACATATGAGATAGGCATGTGGGCTACAGTAAGCTCTTCATGGTGCTAATGCATGCTCTTCATTAGGGCATTTTTATGATCATGATGTATCAGAAATAAGTGCTATAGAATACAGCAGTGGGTAAAAAGGAGCATTTTATCAAGTTTATCCTTTCCTGATCCATTTACAATTTTTTCCAAAGCATACCTTTGAGAATTAGAATCTAAGTGTAGTATTTGTAAACGTTTTAAAGAGTTGCAAAAATTATAAGCTATCATAAAATTGTCTATTTACAAAATAATTTTGAACAGTTTAAGTAATTTGTAATTGTTATTTACAATTATTACTAATATTATTGTAAAATTGAATAAAAATAGAATTTCTATTTAGTTTTTTCCCCAAAAACTTGTGCATGTGCTTTTCAATTGTTGCACAGGACACGTTTTTTTGGTTTTTTTTCTTTTTTCATTTTATTCTCCCCTTATAATCATAACTTCTGCTGCAAAAACCATTTGGTTAGTGCCCTTAGCAGAGAATAAGCTTGTTTTTCACTGCCTGATGCAAAGTTTGATATGAAATGAAAGAGACATTTTTAAAATCTCATTTGTATCTGTCTTCTCCTTCAGGTTTAAAAATATGTTCTAGGCCTAAATACTTTTTGCAGTAGCAGACCGTCCAAGCTTCAGCTGCTGATTCCAGGTGAATTCTGGTTTCCTTGCTCAGATTCCTGTATGGTCCCAGCTTTGCTGCCTTGCAGAGCTAAACCATTGAAGGCAGAAAATGTTTCTGTAGCAGCAGCTGGGTCAGTCAGTGGCATGGGTCACTCTCTTCAGTCTAATTGTAAAAGATGTGAAAGTGGATGGAAGAGCATGGGTTGATTTCTGTAAAACTAGGCTTATGTAGATTTCTTAAAACTGTTCACAGATAGCATACATCTTCCTTAGCTTTAAATCTGGACAGGTCTTCTGAAAGGGGTTTTCCCCCATGCAGATAAGCCACAAGCAATCTGTTTTTTGCTTTGAGGATATATTTTTATTACTCTGAATAGCTGAGGTTTCCTGAATCTTAATTTTGAATTCAAGTGTCTATACCCTTATTTTCATAACCTCCGCTTGTCTCTGCTTTAATCTCTCTTCTATTTAAATAGTGCAGTAGGCCACCTTTCATAAATATTACACATTCTTTCATGTTTCTCATTTTCAGTAGTCTTTTACTGCCCCATGCCTGGGTCTAAATAAATAGAATATTTCAGTTTCTTTATTTCTAAGTGTGCTCATAATTCATGCCCTTATTCTAGCAATTGCATTTAGTTAAAATTTAACCTGGCATTCTATAATTTTAGTTTCCACAGTCAAATGTTTTTTCATACTACAGCTTACAATTTTAGAAGTGCTGTTCTAAAGTTTTGTCTACTCTGAAATGACTCTTTTGCTAAGCACAGGGATGTGACATCATCTGTCTTCAGATTTTTTTGATATAAGTTATTCTAGTAGTCATTAGTGGATAGTGGTATGGAAGCAGATAAATAGGATTTTTTGTTTGTTTGTTGTTGTTTTGGTTTTTTTTTCTATTAGACTTCAATATGTCTGTGGTGAATTTTATCTGGTATTTTGGTTGTCCAGTTGCCCGAGTAGTTGTGAGGACAAAGACCCCCATACTCTTGGTTAATACCACATTATATGGGCAGCGTATTTTGTGACCTTGTTTTCTTCTCTTTCTTTCAGATGCTTCACAAATACCTTATGCAACACTGATCCTAGGCAGGACTTCAGGTGCTAAAATGTCTCCCTTTTGTACAAAAAAAAATACTATTCTTATCCTCAGAGTCTCTGTTCCTTGGCCAGTATTGAAGGAGTGACAGGACCTTTCCTCTTGTCCCAAGATAACAAAGCTCTCCTAACAAAGACTTTGAAGATCTGAACAATTTACATCTAGTGAAAAACAGCCAGGATAAGTTTTTGAAGTATTTTAGTAGGTTAGTGAGTTGTTGTTTGTAGGTTATGATTTATCATTGTGAAAAATGTGCTTTTTTATACTTTGCTAGTTTGCAGGGTTCCTATTTTATCTGGTTTACATTTGCCTTTAACTGACTTTTCTCAGCTCTGGAAATGCAGTTAATGCAATCAAATTTCTCAAAGTAGCTTCTTTTTATCATTTGATTTATTTTATTTCCCCTAACTCTGCCTAACAGTTCTGCCTCAAGTTCCCATTTAACCTTGGGGCATGCATCTCCCTCCCCTGTAAACAGAAGCAAGGGAGCCATTTAACTGCTATGCAATATCTCTTTCTGCCCTCACTGACTTTGCATCAGGAGAGTCTGCAGGACCTGCTGGCTCTTCTGGGGTTCCAGTCTCCCAAGTGCTTAAGGAATGCCTTATAACTTGTCACTATGCATTTGCTGCCATGTTTTTCAGCCTTGCTCTTGGACCTCTTAATCTCCATTTTACATCTCGCCTGCCAAAGTTGTTATCTTCTATTAGTTTTACTTGGGCTGCATTTCCATTTTCTTTCTCTTAAAGATATTCTGTTAGTGAATAAATTCTTAAACAACATTTGTGAAGTAATTATGGTTGTTTTTTTTTTTTTTTTTTTTTTTTTTGACTGACCAGAAGTATCATCAGTGATTGCACTTTGGCATCATTTCAGAATATCTGTGCTCATTCTTGGTATGCTCTTTGAAAGGACAGCTCTTGGGGAACAGAAAGAAGCAACTCCCAGATTCTGTGATTTTTAGAACTTGGTTCTCTTAGCACTAATAATGACCTCCGAGTCGTATTCCCATAATCAGATAGTAACTGTGATGTGAAGATTTCAAATAACTGCGAGAGAATTCTGTGTTTATATCATGTGGAAATGTGTGTGAGCTGTTGCAGTCTTCATGTTGGAAATAAGTCTAGAAGCAGCTCTAATCCCTTAATCAATAATTTTACATTGTTTGAGACTTAATCATTGTAGATTTTTTTTCTGCAATCTTCAAACTAGCTGCCACCATGTGAGCTGGCTACTCTGACAAGAAATCATTGATTAAAATGATTGTACTTTCACCTTTATAGAAAATGGTAATGCCGTCATTTGATCACCAACTATTTCACATCGATCAGCCCTGGTCTGAATTGGAAACTTGTATATTATCATCCTCAAAACTGTAGCTCAACATTTTTTGGTTGGAAACTCTCATCTCCTGCACCTCCCTGCCAGGAAAGCCTGAAAAGTCCTATTTGTCCCTCTGACTTCTGCATTCTTAGCTGCTATATGTGCAATATCATATATTTTTGCCTTTTAGAAGAAATCCCTCTAAGCATTTTAGCTAACAGCCTGATCCAAAGTATCTGAAGGTCCTCCAAAGTACCTAAATATATGTATAAAAGTGAATGTATATATGTATATGGGCTCATTGTGATATAGACTGACTGTATAATTTAACAATTTTTGTGCTCCTGCCTTGTTGGGGGAGGTTTTTGATTGTTAGGCTTTTTCTAATTAACACCTGGGCAAACTGTGCTCCAGGAAGCTGTTTGTGATATTAGAAATGTAAATTAATAGCATCCATGTACATCTAATTTTTTGCCCTGATACTTTCCAGCTGTGGTAAATGCATAACTATTTGAAAACAAATATGTTGTCCGAAGTGAAATATCCTGTGCAAACCACAGTCTTCCCTTAAGTCTGTAAAGCCTGACTGTGTTCAGTTTATCTGATGCTGACTTAGTCTCCATGCATCTCACAGAAAATTATTTTAATATTAACTTCTCATAGTAGCACTTACACATCTAAAATGTCCTTTATTTAACTCCTAGAATTATTTATATTATTTGCAAAATTGATGTTTATTCTCCCCTTTTTTCCCCCCGTCTGATTCCTATTATAGAAAATCAAGTCTTAGTAAATTGAGGTTGTGGCTACTATAATGTTTTTACCTTTTATGTGTGGAATCCCAAAGCAACTCTTTTGAAAGAGAGGAAGCTTTTGTTTCAGCCTTCATTTTGGAGCTATCCTGCATTCTCAGCAGTGCTGGGGAGGGCAGGGCTTGGACATCTGCCACTGTTCTTACTCCTCAGCAGAAGGTCACAGGCAACCCTTTCCCCAGGTTGCATTCCTGTGCACAGATGGAATGAGAGAGATGGGACATTAGTGTTTTATCACTAGCTGATGTCATAACAAGCAGTCTCAAAACATCTCTGTGCTTTTTTTTTTTTTTCTATTTTGATGCATGCCAGCATCATTTTAGCAGAAGAAAATCAACTTATGCAAGCATATGCCAAGAGAAGGAAGGGAAGGCTATTTGATCAGGAAGTGTGAAATGGGCTTGTCTTTGACAGTTGGTTTTCTTTCTTTGTGCTACTGAAACAAGATTTAAAACAGTGATTATTAATCACAAAGGTCACCCAAGCCATTTTAAATTCATATCTTCAGGTAAAAGCATCTGTAAAGGAATGTATGTAGAGGAAAGAGGCAATTGTGAGCCTGAGCTAGGCAGCACTGACATGGTCGTCCTTTTTAGCAAACTAGTGTGTGCAAGTTAGGTGCACTGCCACTTGTCAGCCCTTTCTCTCAGCATTTCCATATAAGCCTGTTAACTGGATTGGGCTGGACTTAAGAAAGAGCTCAAGTGGCTTTCATGGAGGGTGCTGTGCATGGGCACTAGAGCTTAGTGTTCCTTGTCATCATGGGAGTCACTGAACGCATTACAGGTTTTGCTGTGACACACACAACACCAGGAGTGACAGATGCCAGCAGAGGCTGCAGATAACCTCCTGCTTCTAAAGGTGGAGCTTTTAGAACCCTTGCCTAGCATGCCTCTGAGTGTGGCAAATGAAGGGGTGACAAGAAGGTTTTATTTAAAGTCAATCATTATTTAGATAGAAGTTGAGGAGAAATAAGCCTTGTTTGAACGGTGCTCTACTGTGAAAAGGCTTTGGAAATGAAAAAACTTGACCTTTCTTAATAGCACACCTGTGTTTGACATCCAGCTGCTAATGCTGCTGCACTGAGCTCCATGGTTAGAGGATTTTTGGGGGAGGGAAGAATTTAAGTGTGCTGATCAGAGTTCAGTGGGAATGATTTTGCCATATGACAAGTAGAAACAAGCCTCCTGGGGCTGGAGTGAGCCTTCAGCTTGGTCTGGTGGGATTGGTCTGTGACATTTGGTGGCCCTGTTAACACAACAGTGGTGCATTCTCTGCTGCTCTGGTATTCACTACAGCTCACACAGCATCCATGACATTGTCTTATGGCTGGCTTTGCTGGCTTCCAGAAGCTCTGTGAGATCCCAGAGGAACCTACCATTGATGCCATTCTCCTCCCTCCCTGTGACACACACAGGATGTGCATATAAAAGGCAAATCACAGCAGTTGAGGTCAGGGGTAGTCAAAATGGTCTGGACAAATCTTTTTCTCTGGAACTGAAAGGTTCTCACTGTAAAATGGAATGCACTGGCCTTTGAGGTTAATAAAATGTGCACATACAAAATTTGCAAATGTATAGTAGTAGGAGGCTGTGTGAGAGCAGTTTCTATTTGCTGCCAAGAATGCTGAGTGTTCATTTTTTAATCCAGTCACCCCAGGACAGCTGAGCTCTAACTGTGGCCTTTATGACTTGTTTGGTGCACAGGAACTAATATAGTTACTGTGTGCTTTCAGTTATGATACAATATGGTGTAAGAATTTCCAAGTGAGAATTTGGCATAGTGGCTAAAATGTGCTTGACCCAATTTGATGCAACTTCAGCATCTGCCTCTTTGGAGGCTGGGTTGATTTGGAGCTGGGGATGCTCCTGAAGAGGCAGAGATCTGTCAAAACATTTGGTTTTGTGATTCCTGGAACATAGCTGTAAAGGCAGATGAAGATGGTGTCCAAGAAAAGACCAAAGAGGATTGATTTGCAGAGTGCTCTAAACCTGAGGAGAGGACCTTGATGTGCTATGACAAACCTAGACTGGACATGCTGGGAAGCTCCCAGGCCTAGCACTGATTGGAAAACAAGCTGGATTGTTGTGCTCTTAGACCCTTTTTCCAGGGCCAGACTTGGGACAGCTGTTGGAATGGTGTGGCTCCCACACCTTGAGGAGAAGTAGATGCTGCAGGTAGTGATTAATAAATTGTGTGAGTGCAAGCACACCAAGGACTGCAGTAACAATACCTTTTTTCTTTTTTTTTCTTTTTTTCCATCCTTGTGGCTAGAACAGGACTGTGAATATGGAGGGAGTGCTGTAGGATGACATATTTCTATGGAAGACCAGGGCAAGAGAAGAGAAATGCTTTAGCAAAGTTGCATGTAGGAAGTTTATATTTTACTTGTGTGCAGGTCACTTGATGTAGTTAATAGCATTTAATGCTATTATTTGGGGTCTTTTTTTGAGGTTTTCTTTTCCTCTCTTTTAAGCCATGTGTCTACCACATAAAGAAAAACAGAATGTTATTCATGTATGTAATACCTTCCAGGGAATTGAGAGGAGTCCAGAGCAATTTGCAGTTGACACAGATTTATTTCTTCCTGGCTGAAAAATCAGTTCCTGGGGTACTGTGGGACAGGCCTGTGATTGGGCTTTCATAAAATTCCAGCTTCTTGTGTCATATTGTCCATTCAAAAGATTTCAGGACATTTTAAAAAGCTGTCCTGATCTGGGCCCATGTATGATTGTTCTCTCCTATTCTCTTTGCTATCCTAACTATTTATAATTCACAGTGCCTGCACCTTGAGGAGAAATCCCATCAAGAATTGTGTGAAGCCTCTGGATCTTTTACTGGATACAGATTTCAGGTTTTCTCTTGCTCTTCATTAAGAAAAAGGAGAAAAATAGTCTATTGCTGAAAACATATTGGGTTCAGAAGACAAGAGATGAAATAAATACACCTTATGGTCCTTGAAATATAAGGATAAGTGGGTGTAGTATCACACTGCAAGGGAAATCAGAGGCAGATCTCCTTCCCCAGGGAGAGTTCCTTCCAGTCTAGGCATGAGCTGACATGTCTGATGGTAGAATGTTTTCAGACTCTTTGAAGAGGTTGATGTTCTGGTGCTCCTCAGAAACCTGGGTATTAAATAGCATCCCTTTCCCATTTTCTAGTCACACAGCTGCATAAAATAAAAGCTTCGTTCAACTCCAGGACCTTGGATTGGTCTTGCAAAACCCAGCCAGCCATTGTGAGTGTGGTTAATTCACACCGTCGCCACAGAAGACAAAATGATCTTTGAAACAAATGTGGTGGTGGGGGTAAATCCATCAATCATGTGAATGCTTCTTTACAGTAATTCACAACTGCAGCTTTTCTCTCAGGCAAGGGCTGGCCCAGTCTGATCAATCCCTTGGCTCTTAAATAGGTCTCAGCAGGCAGTAGCTTGCTCCTTGTGGGTTTGTATGTACATGAAAGCCCACTTTATATTAACTCTGTGGAATAGTATTTTTTCCTCTCTCTAAACCCCTTAACACTAATTCAGTGTAATTATACTCATTGAATACAGTACTGACAGCCCCACTCCTCCCCCTTTCCTGTCAGGATATTTGCCTAAAAATCGCTAGATGAAGAAAATCCAAATCAACGATGGGATTCTTTGCTCTGGCCTTCTGCATAGGTTTTTGTTTTTTTAATGTAATCCAGTGGTCATATTTTGAAGTATTTTCTTTAAAGCTGAAGACAGAAAACACATTTTAATTTTTTTTTTCTTTCAAAAATTAATGAAGAATTTTACTTTAGTCTATAAGGAAAATGTTAAATAATGCAAAAGTCATTACTAACTTAGTATTGGAGTAATTAACAGTCTGAGGCTGCTGAGGACCTCTTTCTACCTTTCTGGAAAGAGGGAAAGATGTCAGGAAAAGGCAGACAACCTCTTTCCACCTGTTCCTATGTCTATGTGTCTGTGTCTTAGGGTTGGGTGACATTTTCCCTGTCTTGTTTCAATTCTGAAACTAATGATGTAAGTGGCTTAGCCCATTTGTCACAGATATTTTAACCCTTTCTATCTCCATATGTATGAATTAAACTTATATAGTGGAAATATCTGGAAAGCAGTCATTAAAAAGGATTTTAGGGGGTCATAGGAGGCAGGAATTGGCAGATGAGCTTTGTATGTAGTGCTGTCAGAGAAAAGCCTAAAACTAAATCTTAGGCATATGCCTGAGAGGGCCAGACCAAGGTGATGATGGAGATACCAGTATAAGGCATCCTGTGTTGGTGTCAAGATTTTCAAGAGATAAAAAAAAAAAAAAGAGAAAAAAAAGAAAGGAAAACAAAAACTCCCCAGCAAACTAGTGTCTGGAGAAAGTTTGCTCTGCATCTTAAAGAGCTTAGTTTGCCTGACAAACTCAAGAAGAACAGATAACTACATTATAAATATCTCATGGGAATAAAAATTACAAGTACTGAAGGAATCTCTAACTTTCTGGGGAAAGCTATGATAAGAAGCATTCAGTTACAAACTAATTTACTATATTACAGTGTTGATGGTGGGAGGCAGGATGATAATTTCACAAAGGCTTTCCTTAGGAGGAAGTGGATCCCTCATCTTACAAAGTGAAAATGGCAAATGTGGAGTTGTGGATACCAGAAAATTGGTACAAGGTGCTAACTTGGGGCTTTTGCATAAGGACATCCATTTTGTCTTGACAGAAGAGTTTTTCTCAGCTTCTCAGAGGCGAAATGTGGGCAGGTTAGGGAAGCAGAACTTGTGTTTTAAAAGATAGCAAATGTGTCCTGCTTTAGCAAGTAATTGAGTTCCCTTTTTAACTGTAATATGCAAATTTAGGTGCCAATTTGCTTCCTACAAAGGCTGTTGCAAGTCACACCTCTTGTGTTGCCCTTTATCATATCAATTTGTAACTTGCCTTCTGTAAACCTAGAGAAATGGAGTCAAACATTGTGTGAAAAGCAGAGGGAACAGAAAAATATGCATCATAGAAACTAAAAGGGCTGTGTTGGGGTGTCATTTACTAGCCAAGCAGAGAGTTGCTTACTCTTTCCTTTCTAAGCATGTATTGGTTGTTGGTAGTTTTTTCTGTTTCCTTTCTGTTTTTTCTCCTGCTTACCTTGGCTTTTTGGAATGCTAGTTAAGTGCACACTTTCCTTTCCAATCAAAAGATATTTTCTTGACAGTAGGTGGGCAGGCCACAGCCCTTATTCCTGTAACCCAGGTCCTTAGGCATCTAAATACTATTTTCCTCTCTTCAAGTCACACCTATATGAAGCCTCTTAGAAAGGTGAATCTGAATGAAGAAAAACATGCATTTTTGAGATAGATGGATTGTATTTGGGTGGGGTGGAGGTAGTGTCAGTATTATGGGCTTCCTTTCCTCATGGGAGTACCATATGCTTTTCTGGTCATGTGGATAAGCCCGTTCTGTTGCCAGAATCAAGGGAAATGCTGATTTTTCTCTCACTGAGAACAACGAACCAGCTTAGTAGCTTTGAACTCTAGTTCAATTTGAGCACTGGCTATAGTTATAATAAATTGCTGGCTTTATTTAAGAAGATTCTGAAATATCAAATACCAAGCAGGATTTTCCCAAATGGGAAAATTTATTCCTCTCTCTGAGAATGTGGAACTGTGCTTGTCCTTAAATTGTGTAATACAATTTGGGTAGGAGGATATGGGAGAAGAAGGCAGAAGTTGTAAGGTGATGGTGTGAAAGGTGGTTGAACACTACATCAGTTCCACAGATCTTAGAGCAGCCTCTCTTCTCTTTGTCCTGCTTTGTTTTACATGCTCATTCTCCCAAGTGAGCATTAGGACCCATTACATTTTGTTTAGTCTCTCTGATTAATTTTGCCTGTTTTGATGATTATGTTGCTATAGTGGAACTATCTGGTGATTCAGCTTTAAAAGGCAGAAATTTTAGGCTGAAAACTTTGGATAGAAGTGCCAGGATTGGGCTAACCTGGATTCTGTGGAGCAGCAGGAGAGTAATTCTGGATTTCTAGAGCTGATGAGATATTTACTCTCAAACTTTATGCAGGTAGCTCCTCCTGTTGCTAAAAGTGTATTCAACAAGTTGTGTTGTTTAGGCCAAGGGATCTTAATTTTGAACTTTCCTCTGTGAGCAGTTGCCTAGGTAGCAAACTTTCTAGCTTAAACAACACACACAATAAGTGTTACCAGAGCCAGATAACTCCAGGTAAGCAGGCGGCCTGATGATATTAGAAGGGCAGCAGTAGATACCACAAACAGAGGAATAGCTGATTAGCTCCTATAGTCCTTAAACAGACTTTCCTGAACTGTGCATGGTTGAATTGTTCTCTCATGGGACACTGTGCTTTGATTTGTGTTGCTGACGCAGAAGAAGCATCCGTGCTTACTTTTGAGCAATTGTGAACTGCCAAGGCTGAGAGTTCAAAGCCTGGAGCACAATGAACTGGGGAAAGGCAGCCTGGAGCTGGTGCTCTTGATGAACAGATGGTGACCCAGAAAGCTGGCTGCTCAGCAGTAAGTACTTAATGACATCCAGGTGTCCTTCATATCTGCAGCAATGAAGTTTTTAAGTTTACTCTAGGAAGTTTCTTTGAAGACCAAATGAGGCTTCCCACCTCTGTGGAGCCATTTGTGGCACAATTTGCTACTTCCAAAATCTGTCTATGTTAAACAGATGTGCAGCACAGAGCTGACCTGAACTGCCCTACAGCAGGAATTAAGCATGGATCAACCAGAGACATCTTCATTCAAGGCAATTCAAAGCTTTACGCTGAGGCCAACAGAGAGAAGAACCATTTAGAGGGTAACTCCTCACTAAAATATTACTGGTATCTGTTCTTAACAGTAACACAAGTTTGTTATGCCAGAGCTGTGTGTTTGCTCTGTTTGTGTGGAATAGCATCATCCTATTAACTTTTGTCGTGCCCTGAATAAACAGTTATTTTTAAAGAGCTTTCAAAATCCTTCCTAAATTATCTTTTTGCCTTTGCAAGCAAGTTCTGAATAGGTAAAGCTACATGGAGGTGGGGAGAGCAGAAGTATGTGGGTCAGAGGCCTGAGGAAGATGTGGCAAGGTGTGAGGATGTGAGGACCATCACTGTTGGCTTCCTTGGTCTCTTTCCTTTTACCCTCAGCTGTGCTGCAGCCTGAAGGACAAGGAGCAGAGGGGTCGCTGCAATTCTGCATTGTGCTCTCAGTGCTGGCATCCCTCTGTATGGAGATGTGCCTCACTAACCTTAACAGGAAATACCTGTGGTCTTAGCAAGACTTTGTATGTTTGGAGGGATTGACTTCCCAAGAACAGCGGGTGAAGGTAAAAAAACCATGTCAATAGGCATTCTGCAGTAGGCATTCTGCAGGTGAAAAGGAGTGGTACCTGTGCCTACTTCCATTTTTGATAGATGTGTTTTCGTAGCTGTGGAAGAGAGATTTGGAAGCAGTGGAGAATGCCAGCTTTAGTTTCAGTTAATTTGTATAGAAGTTGCCAATTCTGTTTTTCTTTATTCAAAAAGCTTTGTGAATATACTGGCTCCCCCTTACTGTGATTCCTAGGCTGTATATTGTATATTCACTGAAGTGAGTGTTTCTGCTTGTGTGCCTGAATTTCCCTCCCTGAGGAATGCTCAGAGTAGCTCAGGCTAGGGCAGGGTTTGAGCCACCATGGAGGGTAATACAGATTAACCAAAAGATGAAGTTTAAGTATGAGCTCTGGGTCTGAGCTCATTGGCCAGCAGAGGTGCTAATGTCATTCCTAGGAAGCTTGGCTTGGCATCCAGTTCACTGAATTAACACTGAATAAAATTTTATAATTCCTGGCTCTCAAATTTCACTTGAATTCTAAAAAAAAAGGAATTAAATTGTGGCAAAAGGATTGGAGGAATAAAAGAGAATCATGCCTGATTAGCTTTTGGAAGAAGGAAAAAGAATCTCACAGCTCAGAATGGTAATGGCTCTGCATGGGGCAGCTATCTTCTGGAGTTATCACTTAATCCCTAGGTAGGCTCTCTTCTGAGTCATACTAAATGGGTAAGCTTTGGACTGGCCTTCACTGGAAAGGAGAACTGCATTTTTATTTCTCTGTTGGAATAAGTCTGGAAGGCAGTCTTAGATAAGAATTTACCTCTTACTGAGATCTGCCCTTTACAGCTTTTCTGCCATAACCATCCTCAAGGGCCCTGCTGGCTTCTGCCTAATTTTTGGTATACTTGAGATTAATTTTGACTGGTTATTCTGGGAAGTCATCAATTATATAAACATCCTAGTATAATCTATGACACTCTTACCTAATACCTTTGCAAAAGATTTGGGGTTTAGGGGATCACTTGTCACAGCTTGTTGCCTTCCTTCTGTCCTGCTTATCTCTTTTTCAAGTGGTGCAGGCAAGTTAAGCTCTTTGGAGCTGCTGCATTTCAGACTTTCCCTTCTGTCCTTCTCCCTTTCTTTCTGTCACTGGCATCAGCAAGCTCACTCAGCTCTGTAAGTCAGCAAGCAGTAGCACATTTTCCATCATCTGACGTTGGGATATGTGGTGTCATTTGGCTGTGTTTTTAATTATTATTGTATTACTGTGTACCTGATTCAGATGCTCTGAAAAGAAGGAGCTCTTTGCAAGTGACATTGCAAGAAATGGGGGAATTGGAAGGATGCACCAGGAAACCAGTGCTATATCTGATGAATTAAGCTATTGCTTCTAGAGTGCTTTATTCCCTAGTGCTAAAAATTGCTTTGGTATTTGGTTGATATCACATGTGAAGACAAATCAAGCTATGTGATGCGGAGGTGATGGGGGGGGGAAGACAGGTATATGCATTGGGAAAAAAAATACTTCCCTCTAAAGAAGAAGATTTGCTGAACAGAATTTAAACACTAAAACTACAGCTTTGATTCTAATTCTATTTTTTCCTTTCCATGAGTGCTCCATCCTTCAGACTTACACTGAGATTTCTTTTCAGGCATTTTTCCCTTCTTCCCTGAAATATCTATCCTTTTCCTGGTAATCCTTTCCTAAGAAATCCTGTCTTGGAAAGCAGCTGAGGAAACAATCCCTGCTTCAAAAACCAACATCTTTCTTGGTAGAATCTGTAGTTTTTGCAAGTGAACTATGTTTCCTCACACCTCCTGTGATTTTCTTTTTCAAATCACATAACTTCCTGCATGAGGTAACCTTTTCTATCTCAGGCTCTCTCTCCCTTGCTTGCTCTGCCTCTGGCTTGCTCTCTGGATCCCTTGCTCAGTGATGAATGAGTTTCATTCATCTTTCTTTTGGGGGCTCTGTGAAAAGCTTTAGACTTTGCCTGCTCCCATTTTTTCGCTCAGCTATCCATTTCCATGGTGATGGAGAAAGGAGGGGGGTGGCAGAGTGGGTGGCAGTGGGGCCAGAGGTCAAGAGTGGCCACTTTCTGAATTAAAGCTTTGAATTCCATTAAAGGTGACACGTTGTAACCTGGCGTAACTCTCCAAGAACTTGGCTGTCAAAGTCATCAAAGCAAAGAGTGAAGGAGGCAGGAGAAAGAGAGAGATCGGAGGAGGAGGGGGGAACCAAGTGCTTGGAGCTGCTGTCAGGATTACATCTGGTGACTTAATATAGGGGTAGTTCATTTGTGTTGCCATACACTGTGCTTCAGTGAGGTCGTGCTCCAAAATCTGATTGTGGATGGGGTGTGTGAGCTAGGGAGGATTCCCCTCATCCTTTCATCAACATATGTAATATTCTGATTAAGTAAACAGCCATTCTCCTCTGAGAAATGGGAGGGGAAAAATGAGTTTAGGTAAGAATCCCAGCTACTTTGGCATTTCACTAGGTTATTTTTTATTTCTTTCAGAGAGGTTCTAGGAGGACCTGCTCACAGAGATGAGGCCTGTTTTCTTGGTATCATACAAACAATCCTTGAGTGAAAGTCTGTGTCCCAGAAGACAGCATGTGAAGTATCAAAGTGTATCAAGCTGTTTTCAAACATACAAAATACAAGTGCTTTAAATACATTTTTAGGAAACTCGCCAATCCCTATATTAAAAACCAAAAAAGCCAATATGAAACAACAAAAGACCAAAATCAAAATAAAAGTGGCTGGATTTTGACATTTGTGATGGTTTTTCTCTGAAGGTTGATTATACAGGGGAGGAATTAGGACCTCACACTGTGTAGGTTGCATTCTGAATTCACATCCCCTGTGAATCAGGGTCTCATCATGTGGTAATCAAGTCTGTGCTAAGATTTCCCTTTTTTTCATTTCTGTGACCTAATGAGGCAGTGGTTCAAAGCAGAATTTTCTGTTGGATTCCAAGTGTGGGATCTTGCTTCTGATACTATTGAGTTTCAGAATTTGTAATCCTTCCATCTCCGGTTTCCATTTCTTCTTGTATGATGACCTGAGCCTAATATGAACTACAAGGAAAGACTGAAAATTGTGGAGTGGGAAAAAAATTGTCATGCTTGATTTCCTGAGTTTTCTGTTGTAAATGAAAATGCAAAGTTTGGTGCTAAACTCCTTCAGGAACCTGCTTGGGAACCTTGCCCCAGCATTATTTCTCAGTTTGTTAAATCTGCCTAGATCCTAGACAGAGCAATACTATTCTTGCCAGTCCTGGGTGTGCTGCTGTCAAAAACTGTGCTGTGTGATCAGCAACCACTCTCTATGAATCATACATGATAAGAAGCCTTCAGCATCCAGGTCAAGCTGGGATGTCTGGAAAGACTCAGTTCCTTCTCATTCAGGATACTTGACACTTCTTAGAAAGGTTTTTCTTGTAATTACAGTTTTTCTCCTTGTTTTGCTACTCACTAACATCCTTGAGCTTTCCTGTGGCCCTGTAATGAGCAGTTTAACCTGTTAAAGGTAGAGAAGGATTCTGAGGTTTTTATTTTGCTAGTAAAGTGTGGCTTTTTTTGCTGGAGGCTGTTAGGGCTCTTTGGTGAAAGTCAATTGTGACAGACTCTTGCTGTTTTTTTTTATTATTAGACATTCCTTCATATACAAAAATGTATTCTGGAATCTTGTAAAATAATGATCTTAGTGATTCTTTTTTATTTTCCAAGTTTGTATTTTCATGGAGTTTTTTTACTGATGTGTGGTATCTAAGATAGTAGCCAGTAATTGGTCTAGTAATGAAACATATTTTTTTTAATCTTAGGCGTTTCTTCACTTGTTTAAAAAGCAGTAATGAAGGACTTGTAGCAAAAGGAACACTGGGATTTTCAGACTGATTAGTACAAACCCTGCATCTTTTCAATGAAGTAAAAGTAAGAATTGAGGCTGTATATAATAACTACAGGAGGTAAAATGAGGTGCTAGGAAAGTTATTATAAAACATTCATGTGCATTTTTAGTTTGTTTTTGGCGAAGGAAAATAGGGAAGGAATAGCCTGATTTGTCAGAAATACTCTAAACTGACAAGTAAAGGTAGAATGGAGGCTTACATTACTGAATGAATGAGAGTCCTATCAGTCAAAAGTAACTCTAGAGATGTTAAAATTCCTCTAATGAGGGAGAGATAATATTCATTATTCAATGCTAAAGGAGAGACTGCAGAGAAAACGAACTCTAACTTTGGAGAAATGCTGCAGCTAATAAAGGCAGCTAGACCAGGCAGGGAAAGAAAGGATCAAAACTGCAACAGCAACCCAGTTCAGAGGTATGCAAACTGAGGCTGAGGAGACCCTAGAAAAAGACCAGAGACAAAGTGAGTAAGAATAAAGGCATAGGAAGTCTTCTTATATGAGAGGTAGAAGGAGGCAGTGCAGGGACTGAGAGTGCAGTTCCTTTGTTAATAAGGAAGATACTGGCCTACTTTAGCACTCTGACTGTTTGGCAGCACGTGAATAGGAGGGAAGCTGCTATCGTGTTTGTAGTTGTGACATTTGATGGGAGGTCTCCCAGTGTCTGCAGGATAGTGAGTTTGATGCAGCATTATGTCAGAGAAAGGGTGCTGTGAGCTGCCTCGGGAGCAGCACTTGTACCAAGTGAACCGGGGCTATTCTCCTTTCCCTCTTAAGAGATTTGTCTCCTATTTTAATCTGCTTTTGTTGGTGAGCTGCTTGTTTGGAACAAATCTGCTCCAGCAGGATTTTAGGTTCTGTTATTCTCTATTCCACTCACCCAAAACAAATCGACAGAAAGCATAGAAATTTGATATGCTGTGAGAGACTTGATTTATCTGCTATCTTTGATCCTCATTTTCGAGGTACACTTTTCTTCATGTGACACGTCAAGGGTGTTGGCTTACTCAGTCTTATTAAATTCCTTTGTATTTTCATATCTGCTTCCCCTCTCTATAGCAAATCAACTTGTTGATGTTGGCTCTACCTTGAAAAGCTGACTTAATTGTGTGTTATCTGAGGAGTGAGAGTACACTTCATTGAAGAAGCTGTAGTAGGATTGATTGGGTAAAGGACGTGCAGTTTTTTTTCCTGTCAAGCCATTTTGAGACTCAAAATGCAGGAATATAGCATTTTGCAAGCTGCTATAACCACACCTTCCATTTAGAGGTGTGTCTTGCTGAAGAGCAAGACATTAAATCACACGGCTTTTGCCTCCCTAGCTGGCTAGATGTTGACAGTAAAACTTGTTAGCATGGATGGGGTGAAGAGAAGGGCATTCACTGTGTGTTAGCTTAAAAGGGAAGAGGAAATGTGGTACTAAACTAGCTTTTTGTTTGTAAGAACTAAGGGTATCAATATTGCTACTTCAGCTGTTGTCTCAGTCATGTGCAGACACTGACATCCTGTTAAAGTTTTGTGTCTGAAGGAGCAATGTTCTTGCTCCTTCCAAGAGACCTAACTGCTATGGAAGACAACCTGGAGCTGCAAGGAAACTGGTCCTCTGTTGTGGTTTGTATCAAATGAACATTTTAGACTGCAATGCCTTCTAGGCATCCTGTGTGTCTTCTTTGGTCGTGGAGCCAGGAGGCCAAAGTAGCCAGGGGCTAAATTTGGTAGAAAGCCATCTAAATGAGAATTGTCTTTGCTTTGGAGGGAAGTCCAAACCTCCAATATGTGCAGAGGAATGGTTTAATGATTTGTGCAGTCTGGATGATGTGAAGAGGTCCTGATCACATGAACTGCTTAAATATAGCTGTTCTAAAATCTATGAGGATGAATTGCTGCTAGGAAAACTGGTAAGAGTGCCTTGGAATGATCTGCTGTCAACTGGCCCTGAAAATGGCTCGAATTCCTGGGATAGTTTTTGTTCATTCCTGCCCTACTCTCCAGGCTTTTTCACTAAGAGCCCTGTTTTTTATTTCTGAGGTAATTTCTGGGTCAGTGAAGATGAAGATATAATCCTCGAGCCTTGTGAGGTAGTTACCTTAATCATCCAACCTTCTTCTGGCAGAAAGCTGCTTACAACAAGCCTATGCTGTGGCAGGGAGAGAGGTGGAGTGAGAGGAAATAGGGTGGCCTGGATCACAGATCTGGAAATAGATGCTGGAAATCCCACTCTTCTGATGTAGAACTCCCATTGTTAAATCCCCTGACAGCCTCTGGCTTATGTAAATGTTTATATGAGAGCGAATCAAATCACTCAAATCTTCTACCGGTTGAAAGTCTGACATCTATGGGTAATTGCTTTTCACATAAATTCTATAAGGTTTAGTAGTAATAGTTATTAAATTCTATGTTTCCATCCTTTGAAATCTTACAGGGTGTTTTTTTAAGTCTAGCTCTTAGTAGATTCTGGTATAATTAAGCTGTCATCATCTTGGCTTGAGAAGACAATCTTTGGAAGGACTTATTTTTCTCCAGTTTCTTTGCTGAGTTTCAGGGCATACAAACTAGTTACTTGCTGTCACATGCTCTCATGTGAGCTACTACCTCAGTTCCAGTGTCTGCATCCCTGCTGGCTGGGCTGAGCTCCATATTCAGAGACTTCCTGTATCAGCCTTCCTTCTCAATTCACAGCTTGTTTGTCCCTGTGTCTCCTGGCCCATCCCATTCTTGATTGTCATTTTCTTCCAAGTCCTTCCTTGTTCCATCTGTTGTAGGCCTTTGCCATCTGTGACACAGTCCTCTACCCTGAAAGAGTTCAGAGTCTTTTCCTTGAGTGATAGAGTTGGGACTGATTTCTCTGCTCAGTGTATTTGATGTATAGCTTTTGTGCCATCCCTGTCAGCTTTTGACAACTGTTTCTCATAAGGTGTATATGCAATATCTGTGTGCTAGGACTTTACCTTCAGGAATGAATAAGACCTCGGGTAACTGGTCTTTGAAAATGCAGTGATATAGTATATTTGCTTCTAGAATATATGTTTAGAAGAATTAGTAGATGAGGGTTACAGTCAAATGTAAATCCAAGTTCTTGTCCACTTCTCACTGCGTTCATTGTGACTGAATCCTGACTTTTCTCTTTCTCTGGAAAACTGCAAACTAGGCAAATATTGACTCTTAAAAGATCAAGCAAATAATTTTTGCTCTTCTTTGGTTTGTGCTGTTGTAGTAGGAGGGCAGATCATTGGAGTGAATCAGAAGCTGGCTGTCTGCCCTGACCTGTAAGGAGACATGGTCCTAGGAGTAGAGTAGAGCTGTGGTAGAAATGGCCCTGCATGTATTCCATCCATTCCAAGGGCAAACTGTGGTTATGGCCAGTCCTTCTCTGTGTGATAGTGAGGATCTATTGCAGGTTGCTCTGCATCAGAGCATCACAGTAATCAGCAGTGCTGCTCTGGAAATCTAGGAAGAGCATCAGACTAATTTTCTCATCACTTTTGGCTGATGTGATTAGCAGTTAACGCAAACTACCTGCAGGAGCATTCCCTCTTTCCTCCCTGAATCTATCCATGAGAAAGCTGGTGTTATGATCCTTAGCCATATAAGCTGTTCTTCCTCCTTTCTGTCAGAGATGAAGATATGAATATTAATGAATTTAAGGGTAATGCTTCATCGTCTTTCCTCAACTTTTCTTCTTTCTGTGTTCCATGTTGTTTTATTTCTCCTGTTGGTAGAATAAGGAATTACTGGAATGTTCTCAGAAGCAATCTCATATTCCATACATCCATACATCTCATATTGCATACATCCATTATGCAAACAGTATACCCTCTGTATCACAAACTATCCACAAGGGAAAAACTAACATGGCAAGGCTGGATTTTGGTGTTTGAGCCCTTGCCTCCTGTGCTGGCAGACATCACTGAAGGTGCATTCAGCCTCACTGAGCTACTTGTTCAGGAGTGGGATTGAGATTCATTGAATTGATGATGTACAGGGAGAAGGAAGAGTGTATGGCTGGGATCCATAAGGGCCTGCTGACTGAGTGGTAGCTTGAGTGCTGAAGATTTTGTGGCTACAGTAATGCAAAAAGGTAATGAGGTAATTTAGCTTCTAATAAGCCCTATGAAGCTGGAGATTGTCAATATTCTAGCTACTCAGGATGGAGCTGAGCTGCAGTGATATTTAGCTGTATTTAAACTTCACTGCCATCTGAGAAATTATCAGCACTTGCTGAGCACTGAGCAGACGTGTAAAAGATGCTTGATTCACAAAATGTGTATCTCACACCAATAAAGTCCCCAGTCCCTTAGGACTGAATGTGCAAGAACTTGCCTGATTAACCCTATCACCACTGTGAGTTGCCAGAGAAAAATAATGTAGTCTGTGGCATCCATTAAAGGCAGTAAGTTCACTTAATGTGGGTTTTACTTTCTAAAGCTTGCAACCTTGGACATGAACACACTATCTTGCAGTTAAATGTGAGAAAAGATCCAATGCTGTGTCCATTGAATGTTCTGGACTTTGTTTTGGCTTGATTTTTTTTTTTTAATTTTTATGATTATTATTTTTATTTTTGTAGAAACTGAGATGAGAAGGGAGGATGAATGCATTAAATTTTCCAGTATTTTAGGCTTTGTTTGTAAATAAAACAGTTTTTGGCTCTTCTTTCTCTTGGCATATGCTGAACAATAACAAATAGCATAATTTTCAGAAAGTTTTGACAGTGGAAGGTTGTTCCTTGCCCTTCTGTCAGCATAACTCTTTCATTCTCCAAATTTCATCAGGAGTCATGGTGCCACGAGGCCTGAGTTGAATGTAAGTCTTTCTGTTTCTGCTTGGACTGTTGTACTTTACTTATGCCTTATTGCAGTTGCTCAACCCTCAGAGATTTTCTCTGATAGGGACTAAAAGTCATTCTCAGGAAAGCTTAAATACACTGTTTTAGGCAAGATATTTTGAAAACTGGACTTTTCCTACCTTCTTGTTGACAATAATTTCCAAATGCAATTATATGGCATAATTATAAAGAGAACAAGCTATTTTTTCCTCCTTTCCCTGTTGGCAACGTTTAACTAAAAAGGCTACATGTTGCCAGAGTCCTCCCACTCAAGTCCTGTCCTCCAGGGACTCTGCATATTGCTTTGGAATGTGGCAAGACCTTTTTGGACACCCACACCCTGAGAGAGAAAAGAAGATTAGCCATTTGATAGTTTCCCTGCCTTGATTTTTTTGACATTGCTATGAAAAGTATCAGGAATAAACTGTCACTCCTATATTTGTGACCATCTAAAGCCTTGCAAAATCTTTTTTACACCCCCCCCCCCCCCCCATAGTTGTTCAGGACAGTGCAGTGGTCACATGGAGATTTTTTGCATTTTTACATACTGTCATCACCAAGTTTTTCCCAGTATAAAGCATAAATAGCTACTGTTGTGGGGGGAAAAAAGGGTTAATTTAAGCAGTTAATAAAAAATGCAATCAATCATGGACTACAGTGTGGCCAAAGACTAAGAACAGTCTTAAGGAAAGTTTATCTTTGTAACTTAAATTTTAAGCAGCAATGTGTTTGGGTTTACATTTTTGTTTGTTTGGTTGTTTTTTCTTTCCATTTGAATGGTTGTGCTTTAGAATGTAAAGTAGGGAAGGAACCTGAGTGTGACATATTGGGAATTTTATATGCATTGCCTTGCACCTTGCATCACTGTGCTGCAATATTTTCATTTTGATTTATTCCCTCAGTCTTAAACTGGAGTGATCATTTGCATCACTGCTCCAAAACAGTTGATAACTGGTTCTGTTTTGGAATTGTTGCATGTTTAGGTGTCTTCCATCATTACAAGAATGATTTTACGGTTTGGCATGTTGTCCAGTCATTGGTTCAAGGTGAGTATAAAACATTATTGGATCGTTTTGCCTAGTCATTTGAACAGAGAGATAATTAAAAAAAAAAAAAACAAAAAGCAGTAAAAAATTAGGCTGATGCTGTGAATTGTGTTGTTTGATGTCTTCCTGGTCCATAAAAGTCTATTTTGGCATCTAGGTAAACCTTGTATTTAAGAACTGATTTCTAGATAATGAACCTTATTATCTTTGTTTTTTATTATGCATTTAATTCTTATCTTTCATCTGTCACTCTTTCAGTACATTCTTAGGAATTTGATATCTGTATACTTTCATATGTAGTACTGCAGACCTTTAATTAGTGTTAAGTTCTCTACTTTGCACCTTTAACCTAAAATCACTAGATGATCAAACCTTGACTTGTGGTGCTAACTTCTTTCTAGAGATCAAACAATATAGGCTTTTTTTTGTTTTGTTTTCATTTCATGTGGCTGGGGTTAAAAATTTTTAAATTAAACTCCAGCCATTGCTCTTGGCTTGCCAGTACAGGGGGGAAAACAAGAAACAGGAAAAGGGCAAAGTGCATTTGGAAATGCAGTACAATGGAAAGGTGAAATGGTATGGTGGCAAAATTTAATTAGCTGTAAGATAAAACAAATAACGACATTTATTTTTAGCAAGAAGCCTCCCACAGAGAACTCTGAATACCTTGCAGGGAGAAGCAGGCTAAAGGGGGCTATTTAGAGTACAGATGTTTTCATTAAATGACGAAGCAAGCAAGTATCTTTAGAAACTGAAGTTTTTATTGTTGTAGTTATCACTATTAACAATACCACCCATGAAGAAAAGTGGGTTTCTCCCGCAGCCACTAGTGACATAAGAGTTGGAATCTTAAGAAAGCTGGTGATATAAGAAGCTGCTTTTGCAGACTAGGTATTCCAAAGAGAATATACTGCATTTTTGGTGGAAGAGGGAAAATAAGTAAAATGGTAATCTGAGACTGGAAGGAGAGAATAAGGTATAATGAAAAGGGGAAAATTAACATTAAAAGAAACAAAATAAAGGACCACTTGAGAAGTGCAAGGGTAGACTCTGGAAATTAGTATAAATGGAAAAGAGCTTTCCTTTTGCAATTCCTTTTTATCTGAAACAGTATTTTGTTTAGTCTCAGCTTCCGGTATATTAGTCTGAATTAGCAGATGTCCTGATTCTCTGGATGGGGTCCCATTTTTGTACAGTGTCAAGCTACAGGATGCAAAAGACCTCACTGTGTCTTTTACATGGACAGCAAGAATAATAGCTGAAGAAATACAGAAATGGGATTTTGTGTCTGTAGTTAGGTCATGTGAGTATAATTAACCTGTTGCAGGCAGCTATGTTCAAATATGTATTTACATATATAGATGTGCCTCTATACCTGTATATGTGTGTGCATTTGGTTATACCAAAAAGTCGATAAAACAGGGAATAGTTAACAAATGATAGATGATGAAAAGCAGGAATGGACAAAAAGATTTGCTTTATATCACAGTGCTGCATCCAGTTTGCTCTTTGTCATGGTTCAATCCCAGCTGGCAAATAAGTACCATGCAGCCAGTAGCTCAACTTTTTCTCTAGTTGGCAGGGGAGGATAATTAGAAAGAAAGAAAGATCCATGGGTTGATGTAAAAACAGTCTAACAACTGAAACAGAATATAATACTTGTAACAATAATAACAATTGTAATGAAAAGGGAGACAGCACAAAAGAGAGAAATAAACCAAAGAAACAAAACACCAAATGATGCACAAAACAATAGTTCACCTCACAATGACTGATGCCCAGACCATCAGAGGTCCCAGAGCAGTGGTTAATTTCTCCTAGTTTTATATACTGAGCATGACATTCTGTGGTATGGGATAGCTCTTCAGTCAGCTGGGGTCAGCTGTCCTGTTCATGTCCCCTCACAGCTTCCTGTGCACCTCCAGCCTGCTGGCTGACAGCAAATAAGAAGCTGAGAAGTCCTTGACTTAATGCAAACACTACTTACCAGCAAGTAGAACATCAGTGTCTTATCAACATTATTTGCATACTAAACCCAAAATGCAGCACTATACAAGCTACTAGGAAGAAAATTACCCTAGTCAAAAGCAGGAAATCCTTCCTTATTCTTGTCACACTCATCCTTCACAGCTATGAAAAGACGAAACATCCCTTGAGTCTTCATCAGACAATGCCCAGAAAGAAGTTGGTAGAAGTTGGATACAGCAGTAATGCTGTGTGCTGGATAACACCCAGCTGGATATGACAATCATGTGTGACTGACCACTCTTGTAGGTACCAGAAGTTAGCTAGAGTTCACCTACAATTCAGTTTTGGCCTGTTTAGGTGTTGTGTATCTGTGTGTAAGTCACTCTGCAGTATTTGGGTTCTGGGGAATGCACAACAGTCCGAGACTGTTGCTGCACTGGGGAAGGGCTGACTAAGCCAACACTGCCCCTTGTCTGAAGCAGTGCTATCCCTGTGGGGGGGAAAAAAAAGGCTTCTTTCATTCACTATTTCATTCCTTATTTGGTGTCAGGATATTCCCTTATGGTAATTAGTACAGTGATTTTAAAAAATCATCCTCTCTAGCTCAGCTAGAGGCAACTTTGCATGAGTAGACAGCTTAAAATCCAGCAGAGGGCAATGCTGTATTGCACCTACACAGATATTGCAAATTAGTCTGCCTAGAGGACCCTTGAGTTATCTTCCCTAATGAAAAATCATGCATTTAATTCATGACAGATTATACCAACCTTGTGGTTGGGATTTTGCAATACAGCCCTGAGGTGTTTCTGGAAAAATCACTCCCATTGGAGGTAGGTGTGTTGCTAGTATAAGAATGGACTGATTGCATTGCAGGTTTGAGCTGTGAGGAAATAAACCAGTAAAGACTTGTCATAATTTTCACTAATGCTATCAAGAGTTAACATCCCTCACCGTTTCTTCTTTCCTTTCCCTACCCCTCCTCAGTACCTGCCCATTAACTTCAGCTATTGCAGTTTTATTAAGGCCTTTTGCCTCCATTGGTGTTTCTTGCAAATTCACAAAAATGAAAAATGACAAAACTCAGTAGTTAAAATAGACAATGTTCTTGAGAGACTCATTGCAACTCAATTCATTTTTTACAGAAATTGTGAAAAACGTGCATACTATGGCACTTTTCTGCTTATTAAATCTCTGTGAAGAAATTAGAAACAAAGGATCAATGGGAAGTACCTTTTGAAGTTACAAATATATTCAGCACTCTAATCCCTCATGAAGAGTATAAAGAGCAGTGGAAAGCTTACAAGGTCTGATGCATTTCTAGACAGCTTCAATTTCAGAGGTTTATATGACACTGATTTCATTTGAGGTGGATGGCACTCCTGTTGTCACAGGATTCTTATGTGTAATTCTGCCCTAACTGAAGAATCCAAAGCCTTCGGGAGCTCTTTGCTTCAACAAGGGTCCCTGGGCCCAGAGAGGAGCCCATAAAATTGATTTTTCAGTCACACACTAACTCATCTTTATTATCACTATGGCAGCTCACAGTAGTAGTAGTATAGTCCCTGGAAAGCTGCTTTTGCTATGCTAGTCTCCAAATTCCTCAGTCAGCAGTTGCAGTGAAGAGTTTCAGTTAAATTTGTGGGAATAGAAACAAAAAAATGTTCACAGGGGATTCTGTCCTGAGTAAAGCACGTCTTTGAGAAACCATGTGCTCTTTTCCTATCCTCTCAGGTAGACAGTTCTTTGGAATAACCTGCAGAGAGGCTTGAAGCACCAAATGGAGAAGGATTTCACTCTAGATGTCCAAAATGTGTATGTGTTTTTATCACACTTTGTGATTTTTTTCCTGTTCCTAACTCCAGAACAAGTCATCAGTGAATTCCACATCTTGCAAGCCAGTTTGTTCTAGGGGACTAGCTACATTTATTAGGATGCAGGACAGAGAATCCATTTTCTGTGGTTTGCATATTTGATTTTAATTGTAGAGAGCAAAGGAGAGGAGAGGATGGAGAGTGTGAGGATTTGTTTCACTGGTGCTTAGCTCTAGTGCTGTAAGGATGGTATGATACTGAGGGAGGATATATTGGAAGGGAAGGAACACAATGCAATGCCTTACGAATTTGAACCATGGGTGATGCACCTTCTTGCATTTAAATATTGTATCTTGGAGGATCCAACTTGTACAAAAAGATCTTGCTGGAGAAGAGCAGACAGATGCCACCCTTCTTTGTCTGAGGGATTCATGTTGCTACTCCTGTCCTGGACACACACCACACAGAGGCATTTAGCCTGGGACCAGTAAAACACTGTGACTGATGTTTTATACATAATTGTTGTAAAGAATAGAAAATCAAGAACAAGTTAAAATTTAAGGGGTTTAGGACAGTGGATTACATGAGGGAGGTAGTAATGAGTTTTTCAGTGACAAACCCTACAGTCTGGGAGTTATAACTAATCTCCAGGCAAACTGTTTTTCTTAATTGGTCTGTGCAGAAATGAAGATGACCTAAAATTCAAAGTCTGGAGCCAGTCCCCTCACAAATTCTGTGTGTGTGTTTTTGCCCTGAGTGATAGACTGCCTGCTGCTTTCTAGGAGGACAGGGGTTCCTGGGTCAGAGCTGTAAATCCCATGCTATAGGGTAAGTGTCTCAAGCTACTTTCTTAGCAGGTGCCAAACCAGTGAAGCAGCCAAGTTGTGTCCCAGGAAGAGGAGCTGTCTCAGGTGCTATCCCCAGTCTGTAGCTACCCCAGTGACACCTTCAAGGTGCTTTGGAGTGCTTTCAAGATCCTGTCTGTCCCCACCAAATCTAGCCCCAATAACAGGTGTTAAAAATGGATGAGAAAAAGATACTGAATTGTGTAGTAAACAACAGGCTAGATACAAAAAAGGGTGAAGGCAAAAAGACTGCCATGGCATTTCAGTGAGAGCTAAAGCCTCCAAGTGTTGTTTATAAAACAAGTCTCAATATCCAGCTTTTCTCAAGTCTTTAAGAGTGCAAATGTATCTTGCAGCCAGCAAATTTTCATTGTCTCTGCTCTGTGGCCAATTAAGTGTTTTAATTATATATTTTTTTTAAGGACATTTGGACTGGGTCTCTGAATACCAAGTCCCGGCTGAGCATGAATTCAAATGACTGAGGCCTAAGCCCTTGATAATAAGGATTTAAGGAAGCACTAACAGAGCTGAACTGGAGTGGACTGAATGGCTAAACCAAAATAATGGGATGCTTGTGGCAACCAGAAAATGATTGTTTATTGGCATAATCCCAGGATAAACTTCTGCCAAGAGCACACTGTCTTTCCTTGCCAAGTTCTTCATATGGGGAAATACAGCACTGAATTTCTGCACGTATTAGCAGAGCAGAAGACTGGGAGGAGGAGAAGTGGCAGTTTGCATGAGGAAGGGAAAAAGCAGGCTCTAGAGATCACCTGGGTTTCAACTTCAGGAACATGGTCAGAAAATCATGGATTTGGCTATGGAGTTTTATCACTTGAATCTCTTAAGTATCCCTGCATGCATCATGCAGAGAGTAGAAAAATTGGAAACTTTTTTCTAAAAATCCTGCTTTTATGATTTTTGAAGTGCTTACAAGCAGTTTCTTTCACTCATGACAAACAGGACTGTTTTGGAATTCTGCTGGGAGATGCATTCTCAAGAAAATTCTGTTGAATAACATTTTGCAGTATTTTAATGCAATTGCATGGTGTAACTACATGACTGCAGGTTAAGTTTAAAAGTTTATGGAATAACTGCTGTTCATATAAGAAAGAGGAGAGACTGCTCTATATCATACTGTCTTGCCCTTTTCTAGCAGTTTTTTGAATATGATATTTAGTGAGGGAGTCCTGATTTGCATTACCTCTGTTTTACTGGGAAAAATTTTTCTTCTCAGTCCAAAACTGGCATATCTGAATATTTTCAGATGCCAGAAATATTGTCCTATGAGGCACTTTATTGTGGTAGTTTCCCATTTCTCCTGTGCAAGCTAAACACACGGTATAAAATACTTAAATATTCCCTGGAGCATAATAGTCTTGCCTTCCAGGAAAATGCCTTGGAGGCCCTCAGAAATATTTGTAATATAAAACAAGATTGATGTTCCTGCCTGAAAAAAATCTTTGAGCTATAGCTAGGGCTATTTTGAGGAGTAGACAACAGTAATCAAAACATAAGCTATCAATTACAGAACAGAGATCCCAAGATTTAAAATTTTGTTTTAAATAACTGTAATAACTATAATAATTGTAAATACCTGTAAATTATTTTTCTTTTTCTTTTACTATCTGCTGGCAAACTAGCACTATGTTTGTGTGACTAACTGGTTGTTCAAAGTGCCAAAGGCTCAAAGAGCTTCATCATGAACCTGATTGCTGAAAACCAGTCTGGTTTGGAAAGATGTGGAAAATTTATTGTCTGGGAAAAAAATCAATCAGTAGATCATCAAGTGATCGGTGCTACTCTCAGACTGCATTTTTTTCCTTTTTTTTACTTTTAGTTATTACTGCATTTGGGTAAGTGGCATAGATGCAACTTTTAAAAGTTTAAATGTTTAAATATAAACATATTTATATGTTAATAAGAATTCAATTTGAATGAAACCTTCCTTCCAGCAATATTTCAACATCCTCGAGGCTATAGCTTCCCTTTGGAGGTTAAAATGCCAACTTCTCCCTTCATAAATGAAATCTTATCTTTCTGATATCACCTGGATTAATCTGTAATACTGTGATGCTACACTGTATAATTAGTATGACTTGTATCATACAAGTCTGTGCAGAATCTGGACATCATTCAAAAAAAAAAAAAAGAGAAACAGAAGTGAACTAAAATATCTCTTATCTCTTTAGCCATTAAGGTTTGGAAAGACAACTCTGGAGAAAGCTTTCCACACATGACTTGTTGCATTTTTATTTATGTGAATATTGAGTAAACTGAAAAGTAGTTCTCAGGTTATTTTGTTGTTCTCAGCTTGCTATCAACTCTTTCTACCAAAGATAGTGGTCTTAAATGTCACTATTTAATACTTTCTTCGTTCTTTTTTGAGTATCTAGTTCTCCTGTTTGGACTGTCATGGTAACAGTGGATCTGGTCTTCCCTCTGTTAGCTGCCAAAGTCTGCAGTTGTCTCCCTGAGATTTTCTGGCTCCTACTTGCACATTGAATGCTGACATCTGTGGCAGATGCGAAATGAAGACAATGGGAACATTGTGAAATGTGTATTTATTTCCCTGCCCAGATTTTAAGAAGAGTTTCACCTTTACATTGCAAATTTTGCATTAGCATTGCTCAATGAAATTTCAGTTTTCTCATTATTGTTGGGTATGATCTTCCCATCAAAGAAAATGTTAAATACTTATTAGCATAAATAACTCCTCCAATTTTTTCCCCTTGTGGCATTGCTTTATGTTCTCCAAATGCTAGAAATTATCCTTAGTGTCAGAGACATAGATGGAATAGAATAAGTGTCTGGTTTTGGAAGAATGTAATTTCCCTTAGGAGCTTGCACCTTCCAGTGGTTTGATGAATGCTACCTTCCAGTTTAGAGACAGGACTTTTTATTTTATTTGTTAAAAAAGAGCTCTTTTATTAGTCTTTATTAGTTCTCTAGAGAGAACTTTGCAACCTGAAGCAGCCATAAGGTGCAGAAGAACTGATAAGGACATTCTCTTTAAAAATGTGTGTACAAGGAGAAAGGAACAAAGAGGAAAGGAGCATTATCTTGGCTGGAGAAGGTGAGGCTTGGAAGGGTAACTGAAAGGACAGAGTGAAATGGTGACCCTTAGTTTAGAGCAGTGATGTCAGATGACAAGAATTTTTCATTCTTAATTTTTCCATAACTTTCCAACAGATAAGGATGATAACAGAGAAGATTAATCAGCCATGAAGACACATTACTTGGGTAGATGAAAACAGGCTTTTAAAGAATTTAATGTATTTTGACCTGTTGCTTTGCTGGAATGTAGCTGAGGCACAGTGTCCTTTCCATAGTAATACAGTAATACAGCCTGCAGCCTTACTCTGTAGCTACCAAAATTATACTGCACATATGCAACTCTGTATTTACTTCCAAAATGGAAGTATTTTCATGGGAAGTAACGAAAAAGTTCAACTGTTCAAAAGCCAAAAAAAGGCTGCACTGAAGTCTCGCCTCAGGTTTCATGCTGTACAACTTCATCCTCTGCCATCTGAAATGATATAGCTATGCTATCATTTGACATTTTTTACCTTGTATAGGAAAATGAAACTTATTCCAATAGGAGACTGTACAGGGACAACTCTGTCTTCCTGGGCATATTTGAAAGTTGTATTTTCTGTCTAGGATGTTTTCCTCGTTAAGGTGAAAGACTATTTTCTCTGAAAAAAGTGCTCTCTGTCACACACATTTTTTTGATAATTACAAGCATGTTGATTTGTATCTATAAAGCCCAGTTCTTGTTCTGCCAAGTGATGTTGATTGTACTTTTTGTACTTTGTTTTCTTCCACTGGCTTGCTTGTTTCCAGGACACAAGAAATCTCCAATGGATGGAGGTAATACTTGTGGTGCTGACACCACAAGCTGCTTCACTGCAGCTGTCAAAAGGTTGTTCCTTTCTAGCACTGATGGTGAGCATTGGCCTGTCTCCAATAGCTGAAAAGGAAATGGCAGTGCATCCCAACACATTTTTGCTGTTATTAAATTATATGATGAATGTTCTTTCGCGAATTCAAGGGAGGGTCCAACGTAGTTGCTAAAATTGCACTGGAAGTGGTGAGGCAGTTCCTAAAGTTCCAGCTAAGTGGGAAGGGCTGTGAAGTACTTGACAGTATGTTGTGGTGAGATCAGGCTCAGTCTCTTTTCCGAAGTAACAGGTGATAGGATGAGCAGAAATGGCCTCAAGTTGCACCAGGAGAGGTTTAGATTGAATATTATGAAATATTCTTTCACTGAAGGGGCTGTCAAGCTCTGGAACAGGCTGCCCAGGGAAGTGGTTGAGACACCATCCCTGTAATGTGAAGATGTGACACTGAGAGACATGGGTTACTGGTGGTCTTGGCAGTCTAGGTTGATGGTTGAACTTAATGATCTTAAAGGCATTTTCCAACCTAAAATATTCTGTGTTTCTATGAATCAGTTGCTGAGCAGGACTGGTGTCACAGTGGAGGCCATACGTGCCTTGGAGATGCTATTTGCTGACTGGCAAAGATGAGATAACATGCCACACTGCTGCTCTCTTCTCACTGTTTTTGAAAGGGAAGGATTTAAAAACACATTCTAGTCCTGTGTCAACGAGGCTGAAACATGGATTTCATTTTACATAGCTTTTGTTTCAGGGTTTCAGTTTATTTATATTTTTCCTAATTCATTTTTGTGTAAATGTCCCAATGCCCTGATGTTTGTCACTTGAAGCAAAGAGACAATTTCTCTGAAAAAAAAAAAAAGTATAGATGGAGTCCCTTGGAAAGGTTAATAGAGGGCATTGGTGAGAGGCTCTGTGCTTTCAGATTAGATAGTTTTCTGATTGTACTGCATATTATGGAATGTCATCTGGAAGGAAAAACAGCAAAGGAGACAGTCATAATGAATAAAAGAAATAAAATGGGTTATTTTCTTTATGAATATGGACTATTTCCCGGAGCCTGATTTGAAGTTAAAAAACAAAAAACAAAACAGTAAAAATTCTGGACCTGACAGCTATCTCAGACAAATCAAAACTTGAATACTTGCCAAAATTTGTTTACTTTTGAGGAAAGGTACTTATCAAAGATAAGGGGGTTGTGCTGAGTCTGGCAGCTTTCCTTTAGCAACATGCTGAGCCACTGGGAGTTCGAGTGTTCCTGCTGTTCTCCTCTGCTTGGGGGAGTCTGGCTACCCTGCTCAAAACCTGGAAACCAGGCATGAGATGCAGGAAAGTAGAGCAAGCTGCAGCTGATGCTGGCTAATAAAGTTATCCCCTCTTCACATAATCATTTTTATTATGGGTTTCTCAGTGTTCTTTTAAGGGAGGCTAGTGCTATTATCCCTGTTCCATAGATGTAGAAATGAAGATAGTAACAGATGCTGTGATTTGCCCACTGCCATTGAGCTGAAAATGTCTTCATTGGAGCAGAGGGGTAAAATGAAAATAGAGTGGAGGCATCTGTTTGGCTTGTACAGCACAGCTATTCATTATGCAAATCGTGTCACAGCTTTAACAGCTCTCAAATGATTCATTCACGATTGTGGTGTGACCACTGGGGCTGTGGTGACATCAAAATATATCTGCATACAGCTTGTGTTCTCACAGTATTAGTAATAATCGTTGGCTCTGGACCCAGTTACAAAAAGTTAGTCCTTGATTGCTTCTTTTTTCCCCCTTCCTGACTGTGATGCCCATAGGACATTGTTGCAACTGCAATGGACAGGAAATTGGGGATTCATAATCTTGCTCTGTTTCAATAAATAAATTTATATGAGTAAAGAAAACTTTCTCTTTGATAGACAGAGACAGTGAAAGACTCTTCTGCATTCTACTCAGCAAAAGTGGATGGGAATATGCCACTCCTTACTCTAACGTTTTTCAGAATGTACCCAAATTAATCTCTGGTAGATGAAAACACATTAGGTAGCCAAGGAAGTGTTGGAAATATTCATTATATCAGAAGGCTCACTGTAATGGTATTGATTTGCCTTTTTCTGGTCTTGTAGTGTCATGGTAGTGGAGTAGTTGGGATCTGGCCACTTATCAGGGACTTTGAAAATCTATGCAAAAATTCTTTGTGTTTTAACAGTCTCAGGCAACCAGAAGATCCTTAGGTAAAGCAAAACCACGGGTAGTTTGAAGTGTGAAAAGAGGCAGAAAGAATAACTATTAAGAGCCTGTTTTCCCTCTGCTGTCATCAAGTAATTATATCCTTTGCATTCTGGGGGGGGGGGACAGAGTTGAAAGGGAATAGAGAGATAAAGAACTATCTATTCTTTAGTCCTGGAGAAATGAAAATTTAAGAAATTTACTGTGATTTTGTTGATACTGAGACAGCAGTGTGATTGTAGTGGGAAGAGCAAGGAGGAGGAAAAATTGCAGCAACAAGTGGCTTAAAATGTCTTTTTTTCAGTTAAGATCTGGAAATATAGTTGAATGAACTGAAATAGGAGTTGGTTTGGGTTTTTGTTTTGTTTTTCCAGCCTTTCAGCTGGAGAAGGTCAGTAGAAGAGGCAGTTGCAGAGCTGTATTAGTTATCAGTTCAGAGCCCAGACTTGCTCAGCCCCACAAAGAGTGAAAGAGAGAAAGTGTGTGTGTTGTGGAGAACAACAAAATAAGAGCTTGGGGAATGAGAGGAAACTGATTTCGACAGCAATGTTCATTTCAAAAATCTCATTTCTAAGACAATTTTTGAAGTCCAGGGCTAAGAAAATTATGTCTGTACACTCACTGGGGACCCACAGAAAAAATAGCAACAACCCCTTTTACATTAAAGAAATGTAATGCTTTGCTTGATAGCACAGCATGCTTTTTCATCCCTTATAGATATAGCTGGTTCCTTAACGTCAGTTTATGATACTGAATGGGGTTTTCTTTTGTTGCTAGGTTGTTAGTTGGGTATTTTCTCCTTCTTAGTTATTACTGTTTAGAAGTATTAGATGTATTCCCTAGGCTTTCTGAAATATAAAATCACTTGTTAAAAATTTCATGTTGGAGGTCTGGAAAGAGAGAAGCATAGCATTTTTAATCCCCTTGAAAATTTTGACCATTTCCACTCCAGATTTTTAATTCTTTGGCCTTCTAACCATCAGTGCTGCCTGTTGTGTTTGTTTAGCACTATGTTTCCAGTTACTATACTTTGAGGAAGGAACTATTTGCTACCATTGTCTTTTTCACAAACGTATTACATAAATGTTAAATTTTGACCCCTGAATATGACACCTTTTATAACTGATTCATTCTTCTTTGATGAGATAAAAGATTTTAGTGATCTGGTTTGGCAAAATTTTGCCTAAAACTTTCAATAAAGGAATTGCACATAGATGAGAGAGAGAGATTGAGCTGACTAATGAGGAGTTCAAACAGAGGTTCAAATTTCTAGTTTGGATATTATGTTGCAGTAGTATCTGTAGAGTCTGCTGGTGAGAAGCAGTAGGATCCTCTGTATATCTTGTGTGAAATTATTTTTTTTAAATGGAAAGGGAAGCAGTTGTGTAGTAGTAAGCTTACAAAAACATGCACAAATTTCTTTTAATTGATAAGAATGCTTTCAAAGACTTGCTATCCTGTAGAAATTGATTTTTTTCCCATGAAACTTTTTGGAAAAATGAAAGAAATGTTCCATCTGTAATTGTTTTCCATTTTCTTGAGTCTTACACCAGTCTAAATAATGCTCAGCATTTGAAGGCAGAATTCATGTACCTAGGGGTATCTGTTATTAATTTGAACTATTCATTTGTGTCTGGGGAACTAGAAATATAAAATATCCACAGCATGTATATTTACCTTAGTCTCATGCGAGAGACAAATACACAATCAGCTAAGCAAATATCAAAGACTAGGGGAACTGTTATTCACAATGGAACTAATTAGTTTATTTACTTGAACAAAACTAGATTAGGTGTGTTAATAGGTCCTTGTTTTTGTGGGGTTTTGATGGTGGTTTTTTTTTTTCTTTTGTGTTTGTGTTAATAATTTTCTTCAGGCATGTAACTCTTTGTTCCCTACTTCTTTTTATGGCATCGGCATTGTTTGCTGACCTCATTGCTCATTTTCTGGTCCTTAATAATGTCCGTGTTGAAAAGAGAACATAAAAGAACATAGAATTGGTTACATATTGAAAAAGGTTGTCCTTGACCTGCACACTGCAATTTTTGAAAGTAAGTGTTTGACTTGGGCTTATCAGAAGGATCATGCTATGATTTTTTTTTCCTTTTTAGCTAACTGTTTAATTCTTGCTTTTTCTTATGGTACCCTGTGCTGCAACTTGTATAAATGCTAGTTTGAAAATATACACAAAGTTTGCCAAATATAATTTCTGCCTTGTAGGGCATTCTCACTTCTCCTGGCTTGTTAGCACATAAGCCCAGAGTACTGGCATCCAGTGTTTGGTGTTAGTGATGGAACTGCCAAAATTTCATTACTATGAGCCAAGAGGAAACCAAGTCCTCTCAGAAAAGTCACAGAAGTATGAAAAATGAGCACACAGGTTTTTTCTTTTGGCAGTGGCTTCAGGTCTCTGAATTAATATGGGGGAGTTTTTTGATACATGGACCAACCAACTCACCCTTACCCACTCAAGCATAAAATATAATTTCATTAATTAAGTTGCCTAAAGAAGAAAACATGGTGTTTCAACACTATCCTAGTAGGTTCTCTTTATCAAAATCATTCTGAAAGATCACTATGGTTATAAATGAGATTAAGATGTGGTTTTTCAGCCAGAGAGTGGCCATTTGGCTGGACCATCAGTTATAATTAAACCTTCCTTCTTTCCTTAAATCTTGGCTTGGTCTTGGGCTTAGACCACTAAGGCTATAGTAATAGATTTAAATGAACACAGAATTTCTTTGGTGCATGAATGTGTGATAACATGATGGAGACTCAAGATTCTGTTTTCTGAGAAGATTTGGGTGAGTTTTACCCTTGAGAAAGGATACAGAGAAATACATGTGATGTCTGTCTACTTTTCACACTCAGGATAGGAAAAGTAAAGTGAATAAAGATTATTCATTGTATAAAGGAATGACACTACAGTGGCAGGATAGACAAGACAAAGAGCTGAATTAGATTATAAACCACAGTAGTCAGGATGGAAAGCAGTTAAGGAGAAGTTGGAACCTGAAACACATTTGGGTGAGAATAGAGAAATATCAGGTGTGGGTGGCTGTAATGGCTCTTTAAAATGCTGTTTATTGTCTCCAGATGATACAGCAATTCATGGGTCGTGGGTGAAAGATCCTAGCCTACAGCTGTCATCCACAACTGTAGCCTTGTCTGAAGCCAGCTCTAGTTCTGGTTACAATGTATTATGTACTTTGCTGAGAATCTTAATACATAACAACCAATTTATTTGCTTGGTAAAAAATCTTCTGTTTGAGGTGGGTTTATTCTTTGCTCTGAGACATAAAAGCGCCTTCTAACTAACATACCCTTTGCCTACTTAGATATCCAGTATGACTGGCTCAGCAATTCTCTTCTATATCAAACTTCCTTTAATTTCTATTCCTTCTTCAGATTCTGCATTCAAAGAACTTCCTGCTATGCATACATATCTGTGAGACTTTCTTGTCAAGCTTTCATCCATCCTAACAGGCCTGGGAAATTAATTGGAGAAGCTGGAAAGAGGTGTAGTACTTGAAAATGAAAATTATGTGGTTAGCCCCCATACACTCTGTAACTGCAGTCATAACTGGTTAAAAGAACTTGAAGGTTCAGAAAATAGAGAAACCACAGCAAAGGAAATGCAGCTAGAAATGAACAATATGCACTAGATAAATATATAAATGAATAAATAAAAGCTATTGGTATACTTGTTTTGTTCAGCCCAGAGAAGAAACTGAGGGGAGACCTCATTGTGGTCTTCAGTGAGGGGAAGTAGAGGGGCAGGTACCACTTCTCTTCACTCTCATGATCAGAGATTCGACAAAACAGCCTGAAGTTGGTTGGAAGAGGTTTAGGTTGGGTAATCAGGAAGAAGTTTTTCCCGTGGTAGGATGGGCACTGAACATGGTCCCCAGGGAAGTGGTGCCAGCACCAAGCCTGTGTTTGTACAATGCTCTCAGGCACATGGTGTCATCCTGGGGTGTGCTGTGCAGGGCCAGAAGGTGGAATTGATGATTCTGATGAGTCTTGTCCAACTCGCATATTCTACGATTCTGTGATGCACAAGACAGTTTTAAGTCATGTGAATCTTATCTTGGAGAAGTATAGAAAAACATCTACTAGCTTTATGTCATCCCAAAGTTAGATGTGTAACTTTAGTTAGAAGCCCTTGTGTTATTACACATGGGTAAAATAGAAAGATATATTTCATTACAGAAAGGTTTATCTTCCAAAACCTAACTTAGAAGGTAAATGATGCTAACAGTATTAGGAGTTAAGCATTTGTTGATGTGATTTCTTCACAGGAGTATAAAAAGTTGAAGTACTTTAGAATTAAATTCAGTATGAGCTTATATCTCATCTTAAAGTTTATCCCAAAAAATAACCATTTGTATCTAGTGTTAGCAAGAAAAAGAAGTGGGGGAAAAAAGCTGTAGAGAGGAATTCCTTATCTAACAGGAAATCAAGCCACTGAAGGGCTGTTATGAACTTGAAGAAAGTAAAAAAAAAAAAAAAAAAAAAAAAAGGTAGTGATCATCCTATAAAGAAATGCCTTAAAAGTCCAAAAGTGGAAGATTGCTGAGACTCACCAAAAACTAAGCTGGCTTATATCTTGCAAGGAAAGTGAAGAAGCTTTTAGATTTTATTTTCCTAGTAGGGGAAATCAAGACAACAAAGGAAATGTGCATGTGTGTGAAGGAAGAGGGAACACCTTAGAGCTGGAAGATTATGGCTCATAAAGGTGTGGCTCCAGAAGCATGTTAGCTTTGCCTCAGAATTGAATGGAAGATCAGGTACAACATAGGGCCAAGCACTGGGGGGGTGGATGAGATAAAGACCTGGAGAAACAAAAGATTCTTTAAGTGCTTCTGAAGTAAAACTCCCAAGAGCCAACTGCTCTTAACTGCTCTTTTACAGAGAAAGCTTGTGTTTCCATCTCTGACTACTGTAAAAATGGCATGTGACATTTCAGATTGATTAAGACCATTAAACCATGGACCAAATTTTATTTTTGGCTGTTGTACAACTGGAGTTTAGTAAAAAAAAATAAAAAAAATTACGTTTAAGAAGAGGGAAAGAAGCAGATCCAGGTATCTGCAGACATATTCATCTGCCCTCGACAGTCTGTAAAGTAGAGCACATTTTGAATAAGAGAATAATTTAAGAAGTGGAGTTAAATATTACGTTTCATTAAACACAGCATGTGTTTACTGAAAGGAGACTGATGTCCCAAACTAGCTAATTTAAAAACTGATTTTGTAGACGTAACTAATCTGGTACTAATCAAACTGTAATTTATATTAAAGTATTTGTTGTGGGACTTGAGAGAAATTGTTCATTTAAGCAGGAAAAAAGAAGGATTAATGCAAAAGTTAGTTCTAACGTGAACAGGGAGTTTAAAGAGGACTCAAAATGAGCAGTGTTTTGAAGAAAAAGAATGGATTGAAGGAACTTTTTAAGTCTGCCCCTGGGATGTATTTTTATTCATGGTCATGGGGTGAAAATAATAGTGTGTGAAGCTGGGAGTCACAGCTCAAAATACTGTCCAATGCAAAAGAGGAACTATACCTTTTTTTATATAGTTATATTAGGCCAAAGATTTATTTTTAGTATAATTTAAATCTTAATGGTCTAATCCAAGGATCGTTATTAGTGTGCATATAACTATTGCAGAAAAATATTATATCTATGCAGGTGTTCTAATAATGTTAACAACGTCACCACCACAGTTAAAATTGTTATACGTGAACTTGGATTCAAATGCTTTTCCTGATGTTATGTTGACCCTTCCCCAGCTCTTCTTATCTCAGGTTGGTGATTTCATCGTGTGGGTGGTGGGGATGGTTATGGTGACCTGCCATCCTCTGAGGTCCTTGTTCAGAAGAATGTTCATGTTGCTGGTTTCATTTTCCTTGCTCTAGGATCAACCTGGGATTGTTTTTTTGGGGTTTTTTGGAGTTCTTTTTTGGGTTATTTTTTTTTTGTTTTTTTGTTTTTTTGTTTTTTTTATGTTTGCTATCATGCTTTCATGCCTTTCTCTCTCTCTCCATTAGTCTGCAATCTTGTTATGTGCAAACTTCCTAGAGAAGACACCTTCTAGATATATTGGAAACTATTTCTGTTTTCTCTTTCTTGCCCCTGTATCCAGCTTCATCCAGGTCCATGTCTGAGCTTCTTTATCTGACTGTGGGATAGTTGTTTATAGCAAATGTTTGGGTCTCTGTGTCAAGCTGGTGCACCATATCTTCCATGTCTGTACTCCTCTGCATTGTATCCTGTGTCTCCACTTCTCAAGGCCTCTGCTAACATAATAGCTCTGCATTTCTTTATAAGATATTATTATAATAGAGTCATAAAACCTGTGTGGCTCATCAACACAGCTGGTGTTTGGCACGTTATGCTGGAACAGCTGGAGGATATGGGCAAGTTGTTATAATAATGTGAGAAGACCTGGTCATTCAGTGTGGTAGATTATACTCATATGGACTAATAATGAAATACTTGCTTCTATAACTAGGACTTTGACAGTTGCTTTGGAAAGAGCAGATGAAGGGAAGAGCTTGTGCATAAAAGTTATTAACAGCAAAAAAAGCCACCTGTAAAAGGCATATGTGATCCTGGGATGTGTTGCATATGCCAGCTTCATTCAGGCCAGGAAAAATAAACACTTGCTCACCAATAGAGCTTCATCCAAAATTGTCTGCTTTGTTCTGAAAGCTTGTATTTGGGAAGACTTGCTCAGATTCAGGAGTACTTGGGTGTCAGTTAATTTTGTGAGTGCAGATTGAGTCACTCTGGCAAGCTTAACTTGCACTTAGAGCAATCCAGAGGTCTAGGAAGAACAGCATTGAAATGCCTGTGCTGCCTGGGCTGCCCACTTGAGTGGGATTGTAAAATGGATTGGGTTGGGGGTAGTGTGGGATTTAGAGTGGGAGGCTCAAGCTCTGCTCAAAAGGTCCCTTAAGTTGCAGCCATGGAGTGATTTCTGCCAGATTTTCTTTCTGAGGCTCAACGTGTAATTGAAACCATGGATGGATGGTTGATGAAGTCATTAATTCTCTGACTGCCTGCCACTTTTAATTTTACATTCATTTTTTACTCTCAAGCAAAATTGACTGTGAAATCAACTGTAACACTGAAGTAATTCCTATGCCTTACTTTTGCTGCAAGAAGCCACTTGCTATGGTGTATCTCAACTGGTCTTCAATTCTCCCTTCATTATGAACTTCATGCTTTTTTCAACACTCTCTGGTTTAGTGTTTAACTGTCATTAACCACTTAATCTCTTCTCTCTTTCTTGCTTTGGTGCTCTTTATGTGATTACTCGCTCTCTTTTCCTCATGTTGTTCCAACTTCCCATTTAAACTGTTCTAAACTCTTTCTTTCTCTTTACCTTTTCTCTCTTCTGAAGTTTCCTGTAGCAGCCCAAATGTTAAAAATATATTTTCTTTCTTTGACTATTATCTTTGTCTTTCTGTGGTTGTAAATACCCCTGCCATTTGTTTAAATACTATCGCTTGCTTTGTTTAAGGAGAGTCATGCAGGATTTTAGAGATGCTTTCCTCTCATGGCATGATTTACCTATTGCAGTTGGTGTACCCAGAAGGCTCATTAAAAAAATCAAAATATCCAGGAGGAGTCTGCTTTGTATGCAGTGTAACACTTTTTATTAGCAGTTCTGGCTATTCTTTAAATCAAAGGCTCAACAGAAAATGTTATCAAATAATCTCAAAAAAAGCCAGACTGTCACCTCTGAAATTTGAAAAAGTAACCCAAAAAAGACACAGTTATTTTCAGTAACATATATTATTCACAGAAACAAGTCTGGTCTGGCGAGTTTTTATCTTAATTTATCTTTTAACTGGCAACTAAAATATTCCCAAGAAAAACAGATGATTGGACTCATATTGGCTTGTGGATGGCATTTGCTGGACTTTTGAAAAAAATATCTACTATTTTGTGAGTACTACATATGGGCTGTTCGTAATTTTGTGAGAGCACCCACCTTTGCTGTTTATCATGTGCAAAACAGTTAAATGGTTTTCTGTGATCGCACTGGTTACATCATATTTGAAGTGTTGGTGTGGTGTGAGGCTTGGTCTCCATTTGCACATCATGGCTTTTCACTTGTAGGTGTAAGAAAAGCACTTCAACAGGTGGCCTGGGTCTCTGCAGAGAGATGAAATATCTGTATCTCTGCAGGTTCAGTGTTTGCATTAGACATCTGGCAAGTGTTCGAGCTGTAGGGAAGTCTTGAGTCTTAGGAAAACATGCTGTGTTAAGGGTGTGTGGGGTTTTGTTCATAGGGCTTCTGGAATGTTTCAGATTCCCAAACCTAACTATTTTCCCCTGTTTTACTGAAAAGAATGTTAGATTTAAATTTGAGTCCCTTTTAAATTATTATGAGGCAGCTTCCCTAGTTATCCGTGACTCCCAGTGACTGGGGAGTCTCTGGGGTATGTGTGACCACATCCCAGATCCCTGGGGTGGGCAGTGAGGATGTAGGAGGGACCATCTCTTGTATTTGGTGGCATCCTGTAGAGCAAAACCACTTGTGCTGCCTTTGCTTCAGCTTCTGACACCTCTCTGTGACTTGAGGTATGCAAGTGTTTGAATCTCATTCTGTGGCAGTGCATATGCAGCTCTTCTAGGGGCTGCAGTTTGGAGCTCAGCTGGCCTGTAAGGCAGTTACCTGGGTGAAAATCCCGGCTCATCTCTTGGACCCTGGGTGCTCATGTATGGCTGGTTGAGGAGATGAGTGACTGAAATAGTGACCAGACACCTGTGTGAGCCCGGGAAAGCTCAAGCACCCTATTTAAGCGTGCTCACAGTGACCAACGAGTGTGGTGTCTTTGTCTCCGACCTGGCACACCAGCCCCCCACCCCGGGCCCAACCAATGCAACAACAGAAACAACTGTAACATCCTGCTGTGTGTGCTTCCAGGACATCAATTAACTCTCTCCTTCAACACAGGATTCTGAAAAACTGATTGGAAGAGATTAAATGAGAAGACAATTAGAGTGATAAGGGGGTGTTAGTGGGAGTGCAGTGTAACTGGTGGGGAAGCTTCCCCAAAGGAAGGGGACAAGGGACTGAGTGTGGAGATTAATTTTTTTTTTTTTTTCTTTTAATAGTATGACAACTGTGTTTGAATCATAGAATGGTTTGTATTGTAAGAGACCTTGAGGACCATTTAATTCCAACCCCCTACAATGGGCAGGGACACCTTTTTACTAGACCAGTTGCTCAGCACTCCATCCAGCTTAGCCTTGAACCCTTCGGGGGATGAGGCTTCCACAACTTACTCGGGTAACCTGTTCCAGTGCCTCACCATGGTCACAGTAAAGAATTTACTTGGGTAACCTGTTCTAGTGCCTCACGATGGTCACAGTACAGAATTTTTTCTTAATATCTCATCTAACCCTACTCTCAATTTGAATTAATTCCTCTTTGTTCTGTCACTACACGCTCTTGTGAAAGGTCTCTCTTCATCTTTATTGGGAGCTCCCTTCAGGTACTGGAAGGTTGCAGTTAGGTCACCCCAAGCCTTCTTTTTTTCAGGCTGCACAAATACAATTCTCTCTGCCTTTCCTCATAAAATGAGATGCTCATTTGATTATGGAAAATCAATTTGATGTAAGCTGACCTAAAAGGCAGGTTGCATGTTTTATTTTTAATTGCTTATTTAATGTATTTATTTAGTTAGTTAGTTAGTTATCTATCTATTTTATTTCATTATTTTTCTGCCAAGCATGAGAGGCTCTGAGTGGAAACATGTAGCAGAAGAAAAGGAAAAATGAAGCCAAGCTCTCTGGCAACTCACATGCTCAACTCTGGGCTCGTTTGAGTTTGCTGGAAACAGTGGTTGTCCTTTCTTCTTCATGGGACATGATACTTTCTTTTGAAGTAAATGAAACTGGTGCTAATGACAGCTCTTTCAGACATTTGAATGCCACACCTCTTGCAGTCTTCGAATGAGCACGCCTATTAAGATGTCTCATCTGACTTCTAGGATGATATTAAAGTCAGATACTTAAAAGTCTCTATGTTTGGGATTCCTCTCCTGACTTCCATGTCAGTTATAATTATGTTGCATTTGAGCAAGAGATGGCCAGCAGAGAATACTGAGGAAAGCCAAATTAAATTTCAAATACATTTTGTTCTTTGTTCACGTTGAGAAATATTTCTCCTCCACGGTTGCTGTGCTCAGCAAATGAGATCAAGCTGCCATTAAACTTTAATATCAGTCCAGCTGAGTTTTAAAGACCATCTTAGTGGCACTCTTACACTTCATCTGAAGGCTGGTATAACATGCACGTCATGGGTCCCGGTGTGAGAAAAAAGAAAAACTGAACAAATAATTGGAGTAACCTTCCTTTCTTCCAAGAGAAGTCCACTGTCTTGGTACCTGGCTGCCTACTGAAGAGATGTCTCTAGGAAAGAGGGAGGTTGCTTATTTTTAACATATGTATTGAAGGCCCTGTGTTCCAATAAACAGTGCCAAAATGAGACAGTGCAAATCATAGAAATGGGAAAGAGAAAACTCAGAATGACTTTTGGTGACTGATGCTTCAATCCCAAGCAAATGTATTTAATACCTTTTGGTATTTGAATATTTACTTCCCAAATCCAGATTTTGGGTTAATTAGCATGATGTGGATAGCCTCTAGGAGTGTGTACAAGTCCTATCTCTGTGCCTACTTTGTATTTCAAACAATTATATTATAATTCAAACAATTAATTTATATTATGAAGAGACACTAATTTGAGGGGAGGAAGTATGTAGCAACATGCCAATGACAAGATGATGCATCACATACCACCAATATAAGTTTTTGTGAAAGAAGCTATTTTCAGATGTCAATTAAGCCTAATAAGAACTTCAACCCTTGCAAAGTGGACAGTAGAGTATTCCCCACTTCATATGAATTAATAAACTGAAACATGAAGTGTATGTTTTGCTTATTTTTACACAGCCAGAGGTCAGAAAAGAAGAGTGACATTCCAAACCTGTCAGGATCCTTGATTCTCCAGCAGATTTCTAGAAGGCAAGCAATAGTTACAGAGCTTCCCATACCAAAACTCCTCCAATAGCATCAGTGATATAGATTTGGTACACAGGCTGGAAAATAGTTAAAAAAATATCTGTATTCTCTCCATACTGGAGATAATTGCCCATTCTGGCAATAGCTAGTTATGTTTGACCTGCTTCTGTCTTGTGGTCCTGAAGCAGTGCTTCCTAAAAATGCTTTAGTTGAAGTCCCACTTTTTACAGTCTCACTAACCATATTTTTCCCTCTGTCATTGATCTGCAGAATGCATCAGCAACAACTGCAACGTCGAATGTTCAAAGCTGCCTTCCTGGCACTCATTTTCCTTCTGGCAGCTGTGAGTACCACTGAGGCTGGCAAGAAAGAGAAACCAGGTAAGGTCCAGTCTAACTCAGTTAACCCTCAAGATAGACTGCATATGTGTGAGAATGTCAAATACTTCTGGTTTTGTTATGAAATCAAGTCACTTGTTAACCTTTTGATATCAAGGTAGGATTTTTGGCTGTCATGTTGTTCTGTGTTAAATAGGGAAACAGAAAGGGGTTTCCATGTCAAGTGGTAGCTTGGCTGCCCCAGAAACTGGGGTAAACCCCTTGGTTTATCACATAGTGGGTATTGCAAAGCAGCTTAAAATCTGCTCTGTGAATAGTTTCATGTTTGACTTAGGGGGAACCAGACATGAGTGATGAAAGAGCAGCTATGTCACTTGTTCAGTGTTATATATGACAGTGTTACACTGATGCTGTGTGATGTGGAAATCCTCTGACAAAGAACTGTGCTAACATGCTGTTGCACAGCCAGACATCCAGCAGTACTTGCTTTCTGTCAGTGATGAACTTAGACCTCATTATAGGAGAAACCGGCCCGGGGTGGAAAATTCATATCTGTCAAATCAGCTTTGACATTTTTTAAGGAAAGTATTTTTTGGTGGTTTTCTTGAGGTCTTACTATTTTCAGGCAACTTATACACCAGATAATATGAACTGTGACTCTGTCATAATTAGTGTTCCCAGTAAAATAATAATAATAAAAAAGAACTTTTAAAGCATTTTGGCTTTGTGGAAATTCGAGGGAATGCTAAGATAAGCATGCAATACCTAGAAGAAAAATAATTTAATATAAGTATATTTATAGTCACTTGTGATGTTTTAGGGGCCTAAGTAATTATTTTGTGAATCCTTTGGTTTGATAACATTGCTGTCTTTTCTCATAAAAATGGGGTTTAAGGATCTACATAAAATCATGATCCTTACTTTTTTTCCCTGTGCAACAAACCCACCTGAATTAACAGCACTTCGATAACACTTTTTCCAAGTAGCTGCTTTGCCTTTGAAATTTTATTCATATTCTGATACAAAATATGACATGGTACAGCAGATCAAAAGTTTGCATCCCACAGTTGCTTCCTGGAGGTGCTCAAATCCTCTGATACACAATGCCAGCACATACATTTCTCATTGCCTAGTTTATAGGGCTTCAGCTGGAAGTGATGATATTTGCATGCCACTAGCTACTGGACATAGGGGAGTGTTCTTTCTGAGTGAGAGCCCTCCTGCATGTTTTGGTCAGTGATCCCTCTGGGTTTTTAGATTTCTGAAGATGAGAATTCACTTGAGAATATACAAATGGAATAGTAAACATGGCAGTGGGGCTGAATTTGAATGATCATCCTGCTTTGGACTTAAAGGGACTGACTTGTCTCTACAGAATTGTGAAGAGGATGTCAGACCTTTTGCTTTTAAGGCAATCGTGTTACGAATGTCTTCCTAACTCACCCTTCCAGGTGCTGTGATTTTGGTTAAGTTTGGTTAAGGCAACTTCTCTGTAGGCTCTGGGTATTAACCACTTCCCTGGCTTGGTTCCTTGTCTTCATCCAGAGAAAAAGGCAAAGAAGTCTGACTGTGGGGAATGGCAGTGGAGTGTGTGCGTGCCCACCAGTGGTGATTGTGGCCTGGGGACTCGCGAGGGCACTCGCACTGGAGCTGAGTGCAAACAAACCACCAAGACCCAGAAGTGCAAGATTCCCTGCAACTGGAAGAAGCAATTTGGAGGTCAGCATCACTTTCTTGAGGGATTTACTTTGGGTTTTATTTTGAATATAGAGCAGGAAGCCTGTGTTCTCTGCTTAGTTCTGCACATGTCTTGGTGAAGGCATTAGACCTGTATTTCAGGTTCATCAGAGCTAGAACATTCATGGTGTCAGAAGACTGCTTCCATAGAGCTCCTCTGCAGAGGGTCCCTATAACTGGTTATAAATGCTGCCTTCCTGTGTGCTGGTATCTGCCCTCTGTGGGGTTTGTCCCTGCTGAGGGCAGTAAGGCAGGTTCACAGCTGTGAGCCTCTGCGATGGCTGTCACAGGCTATCAGTGAGTGATGGGCTGTGGTGGGCTGGCTGCCCGTGTATGCAATGATGGCAGTGAGTGAAGTGAGTGGATTTCATTGTTATCATTCACATCAGAAGGTTTGTACGTACCAGTTTGGGAAGATATATCAGATCTGTCCTGGACAAGATGTCTGTCCAAAACTCAAATTTGATTACTCTTGCAAACTTGTCTTTTTTTCCTAGTAAACAGTTTGCATGATTTTGAAATTATTGTGACTTTACCAACACAATCAGTGCTGCAGTTTCAGACTTGAGAAGTTTATGGGTGCGCATACATTCTGTTCAAGCTTTATTTGGTAACCTCTGGCATCACACAAATGGAGAAACAACCTTATAGAATGTAAATGATATTTCAAACTGCTGGGGTTTTTTTGTTGTTGTTGTCTTTTTTTTTTCTTTTTTTTTTCTATTCATATCCATATAGCTGAATGTATTTTTCGTTATATGCCAAAAAATGCAATGTCCAGGAAAAAGCCAGAAGATTAATTTTAAAGCCCTGGGGAGGCGGGCGAGAGTGCAATTATCACTGCAAATAATCTTGAAAGTTTTCTTGGGATTCTTTTTTTTGGTTGCACATCTTTTTGTCTGTAAGCACCAACTGCCTGGGATATCCTATTATACTCACAACATTTTTGTTTTCACACTCAGTCACTGTGTTTTAAATTTTGCCTTTTTTTTCCTTGCTGCAGCGGAGTGCAAATACCAGTTCCAGGCCTGGGGAGAATGTGACTTGAACACAGCCTTGAAGACTCGGACTGGGAACCTAAAGAGAGCCCTCCATAATGCTGACTGCCAGAAGACTGTCACAATCTCAAAGCCCTGTGGGAAGCTTACCAAACCCAAACCTCAAGGTAAATTCTATTAGCTGAAAGCTGCATGATAATTCATTTGAATCAGTGGGTTTGTGATGTCCTGCATGCTTCAGTGGGAGCTCAGCTGTACAGGATATTGCACTTTCATGGCCTTTCCTCACCTCTGCACTTCTCCTGTCTGTCAGTGCTCAGGCAGGTAATATTCTTGAACTGGATAGCCAAGACTGTCTTGCACTTGAAAAGTAAGAAGATTAGAGCTCCAATTTTAACTTTAGCCCACCTGTACTGTTACCAGTTTGCTTACACAACTAGACTTCCAGAGTAAAGATTCTTCTCATAACTCACTTGTTGATAGAAATGGAATAATAAGAAAAACATGAAAAAATATCCATTGATAAAGACATCTTTATTTGGTAATTATGACTTGTTGAAAAAAAGGTGGTTTTCCTTCTGGAAAAGTAGGATTGAAAGGATATTCTTCTCACTGCACATTGAAATATGAAAATATTGTGCACCCTTGGGGATGTTTATTATTTAATCAAACATAGCAGGAAGAATAGTACAGAATGTATTTGTTTATTTAAGTGAGACTGACAGTATAATCCCTGGTACAGAGAAAGACATATGCCCTGCATTTGTTTTTCCAGGTGGCCCTTAGAAAAACTTATTTTCTGTCTAATCATTTAAGCTTTTTAATATACTTTTTTGTTGGAGTAGCAGGTGTTATGTGTATAGGATGATTTATAGAGGGACTTAAAATTGAAATCTTGTTTGAGAACAAAAGTAATGTGTTTTAAGTAGATTATAAAAGCTATTCTACCCTGACATTTGTTTACTTAAAACTAGCAGGGTTTGACACATTCTAGTCTCTGAATACTTGGATAACAATGCAAATAAATGTGATTAGGTGTGGCAGGTACACCAGGACAAACAATTTTCAAACTGTGGCCTGTGCACCATTGATTGGAGCTGTACCTGCAGGTGGCCTGCTCTGCTTGAGCAACCAGGGAAGTTGCAGGCACTTTGTGTGCTTGTGTTTGTGTGTCCATCTATCCATCCATCCATCCATCCATCCGGTTTTCCTTGCACACTATCCATGGAATTATCAGACAAATCTAGAATCTGTGCAGACAGTGATAGATTGTGGAGCAGCAAAGTTACAACTAGATTTCCAGAGACCACCTGAGCTGGTTGAGCTGGAGACAATAAACATCATTTAGAAATTGAAGTGATTGGATGGGAATGCAGGAAGGGCTTTGAGATGTGTGATTTTATTGTTTAGCAGTTTGGAGGGCAGGACTTCTTTTCATGTTTTTGGAGTTTTGATTTTTGTTTTTTGTGTGTGTTTTTGTTATCTTTTTTTCACTGAGTTTTCATGCCTAAGTAGCCTTTGGGAGTTTACTGAATGAGGCTTCCTATTGTGCTGCCAGACGGCCTCTGTCCCTTGAGCCTCTGCTTTGTCCTGCTTCCACTGACTCATAAATCTATATTCTGTCAATGGCTGTCAGAACAGGGGGAGAGAGGGACAAAGCAGAGCATTGATGCAGCATTGTTTTGTGAGAGCAGTGCTCTTGGGTGCTACAGGCTCATTTTCAAGTTATAGCAGTAAAGGCAGAGCTTGAGAAATTGCTGGACTGGAGTCAACTTTAACTGATTCTAGAATCTAGGAGTGAGTTATAGCTGAGACTGAAAATTGGATTGGGACTAACTGCAGCAACCAGTTATGGGGTTTGATTTAATTATGAAACCTGACTATTTGATTTGAAGGAATGCAAAAAGAGAAATAGGTGCAAATGTGGGTTTTTAATCATAATAACTGTGGGCAGTTGTGCTCTCCTGATCTGCGTTGGAAATCTCACGGAATCTTCCTGCATGCCACCTGCTCACTCATCTGCTGTTGGCATTAGCAGGAGCAGCAGGCGTGGAAGTCATACACACATAGCCTGCCTGGGCTTGGAGCTAAGCCCATATTGCAGATCTGTGGGTATGACTACACAGGAGCTACACTGGACAGTGTGCTGGCACCAGGAGAAGGAGATGCTAGAGGAAGAAATTAGGTCAAGCAGATTAATTAATACTGTATGAAAAGATTTGCCCCACTGAACTTTATTTCTGAGTTAAAAATTGGAGTGCTGGCATGTTGGCTGGAATGAGAGTATTTGTTTTCTTCCTGAGATGAAGGAAATTATGGGTCAGAGGTAAGTCCAAACCCACAACTAAGATAAAGTAAAAGGTTTAAACTGCATTCAATCTGTAGCTAGAATGGGAATGAATTCCCTTCTTTGGAAATGAGAAGAAATAGGTTATGGCCTGAGCACTTCAAATGGTCTACAGTTATATATCAGGCTCCTTTTTCATCCCAAACTTTTCATCAGTGCCCCAAGACTATAACAAAAAAAGCCCTCAGTGCATTATTTGGAAGCAGCAGGTTATTTTCTGAAGTGTGAAAGGTCTGTACTAATAGACACTGATACAGGTGGATCTCTGAATGCTGATCCAAGGCTGTCCATTCCTACTAGGATTGCCTGGCCGATCAGGGCAGGGTTATCTGGCATTTGGGTGCTGTGGCAGCAGAGCAGTCAGTCAGAGGCTTAGCAGGTCAGGAATCTGTGTTACTGTGAGTGGTTGCCTTTCTGACTGGTCTTTGCTTCAAGAGGTGCACCATGAACGTGCCTCTGACAGCAACAGGCTGAGAGTACCAAAAGCTGACTGAGAATATTGCACTGAAAAATACCAGTATATTCAGAAAAAAAGTGTTGTTTTTGTGACTTTCATAATCCCCTTTCCAATTAGGTGAAATTTTTATTCTATTAGATTGTATTTGCAACTTCTCCATTATATCAGTTTTCCTTTTTATTTCGTACTATAATTGACATCAGTAAAAACCCTATTTGGCTTCTCCAATCAATGGTACTTTTATATATCTTCTTTTACTTTTTTGTCGCTTGCCATCTTTTAAAGATTCAGGTATAGTATTTCTTTGTACAAGAATTTATCTACAGTAAGAATACTAACTACTGGACTAACCTAAATTTCTTCTATTATTGCAAAAGAGGTTTTGTTATGGAGAGACTGGATTGTAAACAATATTCTGAGCATGTCTTCTATGGATTGTGTTGAAAGAAGAAAACCTTCATTGAGAAGTTCAAGAAGAAAATCTTGTTCATTAGACCTATTGAATTAGCTAAATATAAATTTTATTTTGATCATTGCTTGCATGGGGAGAATCTAGGACCTTCAGAATTCTACCTAATTTTTAAAAAAATTAGTGTGATTATTTAAGAACCTCAGGAATTGTGTGGGTAAGAAAGGTTATCTTGTCTAGGCCTGATTAATGAAGTGTTGTGCAACAAATTTCCCCTGATATATTTTCTTCATGAAATATGGGATATGGTGACTGACATTCCTCCTCATCTTCTCTGTTCTTTGAGAAAAAAGCCAATAAATCAATCTTAGGCATTGATGCTGCTCTTTTGTTGCTTATCCACCTTTCCTGCCCATCAACATATGGCAGCTTTGCAGATACGATGAGTCTCCCTCCTCTCACTTAACAATTTCAAAAATGACAGCTCTTTATTGGAGTTGGATCTATTCTTAACAGAAAAATCGTAGCTGCAAAAAAATTGCAAGGTTTATAATTTTACAGATTTTTTGATAAAATCTAGTTTCGTTTTCCAGGACTTCTATGATCTCTGACAAAAGTTGTGCTAAGTTAAAGCAGGAGATGCTCAGAAACTTTGGAAATCAATGCCTTCTTCATAAACTGATAACCTAAGTATTTTTATGGGTTTATTTTATAGTTAGTAAGCATTCATAGAAAAGCCTAAAACCTTTTTTTAGCACTCTCTATTATTTTTGAAACTAAAAAAAAAATAAATTTTCATCTTAGCAACTGGTCTGTGTCAATACTTTTTACTTCTGAGCAGCTGTTTTATGGATTACAGTTATATTTAAGGATGAGAGCAGATGATGAACCAGGAATTTTAATTTTACCTGGTGTCCTCATAAGCTTTTTGCTCCATAGCTTTGCTCAAGTGTTCTCAGACTGAAAGACAGTAGCTTGGTCCTGGGCTGCTGGGTTAAAGTGTAGGTAACACAGGATGAAAAACATCTTTCCTTATTGACTACTGTGCATTTAGACAGACAGATTGTCAGCAATGTGACAGTGATGTCTCAGGCACCACAGTTTATTGTGTATTTAGTACACAAATGAGGTCATGAGACAGCCTCTCAAGAAGTCTGGAAAGGATGAAAGGATGATTTTTATCACAAAATCCCAGTGGAGGCAGGCACCTCTCCTGATTTACCAAAATATGAGTACTGGTCTAATACTGATACTAAACTGTGATGGACAAGACTCTGTAACAGTTTAAAGTTTGAAAGTGTATGTTTATTCAGCACTGGGCAGCAGCGTGAGGTAATCCTCTAATATGCACTGCAAAATTACAGGTGATCACAAAGTCTATTTATTGGCAAAGGATCCAACTAAATACATATTCATAATAACAGCCCTTCCCATCCCCCCTTCCTATGGTAATTAGCTTGAATAACTATTAAGCATGCGTGATTGACTTCTTAAATTAAATCTGGGGACTCAATTAAGTCATGGGGAGGGATCTTAAAAGGAAGAAGTAAGGCAAGTCTTCCTCACCCTAAACTCTTTACCTTTTCTATCAATGACAATACAAATGATTTCTGGAGATAGTCCAATTTTTCAAAGAATGGGTTTCTGGTTGTATTGTCTGTGTTTCTTTGGTTTTGCTCACTAGTTTCATGTTTTCCCATTGTAAGCGCAGCTGAGCAAGGATGAAATGACAATAAATTATTTAAGTTTCAGACAACTACTCCTTTCTAACTTTTAATTATTTTCAGCAAGGTAACTAAAATTCTAATTTTCTAAGATTAGTGTTTCACTCCTCTAGCACACACAATTGCATATTCTAATCAATGTCTGCAAGGCTGGTGATTTTGAAGGTCTCCCTAAACTGTCCTGACAGATGTGAGACTCAGGCACTTCTGTTGAGTGGCGGCTTTAAGGGGCAACTTGTGCTGAGGAGCACAAAATGCTTCTGACATCCTCCATCTGGCCTACTTCATACCCACCCAAACTTGATTGATGCTTATTCAGGTGCCAGCCAGCCAGAAAGTAGTAGGATGGAGTATTGTTAAGAAAAGAGGAATTTATTTTTGTTGAGCTGGGCTGTCTGATGGGCTTTATTTTTTCTGATGCTCTTTCCATCACTTTCATTCTTTTTCTCTTTCCCATAACTGTTGTGCTTTTAGATATTTATTCTAATGATTAAGATAAAATTAAATCGAATAAGCAGTTTGCCTGCCCTTTCTTCAATGTACCCTTCATTTATTTGTATTATGACCCTTCCTGATAAGTTTTTCACCTGGCTGTATTTACTTCTTTATAATAAATCTCCCTTCCCAGCTCTTAATCAATTTACAGTATATCACACCTATGAGTTACTTTGTCATGGCTCAGCTCAGTCCATGCCACACAGGAAAAATACATGCTAAGGTTGGCAAATATTAATACTGCTCACACAGCTGTTTTAGTAATTGGGCTGCCAGCTGCATGGAGGAAGATACTTCACTCTGTATTTTTAATCTAATCTGAAGAGTTTTACTTCAGAGTTAATTATAAATAATCTGCCCTACCTTGTTTTATCTGTATATCTTTACAGGCAGCAATTAGCTAATCCTGCTATCACTCCTTTGAGCTCAGGAAGCCTAATTAAAAGAAAAGTAGTAATTGAAAGTCAGAAAGGCTAAATGACTCCCCAGATTGATTAAGTATCTGTGGCAGGTAGCTAGTAGATGTTGCTCCCTTTTATCATGTAAATAAATTTATCAGAATGTGACAATTAACTTCAAGGTGAATGTCTGAACTGCAGTGTTTAATCAGGGTTTTTGGTTTTAGGTTGGTAATCTCAGTAGACTCCCATCAGTGTTAAATGCCAATTTCCCTTGGGTCTTCTTAGGAAGCTTCATGTCAAATTGTGGAGATGGACTTGTGGTAATGAGCAGGTGTATCCCTGTCTTTGGTGGCAGGAACAGAAAACAACCTGTGGTTTTTTGAGCAGTCCAGTGGCAGATTCCTACTTGTAGGGAGAATATCTTCCTTGCAGACTGACCATCTTTGGCAGGATGGCTTGATTGCTGGTTGTTGCAAGGAGCTGACAGTGGTGTAGGGGTAACTTGCTCTCCTGAGCTATTCGTTCCTCAGACAGACTGGGTGCTGCGCTGAAGAAATTGGACCACTTCATTTTGCATTTGGAAAGTTGCTTTTCTGGAGTGCCCTCCCTCAACTTTGTCTTTGTGCAAAAGCACAAAGCAGATGGAAGGGACACAGAGAGAGAGGAAATGACTTGTTAGGGCTGCAATTTTCTTTTGTTTGAGAGATGCTGGTGTCTCCTGTTTTGGCTTCGCAGTCATGCTGTGTCTCCCTCAGTAGGTTTTAGAATTCCCCAGCTTTAATGTAACTCATTAGTCATGCAGGCATGCAGCTAGTGTAATAATTAGTATTACAGGAGGCAGAAAAATAGAATCTGCTCAAACTAATTGGTTATAAAAACGAGGGATTTTCTCATATTAGGAAACAGCTGTGATAGTTAAAGAAAAACCTAACAAGCAAAACTGGGTGGTTTTTTCTCTTGTTCTAAAGGGTGAGGCAGGTTTACTGAAAAATGGCCCCTGGCACTGACCAGGAGCCTGTAGTGAAATACAGTGATGTGAACTGTGTGGAACAGGACACTGGAAGTATGTGCTCAGTGGGAAAAGCATAGCTGGCTGTTATTATTGTTGCTATCATCGTGATTATTTGTATTGCATGAGTGCCCAGAGGCCGCAGCTGAAAAAGGGTGCCATTGTACTAAGCACTGCATAAACATTGTGCGAAGCAGTTTTTCCATGAATAATTTATGCCTTATGGTGCTGGGAAATGTGAAAACCAAGAAAAGAAACAGTGGCCCAGAGGGGTGAGACTGGGCACTAAATGCTTGGTTGTGTTTCCCAGTGCCCAGTGCTGGTCTGAGGACAAGGCTTGTGTTTCAAGGTGAAGTAAAACTCACTGGAAACTTTAGGCTCTGAGACATGACTCTGTCATTTGGCTCCTTGCTTCCATGACAGGTGGAAATATGATGTTTCTCAGTTTCAGTGGGAATGAGAATAAGCTATATAAGGAAAACAAATCACAATGGTGCTTACAGTGTGGACCAGCCTCAAGCTGCTTATAAGTTGCCAGTGCAGCCCATAACTAATAAAGTTTGGATGTCTTTTAATGCCTGCTTTTCTGCTTTCATTCCTTATGTTTCTTGGAGGCTTTCTGCTCTAGTTTCCCTTAAGACTGCTTCTGTACCTTTGAAAAATTTTGCTGTTTGGATAAACAATTGGAATGCCTTGCTAGATCATAGCATAATATCAATCTGATTGACACAACACTAATTCCAGGAAGAAGGAAATACGTGTAGGAGAGAGAGAGAAGAATTGTTTTTTTTTAACTAAATATTTTCCAATTTTTAGTTGTTTTGCAGCTTTTATGGGTATTTTTGAAAAGAAAAACACTGGGATGTTTCATGGAAATCTAAACCTCCCTGTTTTTCTGACCCCCTGGTTTGTATTTCAGATAATTTTTTCTTTTTCTATGTGGCCCCAAAAGATCTAGAACTGGATTTAACAAATTCTCATTTAACCCTGTTATACCTGCAGGAGTTTCTTTTAGGGTTTAATGCAGGCCTTTGTGGGTGAAAGCTTAAATAGCCTTGTGTGTATCAATTCTGTTATGTGCTCATTGCCTCACTTTCCTGGCTTGTAAGAGCAGCCCAGCCTCCATGGCATTAGTTAGGCCCCTTGAGCCATGGAAATGCCTTAAATTGTGAGATTTGCTGTGATAAAAGGTATGCCATCAGCGAATGTTCACTCTCATTACTGATCCAGCAGTGACACAGAGAGAAACCCTGTTCCTTCTGTTCTGTCCTTTTCTATTTCTTCACTTCCTTTCATTTCAAGATTACTGTCCTAGTTTGAAGTTTGAAAGATTTTCAGAAATCCGGGTATTTGTTTTTACAGTCATGGAAATCACGAGATAATATAATGTCCTATGCCCCAAGGGTAGACCTCATCTGGGGCAGATGCAGAAAGTGCATGTGCCTAATTTTCGAGAGCTAACAGAATAAAATAGGTTCTCTACTCACATAGAGTGTGTATACATATATATATATATATAT